>NC_068381.1:8122795-8866341 GCF_023724105.1 Carassius gibelio
GAAAAGACACTCAGGAGAGAGTGCACGTCCTAAAAACACTCAGCTCATATCATGCCCATCTGTCCTCCTGGCACCAGCCTCTGAAATGCCTTTGGTTGCTAATTCCCTGGGTTTACTCTCGAGCTAAACTTGCTGAGAAAACGTGTCTGAATTCCATCTGAAGACAGCTGGTGGCATACTAAAGGGCTGTGAACTGAATTTGGGAATGTTGTGTTTGAAAGCAATCACAATATTTGCAGTCAAAATTCACTAGCGCTGTCCATGGTGCTGAAACCATGAACTATCCCCCTGCACTGAAACTGCATTATCTGTGGTCCTGAAATAAAAACAAACAAACTCAGTATCAGAAATAAAGCTTTGCAGGTAAAGCATGATTAGTCAGTGCACTTGTTCCAGGAGCTTTCGTGTCAAGCCGCCCATAATAATGCAATAAAAAGGGAGGATTCCCGCTGAGGGGGTGGAGTGGTTGTTCTGGTAGTGGGCGAGCATAAGTGTCGGTGAGAGGTGTGGATGCGCAGTCTGTAGCGTATCTGCTGGAGCGCCTGGTGTAATGCAACAAAGATGATCAGCCTCCGTGTTGAGAGACATGGTTAATTAAGGCCTAATGCATTCGCTTGGGGAGACAATTTGACAAAAGGTTTTGTAACACACAGCCCAGTAAAGTAGAGTAAAGTAAGGAGAGTGAGTGAGAGAGGAATCACCATTGCAGCACACACTGCACATAGGTGACTATTAGCTGCTAGCATTCAGCAAAAACATTTTCAAAATTTTTGATATTTGCATCATAACCAGTTCAGATGTGAAAAATAAGGAATTAAAAAAAAAAATCAATATTAATATATCTTGTGTGCATTCAGTGCAGCATGTGTGCGTGCATGTATATGTAACAGCATGCTATGTGTTCCTGTGTTTCTGGCTGAGCCGTGAGTCGTGCTGGGGCCCTGATGTGCACAATTGTCATTCAGACTGCGTTTACACGGCAACCCTGCAGGAAGCACCCAGTGCTCCCCCGCATTCTCTCTCTCTCACTCTGGCTTGCTTTTTGCTCTCTCTCCCCTGCCTGCTCCTCTCCTTTTTCATTCCATCCTTCCACTTCCTGTCTCTCTGCACTCATCTAGCCTCAAGTAAAATAAGAAACAGAGGGAATGGATCAGAATGCATGGGAAAAGGAAGATGAGAATGTAAAAATGTGTAAATTTGTTTAGAATGGAAAGACATATAACTCTCTAACCACTTGCTCTCTAAGCTCTGGCCCTTCAGGGATATTCAGGGTTACCAGATGGTGTTTTGACTGCACATAGCATGAAGCATGATAACCCTTACATCTACCACAAGCAAGTGGTGAGAATCGTATCCAAATGGAAAGCTCACACTCTACCGTCATAAAGCAATGATGTTGTGGCAGGGTAACTTGTGTGTAATATTGATTAACAACATGTACTCATGAGAATATTTCACTAAAAAAAGGAACATTTGCTGAATAGTTGCCAATCTTTAGGCAATGCAGTATGTAAATGAGTTTGTTTGTTTATCAGAACAGATGAGAAATTTAGCACTTTATCACTTTCTCACCAAACAGCAGATAAAAGTCCAAACAGCAGATAAAAACATCACAATAATCCCACATGACTCCAGTTCATCAAGTAATGTCTTGTGTAGAAAAATCTACACGTTTGTAATAAACAAATTTATAATTAAAATAATTTTAACTTCATTGCTTCCATGAAATATGGGTCCCCTGTCCATAATACTGTTTTCTCCAGTAAAAAAAGATGCCTTGTCTGAATCAGGAAAGAAATATGCACATATTATGCACAGCCCAAAACAGTTATAAATAATTGTTTTTATCAGTTGTTTTGATTCTCATTCTGACAGCAACCATAAGGAGCAAGTAATATAATGCTAAATTGCTCCAAATCTGCTCCAATGAAGAATCAAACCCTTGGATGGCCTGAGGGTAAATACATTTTCAGCAAATGATCATTGCAGGGTGAACTATTCCTTTAATAATGGTTTAGGGTCAATAATAGGGTTAGGCTTAGGGTTAATTGCATGTACAGTAATTATGCATAATTTACTCTTATTACAATAGAAGGTACATGTAACATGTAACAAGGACATTGTAAAATAAAGTGTTACAGAAAACTCTAACAAATATCACAAAAAACATCAAGTAGCACACTAAATTAAATGTGAAATAGTATTTTCTTGTAAAATGTAGTCCAATTATCACTTAATGATTGACAATCTTAACTTCGAAGAAACACTTTGAAAAGAAATGCCCAAAATTAATAGATAGTTGGATAAAAACAGTTGGAATGATATGCTGAGCCACTCATTATGTTGACACTGTGGTTTAGATCACTTTTCATGAGCATTTTCATGGCATTTCGAAATGGCTGAAATAAGTCAAACAGCATGTAAAGCACAATAAGAATGCACAGAAAATCACCACCTGCCAAGAACCCATGAGTCCCTCAGCAATAAAGAGCGTGTATGTGGAGATGGGGGTTGGGTGGGGGCTACTATATTTAAACCATGCTAGTGAGTGCAATAGATTCATCCTCAGCTTATCTCGGTGTACGGCAGCAGGAGGTATGTGTAGCCCCTTTATAGGCTGTCTCAAGAGGTTAGAATATGCTCGAGAACTCACTTACTCTACTGTTCTGTGACTGCAACACATTAAAAAGAACCTCGCTCACCCACAGCAAGAATAAATGCCCCAGCTTGGAGGTGTCAATCAAAGGAATCTGATGTGACAAGACTGCACTTGTGGCAATAGATGCTGTCGTTATAATCCCAGGAGCAAGTTGCTCTTATGAAGTCTTTGAGAAATAGTTATACTCAAACTTCGCTCTTCTGCACTGACAGGAGAGATCAGGATTAAAGGGACAATACAGTGGCCCAAATATGTATTAAGACACTTAGGACACCTACAAAAATTTGAAAATAAAATAACAAATTAAGTAGCATCTGAAAACTAAATATTTTTCTTTTAATTAATTAATTATTTTATATATTTCCAATTACTTTCTACAACCTGGACTACATTTATAGTTGCTATATGAAATCATGAAGCATTCAACAATTTGCGTATATCAAACAGTGTTCAAAATACTATTTATCTTAATTTATATGAGCATTACTCAACCACTTTCTTCTGTCCTTAAAATAAAATAAATGTATTGTAAATATTAATTTGTTATATTAATATGTGCTGTATAATATTTATCTTAAAGTACTATATTAATGTATTATAATTATTAATACTTCTTATATACACGTGTGTGTGTGTGTGTCAAATAATAGACATCTCTCACTGAATGATTCATAAACCTAAATAATTCATAGTAGCCATGCATATTAGCCCAGCTATTAAACTTTGATCTGTTTAACTCTCTGCAGCCTCTCCAAGTGTAAGTTTGAGCAAGTTGATGTGTTTTCCTATGAATGTCCAAACCAAGAAAGTCCTGCCCCTAGTGTTCACTCCTCTATATTATACAACTTTATTTTTTTATTTAATCAGACTCAGGAACAAAAAATGTACACACAAACACAACATCTCAGCACCGATGCATGCTGGCCTTTGTTATGTTGGTTAATATTTCATTAGGCAATGCATTGAGTACCATGGTACTTTAGTATAAGGCTCCAATATGTATGTACCATACAATGATCAGAAATCATCACTTACATAGATAAACAGAAGATTAAACCAAACCTGTATGCCTTTCTTTCTTCTGTGGAACACAAAATATGACATTAAAAATGAAAGAAGAAAATCACACAGGTTTGGAATAATGGAAGGGTGAATAAAACGATGAATAAATGATAACAGAATGTTTGGGTGAATAATCACTTTCAACACTTATTAAAAATTATAACAGGGCTAGCATGATCTAACAATGAACAGTGGTATTTTATTTATCAAATAAAATTTACCAAAATTAATAAATACTATAAGACTGATAAATACTGTAACTTTTGCTGTATATTATACATCAATATAATATACAATTAGCTAATATTAAATATTTAATATTACATATGATTTTATGGTTAATTGTAGTTTGTCTTATCCTTCTCGCATGCTTTGCATGTTGATTCTCTATTATATGATTGAAAACATAATAAAAACAGCAAAGCAGCTCTACTTTTACTTTAGGCAGAACAAAATGTATTTAAAGCTATACAATTAGGTGGCACAAAAAAATATCACTTCAGCTTATGTAAAAACACATAACTCTATTATTACTGCCTTTATATTAAGTTACAATAAATATATTGTCTTTATCTGTATCTGTTTCAGTTCTGAGACCAATGAGATAGTGTTCAATGGATAGAGTCTTCAGACAGAGAGTTAATGAGTGGGGGAAAGCATGAGAGATAAAATGACAGAGAGGAATGGGAGAGGATGGAAGAAGAGCCACAACAATTAGGAGATTGGTCTTTTTTTTGGCTGTTCTGTGTGTTTGCTGAAGGACTGAGTGTGTATTAATTGATGAACTGATTGATGAGTAGGGATGGGTGTAGGGAGGCACCAAGAGGTGGAGAAAGTGAATGGAGGGGTCAGACTTCACTGCTGCCCTCAGCTAATGGCCTAAGACTGTTGTGGAGTAAGATGGAGTGAGAAGGTTCAGCACTTACAAACATGTGCACACGTACACACACATGCTGAGTGTTTGCACACACTGTATGTGTCTACAATATAAATACACATGCATTTAAACTAAATTTGCATAGTCAAGAACCAGAGGTACAGTAGCTGGTGTGGCCACTTTAGCCCCATGTCTCAACTCCCTGCTGAGATAACCACACACACTCATAAAGTAAAGTTACGTAACGTAAACTGTATCCTAAATCAGTTTTTAAAGGGAAAGTCTACCCAAAAATAACTTTATTTGGTTTAACACACACAAAAAAGATCATTTGAAGAATGTTGGTAACCAAATGGTTTTGGTTCCCACTGCCTTCCATAGTATTAAATACATAGTAAAAAATACTATGGAAGTCAATAAGACCCTAAACTGTTTGGTTACCAACATTATTCAAAATAAAAATCCTTCTGTAGAAGCAATGCATAAAGTTTTGGAAAAACTTGAGGATGAGTAAAGGGTTTTTATTTTTGGTGAACTACCCGATTAACAATAGATTATGTTTGTGTGGCATTTGCACTGAGATTTACATTGATATGCTGCCAAAATTGGCTGTTGCAATCCATGACAGTGGATAAGAGAAGAATTACAAGGTGTGAACAAGAACGAGTCGTACCATCTGTTACCAACTTTTATTAGTATGGAGTCCTGCACATGGCATGCAGGAAAAAAAAAATAGTAGGCTAAATCGTGTGCACAATATACTATTTCGTTCCCTCGATTTATAAATTGTGAACAAAATTTACTTTTTTGTTTCCTCGATTTGCTAAATTGTGCACATGATTTATTAATCGAGGGAAGTAATCAGTAAATCGTGCACACAATTTATTTATTTTTCTTGCATGTTGCATGTGCGGGGCTCCGTATATTCTTAATCTAAGAGTGAAAAACCTTTGACAGAAGGGGGTGAATATTTAAGCAAAAACTAGGAGGTCAAGATACGGCTAATTAACCGAGCACTGCTAGCAGATGTCATAACTACACCATTTGGAGCCAAAATTGCATATTTCTTTAGATATTTAAGCATTTAAAATTAGCAGCATTTTTTCAAAATGTATTTTGTTGCAAGGAAAATACAACTATTCTTTCAATACGAACTAGTAGATTTATAAACAAAATAAATGGATCATAATCAAAATATATTACATAAATGCTGACAATTCTTATGGTTCAAAAGAACAGACAGCACTGTAGACTAAAAGAGAGAAAGAAAAATGAAAAGAGCATATTACGGGCAGGAAATTATTTAAAAGCATGAGGTGTTATCAGAGGTGGATGGTAAGTTATGAGTAAGCAGGAGAGATGGTGAATGAGTCTGGCCGAGAGCAATGAGACCACGTCAGCCCATCGATCCCTCCCTCCATCCTTTCTTCTTTTCATCCATCCATGCATCTAGCGAGTGTGCTGAGCGTTCGTTTTTCCTGTTCCTGCAAATGGCAAATCAGCCCTGATTCATCACTTAGGGCCTTTCAATTAAAGTGAAAACACTTGCCAAGAGAGAGGGGGAGGAGTCTGATGATGTGAGTTAGAGAAAGATGGAAATGATAAGGAAGGGGTAAGGAGAGAGAAGGAAGTATATTTTTGTGTTTGCGCAATGCATCAATGTCCCTTCGGTCTAAATGAATCTGAGATCTTAACATAAAATCAAAAGGGACCCCATTTACTCCCTGGAAATAATTTCTAGATTAATTGTGAACAATTTATTAAAGAAAAACATACAGTTTTCCTGAATTCAAAATAAGAACAAAACACAATATAGAACTTGAATCAGAATTTTAAGTCCATTTAAATTGAAATTCAGAAAAAAAAAGGAAATACATTTTAACTAGAAAAGCACTTTAACTGGAAGTTAGAACTATCCATGGCTAGACAGAATGATTGACAGACAGATTGATAGATCAGTGGACCAATCCTGAGATAGATCGATAAATAGAACGATAGATAGAATGATATATAGAACGAAAAGAGACAGACAGATAGATAGATACTAAAACAAATAATTATATTGTATAAATATAGCCTACAGTGTATTAATATATAGATAAAGAAAGAAAGAACAAAAATAGATAAATAAAATTTGCATGATAGAGAAAGGATTAATAATAAGATATGACCCATTTTCAGTGTCCTTGTTCAGAAAAAGCAAGAACATTAAGCAGGTGCGGATAAAACAAAAAAAGAGCATCCTCATTTTACTACAGGCTGCACCAAATAAACCCCAAACTGTGAGAGCTTGAGTGAGCATGTAATGCAGAAGGATGTGTTTAGCAAAACACTGTATTAAGTCCAGTCTTCCGTTTGCATACCATTTTCTTAATGGGTAAGAGAGATTTAAAGAGTATGTGTTCATGGTTTGCGCTTAAAGGATTTGTGCTGATGAGCATGTGTTTGTCTCGTGCAGGAGACAAAAAGATTTATGAAAGAAACAGTTAAATCTCTTTGCTTAACACAAACATAAAACAGCTATTATGCCTTGTGGCGAGTGGGGCGGGGCCGAGAGGCGTGGGAACGAGGAGTGAGGCCAGGTGTAGTGATTGGAGATGAGCTACACCTGCGCCCCACCGCCAGTATCGAGTCCCAGGTAGGAGATGGAAGGATATAAAACTGGAGTGACGACCGTGAAGGACGAGAGAGGACCAGGCCTGGGACATTATTGTATGTTTGCTTTTTTATTTGTGCGCGTCAGTCGCCGTGAGGGGCTGACGCGCCGTTTTGTATTTATTTTTTATTATTAAAATGCTTTTTGATTGTGCGCCGGTTCCCGCCTCCTTCTTCCCGATGATTAGGGAGTTTTTATCGTTACATGCCTTTTATAATAAATTGCACTATAGCATACTACTATACTACTGACTCCCCCATTCTATGTGTCCCACCAAAGAAAGGAAATCATACGGCTTTGGAATGACATGAGAGAGCAAATGATAACAGATTTTTCATTTTTGGGTGAACCATACCTTTAACATTTGCTTTGATTCTATGCTTTGATATCCTTTTTTGTTTTTGTGTGCATTTGCCATCTGCACCCTGCTGCATCTAATTTCCACTGCCGTTAGGACAGCGTAAATCACACTCACTGAACGTTTCATTGAGAAAAGAGCAGAGCTGAAACTGGCAGCCAGCCAATCGGGGAGAGTGACCCTGAGAAGACATGTGAGCGATGTGATGCATGGCTACTCAGACAAGCTGGAGCACTTAACAGTGACGCTAGTCAGAACAGAACGCTGGTGACATGGTGACTGCTGGGAATACTATACTGTACATAAACACGGCTGCTTTTCATCAGACACAAACCTGAGAGCTTCTGTTTTTGATTAATTAATGGTCTGTAACTAAAGAGGAATAAAAAAGGTGAAAAGCATCTGCTAAATGATTAAATGTAAATATATAAAATAACCAAATGGTGTTTGTGATTCACAAATAGAAAATATCAAAATTAAGAGCAATGTAGAAGCCTTAATGGGATTGCCCCCCCCCCAAAAAAAATATATATAGATAATAAAAAAAATTAATAAAGATATTATTAGAATGATTACCCCGTCCATAGTAAATATGAGCTGAGGTGACCGTGAAAACAATTATGCTTTGTTTTTCCTCTTTCATTCAAAAATAAATGAATTAATAAATAAATTAAAGTGTGATTTCATTCACAAACATCTAACTTTCCATTGCAAAACTGTTGGGGGAGGGGTGGATCTCATTAATTAGTAAATTATTTTCTCAAATATGCCATCCCATTTTAGCCATCAGGACAATAATTAGACAATAAAAGACATCAGTAATTAACAGGATGTTACAAATCTGCCTGGAAGAAGATGTCTATCAATATCGTCTTCATGTACAGCGAGGGCGATCATAGTGGGAGAATTGTAGAAATTAGATGAGACTTGGGGACAAAAAATGTCAAATGATCTTGTTCTGGTGGTCCCTGCATCCAAACCTTGATTGACCTTTAAGTCCCTAAAAACGTTGCACAGTACTGTAGCTTTGCAGGTTTCTTGAAGTGTCTTGGAGACATTGCCACAGTTCTTCTGGATTGAGTCTGTCTCAGTTTGTTCTGTTTCTTCATGTTATTCCAGACAGACTGGTGATGATGAGATCAGATCTCTGTGTGGAGCACTGTCTGCTGTCAGACTCATTGTGCAAACAAAAATATCACTGGATTATTACAATAAATGGCAAAAATAATGTTTGGAAATGTAAACTGATATTTACTACTGACACTACAGCAAAACATAGAAGTAATTTATGTTATGAAGACTTAAAACAATTTTTTTGTTGTTGGTGAAAATTCTAGTGGTCTAAGTCTTTTGCACAGTACTGTATGTTTATATATATAGGCTATATGAATTCAAAATATGAACAAAAAGCTATTATACCAGTGACACTAACTTTCATTTGAGTCAAATTTATGAAACGTTTTAAGAGGACTTGGAATATATTTATGAACTACCACAGAAGCAAGAACTACATTTTTTTTACTTTTGGTCTTTTTGGATCAGCACATAGTCACCACCCATTGTCATTTAGTGGAAAAACGCAGCTCAGATATCATGCTAAATGTAGTTATCAAGGTTTGGAACGACATGAGGGTGAACACCTTATTCACAGCATAAGATGTTAGTGTAGTCTTCTGGTGGATCAGTTTTCTTAGCCTTTTATTGCTTTCAACTGTACAGATATCATAGAGAATTCAGGCACAGCACACGGTAATCATACTGATTAAATCCATTCAATCAAACTAATAGACAGAGCCTGTCAGCATGAGTTCTAACACTACTGCTGTAATGATCATCACAACGTTGTGTCGAGGCTTAGAGCAAGAGAGTGGGCGAGAGACAGAGAGCGGCGTGTGTGTGTGAGTATGTGTATCCAGATAGAAGATCCCCCTCAGCTGTGGGTAATTACAGGGTGACAAAACAGTAGGTGGGGCTGCAGAAATATACAAGTACTGTCCTGCAGTGCCGCCACGTGTCTGGCATTGAAAGAGTAAAAAAAAAAAAAAAAATTTAATAACTTGGTTGAACAGCCCCACCTTGTGTAGCTACTGCTCATGACAGGTATATTTTCTAAATAAAATACTTTTAATATAAATAATATAAATATAAAATTGTATACAATCCTTAAAACTTTGATTTTAAACGTTTTTGAAATAAGTATCTAATGCTCATTGAGGATTTATTTGAATGGGAAAAATATTAAAAGAAAATAATATAAAAAATATATATATATTTTTTTGCTTAAAACTGATACATTTTTCTGGATCCTTTCAATGAATACATTTAATAAATAGATAGAATTACCTACATAACTACAGAATCTTTGTCTGGTTTTCAATGTCCGTCTGTCTTTTTCAGTGTCTGTCTGTCTGTTTTTACATTTTAATATATATATGTATGTGTGTGTGTGTGTGTGTGTGTGTGTGTGTGTGTGTGTGTGTGTGTGTATATAAAAAAGTAAATAAAAGTATATGATCTTATAATGCAATATATGAAATACATATCTTTGAATATCTTCTAGTTTTGAAATAAAGCCAAATTCAAGCATCTACTGTGTGTCTTCTCTTTATAAGTATATGTGAACGTCTCTAAGGTTATAAACAAATCAGGACAACAAAATGTGAACTAAAGGCAACGGTAAGTATGAGAGTAATCTCCGAATATGAGAGAAAATTATAGCATGGTCATAAATAAATTATTTATAACAATATCCATTGAGAAGATTGCTTTGAGCATGTTAGTCTCAGCACCTCTTTCACTTTTCCTGAAACTGTCTTTGTCTGACTTTCTTAAAGATAGAACATTTGATAGTAAAACTGGCTGTACACAATAGCTAGATTTTTATATCTTTAACATCCTCTACTTCACATTTATTGTAGATTAGATTATTTGCTAACATAAATATATGACGATATCTAGCCGGAGTTTATCTGACACCTGAAAATAAACAAAGCAATTCAGAGTCGTGTGAACGCATTTGAAATAAGAAGGTATAATGAGACTTTTTTTAATGTGAAAATAAACCTCTAAATATGCTTTAAATAACACTCATATTTACCTGCAGCATACGGTTTTATGAAATATCCCATAAAGCATAGGCTAATGCATGTTTGTATTGTGTCATATTTGTTATCCGTGATTTAGTCAGGAGAAAAAGGAAGTCAAAATGGGTGTGAATAAGGGTCAGACTGTCCAGCCCCCCAGAGCAGATTTTAGCTGGCCCAGCTGTGACCTTTGAGCTGACAGCAGATGGGATGGACTCACTGGCTGTATTAGCATCTAAATGGCTCAGAGAAATGACAGAGGACAGAGAGATAAAATAAGGTGAGTTCTGCCCTACAGATATTAAGAACAGGAGATTGAAAGATGCACAAACATAGGAAGAATTTTATCTCTTTTTTTCACCATTGAGTTCTTTTTCACAAACTACACAAGAATATATTTTGATGAACATTTAGTCATCATTTATTCCCCCTTACATAATTTCAAACCTCTGTGACTTTCTTCTGTGGAAAAAAAATGACGGTTTGAGATTTTTAATTTTTTATTTTTTATTACTATATATATATATATTTTTTTTTTTGCAAGTCATGCCGGTTTAGAACATGAGGGTGAGGGTGAGTAAATTATGATAATTTTCATTCTTGGGTGAACCATCCTTTTAATTGTTTTTGTCAATTCAAAGCAATCCGGTGGGGTCCAAGAAAATATCGCACCCGGTTGATTTGCATTTCATAGATTTTTTTTAATTAAATATCATTATATATCTTTTGTTCTCTGCAGAAGAAGGAAAGAACAACATGAGGGTAAATGACAGAATGTAATTTTTTCTCTCTCTTTAAACTGAATCTCTGATTCAGAAATTATGATTATGAAATGGTCAGATTAGTTTGTTTTAAAAGAGTAGCTCACACAAAATTAAATTTGCCTTAAAAAAAAAAAAATCTACATGACCACAGTCCTCAGTTTCTGGCCAAAATACAATTATCAATAATAACGCTTCCTCCAGTGAAAAAATAAATCCCATCTCCTGTTGTCCTCTCACATCAAAAACCACCGACATTTAGCTTGGAAACGGTGCATGATCTGTATTTCTCTTCTGATTCAGGTGAGATTACTTTTACTGGAGAAAGCAACGTATGGATAAAGGACTTGTTTGAAGTTAAAAACATCTTAATGATTTGTTTCCAACAAACATGTACTGTAGCTTTATACTCCACAAGACGTTAACTGATGGTCTGGAGTCTATTTGTGGATTATTGTGATGTTTTTATCAGCTGTCTGGACTTTCATTCTGATGGCACCCATTCACTGCAGTGGATCCATTGGTGTGCAAAGTGATGTAATGCTAAATCTCTCCAAATCACATCCGATGAAGAAATAAACTCATCTATATCATGGATGGCCTGAAGCTATACGGTGAACAAATTTTCAGCAAATTTAAGTAGACACAAACTCTAGAAACACAGCGAATGAACATACAGTCCAGCCTTAGGATCAAACTATAAAAACTAGTACTGCTTTCTGTCGTACAGAGACACACATCACACACTTCTGAGATCTCTTAGAGGAAGAAAGTATGACACAAATGCATAATTGAGATGCAGGAGATGCAGTCTCAGACTCGGAGAACACTGTGGTTTGACAGGAATCCCAGGTATAATAAATGATGCTCAAAAACCAGACAGTGCCCTGTTTTACGACACAGACTCCTAGATTGACGTAATGCATTTGCAAGCAATTTGGATCCAGCCAAGTAATTATGTAGAGTAATGAATCTAATGGAGAGGCATAGTTGCATGGAAACTGCTGAGGTATATTCGAAGGTTCAATAACAACAGGGTTTAAAACACGTCAGGAATTACGATTTCCCAACCACACCAGAAAGCAATCAATATACACACACACACACGCATTGAAGAAACTAAGTCCTGAGGGACACCTCTGTCTGGAACAGGTCTCCAATGCATGGCAATCAGCCAGATTGATTCAAGATAAAAAGAAGATAAGAGAAGATAGTTGGAAAGGGGGACCAAAGGAAAAAAGAAAGGAAGGATGCAGGGCAAGAAGGCAGCTAAGTTGGACTGCAAGAGAAAAGGGAAATTGGAATACCCCCCCCCCCCCCCCCAAAAAAAAAAAAAGAACAGTGGCTCAGTGTCTGTTCTCATTAGTCTTAACGATAAACCTGTCTCCTGTTTCACTCCTCTTGATTGCCGCTTATTTCATTCCTTTACTTTCCATTTCACAATTTCCTTAGGTGATATTCATCTACTGATCCATTCTCTCACATCAACTAAATATATAATGTCTCCTTGGTCTTTCTCACACTGATTTTCTATCATGGTTTCTTTGAATTCTGTTGTTTTTATACCAATGTTATATTTTCTATTCACTAACTCTTCTAGAAACCATTTGCATCTTCAGAGTTTCATTAAAACATTGTTTAGTATGTTTATTAAGCTTTTTCTTCATGGAGAACAACAGCTGCTATTCACAATGCAGCTAATTTACTATCCTTATACAGACATCTGTTCTGCTCTCAGTGGCCTGTGTTAAAACCACTGCATCAGTTTAAGCATGTGAATAAAACAACTATTGTAGAATATGTTGTCACAGCCTACATTATAGTTTTGCTCTGCATATTATCTTTCTGTTAACTGTGCGTGAAAATCAACAATCACCTGTTGAGCATGTGATACACTGTTTGCAGCTTTGATTTGCACACAGGTTTATGCTGCCTCTGGGAATTAAAAAGCTCTGAAAACACTTTTTGTGATATATAATACAAATACGACTTCACTACCACCCAAATTTTGCCCACCCAAGCACAAAAGTGCCTTTCCCCTGAACAAAGCACAAAAACTGTTTCATCTCATTGTTGCTATCGCACTGTAAATCTTTTTTTTCCTCTCTCTGCATGTAACATTAACTTTCTACTATAATTTAACTTATTCTGTTCTGAATCTTAAAGTGGTCATATGATGCGATTTAAATGTTTCCTTTCTCTTTGGAGTGTTACAAACTAATTAATAAGATCTGTAAAGTTGCAAAGACTAAACTCTCGAAACCAAAGAGATATTCTTTATCAAAGTTAAGACTGTCACACACCCCTAAAACAGCTCATTCAAACATGCCCCCACAATGTCTACGCCACTAGCGACACTGAGTGGCATCTGTACTTCCCGGTCAGAGAGCACCTGTCCATCAAAAGCTGACTATCCAATCAGAGTAGATCACTGTTAAGCCCGCCCCCACAAGAGGTTTGTGTCAAAACACCAAACGAAAAACTGCGAAGCAAAAGCGAAATGTGTGGCAATGCATTCAGAATCCAAGATTAGCGAAAACGATTATTTGAAAAACATTAACAAAGAATGAAGCATATTTGAAAAGCCTGTTAAATTTGTGCGACTGGGTTCATTTTCATCGTGTTTTTCTTCTTTTGTAATGGCATATTTTTGAGAGTTTCTAAAAAAGTTACGTTCAGTTTTATAAAGTTACGTCCATTTTTATTGAACCAAATGTAATTCCATAATTGTGCAGATATAGTTAATTTACAGTTAAAAATCAAGCTGTAAAATCAATATCACAAAAAAAAGGTCTCTTATAGTCTAAGGAAAAGAATTGTGCTTCAAAAATTCATAACATTTCACCAAGGTCCAATCTACCCTTGAAACTGGTATAAATCAACATGGAAACTATTTGCAGAATCTAATCAGGAAGTCTTTACATTTTTGTCTGTTGGCACTTTCTCAGTCGTTGGGAAAAGGACTGCAGCTGTGTGAATGACATTGACCCATCATGCAGCCTCGAAACCTGAAACATCACATTCCACAAATCATTCCAGTCTCTCAGCCTTAAATCAATGCTTCAGTTCATTGCGGCCTTGGTAATACTAAAAAGCCCATTTTTATGGATGTTAAAAATAGCATGGCTACCCTATTTATGCAGCTTAGGTCTCTCCTGCCAGCGGAAACTGTAGAAGCGTCCGCTCGAAAACTGCCCCCTTGTCACACTGCCCACTGATCTGTCCGCACTTGCTGCCAAGTGTCTCTGTATAAGACTGTGTGCGATTATGCGTGTTAGTGTCTGTGTGCGTGTACAGTCTATAAATGTAAACTACTTCACAGCATATGCTCTGATTTTAAAGCTTCTCATTCTAAACCTAAATAGGGGGTACATTGAAATAAGATTTGAAGTAATCTACAGCACAGATAAATAAGGGTGAGGGATGAGGGATGAAAAACAGAAGCAATACACAGCTAATAGACAGTTTTTTTTTTTTTGGTCTATTTAAGAGGCTGTTTTAATATAGCAGTGCTCTAATTGAGAGTGTGTGAGAGACGTACCCCATGTTTATGGAAAACACTGAACACAAGGCAGCGGCAGGAGAACATGTGAAAGAGGAAAAACAGAGTCTACTCTCCAGTGTATTGCTATTGGTATTGGGAGTATCTAAGACCACTAATGACAATTAGCTCAACAATAAAGATGGGGCCAGTTTTACAGAGTTTTAGGCCAATGTATGAAACTATAACTTTTCCTCTTGGGCTTATGCTGTATCTTATATTTTTGGGAATAATATAATATAATATAATATAATATAATATAATATAATATAATATAATATAATATAATAGCATGATTCTACAAAAATCCAGAGAGCATCTTGTGCTTTAATGAGCACAAGAATATCTGAACATCTCCACACTGCAGTTTTCATGGTCAATATCACACACAGACTTAATATATCAGATTAAATATCACATGAAGAGTTTCGATGTAGTCTCAGACTTCTGGACACCATTGTATGTAAGAACTGAAACATCTTGTGTGTTGAATATGGGTTATTAGTTGTGTGTGTGTGTGTGTGTGTGTTTGATTGTAAATGTATCTGCTGTATGACAGAGTGTCAAAAGAAAGGGAAAAAGAAAGAGAGAAGAGAGTGAGGGGAAATGAGTCAGTCAGTGAAAGAAGGTGAGAATGCATTTTCTCTCAGTAACCTGTTATCTCATGTCTCCCCACTGCTACGACTGCCAGATTGAGTGGGTGAGCGATGAGAGTGGAAGCCTCCACACCCCTAAAGCACAACAGAAATCGTGACTGGATTCCACTGTCACTCTACATTCACTGTAACTTTGTCCAAAACACACAAAAACACAGGCACGTTCTTCTAAACACCAGAGACCTGATGCGGAAGATACATGTATTTATGCTAACAATGTCAAGGTCAAAAAGAACATGCTCTCTATGGTGAACTATATTTAGGTAAAGAAATTATTTCTGTACCAAAAACAACTATAAAATAAACCATAAAGTTAGATTTTATATTTTACAGATATAATTTTATGGTTTTACCTAACATAAAATACATTAATAATGTTGTATATTTTTGTACATTTTTTCATTCTTCCTGTGGCTCAGTGGCAGAGCATTGCGTTAGCAGTGCAAAAGGTTGTAGGTTCGGTTCCCAGGGAACACATGCTAAGTAAAAAATGTTAGCCTGAATGCACTGTAAGTCGCTATATATGTATATTTTACCTGTTTGTCCAAACTATGGAAGGTTGGAATGCATGATTTTTGCTATTCTATTTGGTTCTGCTAGCTGCACAGAAATACACACATCATTTTGACGGGCTCCAATTATAAGCAAAAGTCAGCAGAGCATTTGACTGAAGCTGACAAGTTCGTGAGGAGCATGTACCCACTAATCACCACACAAGAATATAAACAGGCTTTCTATGCCACTACAACAAAACCACATAATCACAACTGCCCTTTTTGCCTTAATGTTTCCATCTTGGTCTTAATTTTCTCCCGTCCATTCCAGATCTGTTTCACCAGAACCCAAGGTTTTCACATTCACTAACTGCTGGGGTGTGTGCAGCAGTGGTCATCACCGTGTCCATCAGTGTGTCCATACACATGCTCTCCTACATGACCTACCCTTTATTCTCAGAGATATGATAGGAGATTAATATTTTGAGTGACAGTCTGCTCCCTGAAGGCTGTACAGGAGGCATGGCAACAAACTAGGTCTCAGAAAGATAGATTCAGAATCCAGATTTTGTGCAATGTTGTACAAAATAAAAAATACTGGTAGATATTTTTTTTTTTAAAAAGATGAATGAGGTGGGTGTATTTCACAATCACTTCTATCAGTTGACATTTCAACATGAAACAAGATTATGCTGTTGATGATTAAATTCATAGGACTAGCACTGACATTAAACTACCTGCGCAAAAGTACATTAAACTTAAATGTCATCAAATGACTAAACATGTCAAAACACGTGATTGGTGCTTTATGATGGACTTTTTTTTAGTACATTTCAAAGTGACAAAGTCATCAAACCCAAGATATTTCAAAATGTAACAGATTATTTAATACTCACTCCCATTGTTTTCGTCGGGCCTGTGGAGTGCTCTGCAATTTATGGGATTGGTGTGCTTTGATGACATCACGGTGGTCAACTAGGCCTCCTCTCCTTCTTACAGGAGGAATCAGAGAGTCACTGGGCATCAAAGAGTAAAGTGTCCCATCTATCACTACGGTTTCCCCTCCATTGGCTTTGCTGTAGTCATGGCATGCTGCATCACTCATGTCATACACAGTATGGTAGTAGGTCGGGTTGGCACAAACACTGCTCCCACTGGTGGGAGGATGAGAGCGCAGTTTGTGGCCCTGAGGTTGCACTCTCCCTCCCTTCTGCAAGGGCGGCGCTCTCTCCATGATGACTGAGCTGTCTGTATACATGGGAGACAGCATGGCTCTATGGGGGCAGAAAGTATAGAAATTAATGTATTTTTACAAAAATGTTCATGGTGTAATCTTTTGTTGTTGTTGTTGTCATTGTTTTAAAGAATATAGTTACTGAAATTTAAAAAGAAAGCTTTAAAAAAGTTTTTTTGAGATTAGAAAAATGTCACATATCAAATTACAAATATATTATTAATATTTTAAATATAATATTAAAATTAAATATACTTGTATCAAGAAATTGATTTAAAAATGTGTAAATAAGCATAAAATCTATCCTTTGATTAATTTGTAATGTATAATATGCCTTTTATTTATGAACCTGTTAATATGCCCTGTTTGTATAACTACTACAACAACAAAAGGAATAATAATTATTATTATTTAATAAATTTTTTGCTGTTGTTTTAGTATTGGTATTGCTTGCTATTATTTATATTTTTGACAGTAACATTTTATTTCTTTATTAGAAGACTTTATACATTTATATTAATACACAAGAAGTATTGTGTTGGTAATTCTGAAAATAAATGAATTACATTAAATAAATATGAACACATTATCACAGCATAATGTCTTTAGTGAAAATACAATACTTTATATTGTGATAGTGTCCATAATGCTGTAAATAATTATTATAAATAGTAATTATTATTATTATCATGTTTTGTTGTTTTTGTTGTAGTATTTGTAGTAGTAATATATATATTTTTTTTTTATTATTGGAAAACTTACATTGAGATGGTAGTGCTGCAAATATATAAATAATAAATAATATTAATTTATTTATTTATCCACAGCATTATAAACATTATAAACCATCAGAAAAGTATTTTCTAATAAATAAATAATAAACTGCTATTATTAAATAAAATGTCTTTATTAGAAAATATTTATATTGTGATGTAGTTCATAATACTATAAATCATCATCTTCATCGTAGTAATAAAAACTGACAAGAACAAAACAAAAAAAAGAAAGAAAAAGGAAATGAAGGAGAAAATATGTGATGTGTAATCAAAATGGAAGAAAAAAAGGCTGAATAGTTTTTTTGAGAAAATTGCAATAGACCCATGTCAGGTGAAAATAAATGATGCACGATTACGATATATGCTGACTGTGTTTGAAGAATTTGTCCACCGTGAAACGGGTGGAGGAATAAAGTAATTTAAAGTGACACATACACACTCAACAATTTCAAAAACATACTCACACATGCACAAGAACAAGGAATAAGTTTATGTTTTGGGGAGTTCTGAGGCTCTCTGAGACAAGCCAGAAGGGCTGATAACACTTCTACTGTTCTGTTTCTGAAAGCAAAGCATTGAAGTTGTGGCAAATGCTATAGTGATTTTCCCCCAAGTACAAAGGGTAGATAAAAAGAAAGACACAAATGGATTAAAGCACAGGAAAAGATAAGCACAGTTGCCAAAATGTGAATGGAATACATTCACACTACAGTCCTTATTGTGGCTTTGCTCTTTGTTGACAGGCAGGTTTTGTTGTCAGGCTGTGATTAGGAGAGTCACAGCTTGTATCAATGATCAGACACTAAAGATGGAACTAACTAAATCTGCCTCTTTATTTTTGGCCAGTGGAGAGCAAAGCTATTACAATGTGCATGCCAGTTCCAACAGGAAATATATTCAATGAGGTGAAGGAGAACCAGAAGACATCTTGAAAGGCCTTCACACATTTTTAAGTCCTCTCTTGGAGCCTGGCAGCATCATGACATTCCTGTTTTTTTTTGTATTTTTAGTCAGGAACACTTTTCATCCTTGTTTAAAGGGTTTGATGCATTGGCTTCCTGGACAAGACAAAAGAATCCCGCTTTTCTTTGTTTGCTAAAGCGACAACATCATAAATCTCACTGTAATGGCAAGGTAAAGCAATATGCACAGCCACAAAAGGTACTAAGACCCAATTTTGGATGATTTCATTTGCATCCATGTGTGTTACAGCAAGTGGCCATTTGTGTGGGCTGGGTCTCCACTGCACCAGCCCACAGACAGCCTCAACATTGTGTGGGTGTGTATGAAGTCATTCAGTTAGGGTGACATTTACAAAGTTTTCCAAACCCACAAAAACTTAAACTCAAAGATGTCATGTAACAAGCTTGAGATCAGTTTTTCTGGACTGAACTCAATCAGTATATTAGGCATATCACATGGCTGCATATTAAAATACTACTACTACTAATAATAATTTTATAGTGAACTGCTGTTGACGTGTGTATTGTTATAAAGAAGGGAAGAGGGAAATGTTTAAACACAATAAAATGATTTGCTGCATTTAGTACCATTCAGAGCAAAAATAATATGCTGAGTGAAGACATTATGATAAATAGCTCTAACTACAGTACAATCCATCACACCAAGAACAGCAAAAGACTGGGGGGAAAAATAATTTAAGAAATACATAAGTGTGAGTTGAACACAAACAAAGAAGCACTGCTGTGATACTATATGATATAGTGAATATAACAAGGAGCAAAATCATAGTATTTTGATATACTGTATACTATTTCCATGGTATTTACTGCAAGGTACTTGAAAAGAATACCATAGTATGACCATGGTACATGACCAAAGGTACTGTACCATGGTATTTCATGGTAATTTTCAACCAGAGAAAGATTAAAGACTCTTCTCTGATGCCACAGATAGATAGATAGATAGATAGATAGATAGATAGATAGATAGATAGATACTAAACCAATTATCATATTGTATAAATTTAGACTACAGTATATTTACAGATAAAATTACTTTATATAAAAAAATAGTTTTTAATGCATATTTAGTATATAGTGTTCATGTTGTAATTTCACCTTTAACGTTATATACATTGATGTCTCATTTTATATAATATTAATATTATTTTGTATAAAGGCTTATTTGTATAATTATTTGTATAAAGGCTAGAGCAAAATATTATCTTTATGTATGAAAAATAAGCGATTGTGATCAGAGAAATTAAAGAGACACTTACCAGAGAGGTTTGTGTTTTTTCAGCGATGATCCTGGAATCTGGATTCGTCCGGGTCACCTGTCGTTTAGAACTGACAAAACTATCACAGAAACTCCATGAACTGAATGGTCCGAGGTCCTTTGTCTCAGAGCAGGAGGTCATATCCATCTTCACGCTCGGAACATTCTGTCTTTAAGTATTTTTGTAGGGCAAAACAGACAATTTTGTGTTGTTTCTCAGTGTGATCTTATGATTCTCGTCAGATGTGCTCTGTCAAGGCTCTCGAGAGACGACTCTACGTGGCGCGAGAGCCGCTTGCGCTTGTACGAGGAGTCTCGCGCTGCGCTCTGTGCGCGTAACGGATACGTGACTGTCCTGGCGCTGAGAGCAGAGGCGCGGATCAGAACTGTGCGTGGTGGGTGAGAGACAGTACGCTCGTGTGTGTGCTCTCCTCCTTACTCAGGGTTATTATGACAGTCTACATATTATTATTCATGAAGGAAATTTAAAGGCAAATCTCACTGATTGAGGGCTATACGTAATGAAATTGTAGGCTTTTAACAAACAATAATATTTCTTATAGTAATTCACAATAAAATATAATTATTGGATTGGTTTAACATTATATGAATAAGGAATTTGCCAATAAACGTGATGAGGCGTTAAAAAAGTGGTCTCTGTAATGACGTTTAAATGCTGACTCAGCTTTGACTGTCAATGACATAAAGCATACGTCAAAATAAATGAAATAAAATTCAATTCACAAACGTTTGAATACATTTCCGTTTCTTGTTATTTTGGATTATACAATTGTTTTATGTAAAGTTTCATTCTTAATCTATATATATATATATACACTGGTGAGCATAGGGCAAAAAATGGCAACAAGATTGTTCTGATTTGATTAACATTTCTAGAGCTTTTTTTTTTTAGTTTGTCTAAACCTTTGAATGGCAATTTACAGGATGAGGATTTATTGTGAATCAGCCTCTTACATAGCACTCTAAACATTACCATTACTGTGTGTGTGTGTGTATATAAAACTTTTTTCTATTTCAAATTAGAGCCTGAATTTCATCTCATATTCGTGAGAACTGGATTTGTTGTGGAAAAAGATATAGCATGAAACTACTTGACAATCATTAAATATGGTTAGATGGCAGAAACACATTCCTAGATTATGATATTGAAAGAAAAGTGATCAGATAAATTGTGACCACCTAGTGGTGTAATAGGTTATAGACAAACACATTTTCCTTTACCATCAAACATGGTAAAAACAGATTTTTTTTTAAGAAACCACCTTAGTGTCAAAAACATTATGCACATTTCTCCTACTAATAAGAACACGCTTCCAAAAATGCCCGTTCATGAGTTGCCAGTTGTTCCTTAAATCCTCCGGGCTTGTGTAGAATCCGTCTTGGACACATTAACAGGAATAAATCTGGCGTGTCTATATAGTGCTGTATATAATTTTTGCAGCGGTTTCTTCTCAGAAGAACTAAATCTTTCAGAATAAAAGGCTTATATATACTTCTGTCCACACATTTAGTTAGAAGCAGCAGCTGCAGGACGAATACATTAACATCAAACTCTAGTTTTGCACTTCAAAGTGTCCTAATTAGCACTAACTACTTGTGTACATACAGTATGAAAATGTTTGATGCAGTGCAGAAAATTACTCATTTATTTCTCAATCTTTCACAGCATATGAATATTATACCACATAAAAACAACTGATGAACACAGGGAAGACATGAAACGGTCTAACAGGAACTGCATCGGTCAATTTGCCAGCCGGGCTGATGAGTGCATGTCCCTGCGTCCCAGAAGAACAGTGGGTGGATCAGCTGGTTCTCACGCAGTCCCTGCTGAGATGGCTTATTGGGTTTGGATTATTTGTTACCACGGTGGCGACATGGGCTGTGGGTTCTGCAAATACGACATCACGACGGCCGATATGGACAGCCTGAAGGAATGAACGTTTAAGGGATGTACATTAAATTTGTCATTTGTCATTCCAGACGCATTACATTTGAGGATTTCTTTAAGTAGACTAAATGTCTGAAATTCTATGAAAAGACCAAAACAATAAAGTAACTATGCAACACTTGAAGGCAAAAACAAACACACATAAGCAACTCACATGAAGCTGCTCATCATTTGTTTAGTGTCCTCTGAGCTCCGTGAATTGGCAAAACTGATGAACGAGCAATACACTGCAATCCACGCACACCATTTAAGCTGCCAAAAACACATTTACACCACAATTTGAACATTAAATCAGAGCTGTGCATCAGTCTGCTCGTGTTTTAGTCATAAACAATAGGATAATCATAAAGGGTTTACTGTAAACACAGGTGTTTATGTAAATGAGAGTCCGGTCACCTTGAGCATCAGGCCACACATGCTGAAGATCATGCCGAGCAGGTTCATGTAATCAGGTGTAGGATCTTCCAATGTGGGGTTGGTTTCTGTATTAGGTGGCTTGTAGCTGTAAAGCAAACATTTAATGCCTTGTCTTTTAATGCTGTCAGTGTAGGCTGGCCTTTTTCTTCGTACTATAAGTTACACAGAACACTAACATGATTTTGGCAGAAAAATCCATAAAGATGCAACTAGGTGAACAATAACTGATCAACAATAATTCTCTAATACATACGATTGTACATTGATGCCTGCTAATTAGAAGTAAAGCATGCCATGTAATATGACTATAGTAAAGTTAATATTGCTAACATTTAACATAGAGCTTTTATTTCAGTGATGTTACAATTTAAAACATATTACTAGATAAAAACTAGCATCTATTTAACTGTCTGCAATGTTTCATTTAATCTCGTCTTATCATTAGCCATTAGCTAAAAGTGGTGATGCTAACGAGAGCCAATCAAAACTCTCATCTCAATCTAAGAGTCTTAACTACGGATATAATACTCACCGAAAAATCTTAGTCGGTCGTCTTGGATCTGCCATGTTGTTCACGGTCATATTATAATAAAATCCTAATAAAAATAAATATATATTTAAGAGCTTAAGAGCAGCACGTCAGCGAACAGCTGACCTGTGGAGTAATTCTACTTCGACTCTTTCGGTTGTATTTAAAGCTGTACGTGGTACACTTGCACCCCCTGCCGCTTAGGAGTGTTATTGATAGACGACTGACTGACAAGAGAGATCGAATGCATAATTGTGCCACCAGTGTAAAATATTTATTTGAAAATTGAATAAAATATTTAACGGGCAAGTTATTGTTATATTTTCAAATACTGTTAATCAGAATGTGTTGAGTGCTACAATTAAATCATTCTAACCACATAATATTTCAAAACATCCCTATAATCACATAGACGATATTGAATTATGAAATCTAAATTTCAGTCTAAAAAAGGGCAAATTACAGAATGCATACATTACATTTCATTCCATTATTACCATTCATAGCAAGAGTAAATGTATAATGTACACAGGAAGACAAGAATCATGCTAATATTCAAACACCTTTATATTTTATTTCTGTAAAGTTACAGAAGGAAAAAACACCTCATGACCTTTTCATCTTAATAGACAGCTAATTGTTGACTTTTAAATTTAATTACATTTTAAGCTACTACACTGGTGTTTTTAGGATTGTGCAATCTTACCCTCAAGTACATAGAATATGTTGTTTGTCCCTTGTGCAACATAAATGTCTTGCAAGTAATGTTATTAATGTTTATTCACATCTTTCCATAAGGATGTTGAATTGTATGGAATCATTGTTTTTCTGACAGTGTTTGCCTTCATGAATCCTTCTCTTGTAAAGCCGTAGGCGATGAATTCATCACAGTGAGTTCAACATCCCTCTTTGATTCGGTAAAGACATGTGTGCCTTAAATAAGTAAATAAATCAGAGAATAATATTTCACAGCATGTCACAATTTAATCCAGTATTATGGTGAACCAATAAAATGTATAGACACTTAGTGTAATGTGTAATGTGTAAGACACTTAAAAACGTTTTGTGAAATGGCTGTTTTAAAATCTTTAGGTAGAACAGTATTTCACATTTTGTGGGATTGAGCAGAAAACTATTTTGGTATGCTTATGTACTGGTTGTATGATACTATACCTCCCCTCCTCTATATCCAGAACATTCTCTCAGGTCTCAGGTAGAAGGAAGAGCACACATCCACTGAGATCTGCAGTGACAGCAAACACTAGAGGGGGTGCAAAGTGCCACATATCCTCGAATAATATGACCAACCATGGGAGCCAGCTAATTCATACCAAATCCCTGAGAAAAACACAATCTTCCTCAGTTTTGATTTCCTTAGATCAAGGTAGAAATTATTCTTGTTGGAGACCTCACTAACAGTGATTTTCTTTAAGGTCTGGCTGACAGTCAAAATGATTTTAATTAAGTTTTTAACAAAGAGGTAAAAGATGAGATCACAACTGATTATCCTAATAATAACTAGCTAGATATGTTTACTTCACTGTCTAGTTTATGAGGGGAACTGTACATTCCATTCATCCTAGCACACTGAATGAGATACTTCTGCGCCTCTTCCACCCTGCCATTGACCAGCAGCCATTTTTCTGACTCAGGAATCCATCTTTTGAAATAAAATGCACATGAGAAAAATAGGCCTAAATATTCTAATATTAATAAATACATACATTGTTAGTTTAAAAACAATGGTTTTATGTATATTTTATATTTGTTAATAAATACGTAGAAATCTGATGTCTTCCATAATCTTGAATAATTCATATTTGAAATCCAGTGTTATTCTTTCACTTGCAGTTCCACCACTCACCACCAGGGAATTTTGCCAATAAGGCAGGGTGAAATCAATACCAGGATGAGGTGCCTCCAGTCCCTAATGAGTTATGCCAGAAGAGCCAACGTCTATCCATGTTTAACGTCTATCCACTCAACTCCTGAAAGTCATTGTCTGATTCAACCTGGTAATGTGAGTGAGTTTGTGAATATTTTTTTTTATAAAAAAAAAAAAAAGTTTTTTATATTTAACTTGATGTGTAATTTTTTTTCAAGGACTGGAAAGAATGTTGAATGTGTTAAAACAACAACATGACACGATTAAGACTTGATCATTTTATGCTCCTTATTCCAACAAAAATCTTGATTAACATCTCACCATTGTAATAAGAGCAAAAGAGATGGGAATCGTTCATTTAGAAATAATCCGTATTGGCAATTATTAATAATGGTGTCATTTCTGCCATGCTTAGAAAATGAGACAACTGGGTGTAGAACCCACAATATATTCCTTTAACAAAATTAAAATCCAAATCTTTCACCATTGCCTGATAAAAATAAAGAGGTCTCTGCAAGAAATACTGAAAAGAATATGTACAAGCAGTATCATCAAACACTTGTAACAAGCTAAAGACAAGGCATGCCCATCATCACAAGGTTACAAAGAGGGCTAAGCTGCAGGCCAGAGGAAATTTGTGCATTTGTCCATGGATATGTGGCAGATTTTACAACATTCTGTGTGTACAATAATTTGTGCTGGCTAAATACCGGTAATATACTGTATGATTGTTTCAGATGTTATAAATAAACTGACATAATTTCATCATTGTGTGTCAAGGGCAAAAGACAACTTGGCATCTAACTAATAATAAAGTCCACCATCAAAACCATATATTAAATGAAATATACACAACAGAACAACACATATACAGTATAGCACCATGTAAGCTAAATGAGACATTTCCTCTACTATGTTCCAAGAAACTTCCATCAAAGTGAAAATTCTACATCTTATAGTACAACATAAAATTATTTGGTGCAGAATCCAAAATTAGAACTAGCCATAAACTGATTAGGAAGAATATTAAATTAATTAAAAAGGTTCATTTTGGTCAATGGGGCAGATGTATATTTTGAGGCAATATGTTCAAGTAATTGAGAAGAAACAATCCCAGTAAACAGCAGTCACAGTGACTTATCTGTCTGCAGGGGTGTTGTTGCTTGTGCTTTTTTCCCTTTTCAAGGGAACTGTGTTCTTCGAATGAGCAGAAGCTTTGGTTCGAACCCTGACTAATGCAGTGGTGGGTTGGTTTGGTGATGGTTTGATGTCCTTTGCAGGACCACTGCAAGTAGTAGTCCTAGACTTCATTGGGAGCTCCACAGTGGCTCGGAGGGCAAATGGCTGCTTGCGGGATTCGCTAACTGCTGATCGCAGGGGTAGCCTATGAGGTGAAGGACTAGCTATACGGGTTAAAGAGAAAGTGCAGTTTGTGGTGGTCAAGCTGCGCCGGGAAGATGCCGGAATACAGGATAGAGGCATGCGATTGCTTCCACTTGACATGGAAAAGTGGGACAGTGTTGATTTTGATCTTGTGTGAAGTGCTAGAGCATTTGATCCTGATTGTGACTGTACTTTTTGGCTAAGGTGAAAAACAAACACACATTTTATGGTATGCTGTAAACAGGGTTGGGCAAAATTAATGTACATGTTATAAAATTCAGTGTATTAAACTAGACTTACCCATTGCTTGCCTTTTGTTCTAATTTTGGAGTCCCAGCTTCAGGTTGGATAACAGGAGCTGCAACTACTAGTTTAGTTGAAAGCTTCCTTATTGGTGTGACTGGTCGTGGGATCCTGCTGTTCCACTCAGCTCGGTACTTTTCCTCAGCCTCCTTCTTGAGCTTGTTGATGGAATCATCAGACTCATGAATATCTTCCTCTGAGCCCGTAGTAGAAAGAGTCTCTGAATGTCTCTTGGGCTCGTCTCTAGATAACGAAGACGAAGTCTTGAAATTCAGTCTCATCCAGCGGCCCTGACGTTGTCTTTCAACAACTTGACATGCCAGGTCTTTCTGCATGGCTCTTCTACGAAGTCGTTCTTTGTTGGACAGGGATTGTTCAGGTCCAGGCTCCTCTTCTGGGGCTAGGATAGGAATTCGACTCTTGCTGCTTGGCCGTGGATGTTTAGAAACACTCTCAAGTGCTGTGTTCTCCTCTTGATGTTCCTCTTTTAGTTGCTTGTCCTGTTTGGAGTCAGTTGATGAATCTCGATGGATAGGTTCCCTGGATTCTAAGGGGAAAGGAATCACAAGACCGTCCTGTTTTACACTGGTCTCAATTGGCAAAGACCCATCCTGAACATTGAGTACCTGAGGCCCCTGTGTAAGAGTCTGAGAGGTGACTTCATACTGGACACATGCCAATTCTCCTGGCTCTTGAGAAAGGACTGACTTGTCCTGTGATTTGCCTTCAACCTCCTCTAAACGTTCAGGAACCTGTGCACCACTGGAAGACATGACATTCAGATGGGTTGTCTCTGCAATGTGTACAAAAGTTTGCTCCACTTTGGAGAAAAGGGGCGATGCAATTGAGGCTGAAGCCACTTGAGTTGTTGAGATGGTTACCACTGATTTAGATGTCTGTATGGGTGGGTCAACACCAATTGCATCAGGTTGCCTTCCATCTGTAGGGCTTTCTGCCTGTTTTATGTCTTTCTGGATCTGCACCAGTCGATCAGCTTCACCCAACTGCTCATTTTGAGGTCCTGCCACTCCCTGATCCACTTCAGTCCCATTTAGAGCATTTGGAGACTTCTTTGTGTCTCCTGGTGAAAACAAGACAAGGGTCTTTGAGACATCCTCTTGGTCGGGATCTACATCAGCCACCGAACCCGGTTCTTTTGGCTCCTTTTGTGGATCGTCAGCCACTAAGGTGGATGGAGCCCCATCTTGACTACGTTCAGTACTCTTTTCACTTGCCCCACTACTAGATTCACTCTTTGTGACATCGTCATCTCTGGGTCCCTCAGCTTGTGTCTCAGGTGGTGTGGCTGTGAAGGCACGTCGCTGGTGAAGGCTTCCTGGAAGCATGACGGTAAGGAAGTCAGCTCTCTTTGCCTGCAGTTTAGGAAGGATATGGAATATCTCCTTCTCTGATGATGGGGATTTAGTCCTGTAGTCAGTGGGTGACAATAAAGGCTCACTTGGGGTTGGACCCTAAAAGACAGTATACAAAGGCAAAAGTTACAATGCCGCCATAATGGTAAGGCAATGTAAGAATAACTATGAGAAACACTGTGAGATCTTCCTTGAAAACACTTTGACATTGATAGACTAACTCACTGTACATGAGAACATACTGAATGGCAATTTCAGAATGGAGTTTCTACAGATTTTTTCTAACCATTTGATTCATTTCTATGGATACAATCATACCTATACATTGTACAACCACACAACACAACTGTTTTTTTTTTCTCAAAGACTTTAATTTTCAATTGTACACAAGCTTTTCAAGATTGTCTAGATTACATACATAAAAAAGGCACAAAAATGTGTTAAAGAATTTTCCCTTTTACAGCATCCAGTCATATTAAGCTTTTTTTTCAAGTGTATCCCAACATACAGGTTTGCTATACAATACATAGACTAAAACCAACCCAAAAACATGCTTTTACGTATACAGGATTCAATTGATCTTTCCAAGATGTACACATATCCTGTAATTTAAAAAAAGTTTAAAATACATGCTTTACTTGGAAATATTATAAGCATTCTGTACAGTGATATTGTTATAGAAAAGGTAATATTCTTATTGTACATCAATCTAACAGATCATAGCCAATTTACATCACATAGCATTACCAGACCGTCATTGTAAATAAAACTCTTGCCTGGTTACATAAAAAGTCAAATAAAACCTTTTGCAACTTATTTTTGCACTTTATTATTTTAAAGCACACACTTTTTAAATCACAGCTGTAACCGTAAATACACACAGTTGTGCAAATATACTAAATACTTTAAATATCAACAAAAGTCGGTGCTTGCATCAGCTCCTTTTAGAGCTTTTCTTTTGTTCTGTGTACATTGTTGCTTTTCAGCCAGGTATCGTACTAACATAACAGAGTTCACTGAAGGTTCTCCCAGCTTATCACTCACTGTGGGCAAGATTATTCTCCAAATGTCCTTGATCCATCATATCTCCCTACATACATTATATAGAATACCCCTTCAATCAACAATATATCATACAACATGCACATTACAGCTATAATACAGCATTTTCCCTCATATAAAAGGTGTTATTGTGACAAAGGCATTGTGTACAGGCAAGTAAATGTAAAACTCATTAGACATAAGAGCAGTTTGAGGGGTGTGACGCATTACTTTCTTTTTGGTATTTCAGAGCATCACAGGCAGATGTTCAGGTAGAGATAAATTAAAAGGCCTTATAAAATTTTGTAAACAGTGTATCTAAACTAAAAGAAAATCTAAAAAAAAAAAAAAGAAAAATAAAACGGACGCCCAACTATTATTTTTTAATGGCAGAAAGAAGGAAGAGAGACAAGTACCCTTCTCTCTACTGTGCTGCCACTGCTATTAAGCTTCAATGCAAATGTATTTGTCAAATAATACTCTGAATATTGTCAATTAAATATATTGGGTTCAAAAAGACATCAAGGAAGTTGCTCTGTTAATCACAGAGCATGTAAATCAACAATCAACATTCAATTCATGGGAACATAAAGACATGACATAAGCCATACAAAACAGTCTTCAATTTTCATTTGTTTTCATGGACCAACTTCATTTGTTAGTCATGCAAAAACACGGTTTTGAACAGCACTGCCTTTCCAGTACTCCCTGGTCAACAGACCTGGACAGTCTCAACATTATTGAGTTTTCTTGCACCATTAATGTCAGTTTCATATCTGTTAAATTACTGCTAAAAACATTGATGTAAACCAGGCAAAAGCAGATGTGCAAAACAAGAGCAAGAGTTAGCAGCCTGTTTGGGTATATAAACAGTACATTCATGTGAGAAGCCATGACTGTGACGATACCAGAAACATATTTCTATTCAAGTCATTCTGAACTTTGTAATGCGATTTCAAATACTTATTATTTGCTCACTGAAGATGCACATTTCAGTAAATGTGATCATATAAAGGTGCAAAAAAAATAGTGACTTGAGTTTTATGCTAGCATGAACAACACGTGAAATCCCTTGTTTAGATTATATTCTTTTATAATTTTCTTTCTAATATTATTCTAATTACTTCTTTTTCATATATATATATATATATACGCATTTACAAATTAGAGCATTTTAAGTAAATATATTTAAAGAATTAATGACCATTTCGTCTGCTTTCCTGTCAAGAGGCAAGAATAAAGTATCCATCCATATGCCATATGTCATATTGCCAAAAGATCTCCGCCTGCTACTACTATAACATTGCAAGAGCCATTTTTCTTTCAAGACTAGGTTTTGTTTAAACGTGAAACAACTTTAGCCAGCAATATCTACTACTTGAAGATAATTCAACAAAGGTGCTATTTACCTGCTAAATGAATGTGTCCTACTAATGCACATATTATTTTCTAGAATATGCCCTTATTTTCACTTCTCCTTTTCAAAAGGGACAATCATGGATTTTAATTGATAAAATGACAAAAGCACACCACCTTTCATGCCTCTCAATTCAAAACCCTTCACATCTTATTGCAATCAATCGCATTTTTTGTTTCACATCGCCAAGGAAGCAGCTATGGCTCCAATTCGGTGTCTTTTTTAAAGTGCAATAGTGAGAAACAGTACTCAAAAGATTCTACAGCAGTCTTGCACATATACTTTTTCTACTCAATAACATACAACACAAATCTGTACTAACTAAGAGGTATTCAATGAGATATAATGCTTACATGGTGCATTCAAAGCTCGCACATAAATATATGATTAAATCAAATATGGAAGCTTTTATCTACACACCATCCTAAACGCACAAAAGAAAAGATGCTGTATAATAGAAACTGCTATCTTTTTTTTTGCTTTTGCTTACTTTATGGCTATAATACTTTTTAATCAGTGGCAGAGAAACCAAAATCCAGAGTGCTTTTCTTTCATTTATGAAATCATCAAAACAGCTCACTCATTTATCTCAAATTTAGCTCGTAGAAGATAACCAGACTCCAGCATGCCACTCCACTGGTTATAAAAGCGTAGACATATTATTCCATTTGCTCCTCTGGTTCCATTTTACATTTAAAACACTTTAATGAAAATCTTGCATAATATCTCCTTTGTGAGGCAAAGCACCTTTAGAACACAGAAAAAAAAATTACAGTTTCTTTGTAAAACTGAAAGCCTGTGTAAGGAACTTTATGTACTACGAATGAGGATTCAGAAAAAGACTGACAGCCTAAATTATAATTAAATATATAAAAGCAAAAAAAAAAAATTGAACAAAAATAAAATATTTTTTTTTTGTTTTTTTTGCATGGTTGCATGGAAGACAATGAAATAACTTGCATATTAGAGACAGCAGGTCACTTCTGTCTAAACTAACGTGATCAGTTATATTTCAGGGTGATCACAGCTGCTGTGCAGAAATGCAACACACATGCAACTGAGGTACACAAACACAACTACAGATAATGAAGAGAATTTTGGCTTTGAATACCTTTGCAATATCCATTGAGATTTTTACTCACAGAGTGACTGAAATGACTAAAGCTTCTGTTCATAACGAGATATGAACAGTGTGTGTAAAAGCACGCCATTCCCTTTGATTCGTTATTCCGTTCCTGCAGCCCTCTACAGTTTATTGCATCAGGAAAGACTATATCGTTCCTAAAAATAATGAATTGTCCTTTAAAAAAAAAAAAAAAAAAAAGTGTATGAGAAGAGACTATATCAGCTTTCCTCAGCTGTTCTTGTTAATTAGTTTGGCCAGCCTCTGCCGGATCTGCATTGGGGACAAACTGAGCACGGAGTGCCTGCTGCGTGGACTTCCGGGTGGCTGCAGGGGAGCGTGACGTCTCGAGCCACATCGGAGGTTACCGTGAGCCGGGCTGCTTTCGGCTGATCGGCTGCGGTGGATGAAGGATCCTCCAGCGTGGGGGTACTGCTCAGTCTCCAACGTAGAGGACGAGAAGACATAGGAGGCGAGACGTCGTAGCTGGTTGGAACGTGGGCCCGAGTGTGGCCTGTCATCATCCAGCTGCAATAAAACGAGAAAGAGCATGCGTTTAAATTCACGAGTTCAGTGGAGGATTTGTATTTGTAACATTTAAGCCATCTCCCCAGACACATGCAGTGAGGAGAACGCCAAACACTCAGAGGAAAGAGAGGAACAGTCTCTCTTTACACAGACCTACAATGGGTTGCCTGGAAACAAGTTTTCACAAGAGACAAATCTAAAGGGATAGCTATGTTTTTTTCTTTTTGGTCGGGCGGCCAACATTGAAAGCCTCTCTTTTTCCACAGAGGCTGTTCGCTTGACGCAGATTCACCTCTCAAAAATGTGCCATATGTGTCCATGTACAAGAGATTAGAGACAAAAGTACTTTAACCATTTTGCTGATCCGTATCGTCAGAAAACCATTGTTGTAAATGAGGACAACTTAAGAAAAATGACTCGTCAGGCACACAAACACACATGGATAAAAATGGGTAAATATGGATAAAAAGATGACAAGCAGAAATGAAATAAGAAAAAAACAATGAGCAAGTTCATCAAACAGGTACAGAAGGGACTAGCCTAAACTGTGCTTACCGCAAACACCTCTTTCACTCTTCTTTTGTGGCTCCAGCGACAGCCTTGGTATTTTCTCCATGGGTGAAATCAACGTGTCATTCATGATTTTGAGCGAAAGGCCGAGCAAAAGGCAGTTGGCATTTAAAAGGTGAAGACTGCTGGGAAAATGAGCATCCTCATCTGTTTTAATTTGAGGTTTTGGCCATCATACAAAAGAGACATCCAGCAATCTCAGTTCAGCTTGAAAGGCTGTGAATTGTGTTTATAGCGAAACAAAGTAATGGGCCAATTTTTTCAAAGGTAATTCTGAAAAATGCCCCAAAATATATATTTCACATCTTTGTGCTCTGCTATATTTCCTAAATGAGAACAATAAAAAAAACTGCTAACTTTTAAAGTGCCTCTATTATGGGTAATGAAAGGTTACCGGTGAAACCGTCATGTTTTGCCGCTCCAAAAGCAGCACCTAGTGGAAAAGAATGAATTTGCATTTTCATTCAGACCAAAGGAAAAGACCAATAAGTGTGCGGGCAATATGCTAATATTTCACGTTGATGTCAGCAAGAAACTGCTTGGGATTCATTTTAAAAGTGACTAATTTCAGTGGTTCAGAGTCAACTCTTTCTTTTGAGAGACAATAACTTTAACTTATACATGGTGCACGTTCAGATGTAAAAATTTGGAAGATGTTTTCATTCACTTAGGGCTGTGTTAAACACTGCATGAAAGGCAATTTTCAAAAATCCATAATAGGGGCACTTTAAGATGAGCAAAATGCTGGTCTACTATATGTCATCTGGCTCACCCTAGTGATAAAGAACGGCTGAAATATTTTTTGGACTATGACGGATGACAAACATTCAAATATGAAAATGAATAACTGTAATGTGAATTAGGGCAATTTTTTTTTACTGAGCAGTTTAGTGCTGAGCATCCTAAAAATAGCTAATTTAAGGAATTTGTAAAAATGCTCAGCAATAGACCCCTCATATTCAACAATGTAGTCAAAAACACAAAGACAGTATCTAGGTAAAAAAAAAAATATTTTTCTGAAGCACCAGATAGACGTAGCCCTAAAATCTCATTAGCAAAGGTCTGGCTTAGCCTCATGGATCAAGAGTTAGGGTATTTTATCTAGTAATTTATCCGGAAGGAAAAAGGTTAAAGAAAAATAGAAATGAAATTTGGGCTATGTACAGTACACACTGCAGCTATTGTACTGTAAATATGGTTGTCACTCCGCTTTTGAGTGTTTAACCTGTACTGTTCATTCTGATTTATTTACATGACATAAATGGATGTAAATGTTCACTCAAATGTAAAAAGATTCTATCATTATTTACTCTTCCTTATGTCTTTCCAAACTGTCGACCAAAGTTATCAGTTATCGCCTTTCTTCAAACTGTCTTTTATATTCCACAAAGATTTGTCTGGTATTCATGTTTTTGTCTACAGCTGCAAATTGTAAAAAATATCACTGTTGTTACATCCGTAATGCAAGGCTGTAGTATGAAAGACTCCTTATTCTTTACATATGATAATTATAGCTTTTTGATATACACTTGTACCTTGTAACACATTTTCAAAAGAGCAACCATGAGCAAAGAAGAATCACTATATTGAACCAAATCATGTGAAAACCAAATGTTTGATGGTCAGAAAAGAAGAGATGATGCATGAGTCTGTGTGTCAGACATAGTGAATTAAAGAGAGTGACAGACACAGAGAGAAGAAAGGGAGGAAGAAATAGGCACACACCCTATAAAAAGTGAAGTGGGACAACAGCACCACCTCATCAGCACTGCCTTCACATTCATTAAAAGTTGCTTTTAAGACAGATTTAAAAAAAAAGTGCTATAAATGGATCTTAAGCTAAACCAAGTCGCTCTCTGAAGAAGCGGGAAGAGAACAAATTTCTTTCTGAGGTAAAATAAATCCCTGATGTAGGATATTCTCTGTAAATGATAGCTAAAAAAAAGCTAGGCACCACAATTAAAGGAGGATGGAGAGTGCTCCAAAGAGGATATTAAAGCTTTGTTACAAATTATATTTGTTACACAAACACATACAATATTTAAATCCTGTGTGTTTGTGTCTAAAAGAAGTCTCATATGCTCACCAAGGCTGCATTTCTTTAGTCAAAATACAGTAAACACAGTAATATTGAAAATTACTGTAACAAATTCAAGTAAATGTTTTGCATGTTAATAGATAACAAAACGTATTTTATTTGTGTGATGTCAAAGCTGAATTTTTATCATCATAAGTGCTAATTTCTTTCAAAAACATTTGAATGGTGATGTATATTCAGATGTGTATATTAAATTTGTATTAAATTGTGTAAAATATAAAATATAAAAAGAATGCATTAATATAGTAATAACATCTTGAAAATATCTGTCATTGATTTACAAGCAGGGAACTACCAAATAGCAAGATGCGATGCAAAACAAACTACATTATAATGTTCCTGCCATCTTATGGGACATTTCATTATCATTGATTTCATTATTAGCTAGCTAAAATCCATTATTCAGCTGATAAGCGAAGGTTTCTTAACAAATTAACTTTAATTAACATCCCTTTCCTGATCCAATTTTAAATATCTGATCAAGACCATTTTTCTTCAACATGTCATGAGCTTGAAAACTGCATGCAAAAAAAAAAAAAAATGTATGTAAACAAACAAATTATAACAGCTCTTCTAACTGGACCTCATGACCTCATGAATATTTTTTGCCTCATTCACCTCAATCCTACCAGTGCTTTCCATCTTTAGCATAAGAATGTCAGTGCATCTTAGTCAGGATATTCTTACCTGTCTCTGAGGTCCGTTGAGGTCTGACTCTCTCCGCCGCTGCCGTCCAGAGGGTAGCGAGTGACAGGGCGACTGCACAGGGCTCTCCACTGATGTTGACTGGCCTTTCCCGCTCCTCCTGGACACTTCCTCCTCTGTAAGAGGCAGCATGCCTCGTGTAGTGTTGTCACCATGTGACGTCTTGGGTCTGACTGACGGATCTGTCCCTCTATGTCTCCGCCGCTCTTCTCCTTCCTCCAGAGGGCGTAATTCCTCTGGTTCCTCATCCGTAGTGCCGGATGTGGTGGGCTCAGCCCCTGGGCGGTGTTGGAAATCTCTGAGCTCCATTTCTTTGTCTATGATAACCCACTCTTTGCTGTCAAAGTCCTCTTCTTCTGCAAGTGGGACAGAGCGGATGAAGGCATTGCTGTGGGCTTCCTGGTCCACCGATGCAGAGGCCTCATTACGACCGCGGTCTCCGCGGTAACCTTCGACAGACAGCATCTGAGCGGGCTGCGAGGAGTAAACGTGCCGAGAAGGAGAACCCAGGATGTCCATTCGAGAGCTGAGACAGGAATAAATTACGGATTTATAATCCCAAATGATACAAAGAAGTTAAGAACATATACAAGTACATAAAAAAATATTAAGAGTATAACAATAAATTACATTCCTTCATAGGTCAACATTATATGTATTTATACACTTTGATTGGATTATAAACATTACCTTTTAAAAGTTTTGGGGTCAGTACAATTAATTGTATTTTTTTTTTTTTTTTGGAAAGAAGACTTTTATTGCATTTATCTGATCAAAAACACTATTGTAACAGTAATGTTGTGAAATATTATTATAATTTTAAATAACTTTTTTATATTCACATATTTTGAATATATAATATATTTAGAATTTTCATGACTCCAGTCACATGATCCTTCAGAAATCATTATTATCTGCTGATTTGGTGCTGCTCAAGAAATATATTTCTTATTATTAAAGTTGAAAACAGTCGTGATGGTTTTTTCTGATGAATTGAAAGTACAAAATGACCTTCCTGAATTAATTTCTTATTTATTTATTTATTTATTTCAAGACAAAAAATTCTTAGTGGTCCCAAAATTTCAAACGGTAGTGTAAATACTCACCTTTATTTAATTAATGCATTGAATTAAAACTTTACCAGTGAAAAATAGCCAACTCATTACATTATTATCTCTTTAAAAAGGAAACTTAATAGATAAATGTCCATGTGCAAAAACATCATCACATTATTATGACTCAAAACAGTAAAAGTAATATTGGATAGTTCTTCTTTTAACTTCTGATTGAATCAGTCAATACAAAATCTGGACATAGCCAAAGTAAATTTATGACCCACCGTTGTCCATAACCGTCCCGTCCATCAGCAGCAGATATGCGGTCAGATTCAGGGCTGTTGACCCGTCGGTACCTGAGTGAGTGCATCTGCACACCCGAAGAGTCCAAACCCCTTTGTGGTGACACAGGACACAAACCCCGGCTACCATCTTCCTCTTGACCTCCCTGCAACATAAAATCAAAGAAAATCTAATAAAATCGCTTTATAAAACTTAAAATGGATTATTATGTTTACTTGGTTGCAGCACCTTTCCAAGGTTAATCCTGAGTTTGTTTCGATTAATGTCTGTCTCCTCCCATCCATCTGCGTCCGTAGGTAACTGGCTGCCATCAGCTGGACGGCCAGAGGGAATCGGAGGAGCGTTTTCCTGGTCACTTAGGTGCTCATCCTGCACAACGTCATCTGTGTTTTCCCTCTGAAGGTCACCTGCCATTGGGTTCACATTTATGACCCTAAAGGTCAAAGAAAAGATCACAGTCAATTTAAATAAAAAAATAAATAAAAAAATAAAAAACAAGGTCCTTGAATGACCTTTGGTCAAATGTTCTGGGGAATCCTAATTGGAAAACTGTTTTTTTTTTCATTTGTTTAAAAAAACCTGTTTACTTCCAGTATTTGTGTAGGAATAACATTTTCTGTAAATGTCACCCAGAGTTTCATAAGAGAGCGTCAGACGGGGAACTCCTTTAAAAGTCATCAGACATTTTTCTTTTTCATGGTAAAATGTTCTTCATGTCTTGGAGCAATACAACAAGTCTTCCTTTCTGCCTAAACAAGTCAGTGACATTTCCACCAGAAGTGAGTTTTCTCCTCTCTAAACATACAAACCTACTGAAAACTACCTACAATGTTCCAAGAAACACTGGATGTTTGTGACCAATAAATCAGTTTGCTAAATTATCAGCATGCAAATAACAGTCATTTTAATTATCGTAAGAAAAACAAAGAAGACAATACTTGTCTCTTTTTTCCTTTCATCCATCTGTACGGCTTTTATGTGACAATGTGTGACAAGTAAAAAGGCCCCCTGAGACACTGTCTGTTAATTAGTGTGGGATTTGTTAAGTTCATGCATGTGTACGTGTTACAGTACAAGAGGATCTTTAACAATAAAAGCAGATAGATATATATACAGAAAGACAGATAGATACAGTCACATGTCCACAGGCATATTACATGCTGGTGATGTGTTCACACATGTATGCGTTCTTACCCAGCCATAGCCGCTGTAGGCCGTGTGTTCTGCTGAGCTGCTGTCGGTGTGGTGGCAGATATCATCGAGTCCGTCCCACTTTTCTCCCAATCATATTGCTCGTTCTCTGTGATGATGCGTTCTTTCATGCTGTTCTCAAACACTGACATCAGGAGCTAATACAGACACAGAGAGCACCTTACAAAAGACCACTCATATCTGTATAATAGAATTTATTCAGGTAATACAGCCTTTGAAATATTACATGTTATATGTATATATGAAGAGTTCAGATGCCAAAGCCTCTAAGTGCCATCTGAAATTTTCATCTGAAATTACACATTGCAATTAAAGTGAAATGACTCAACCTAAGCATAGGAGCTTGATAAAAATCTTAATTTTAGATGAAAATTTCAGATGGCACTTAGAGGCTCAGAAAAGTACGGAGCCCCGCACATGACATGCAAGAAAAAATAAATAAATTGTGCGCACGATTTACTAATTCGTTCAATAAATGTACTTAACCATGAACACGATTACTATAGTCTCTCGATTTACTATTGCGTTCAGTTGTGTGCATGATTTAGCAAATCGAGGGAATGAATTAGTAAATAGTGTGCACAAGTTATAAATCGAGTGAATGAAATAGTAAATTGAGGGAACGCAATAGTAATCGTGTGCACGTTTTAGTACATTGAGGGAACGGATTAGTATATCGTGCACACGATTTAGCCTACTATTTTTTCCTACATGTCATGTGCGGGGCTCCGTAGAAAAGCACTGCATTTACCTGCAAATATTATATATTTAGAGTGAGAGCGAGAGCAATAAAGTACTTCTAGACTACTTACCTGATAATCAGGTTTGGTGCAGTAGTCAAGGCCTAAAATATGCTCCAGGAAGACATTAAACTCTGATGGCATGTGTTTAAGCAGCATCCTATGATCATAGCGCTCCTTGATCTGACCCACCTGCTCCTAAATAATGCAGAGGGCAACAGGAGGTTTCAACAATGGTGGTCTGATACAGAATACAACTTAACAAACAATTAATAAACAAATTGAATAAAGCATAAGACATGAACACTCATTTTTAAACCAGGTGAGGAACGTCAGAGCACCTTGTCCTTGATTTTCCTCCACGGCAGCTGCCCAGCAGCAAATTCAACCAGCATGTAAAACAATGACCATAAGTCATCATGACGCCCCATTTCCTGTAAAAACAACACAAATATTCTATTAAATAAGCATTAGATGATTTTATCTTCTGTAAAATACATTGCTTGATACAAGTACACAATAAGTTGACTTAAATTAAGCACTTACTTTGTTTTTATGTGCATTCACAGATGCATATCTAACAGTCCCTCGAAATCCTGCAACAGTTCTGGGCTAAAAGGAGAAATGTATTAAGAAAATTTGTCAGCGATAAATGCATTTTTATTTTGTTATTTTTAATGTATTTACAGTAGAACTGGTACTATGTATTAGGGTAAATCAAAACAAATCAGTAAAAATGTACTGTGCATTACTGTATAATTTTATGCATTATAATTTTCATTACAGCAGCAACAGGAGAGGGACAAACAGTGCACAACACACTCCGAAAGAAGAGGCAACATGTCTTTGCCAAGCGACTGAAAATGGTGTTCCATTCCTACAGAACAGTGAACACGCAATGCGACAGGTAAACATAACACCTTCCATCACGTACCTGTGTGTCTATGAGTCCCAATGGGCCTCTCTCACAAACCCACTCTAATTTCTTTTTGATTAATTAAATGACATGACAAATTGCATCGGTTAAAAAAATGACAAAATTGGATGCAGTTAATTTTCTCTTGTCGTGTTCACTGCTTTATTGGCAATTATAAAGACTGCACTTTTGCTGAACATTAAGGTAAATCTCGCAAGCATTATTCGACATGAATTTATTTAATGGGCATATTAAATGTATTACATATTATATTAAATCAACTTCTCTTTGGATTAGAACATGATGAAATTATATGTGGAATGAATATTATGTACACAGCTTCCAGTTTATTTAATTTCACGAGTTCACGCTTACATATAATTAGCTGAGGTATGGTATGCATATTTGGCGTGCTGTCCGGGGAAGGGCTCCGAGCTCAGGAATGGCCCGAACCTAGAGTACCCCCCCTTCCCCGTCTATTATAAAGTGAACTCAAAGTGAGGAGATGGGGTGGAGGAGGGATGCTGATAAACCGTCAATGGATAGAGGTAAGTCAGTGATATTTATACTATGGGATTGATTACTTGATTATTTTCCACCTGTGTTGATTAGGCTTAGTGTCTGACGCGCTCCTCCCGAATCTTGTTACTAAAACATCATTTAGTTTATTTTTTATTTCAATAACATTTGCTTTTCCTGTCCTATTCTTTTCATATATATGAACACTAATTACCACTAGCATATCTATGTGAAAAGATCGGTTAAGTACTTCTATGTCAATTTAGGCACAGTTTGTGCATTATTTTTATATTGTGGAAAGATCAGCTATAAAACAAAGATGAAAGTTCCATGAAGTCACTCACAATGAAAGTCTTTCCATTGGTGAGAGTATGGAGGAGAAGGGAACAGATGGAGAAATACGTCAGACATGCACGTCATAACTTAAACCCCAAACGAAAACTGCAAAAATAAGAAAAGATGGTCAAATAAAGGAAAGAAATCTAAAATAATGCACCAGGCAAAATTATACTAATGACCCCATGCAATCCACTTCAAATGCTGTCCATAGAAAATGTTAGTACAACCATTTAAAATTAAAAAATATTTAAAAAATCAACAAATATGAACAAAGAAATAAACATGGCATGGTAGCATGATTCAGGGCATTAATTGTTCCATTCACACTGTACACATTCAACAGAATCACGATGACATTTACAGTCCTGAGGACACCAAAAATATTTATAAACCTGAAATGATTTATTCATATCTCATAAATGTGATGCACCACAAAATGGATGAAAAATCAAAGCAAATACATTTCTTCACAGTAAAATTACAGCCTGGTTTTAATCCCGTTTTGAATGAGCTCAATCTGCCTTAGAAAAAGACAACAGCTGCTGAAGACTGCAGGGGGAAATCACAGCCAAACCACTTCAATGCTGCAGAACTAGAATAGATAGATTGATAAATAGATCGATAGATTGATAGACACACAAGCAGGCAGGCAGACAGATAGATATGGATGGATAAACGAATGATGCTCAGTTTCCTGCCTGAATCGATGAGTACAGCTGACTCAGCTGTGCAGAAAGGAAAGGCGAATGAGAATGAGGCGGATATACAGTAGAGAGATTGAACTAGAGAGAGGGCTGAAAATATTACACCCACCCTCTCAGGACAGACCTGGGGGCATTGCTCACTCATGCATTAAAATGATTAAATATTCATACTGCTGCACTAAAACCTGCATGTATAGTGAAACAGAGAGACAGTGTGAAAGATGGAGGAGAGAAGAACATGTGCGAATGAAGAGCTCTGTGTAATGAGCTAAAAAAAGAAAACCGCCCAGTGCCTGATTCAGAGAGCTCTGTAAACCTCTCATGAGCTTTCAGCACGTCTCTCTGCGAGCCTGCACACTTACAGTGAAACAAGCTTTTTATTGCACAAATATAACCTGAGAGGTGCTTCTTAATAAAACCAGACCTTCAGGGTCAATCAAAACACAACTTAATATCTCAGTAGTATTGTCATCAATAATATCGAATGACATAAATTGTATATTTAACTTCAGTGCAGGAATCTTGTATCCTTATAAACACATACAGCAAATTAGTAAAATTATCCATTGAATAATTAAATCTACAATGCATTATACTGAAAGATATTTAAAAATACTGAATTAAATTGTGACATACCGGTCTGACTTCTCCATTGGTGTTTGTATATTGTCGTGCAAGCCCAAAATCTAGCATATAGCATTTCCTGTATGTTGAAGGCAGCCTTCCCATGGCAAAATTTGACTGGAAAGAAAATCCAAAGATCCTTAATAAATAAAATCACTTCAGGAAACCTAATGACAGTGATGCATTGTATTATTATTCTACACACAATTAGAAGGCAATTACAGGAAATCTATCAAACATTACCGGTTTGATGTCTCGGTGAAGAAAGCCAACAGAGTGAATGGCTTCTATGGATTCTAGAATCTGTTTTCCCAGGCGCAGGGTTGTGCTCATGGTAAAGGTGCCACGTGGCTGACTTCGCCTGAGTTCTGCCAGGTTTCTACCCTGAGAGTGATAACAAAGTGTAACTGAAGCCCTCACACCTCCATATCACCAGTGGTACACAGTCACAGTATTTCAGAGAAAACAGCATGTGATGGTGATCTACCATAAAATGTTCCTCAGACTTTGACTGAAATATAATCACCAATGTAGTTAAGGGAAACTTATTTGCATTGGTGTTGATGAGATCTGATGTTGCTGTAAATGCGACTAGTTATGATAGTATCGTTTACCTGCAGCTGCATGACGACATAGTTGAACTTATCATTTCGCCCACAGCCAATGAACTTACACACATGGTTTTTACCTACAAAAAGAAAAGAAAATAACATGTAGGCAGGTCATTTATGATATTTTTTTTTAAATGACATTATTGGTCAGAGTGATTAAAAGACCAAATACAAAGATAACTATATTCACTTGGCCAATCAACAGAAAAATTGTACATCTACTGACAGATGTGTCAATCAGTGTTGTTATTTTTAACTAATGCTAAACCATTGAAATAAATTTGAACTGAAAGCTTTTAATTGAAAACCACAGTAAAATAAAATATTAATATATATTTAAAAACTTAAAAGAAAATTTGAAATGTTGCCTTGGCAAGTAACTAAACTAATTAAACATTAATTTCTCTCATTTTAAAGGTGCTGTAGGGAACTTTTGTAAAAAAAATATTTTTTACATATTTATTAAACTTGTCATTATGTCCTGACAGTAGAATATGAGACAGATAATCTGTGGAAAAAATCAAGCTCCTCTGACTCCTCCCAGTGGTCCTATTGCCATTTGCAGAAAGTCATGTGCTCCCGGTAAAAAACAACCAATCAGAGCTGCGGTCCGTAACTTTGTTTGTGTTCAAAATGTAGAAAAATGAATATAATAAGCGAGTACACCATGAATCCATTTTCCAAACCGTGTTTTTGGCTTGTCCTGAATCACTAGGGTGCACCTATAATAAGTGTTTATTTTCAGACTATTTTAGATTGCTTCGGGGGCACCGCGGCGGAGTAACCCAGTACCTTTGTGATTCTTCATAGACATAAACAGAGAGAAGTAGATCCGGCTACAATGTTCTTCCGCAAGACGCAAGCAGTTCTGTTTATTAACCGCTAGAGCGTCAAAAGTTCCCTACCGCAGCTTTAACTTCTAAAATTATAAAATGAAACTGAAAAAAAATGAAAGCAATATAGAAATAATTAAAAAACAAGAACTAAAAAAAAATTATTATTAATATATGCTACTTTATTATAGAAATAAAAAAAAATAACACTGGTGTTAAAAATGTTGACAACTTTTGTATTTTTGCGAAAATACTAAATGTAAAAAAAATGTAAAAAAAAAAATCAGCTATTTTTATATAACTAGTATCATTTTGTATATATTTCTTTCATATATTTGTTCTGTATTATAGTATAGTGAGTTTCATATTTAGTTATTTTAATTCTTTCTGATGACTAATGGTTGAAGTGAATCATCTGAATAAGTGTGTGTGTGCTTGGCTGTATGATCTGTAGGCCGCTTCACATGTTTGGAGTCACGTAGGCTGTGTTACTGCCGCTTCATTCACAGTGCTAAATATATAATGTGCCACACATGGTCCACTCTGATGGGTGGTCATTCTTTACAGATTTTAATAAATGCCTTAGTCATGATGATGTCAATTAAATACTTTATAAAATAATATAACACCACTAACATATCATTTCGTATTAAGCCTTTGAAACACAAGGCGCCTGTTCCTTCAATTCGATTCCTTTCTATAATTGAAATGATTCAAACAATACATGTTTAACTATATTAATTAGATATTAATTTATAGGTTGTTCCTGTGTCCTCAATATCACTTTTTGTCCTGTGAGTCCTCTGTGATCTCATTTTAGCTAACCAAATCATCCAGAAAGTTACATCATTTCTGACAGGGAAACAACAGACCAAACATTAGTAAATAATAGAAATGGATAAGATAAAAAGTTAAAACAATTTCAATAGATGGTTAAAAATACTGAAAATACAGATTTCCATTCAAATGTTTGGGGTCAGTATGACTTTTCTTAATGTTTTAAGTCTCTTAAGCTCACAGAGGCTGCATTTATTTGATCAGAAATACAGTAAATATTCAGTAATAAAGTGAAATATTCCTACAATTTAAAATAACTGTTTTCAATTTGAGTATTTTTTAAATGTCAAAGCTGAATTTCAGCAGTCATTACTCCAGTCTTCAGTGTCACATGATCCTTCAGAAATCATTTTAATATGCTTATTTGCTGCTCAAGAAACATTTATTACTATTATCAATGTTGAAAATAATTGCGCTGCTTAATATTATTTCGGAAACCACAATCCTTTTTTACAGGATTCTTTGATGGATAAAAGCTTCTAAAGAACAGTCATCATTAGATATGAAAACCTTTTGCACCAAATGTCTTAACTTGATCAATTAAATGCATATTTGCTGAATAACTAAACTTTTGGACTGCAGTGACTGAATTAGAAGTGTCTGAGTTTATGCAGTGCACATTCTTAAAGCCTGGTACACAATTTTATAGAAACACTTCATTAAATTAAAACAGAAAACGTTTTAAGAGTTCAAAAGGTACATAACATGAATGATCCGGAGTATTCCTGTGGGAAATTTGTCTTCAGCTACTAGACAACGTGATGTCTTGTCAATGTCAAAGTGATGTTGATACTGTCTCGAAATCCCTCTAACGATGACCATGTCTTACCCTGCAGTTTCTTCAGAACTGCCACCTCCATCTTCAAGACCTGTTTGGGCTGTTGAGCTGACTCCACTTTTAACGCCACATTCTCCCGAGTCAGCAGGTCCAACGCGTCATAGATTTCCCCGAACCCCCCTCCACCTATTTTCTTCAGCTGGATATAAAAAAAAAAACACAACACACACGACAGGATGTTATGTAAATTTTTGTACATGTCTTATTTGCTAATGATTTCATGCATTAAACCTGAAGTGCGAGAAACAGTTTTCCTCCCAATGTAAGTGCTTGATGATCTCATAAAAATGCATTTGGGAAACATTAAAAAGCACTTTGTAATATCTGCATTTCAAGTGCCTCAAAAATATCTTTATTTCACTCTCCTGAGATATACATTTCAAACAACAAACTCAATAAATATTACTGTAACATAAACCCGTCTATGTGTGCACGATCGTGTATATATGAATAAAGCTTGTTTCATTGATTACCAATTTAGAGGGCACATATATTGATCAGGGATATGCTATTATTGCAGCAGGCCCTCTGCAGATGAACATTAATCAGGTCTGCATAAATGTGTTACAAATTTCACAATACACTGGACCACTATACAACAGAGAAAGCAAAGCAGAAGTTTGACTCATAAACCATCCTGTCTATTTGAGTCGGTAATGTCACTCTCTCCTCTTGTTCTCGTGAAGTATAGAGCCCATTTACTCTGGCTGGGAATTGAGCAGTCATGTGAGAAGATCCTCTTCTCCTTTGTACTGGGAATTTCGTGGAATTTGATCTCTCTGTAATGTCTCTTGACAAGACAGTCACAGTGATTGGGGTCAAAATAGCCATTAGTTTTACTGTTACATAATCTACTCAGAACTAGAGAAAAGATATGTGTCTGAAACACACGCATATATATTTTCATCTATAGAAGCTCATATATATATAATTTTAGTGAAAATCTTCAACATAGCATATTAACTAATATATGAATTAATTATATAAATTACATTAAATCATTAAATAATTGTATATATTAATGACAATGAATAAGCAATACTTCTGTGCTACTTTTAGGTCATTAATCAAAAAAAGCACATGCACACAGGATGTTTTGTATTGTTATATTTATCTTGGTGCATTACTGTGCATCCCTGTGTGCACAAACGTCATGTTCAGATCTTCCGAACACCTACCACTTTCCATCGATCTTTGACCATGCAGTTAGGGGGCAGAATGTCCTGCTGCTCTGCAGTGCCGTTCATGTTGGCGTTGTCCTGCAGAGCTGGCGCTAGGCACTGCAACCCTGAGAGCACTCTGGCAGCCCCCAGCTTAAACGATCCATTTATCTGTGAAAAGCCAGCAAAATGTGTTAAATCACCTATTCATTGCTATCATGCTTTTGGTCAGTTGAGCTGGCTTCTACATGCAGTGGCCAGTCAAACTTCAACAAACCCTAATATTCCAAAGAAAGCCGTTAACTTTGGAATGTGTGGTTTAAGAAAGTAGCAATGAAATAAAACCTATTTAAGTGTTTATAATAACCTGCAGTTATTTACTGATACGTATTCAAGAGGCAAAAATGAACCCTGAGCACTTTAATGTTACCATGCTGTTAGCAGACAAAAGAAAAGGTCTACTAGACACATCCATTGACCCACATACTTTTTGACCCAAATACCTGTGCAACTAAAATAGCCATAGTCAGAGGAGAAAAGTCTAGAAATCATGTGAATGAAGAAAAAATTACATGCAGTAGCCTGCATAAACAAACTGTGAGGATAGATGAAAAGTAGCTTATGAAGTGTACAAACAGGGGATACTAAAACTATTATACTGTTTCATTAAGTGTGCCTTGCATTCCTGATAGGATTTAAACAGAAGCCATTATCAGAACACCTAAAATATTCATTATCAATTTATTGAAATTAATACATTTATCTTATTGCCCTAAAGCAATGTTATTCAAATCCCCACGCTAGACCAAAAAGGGACACACTGACACTAAAATTCTGTCTGATATGGATAAGCTTATGGTCAATGGCAAATGATTGATTTCAATTAAATACTATTTTGTCTAAATAAATTAAAAACAAAACACAAAAAAACTAAAATCAGTCATTTAAAAAAATATTACAAGCAAATTTGAGCATTACAAAGTTATATTATACAGTTTATAAAAAAAAAAAAAAAGATATTCAATTTGAGATGGTCTAAAGCTCAATTTAACAGTGTTATTAAATTATTTTAGTGAATTTTAATGTTAAAATGGGAAAAAAACAACTATTCATATTTAAATTATACCGGGAATATCCAGCATCAGCTAATAACCAATATATCGTGCATCCCTAAAATAACAAGGCCAAATACTACTCCCACTGTAAAAAGAGACAGATCGATAATCAGTTTGAAAAATTATTATTATTATTCAAACTTTTTTTAAATCAGCTATCAGAGCTTAAGGTTTACCAATAAACAGCACAACGGAATCTGGTTTTCAAAAACAGCATTCAAATTTTCAAAAACTAACATAATATTTTAATGTCTTTATTGAATAAATTATATTGAGTAACAATTAATAAAAAAACAATACTGTTAAAAATTTCTATAAATGGCAATGGTCATAAAAAAAAAAAACAATATCCGTCAATCTCTAATTCAAAAAGCAGATGATTGATAATAAATTCTATTAGTCATTCAGTTTTTAAAGACTTTAATATGTCCCACTTTTACATTAAACATCAGCCTTTTAGCACAAATGAAGTTCAGCACTAAATACAAACTCTAAATGCTTATTATAGTACAGAATCTTTACTCCAAGGTTCAATTAAACGAAGGTTAAGATGCATAATAAAACCCAATAACATGCTTTTTGGCATGCAGCACCATTAGTTTTGTTGGTTAAACATGCAGGGCCCAGCTCGGCTCAGATTCAGGAGCTCAGTCGCTAACTCATGCCCAGCCCAGCATCCGTTAAGAACTGCAGTCTCTAGTGCAGCATCTTAGAGAAGTGCTCTACAGACAATATAGGAACAAACTGCACTATGATATAAGGTTAACAAAGAAGAGTGACAGAGCGTAATATTGCCAACTCATGTGCCAAGTTCCTGACACCTGCATTGACGTACCCTTGATCAAACAAGGAGATTTGAGGAAAATGACTGGAAAATGAGAGTCTGAATATCATACGGGCAGTGGCAGGGATGAATGATGCAGTTTACAAATATATAAAAGACTGAAAGCTTGTTTGGTCCGAATGCACATGAGTTGGCAACAGAATGTAAGCAGTGAAGAGTTTAATCACTTTGCGTTGGTTTCTGAACACTGAGATACAACTGAAGTTCATTAAGCAAGCATTTCCACACCCTGCAGTGGCCAGTTGTGAATGAGCTCTTTATTCTAGCTACATTGTTGTGAATATATTGTAGCTATTTAACCATTATATCTCATGCCTCGCTTTCCCATCTTTTCATTCACAGCCAATCATCAATTGCTATTTGTTCAACAGAGACCGCCCATGTTTTCAACGACCTTGGTTCAGGAAGTATTTTTCCATTCATTTTTCCCATAGGGATTTTTACAAAATGATTTGTTAAAAGAGTTATATATAAGCTATAAGGTGAATCACAACATCGGACAAAATAACAAAGAGGGTATAAGACTGTGTACTTAACCCCTTTAATGATGAAATCCTACAATACTACAAAGCATTGCAAATTACATAAAATAAAAATAATAAAAAGTATGGAGAATTATAAAACTATTGATTTAAAGTAAGAACATATTTTACATTTACATTTTATATTTAATAATTTAGCAGACCCTTTTATCCAAAGTGACTTATGCAGATTGCAAAATATGTACTGTCTTTTCTTTCTTTTTTTTAACTGAAATTTATATATATATATAAAAAAATTGTTAGTGGTTGCCAGAATTTTACTGTAAAAAATATGGTAGCAGCGATTTACAGTTCATTTTTCAGTAAAACAATTATTTAACTGTAATAATGTTTATATACCAAAATATTTTTTTATTTGTTCTTATTAACTTCCAAAAACTGTATCCTGTATAGGAAAAATGTTCCTTTAGATATATTAGTTTTTCACCATATATATAATAATACTCAGGGATAATGTAGTTTTCATCAGGAATTTTGCTGTCATACACAATTATAAAAATAAAGAAAAAAGTAGCTAATAATGTGGGCTGATGGCTTCAACAAAGACATATAGCACTGGTTCTCAATCTTGTAGCTCACAGTAGGTCTGCCTTTAAAGGTTTTTAAGTTATAATTTCTCTATGGAGAAAATGAATGGGATTTTTTACTGTGGGTTCTAGCACAGATTTTTTCGTTTTTTATTGCATGAGAAACATCTTTGCAAAATAAAGTGTAAAATGTCTGGCAATGTGTGGAAATACTATTGCTTCATTCCCATTACAAATGGAATCCACCTTAGGCCAAAGGACGGACAGATATCCTTGATATTTTCTACATTAGCTGCTATCTCTCCCTTACAAGCGACGAACTAACAATACAAGCAGCTTCCGAACAGTCTTAGGGTTGTTGTTCGCACACAGGCCATAATGCTGACAAAACAACTAAAACATTCAATCGCATGGCGTGTATTCTTGCTAATCTGCATGGGAGATTTTTTTTCTCAGTTTCGTTCCAGGGGACCCATGGGATGTGAGGTTACGGTGAGCGAAAAGCAGAGGGGGAGTCATTCAAAGTCACCTTTAATAAAAAAGAATAATAATTGAAATTCCTCTGAATCCCAGGGAAGGGAAGCGTCAACAGCCATTTTGTGATCAAACTCTGATAAGTGAAGTGCAGCCACATTTCCAGGAAGGGAGAGGGGGGAGCTATGAAGGACAGTGTAACTCTCTCACCATGTTCACAAATCTCTTCAAAAACCTTACGTCTCTGACAAATATCTTGCAACTGACCAATTTAGTCGACGCCAAAACCCTCCTTTGCCAGCCTACAAGCCAGAAAAACAAGAGAAGAGATGGATTATACTTAACAAGCAATTAGTTTTATGCACTTTGACCTGATGGAGCACTTGATATGACGTTACGGCTGTTTTGTTTTCCTTCTCTGTGCTAGTTATCAAGGATTTGGCACATCGGATAGTGGTGGCCGATGATCGCAAACCGTCAGCAGTTCCCGTTTTGACTATTATGACACTCACCATCCATCTTAATGCAAGCATGGGTCAGACAGAAACTCAATCCTTAAGGATGAATGTCACAAAGGTCAGTTTGCACTCAATGTCCCAGAGAAAGGTGATACATGCATTATTGAATCATAAGCTAATGCGCAAAATGAAAAAAAATGTGTCTTTGACTTGACATTGCGAAAAGACATCACCATTACGAAAGCCCTGTGAACTGAAGAAAACACAAAAAGATACTGGTGTGCAACACAGTGAGATGGACACAGATACATACACAAATTACAGCACACTTGGACACTATTGGCCAGTGAAAAAGACGGACAGTAAATACATAATGCTGTCATAAGTGCATAAATGTTATGTTCAAATGCATGAGGGAGAGCAGGGGTAAGCTGTGCCGATTTACTTTAGTTTTCCAAATAAGCAGAGAAGAAATACTATGAATTCTCAAAAAAGGCCCATGTTTTGTATTGTCATGTTTTTAAAATAAATGATTAATAATGCACTATCCCTTTCTTAAAGAAAGGTTTAAAACAAAGGTTTACTATTCTGAATATTTAATTTTTATTAATAATAATATTATATACTGTAATAAAATACAAAGTGGGGGGGTCAGATTTTTTTAGATACCTAAATACTTATAAAACTACCTTGTAAATTTGGTTTGACATAAAAGTTATTTTACCTGTCAAGTTAAAAAAAATGACTTTCACGTGCAAAAACTCACTTTTGAAAACCTAAAACACACAAACATACACAAAAAGGCTCAATCACAGGAAAACCTATATGATGGGCCGTTAAAATATTTGGATGCAAAGATACATTTTGAGGAGGGCGCATCTTACCCCATTCTCTCTTATGTCACAGAGTTGGAGGAAAGTTTGTAGGAAATGTCCACAATATTTAACAGAGAACTGCATAACAACTTACATAATATTTAACATTTCATTGCAATCCTTACTCCAGATTATTTCACATGCTTTAGTAAAAAAGTAGAAGGTAATTCCCTACTTTAAAATACATCTAGATCCTCTCACCCTACCTGGCACACAGACTACGTGAATACAGTCCTTTCCGTCGTTTAGAAATCTTCATTTGGGTCCTCACAGTGACACAAACCATCAGCTGGGACCGTTTTTAAAATCATAAACCGCCTTATTCTTGCATTTTGTTACTGATGCTCCATCTAGCTAAAATTCTATCCACAGGTGCTAAAATAAATAGCGGTTTCACTATTAAGAAAACCGCAAATTATAATATTTATCTTTGCTATGTAACTTAAAACATTTCTTAATTACACTGATAATGCCCTGTGAGCCAGTGGACTACCACAAGACACCCACTGGAAGCTCACTTGGTTATCTAATCGTAAACATCACGCCTTTAATATAAAAACCATGCAGTATATGTTGATGACACAAAGGTCCAAGGTTAAAGCAAATACACAAATCTGGCAGGTGACGTGCTCTAATTCGCCGTATAAACGCGCTAGATTGGCATCATAGTGCAAACATCTTAAACCAGAGAATTAAGAGAGTATATAAATCAATATGATTCTACCCAGAAGTTAGATACATCCAATTCATTTTGATAAATAAACAACTGTCCGGTAGATCATCCTTTGCACTGGTCCGCACTGCAGCGCGTCAAACACCCATGCAGTGACTCTGTACAATCTGTAGAGGACGCTTGGTAGATTAATATTCATGAAGTCGCGTGACGTTCGTCTCGTATAGCTCCGTGATTGGGTGATAGACAGAAGCTGCGTTCGTCAACTAACGAATTGTACGGTGATAAACGCTTAGCTTATGAATATTAATTACGATCCAGGAATATTGACAAGCAACGTCAGAATGACTTTTTTATTATTTATTGGCTGTGCCTTGGCCGTAGTAGGATTTGTTATTTCACCTCCTGGCTACACCCGTTGTCAGCATGCATTTTGTAGACGTACATAAACTAGTAAACAAATCAAAATGAGAGAAAAGTCTCTACAATTACAAAACCCTGAAAAGTCCACAACGTGGAAAGTAAACATACCGGTCCAAACAGAAAAACGCATCCAAAAAGAACTAAAATCTCACAATTGGTGCATCAGGCGCATGTTATTTCATCAAACGCGTATAATGTATTTTCCAATCACCAAAAAATATTATTTGTAGACATCCCGGATGCAGTTGGCTTAATTTACATTCCTACGGAGAATGTTTTAACATGATAGCTTTTCTCCAATAGGACATGGCCTGGCATCTCAGGACCAGCCATATTGAGTTATACCGAGATTTAAATATAAAGCACGCTTATTACCTGCTCATTTTCTTATGTTTGGAGGCTCATAACCTCTTTTCCCTCGTCAGGATACTCTTTAGACCTCTCTCCACCATTGCTAAGGATGCTCCCTGCCCGTCTGCATGCCAGCATCAGCACCACACATCACTCTTCCTCTCTGCTCCAATACAGCGAAGCTGATGCTCTACAGCCGGTGTTCTGCTCCCTGCTGGTGGACTCTTCACTGCACATTATAACTATGTAATTTATAAGTCAGGAATAGTACAGTTTAGTTCGTATGGGGATATGTTAGGATATAAACGAGTCATTCTAATATATATATATTTATTATTTCTATTTTAATTGGTGTGTACAACATTTTACTATGATAGCAATCATTGTTGGTCTTGATCATGTGGTATAATTCCCTTTTTTCTTTATAAAAATAGAAAAAAAAGATGCTACATTGTAATATTATAGGCATGCGCACACACACACACACACACACACACACACACACACACACACACACACATATATATATATATATATATATACAAATGATACACTTTGATATTACTGGTCCATATATTGAAGTATATATAATAAATCGTATCAAATGTTTCATACATAAAGAGAATCTTTGATACAAACTGTATTTATATATTTACATGTTTGTTTGTTTTTAATGTTGGTTATACTGAGTCAAAGACAGGGTTTGAGAAGTTGATGTTTTCTGGCTCCTCTTCCTCAAAGTCTTCAGGACGAATATCTGTTTCAAACATCCGCTGCAAAAGTCCATCCACAGTTCTGGATCCTGGAAAATCAAGAAAAAGCAGTCCTTCAATACTTTTATTCTATTCTATTCTATTCTATTCTATTCTATTCTAAAATCAAATGAAATGAAATAAAATACTTCTTGAAGCAATCTTGAACATGAGGGAGGGTTTCTGTTTGGCAGCTTCAGAAGGACCTAGTTCATTGTCATTGCTTTCCATTGCATCTACAAGACCAGTGTCCACACCATCCCTGACAAACACAATACCGCATAAACCTCCATTAAAACCCAAAATCAAATGCAAAAGGATGCTATGCTGATATGCTTCCATGAAACCTTTTTTTTTAAATCAAATAATTGATAGCAGGTCTAAATGGCACATACTGTTGAACATTAAGCTCCAGCTCCTCTATCTTTTTCTCTAGAGAAGTATGCAGGTCACTTTTGTCAACTGTGTACTCCACCAAGAATGCCTCCAAGATAAACGCTACAAAAATACTGTTGGAAAATGAAATAATATTAGGCTCACTATTCACATTATGCATATTTGTATTTAAAAGCAAAAGACAATATTTTAATAGAAGAGTCCCTATTCTTACTTGACTATAATAATGACGACCACAATGTGAAAAAGGACAAAGAAAATTCTGGCTGAAATGTGTGTGACTGCTGTGAATCCACTGGCCAACAGTGCAGCGGAGTTAAGGGTGAAGCAATGCATGATAATGATGTTATTAGAACTTTCAAAGACCTTAAGTCTAGAGTCTCACAGCATTATCCTTTGAGCAAAAAATACATTTTGATCTGTATTTGTAAAGGATATCATGCCACTGATTAACCACGGTGAGTTCCAGCAAGACAATGAAGGAAGAGACCACATTGTTGAAGTTGTTCTTGCAGTAGTTGAGTTTAGCAAAAGTGGTTCCTTTAAGGAGAGGGTTTCCACAGTACTCTTGATCAGGACTTGTAGAGTTAGGTTCAAAAGACTGGATTTTTCCTTTAAATAATTCCATTCCAACCATGGCAAATATGTAATAGACCACCTGTAGAGGACAGCAGTCGAGTTATACACATCCTTTCATATCAAATATGACAGTTATGACCCTAACTATTACTGTACAAGGTGTCCTTGATACCAGGTATGGTGCAAAATAGATGGGTTCACCAATGAGAGGATGGTCATTTTTGGTTTTCATACTTTCCAAGAGGAACACATTCATCCTTTTTTTTTTTAAGTGATAACCTGTATAATGCATGCAATGTATTGTATCCATTATAAATGATGGGGTTGGTGAGATTTATTTTTTAGTCTCTCATACTCACCAATACTGCATTTATTTGACCAAAAATACAATAAAAAAAAAAGTTTATATTTTAAAATATTTTAAAATGTATTTTATTCATACAATAGAATAGAAAAAAAGAAAGAAAGAAAGAAAGAAAGATTTGGAATAACATAAGGGTGATTAAATTATGATAACTGACATATTTGGGTCAACTATCCCTTAACAAAATGTAAATACTCACCACTATGAGTTGGCCAAATGTAAGAATAGTTGGTCCAATTTTAATAAGAGTGTTGATGATGGCCCGGAATCTACAAAGGTGTGTTTTTTAGTTTCATAACACATGACAGCATTTAAAAGACTTCAAACACACACACAAAGCACTTTTGTTTAGAATTTGGCTGTAACTATCTGACCTCTTAATGGAATCCACCAAGCGTATGAGTCGGAGGACTCTCAAGATGAAAACGATGTCCAAAATCTGGCGACTTGTATAACCTCCAGCTGCAAACAAAAATGTGGTCAATCAATTGCAAAAAAAAGACAATAAGATTTCTAAAAGGTTTGCATATAATTCCACTTAACAGCTTTGATTTAACATTTAGAAAATGCAACACTGTATCCAGGTACACTGTAACGATAATACATAAGTTTATACTTCATAACCCTTCATACTGTGCACTTACAGTGTTTGAGTGCTGAGTTAATGATAGTGCCAAAGAGTGCAGACACAATAATGATGGTATCAAACCTATAAGAGATAGATTTTATTGAATTTGTTTTCATGCGAGCTCACACAGGTGTTATGTGATCAAATTTAGTGAGTCATACAAAACGAGGTCTTCTCACCAGTTCCAGAAATGATGTCGAGCAAAGAATGCCCGAGGCTCGGTAGCATACAGTTTGAGAATGATCTCCAGCATATAAAGAGCCAGAAAACCCCACTCAGCATTTGATACCACAGGGTTCTCTTCATCCAGACCAATGAACACAGCATTCACCAGGATAATCAGGTCATAAACATACACAAACATTCTGGAACACACGATGCAAAAAAACAGATGACCATATGGGAAGCACATGTACAAACATGTTAAACAGCATCAAAAAGCTGTCCAACTGGGTCACAAAAAGAACTAAGGCAGCTTTGTTTTAAACAAAGAAATAAATAAAAGTCTCAATATCAATGCAAGTTTGATATTTTGTGTCCATGTACCTGTGATGAACCACATAGCGGATGAATCGGCTGACTGGGGAATTATACATAGAGGGGAAACAGATGTGAATGGGGTGCGCCTGTGATTTCACTGTGATCACCTGAATACTCAGAAGATCAGCAAGCTGGACAAATGCAAACTTTCCTGAACAGACAAAAAAAAAAAAAGATAAAATACAACCGAGGTCAAATTTAATTTTTAAGTGCCTATTTGTGCAAAAAAGAAAAATCAGTTAGACCTATGTGTCCTTTATTTTGATCATCTAAGACGCTCCAGAGCAGTTCCCGGTGAGCAATACTGATATTCGGCTTGACGAGTTTAACCAGATGGTTCCATTTGGCCTGGGTCACCACGGGCTCTCCACCTTCACCCTGTGCCTCCTGGAGCAAAGAAAATGCTCGGCACATCTTAAATCTTTTGGCCTTCACCAGCTGTCGGACTTCCTCCTAGAAAGTCAGCATTTCAAGATTTTCTTAAAGTACTGTAAATAATCTCTTTAAAATGAGATCAATGTAAATGTGCAGATACCGTGAGAAATTTGCAGGCTGACATGAAAAATATGTGAATACCTTAAGGTGCTTTTTGTAGTTACTGTAAACGACAGCCAGAAAGAAGGACATGAAGGTATATATGTTGATAACAATGTATAGAATGAAGAAAATAGTGAAGAAATCACTGTAGTTGTATGCCGGCATCCTACAATGGAAACATAAAAACAATATTTCAGAAGCGTTTGCATAGCATGCTTAAAGCATATTGTGGGTTGCTGAAAATCTTTTACACTACTGAATATACAGTTGCACACTAATAAAAATTTCACCAATGATAATAAAGCTTAAAAGGATACAGAGAGAGAAAATAGACTTACATGACATCAGGGCTATTAGCGGTGGTCACTAATACATAAAGATCAAAAACAATATCCAAATAGTCTGTGAAATAAGGAGAGCCGTCAATGGTAAGAAGGCCCCTGGAATAAAAGAAAAGGATACGACGAGCAGTTTAATGGTAAATCAAACTATTTTCAACGGACACAAATGAGATGAATAGGAAAAACCGGAAGTACAGTATAAATGGAAGGTACTGCATTTAGTTACCTTTTCCCAAACAATTTAAGAGCCACAAGAGAAAAGACCAACACGCTGAACATGAATAAGAAAAAAACATAGGAGATCTGAGGCAGCGCATTCCGAATACTCCTGAATGCTCTCCGCAGCTAAATGAAAAAAAAAAAAAAAGAAATGAATGGGAGTGGAATGGAGGAAAGACATTTGTCCCCTATGGACATACATTACCAGGTTTAGGATATGCAACATATCATGGCAAAATTGCCTAAATGGACAAGTGCACCTCATAAAAAACATCAAAATAATGATTTTGCAAGTTAATAAAAAAAATTTCAGGAAATATATTAAAAATAATTGATTAAAAATGATATCTAATGTCCTTAGATGGTAGTTTTCTTACTTGTCTTCCCTCTGTAACATTAACTAACAGAAGTGGTCTTAAGACCCTCGACCATCGGAGGGCAAAGTAGCCAGTTGACTTCAGAGCCCCGTATATAGTCAAATCTATAAAAGAGAGCTGTGAGATAGGAAGAATAAAGAAAGGTCATGAAACAAAAAAGCAGTTGCATTCCAAATCTGCCAAAATTTCTAGCTATGCAAGCTAGATCACAACACTCTCAAACCATCTGCCTGACTTCACTTTGTCTACTCAGAGTCAGTGAACGTTACATTTCCTGGTGATCATGCAGAACTGCTGAGAATGACAAACTATGGGCTAAAGTTCATTTCTCAACAACGTTAAGACTACTTTCTCAGCATTTTCTCATGCTTATACAGACAGAATACTAATAATTTCTTACATTTACATAGCACTTTTCCAAGCACTCAAAGTGCATTACATGAAAGGGGGAATCTCCTCATCCACCACCACTTTAGGTTAATTCATTAGTATTACACTACATGAATAATATATGATGATATGAACAAAATAAAACTGATTATGTACCTGTAAATTAAATGGAAATTTACAGTCCAAAAATATGCTTAAAACAGGCATTTTTGATTAGCAGCCTACCGTTACAATGACTATGATGCAGATATTTTTGGGATCCTTCCAGAATTTATCCTTTGGAATGACTTTGGCATAGTGTACAATCCGCACAGTGAATGCAGAGAGACATATGAGCTCAGTTGTAGAAGTCGCCTAGAGAAAACATCACACATAACGTTTTAGAATTTCACTATACCAGACGTTCTTCTGTGTAAAGTGTTTCAATGGAAAAGCTGTTTTTCAGTGAACATGAACTTCCAGGAAATATCCTATTGTGTCATTTGGGGGGTTGGCATGGAATCCAGGATGTCATAAAAGCTCTCTTTTATGTTGCTAGTCAAATTATGCACTTGGAGAGTATATTGCAAACTCAATCAGTGTTAAAACATTATAAACAATGTATTATGTGTTAAATATACAGTGCCAGTGTTTAGGAAGAGTCCCTGTTTACACAATCATATTCAAGTTTTAATTTCAGAATATAGAGCATAATACATGCTTTGTAGTTAAATGGAGATGGAAACAATGAGCATCCAAGAAATATTCAACCGCCCATTCACAAAACTACACAATGGTACAGATTGGATAAATGATTAAACCACTGCTTGGCTGAATTTTTTTTTTTTTAATATACGTAAGTCATACCCATATAGGAAGTGGCACAACAGCAGGATCCTCAAAGAGAGCCAGAGCGAGATTTACAATGATGAATACGTATACCAGCATCTGCATGAACCAGTGATTGTACAACAAGTACAGCCTGTGGAATATTTGACAGATTTTATAATACACAATCCAGTAATAGTCCACGTTATGTAAATGATTGCTAGTTCATAATCTCTTACTCTTACCTCACAGCCTGTGGTGAAGTATCAAAAAAGATGTTCCTGTTATACTGGGCATCTGACACATAGACTGTGGCAAGGTTGAATTTCTAAAACAACATCGGCAAACATCAACAGACCAAGAAGAGAGAATAAAAACCCGTTTGAGTGGGCATTTAAGTCTACATAAAATAATTTATTTATCCATATCTTACTTTTTCTAGTTCATTTTAAATGCTTCTGTGGAGTGACAAATGGATTTATAAAAGTGCAAATATTCCATATAATTTCTCTATTAATATCATGTCATTAAATCTGCATAAATAACATTTAATAATTAGCAAAAGGCTGTGTAAAACGGAATTAAATGGAGTGGCACACCATAGTACATATATCTATTTTTTTTTGTCCCTATAACATACTTTCGAACTACATTCATGACTCCAAACCCTTTGAAGAAAATGGGACTGATATGTGCATGTTTATTCTTACAGTTTAGTCAATGCATAATTACATTTGTATGGCAGACTACCATAACTATCCATTTCGCTACAAATTATAAACAATTAACAAAAGTCGAAGTTTTTTAATGCATTTTCTTGACAAGGAAGATGCTTCTCTTGCATCACAATTTAAAAGGATTATCCATGTTGCGTTAAGTTCAAGAGACTTTCTATTCCAAATTAATAACCCAAACAATCTAAACTTAGAATCAGAGTTCCATTTATTAACCTGAAGTTGTTTTTTAAACCCATCTGATGTTTAGATGTTTACATTTTGCGGCACATTGATGAGTAACGTTACAGGTTTCCAAGAACAACATATCCACGTAACATACCTCTGTCATCTCGTCTGAAACGTTACTGGAAACATTATTTCGTCCATTGGTTAAACCTTCATCCTTCGATAAAGTATGGCCCTTTGGTCTCTCGGTCTCAGACATTTTTCTCTATTCCTCAAATTTTCCCTGTCCTTTTGAAGCTCATACAGATCCAGTTCACAGGAAATCCCGTCTTGAAAAAAGTTTATCTTGCAAACGAAGCGAATTTACTCATTCTAGTATGGCGAAGGCCTCGATATTACAAATTTATGATCCACGCCTTCATATTTGGAAAATCAGCAAGCAACGTCACAATGAGTAAATTAATATTTAGTAGACAAGCCATCTTACCAATCAACTTGAGGGTGATCTATTTAATATTAAGAAGCGGTGCCTCCCATTGAGGAGATACCTCGCTTTGATAGGATGGACGCCATATCTAATTAATATTCATAAGCGGAGGCCTCGCCATAGTAGGATTTGATTGGCTAAATCTCGCATATTCCAAACGGTGGAAAGGTCTTATTTGACTTTAACCTCCAAATAAACGATTATCGGGCGAATAATATAAATGGTCAAGAACATACATATAAGAATTAAATACACATTTCTTTAAAACAGAGTTTGTAATGCTGTGCATTTCGACCGGTCATGTGACTGAATCCAGCGGAAACAGAGGAGAAGATCCACAGGCTCAAGAAAATGACTGTGTTATGATTAACCCGAGGTTTCCTTATGTTTACACTGTAATTTACTCTGAGCTCTCAACACAAGAGGAACACCACAACATCATAATTTATTTTCAACTTGTATGTATGTTTGCATGTATACACTACCGGTCAAAAGTTTGGGATCAGAACGTTTTTTATACGTTTTTTATGCTCATCAGGGCTGCATTTATTTGATCAAAAATACAGGAAAAATTTTAATATTGTGAAATATTATTATGATATTTCTATTTAAATATCCATTAAAATTAAATGTATTCCTGTGATACAAAGCTGAATTTTTAGCATCATTACTCCAGTATTCAGTGTCACATGATCCTTCAGAAATCATTTTAATATATTGATTTATTATCAGTGCTGGAAACGGTTGTTCAACTTAATATTTTTTTGGAACCGGTGATATTTTTTTTCAGGATTCTATGATGAATAAAAAGTTAAAAAGAAGAGTATTTATTTAAAATAGAAATCTTTTCTAACAATATACACTATCGTTCAAAAGTTTGGGGTCAGTAAATTTTTATTGTTTCTTTATTTAGAAAGAAAGAAATTAAAACTGTTATTCTGCAAGAATGTGTTAAATTGTTAAGTGATAGTAAAGATTTATATTGTTAGAAAATATTTTTATTTTGAATAAACCCTGTTCTTTTAAAATTTTTATTCATCAAAGAATCCCTGAAAAAAAAAGTATCGCAGTTTCCAAAAAAAATAAATATATATATATATTTAGCTGCGCAACTGTTGCCAACATTGATAATTCTAATAATAAATCAGTATATTAGAATAATTTCTTGAGGATCATGTGACGCTTACACTGGAGTAATGGATGATGGAAATTCAGCTTTGAATAGTAGAAATAATATTTTAAAGGATATTAAAATAGAAACCATAATTTTATATTTTAATAACATTTTGCAAAATTATACCGTTTTTTTTTTTTCTTCTTCTTTATTTTTGATCAGATAAAAGCAGCCTTGATGAGTATAAGATACTTCTTTAAAAGAACATTATTTGGGATCAGAACAAGTCATTCTGATCCCAAACTTTTGACTGGTAGTGTGTGTGTGTGTGTGTGTGTATATAACAGTGAAATGTAGAGGCTGTATATAAAAAAAGAGACCAACAACAGTAAAATTCTAAACCGTATTTATTTTCAACCAAAATTGTTTTCTATAAATTCCATATATTGAGAAATCAATACAAATCCATGCAAACAAACAATCTCACTCAATCTGTCTCTTTTTTTTTTTAATAAATGCAAATAAGTTAATGTCTGGGGATATTCTTATCTTAATTTTAAAGGGTTTTGACTGAAAACTTGCCAAGTAATTTTCATTACCCTATTAATTGCCTTTTGATGCAAAAATAATTTTTTATGCACTGTAAATAGACAAAAGTTGATAACATTACTTTAAAAGACAAGTAGCAAAACTTGATTAAAAACTAGTTATTTATAATTACATAATTAAAACAATCACATTTCAGACATGAAATATAAAATGATTTTATTGCTGGTGTGGTATATAAATGAAACCAGGAAATTCACTAATGAAAGATAATTATCGTTCTACCAGATGCAAGTAATAATAATAATAATAATAATATCCATCTCAAATATATAAAATTGTAAAAACTGCAAAACTGAAGCATCCCATTCTTTACTCCAGATAGAAACGAGTATAAAAATACAACACATTCTTAAAGCATCTGTGGCTGAAGCTGCAGAAAAACAAGGGGTCACATATATATAAAACTTCTCTAGGTTTTATTTTTGTTATTTATATCCAAATAAATGACTGTATGTGAGTATAGATGATTTTTTTGTACCCCAATCCAAGTGTTATTGTGTCAAACTCCTCCATGAGTATGTGTTATATAACATGCTTATATTGAACTTGACTTGTTCTATGAGAATAATCTCATGTCACAATAATCTTGGTGGATTGGGGTTCGTCCTGACGGAGGAGTAAGCTCCAATATGCTTGATGAGATTGGGTTCAACGCTGTGTGCCTTCTCACCTGGCCTCGATCTGGCTATCTTGTACAGCACCATGTCTTTCGCATTTCCCTGAGCACAGACGACCTGGTCCAGATATTCAGCAGTCCGAATGGAGGCGTTCCCTGGATAAAGCATAGCAGGGGTGCAGCATTCAGTGGCTGGACACACAGCATACAGCTGAGGTGAAAACCGTCTGATCTCCAGGAGATAGTGCCTCCCTGCCAGCTCAGCCACAGCCATTACGTAGAGAGCCAGAAAGAGAAAATGAGAAGCTGAGAAGGTAAAAGAAAGAGGTGTATAGTGAGAGAACAACAGGAGGAGGATAGTAGCCCCAAACAGGCCGAGACCCATCCATTCTAGAATGCGATAAGGCTCTGGATTCCAGTATCTCTGAAGTCGTTCTGGATGGTAGAGTTTTATGTACAAAGTATTAAGCGCAAATCTCCGCGAGAGTATGTTCTTCACCGATGGAAAGAAATCGGTTAACGGGAGTGCATCATCCTCCAGGACAACAACGTTTTTCGGCCTCATCAGGTCCCATCCTTTGCGTAGACAGTAAACATAATCTCTTTTCTCCTTCTCGAAGATGCTGGTCACGTCTCTGTTCTGCCACCTTTCATCTGGAGAACGTCTAACAACCAAAAACTGCTTCTCCAAAAGCAAAGCATCCTCATTTAAACTGGGACCGCTTTCGACGTCACACAGCATGACCTCAGCACACGGTTTATCGCCACACGCTTTGAGGAGAGAATGGAGCTGTTGTGCAACCTGTAACAGGTAGTGATAGTCCCTCCCCTCTGCTCTCCTGCTCGTCACGACGGTGATCAAGAGATCCGGATTCTTGGCCACGGTTTCCAAAGGGTCTTTCAGGCTTTTCGTAAAAGCTGCCGCTTCCCAGAAATGCAGCGCTTCCTGGCCTCTGGCGTAGCTTTTTTGTAGTGCTGCATCACTTAATGGATCAAGATAAACAGTCTTTAAAAAATAATAGGAGTAAAGGAGACGATGACAGCATATAGGGAGTATCACCCCGAAGGTTAAAACACACAAAAGCAGCCCTTGAGCTACTGGGCTTGACCAACGAAAGTGTTTGCTGGTACAAGTCCTCCATCGAGGCATCTGTGTCTGCTTAAATTGAGATCACAGTTCAATTCTGTGAGAGTTTAATACAGGGTTGAGCACAGGTAGAGGGACAGGGATCCAGTAAAAAATAAAATAAAACTGTCACAAATGAGCTTATGAACTTTAGAGAGCCTTCTCAAGATGTTTCCATATATGACCTGTATCTGTAGACAAGAGTGATATACACAGAGTCATACTAATGTAAATAATACAATAAATATTATGTAAAACATTCTAGGATATTCCACGCGGTGGATAGCGTTTGAATTATAAAAAAATAAATAATAATAATAATGTGTCGCCACGATAAAACTAATAAGTGAACCGAACGTGTCCCCTCCTGGTCACCGTAAAATATATATAACGTAACTTATTTGTGGAATGCCCCTTTTTTTCAGCAGAATGCTTGAAAAACGATAGGTGACATGAACGATTTTACTACATAAAGAAAACAAACAAGGAAGAATATTTATCAGTCTGCAAATTATCCGTTACGCGAAATAATAATGAATGGAACAAAGCATTCTGAAAACTAATGTATCATTCCTACCAGAATGTGGATGTTCAGCAGCCAACGACTAAAAGACAGCAACCGAAACCGAGTACACGTCAAACTTCAGGCCTGACGACCTATGACCAATATCTATGAGCCCACATCAGCTTTAAACATAAACAGTAACAGCGTTTCCGTATTACCGTACAACACGGACCAAATGTGCATTATATTCACAGGAAAACAATGTTAACCTTTTCTTACTGAGGAGGACATTCAGGACACCTAAGGAGATGCCCTCATAAAGCTGAATCGCATATTTTAGGACAGTTTTGTCTCACAGAGACAGGCGTTTTTTAAAATATCGTTATCGAGAGTTCAAAAACGACTGTGATTGGTGCATCATGACCAGCGCTGAGAAAAGTATCAGAAACCACGTGAGGACATCATTAAGGATGTAATTACAATAGCATACACTAGATGGCAGTGTGGGGTTAAAGACGGCGTTCCGTTCGATGCGCAGGGCAAGACCAAATGTGCAAAAGAGAGATTTTTGGTAGATTCGTGATAGAATTTACCAGAGGCTTGGAGTAAAATAAACTGTGCAGTAAGTAAAGGGGAACAAACACGTTTCGTGGTTGATTGTCCTGTAAATCAGCAGACCATAATTAATGATAATATTTGTCAAATTGTCCGTAGTTGTACAATTCATCAAAAATCACACACTATGAAAAATAGTAAATAGTGACTTTTAGCTACAAATAACAAACAGATCAAAATAGTAGCATACTGCATATAACAAAAATTATGACTTTATAAATACATGTAACAAACACAAAACAAAATAGGTCTGAGAATGTGACTAATAAAGCTACAAAAAAAATAACAATTTGTAATTGTACTATTAAAAAAAAGTTATGTGAATATACATCCTAATTATGTAATATATATTATGTAATATAATAATAACTTCTTAACTTTACATTTTATAGTATGTTTGTACTTCTAGGAGTGTATCTTATCCATTCTTGAATATTTTATTATTATTATTATTATTGTTATTACTAAAAAGGTAGCTGTCTAATAAGTTTTCTTCTAGACTGGTCATATCTGTTAAAAGGCAGTTACAAATATGTAGATTCGCCCAATTTTAATCAGAAATGTGAGACTGATTATCTAACTGCTAGTTGGTCAAACTAGTTCTTAAAGTGGTCACATGATGTGATTAAAAATTTCCTTACTCTCTGGAGTTTTACAAGCTCATCAGCTCAATAGTAGAGACTGCAAGACCTGAAATGTGTGTGTCAGAGATAGGGATACATACACAACGTGTAAGAATGAAAGCTTACTATTGCAAAAAACATCTCATTCATCTCACAAAAAATGTTTATGAAGCTAAATCCAGAGTCATGCTCAGACATGCACAATGTTCACATGAGTTCTAGTTAAACACAAGGAAAGATCTTAATCGAATCGACTTCTCAACACCAGTACTGTTTTTTCATTATTTTTCATTACATTTCATAGTTTCATAATAGCCTTACAAAAGTCAAAAGGTGCCCAACAAAAGGGCAAATTAGAAAGTCTATATAGATCTGTACACACACACACACACACACACACACACATATATACAGTCAAACCAAAATTAAACTCAGAGTTAAACGATGTCAGAACAAATGCATCTTGATAATGTCAGATAACACATGCAAAAGGTGGTCAGGTCAAAGTGTCTGAATAATTATCCCCAGATTTTTATACATTTTACTGGTAGTCCACTGTAGGAATACATTTCTGTTATAATATGTCACAGTTTACTTTATTGTGCTATCCCCATTTACATAAATGAACTATAGTGTCCTACACGCACTTGTAAAAAAAAAAAAATCAAAACTTATACCTGGTTTCTGATTAATTTGTCTGGTTTTACTGTATGTGTATGTGTGTGTGTGTGTGTGTGCGTGTGTGTGTGTAATCTACTGCTTTCTGCTCATTTTCTTTTCCCCTCTTTTTCTTTTTCCTTGCGATTGCGCAGGGTAGGTCTTCATGGAATGCATCAAGATGAACAGGTCTGGCCAGCACTCTGTCAGCCTCTTTAATAAAGCACATCTTCAGCACTTCTGCACATTCCTTCTACCTGTGCAGAGAGGACAATCAGGTGTGCACACATGACAACCAATACTGGACAAATGGGCTCTCTGCCCCGGGGAGGGGCCATATTTTGCACCATACCCGACATTCTCTACCTTCCAGAGCTTGTGAGTTGATTTCAATTAACTGATTAATTTACTGATGTTGTTTACATTCATGTCACTACAAAACATTATGAAACAAAAAGCTGTTATATAATTTATTTAAGGTAAATTCAAAAATGTATCTGTTAAACATACCATATTTGTTAATTAAGCAAGTGGTACCAAATTTATTTAATTGGCAACAATTCACAAAAATATATAAAAATAAAAACTTTAAATAATATGCAATTAATAATCATAAATTGTTAAAGTGTGTCAATCCAAATTTATGTTGTTAAATCTGACCTATTTAAAATTATTGATTCATTATTGATTGAGTAAAATATGCAGAAAAAAAGAAAAAAATACTGATGTGTTAAACATTTTATAACATTTGTTGGTACCTATTTGTTTAACTGGCAACAATTGCTGTGACAATTTCTGGAAAATCTTGTTTCTTTCTTTATTTGAATTTATTTTAATAATCAGTTAAAAATTTAATATTTACAAAAAGGTATGGTCCAAAGATTATACTGTTAAATCTAAATTATATAAAGTGATTTGATTTATAATTAAGTAAATACGTATTGTACATAAATATAAATATAAAAAATACACAAATCTGTAATCTTCCAAAGTTTTCAACAGAAAAACATCACTGGTAAATGTGTCGTTTTTAAATTCAGTTTATTTAAATGTCATTCTTTTCTTTTAAATCCAATGTTTTGAGTTTGACATTGATTTGATATATTAGGAATAGTTTTAAAACAATTCATTTGTAAAGATGTTCACAAGGGTGGGAGAGTTCTTTAATAATTGTTAATCTATTTGAATGTAGTACATTTTCCTGTACAAAAGCACAACTATCTGGAAGCTCTGTAACTTCAAGAATAAAGGGGGATTCTGTCAGTGAAATGTTCTTTGATTATGTACATCTCTCAGGTCTTTGGTGGTCTGGTGTTGAGCCTGGTTGGATCTACGTCCATCGAACCTAACAACCCACAGGCATACGTGATCTCTGTGGCAATTTTCTGTTTCATCATGACATTCTTCTGGTTGCTGATCTTTGCCTGTGGGTCTCATCGAAACAGAAGCTTTTGGGCAAGCGCGGTGAGTTCATAAGCTCTCTCTTTGTCTTGTCCCTTTCCACCTTCTCTTTTTATTTCCACTACTTCTCTTTCTATGTTAATTCCTTTCTCAAAACACATTTTCTTATTTTCTTTTCTCTCTGCAGGATGTAGCATACCATGGATTTGCAGCGCTCCTTTATCTCAGTGCTTCTGTGCTTCTAGCTTTTATAACAATTCTTATCAGTATACAATATGGCAATAACCTACTTACTTACAAGCAGGACGTAGCTGCTGTGGTGAGTCCATATAATAAAAAAATCATTTATCATAAAACTTATTTTTTTGGTAACATAAATGTGATTCATGTGGTAATAAATAAAATAAATGTTTTATTAACAGATTTCAAATAATTAAATAAATTTGACTAAATTAGACTACACCAGTAAAAACCATATTAAACTAACAGCTGCCCATTTTACTTGTTGAAGTAGTGACTAGTTATGTCTTTTTAATTCCAGGTGTTTTCCTTTTTCACCACGTTACTGTATGTCATCCACACCATTTTCTCAGCCATCAGGTGGAAATCCTTCTGAAACGTCTGAACCTTAACCCGCTTTACTCATCTGACATCACATATAATTATTGAACAGATGTTTACACAAGCAATGGTATTTACTGTATAGTGCATCAATTATAATTATTTTCATGTTCTCCTATAAAATGTGTGTGTGTTTTTTTAAACCACCTTTTGCTAATATTTCTTTTTGTAAACTATTCTTAATAGTCCCTAATAAACCAAAGACACAACATACTCGCCCCCTAGAGGACAAACAGATCAAAACAAACGAATCACGAATACATGAATATGTAACATAAAGCGTGAGGTGGTTTGCCTGTTTTGGCTTTTAACTGACATTCTTGCTTTTTTACAATATATCAGGTTTAACAAGTTTTTCAAAGGTTTGGCCTGAAGTATGGGTTAGGGTAAGACAATCAAAGGAAAGTGTGAGTTTGCATGTCGAGGACAGAGGACAATTAAATCCTGTATATATATATCCTGTATATATATATATATATATATCAAGGGGAGTGGCTCTTAGTGCTGACCTGACAGACTGTAGTGTAGGGTCATATACTTTGGCCCCCAGGTCGGCGCTGTATGAAGTCCATTCCCGAGTACAGGAAGTACAGGAGGCGATGGGTGGTCAGAGCCATTGGCCAGGCATGTGGAGGGTTCCGGTACGGGGTGAGTTGGAGAGGCTCGGTGGGTTTCAGTGGGGTCTGGATGAGAGCCATTTATATTGTCCTTCATTTCTTCGACCTCGGAATTAGAACCGTTTAATTAAATTCAATTCAAGTTTATTTGCATAGCACTTTTTAATGACACAAATCATTGCAAAGCAACTTTACAGAAAATTACGTTTCTACAATATTTAGTAATAGCTTATCATTTTTTTTTGAAAAATGTATACAAGATGTAGTCAACCAGAGGATGAAAACAATTAACAGCAATTATTATATGTTGCAATCACACTTGTAGCAATATTTGTTAGTTCTGTATGATGTTTCAGGTTTAGCATCATCTGAGTTCCTCTGAGGGGTCAGCATCATCATCTCTTCTCAAGTGTTCTGGATCCAGATTGGAGCTTGTGTAAATCCTATTTACCATGGGATGCACATTATCAGGAAGGCTAGTCCAGAGTTTTGGAATACCTCCTTTTGTGGACTTTGCTATCCTAGGAACTACCAAAAGTCCAGAGTTTTGTGACCTTAGGGAGCGTGATGGATTGTAGTGTGGTAGAAGACTAGTTAGGTATGCTAGAGCTAAACCATTAAATAAAGATTAAATCAGCTTGATTAAGGGAAATTAATACATTGGGAAATCACAACGGATTGTGTCCTCATCCAGCCCCGACTGAAAGAAGGCACAGAGTGCTGTGACATGCCAACTCACCCGGTGAGACAGCTCGCGGAATTCCTGCACATACTGCCTATTAAAGCCACAACCAAGACTGTTTTCATCATACCAATGACACAAAAACATCACTTGCCAAGGTAGCCCTTCTGAGTGAGACTGTCTCTCTCTGTCCTTCCATCTCTTTACCTTTACCTGCAGACACCATCGTTGCACAAGAGCAAATATGGCTGAGAAAGTATGAACAAAGAAAAAATAGCTTTGGGAGGTGTGAGTGTCCCTGTAATCTCATTGATACTTCAGATGCTGATCCCCAGTCACCCAGCCCTTGACATTTTAGAACTGTGGTTAAAAATAGTTGAACTAGTGAAACTTCAACAAGGACTCAAGATGTGTGCCCAGCTTTAATCAGACATGTGGACTTTTTCTGGCTAGTACATTTGTAGATAGTGGGAATATTTTAATCAGAAGAACACTTTCCATTGCATTGTACAGTGCATCAACAAAAATATAGGCATGCTTTTCCTAATGACTATGAAAAAATGACTAAGGTAATTTATGACTTCAAAATTCACATTCTCGGCTATTGACTGAAGTTTTAAAGTGTCTCATAGATGTAATGGAGAAAACTCATTTTTGATGTCTTTTTGAGAGCGGCGGTTCCCTTGGGTTGTCCTTGAGGTGTATTCAGTCTGAAGAAATCATGAGGTAGAAAACTGTCTGTGACTCACCTCATTCGTTGGCAAGAAGCGCATGTGTTTTCCGGCCTTAGGCGGCTTTCTATTTCTACAAGAAGCCATTCCTGTTTTATTATAAAGACATAATAATCACAGCGGCAGTACAGCCCTTTTTTAACTATATTTTTTGGAAGAAATCCAAAATCTTCCATAAGGAGATGTAAACATGGACAAAAAGATACAAAGGCTTAGAAACCAAACCACTACTTGAATGCTCAAGAAAGGCTGCATTTATTTGATCAATAGTAATATAAAATAAATAGCTTTCTCTATTTTAACACTAAATGCTACAATAATTGCAATATAAACAATAATCATTAGAAAATGTTACATTTAAATGGTTATTCATGGATCATAATTATTGCACATATTATTTAGTACCAAAAATCTCATCAAAATAAATAAAACTGAACTAAAATATAGTACAGTTTTTTAATCGATTAAAAGTTACACATTTGACTGCCAAGGAGTATGAGATCATGAAGTCTCTTTATCACTCCCCGAATAGAATTGTAAAGCATAGTCAGTATAGTTATCAATGCACAATCAATGCACATACTAGAAATTGCTGCAAATATAGTGAAACTGTTGTCTCTCCTGATTAAACTCATTCAAACAGATTGACAGCACGTTACTCTGTGGCAGCGAGATCAAAGCATGTTGTATCTCTGCCCCATGTGTAACAAAGTTTCATAACTACTGGCTTGTATTTTTCTTTATCCATGCTTCACTATGAATCTCAGAACGGAAGTTCACTTATGTAGCAAAAACATCAAATAAGGACACCTCAACTGGATTGAAAAATAATTAATGAGAAAAAAAAAAAAAATGGAACACGTCTGACAGGTGTGTGATGCATGCATATAGCCAGTCAGCCACAGAGGAAGTATAGTACTTCATCTAACAAAATTCTGAATTATTAAATGCCATTAATGTCACTACTCATTTACTGATAAGCTTTTTTTCAGCAAATATGAAAAGAGACCCCATGATTCAAAATTATTTAAGGGTTAATAAAAGGTCTCAAGCCACTTTGCAAGTAGTCACTTCATATGTTCTTATACATGAGACTGTTATGGCATAGCAGCACTGGGCATCATGAATCATCATAATATACAGTAAATAAAGCACTGGAACCTTTAAGCTATTTGAAATGGACCTTAGACTGGGCAATGCTTATGGAAAACAGTCATACATCTCAGATGACTAGATCTATGGATAAATCATGATGAGAAATTAATAAAAAATAAAAGATTCCTTTTTTTGCATTAGTGTTTATTAAAGCTACAAACTCAAATATATATCACTTATAATGAGAGAAAAATTTAGTTGAAGTTATAAAATCAATATTGCTTGGGAATTACCTTTTTGTTGGATCCTAGATAACTTCCCTCATAAACTGATAGTGTGATTAAAATTAGCTACAAAGAACTTGCCTAAGTGCATTGTGATAAAGGACAGGACTTGCATTGACTGCCAAAAGCCTTTAACAAATTCCCAAGCAGAGAACAGGAGATCTTAAATAGATTACACTTTTCCTGTACATTTGTCGCATACTGAAATTTTAGCCAAACACGGTCATGATTCATGTGCTTGTGAGTCCATGTGCTTTTATTTGCCCTTCTCATAGAGCCCAGTTAGACAGATGTCACAATGCTACATGTCCAAAGCAGCCAAAAGCGTTACAGTATATCACTTTGACCTCATGCAACTAAACACATATGATGGCATGTTGTATGTAAATGCACTGATTTGGAATGAGGGATGTATATATACTAATACCAAATGTAGATTTGATGATAATGACTTTTGCAGCAAGCCTAGATGTCTTTCATATCATAATGAATTTGCCTCTTGCCTCCACTGGGTATACACTCTTAAAAATTAAATTGCAATTTTTTACATCTTACAAATTAGACTTTTATCGAGAATCCAATTTCCAAAGTCCAAAATTAAAAAAATAAATAAATCAGAATTGCGAGATATAAATGCACAGTTAATCCTCTGACTGGGTTCCTGGGAGTGCTTCTCACATCCTCAGTGCATTCCTGCCTTCCTCACAAACATACACACTCACTCACTGACACATACTGTATGACCACACACACAAGGGGAGAAGAAAGCTACCTGCCAGCAGAGCCCCTTTATCTTGCATGTGTCAGTTACTGACAAGAAGCTGGCAGACAGGAGAGCTTCACAGACAGGGTAGCAAGTGACAGGCTCCAAGCACATCCTTGTATGGAAGTGGCTGAGGGAGAAGAGAACGATAAGCAACAACCCAGCTATGCTGTCCATGTTTAGAGGCACTCACTGGGCCCACCAGATCAGAAACAATGCATGTTTCTGTTAAATTTAGACAGGTTATCGGCCACCGCTCCTCTCCCTAGACAGTCTCTCACAGCACCACTGGGAATACGGAGGGGAGTCCATAGGATTGGCTGCTTCAGGGATCTCTAGGTAGGCAAAGTTCCATTAAAAGACATTATTTCATTGGATGAATGACTTATTGGATGGCTTAACCACTGTTAAAGTGACTTCATTTGCATTAATGAATAAGCTTTTCTGTTCTGGCATCAGTTGCAGTGGGATCATCATTTATTTTGGTTGTTTTTGTGTGAAATGTTCTAACTGAGAAAAATTGCTTTTGCCACGTAATATAGAAAACTACTGATTCAACAACAACAAGGTAGGGGTTAAGAAGATGCCATTATTATTATTATTTATAATTTTTTGTAGAAAGGAATAATTTAGAAAAAAAGTAAATTAGCAAAAAATCTATTATACTACATAATGTTTATTTCTTATTACAGTACTTGGAACAGTCCAATTTAACACTAACCAAGTGCTAAATGAGAGTAAAAACTGGCTTGGGCAAGTATAATTTTTTTAAATTGCCAATTGGCTCATATAATAACTTTATATGGAATTATGGAGCATGATTTGAATTGAATTATAAAATGGTAATCTGAAGTTTGCTAATGTAAAACGTGAAATTTAACAAGTCTTAATTCATTGGAAAATCTTCCGTCAGAGTTTTATGAGGGATGCAGTGATACATGTGGTATATTCCTAACATTAATCTCAAATAAGAGATAAGAGGAATAAAGTTACAGTGAGTTTTAAAGTCATGGTGTAGTTTTATCAAAAATTGTATTTGTTTTTACATATATATATATATATATATATATATATATATATATATATACTGTATAGTAATATTATTCCATATGCCCATTTTTGTAGCAAAAAACAAACATATTTTTTTACCCTGCTTGAAAGTAATATTATCACTGTGACAATGCTTTTTCAGTGTGATCTGAACTTTGAAATTCATTTCAGCTGACTGTGATTTACATATAACATTATGATGCCTAATAATCCGGATAACCAACCCAAACAAAGAGAATGAGAAAAGGAAAAACTACATGATGCATTATCATCCCAGCTTCTTCCAAACCTTATTATAAAGACATTCAGCCCAGGAAATCACTACAGCTCAAACATGTCGGTTATGATGACTTCATGTTAATGACTTAAGAGTGTTCAGAACAGTCTAGTCTGGCTCCAACAGTACATCTACTGACTGCCCAAATGAGCAAGTGACAACATGCTGTTGTTTATTTATTTATTTGTTTCACATCGGAGAGGCTTTGTTAGCGAGGTCAGGCATGAGAGGCAGTATGTCTGTGGAACTGCAAGCACAAATAGTCATCTTACAGAGGGAACAACAAAATGGTGAGCTCACGCCGTCTCAAGGCCTGGCCTCGATGTCTCACAGCACAGCTGTGGAGCTATGTGAGGTGAAAGCTGACCACAACAGCAAAAGTCTCAAGATGTAAAGTTCACCGCAAGCTGCATTCGGACATTTTGTGTTTCCTTCTGCACAAGGACACATCCTGATATTTAGGCTGAAAGACCATGTGAAATGAAGAGTAATCATTTTAGTAATATGTGAAGATGTAATGAACTGTTCTATTTAGGTATAGCTTTAATATAAAATTGATTCATGTGGCACAACCATGGTTTTTGGAGTCACAAGTCCACTTTCCAAAAGTCATTGAGTACTAATCCAGACTTGTATTGCTTCTCATCTCTTGCATGTGTGCATTTACCCAATGTTTAATTAAGTCAAATTACACACAGATTGCATCGGGTATGCAAGACAGTCTCTATCCTGCATGCATATATTTACATTTCTACTGATTTTGCATCAGCATTGTTTCCATATAGGGAGCCAACGGCAAGGCGCTATAAGAAACATGTTTCAAATTAATGGAGGCCCTTCAGGTTAAATTGGTCTAACGCAGGGAGGAACATCATGACAGAGATCACGTCACTGGCAAATGTGACCTGGCATGCTGTAATAGTGACTCAAGATAAGGCACAAAAAACATTTTCTGCAGTTGCAATTCAATGACACAAACACAGACAGGGAGCTAAATTGCATGGCATATTATGGTAATTTAGGCCAATTTGAGCATATATTGATCAATTGGAAGAATGACAAAGTATTGCATAATATGTATGTGTTTTTAGCCTATTTTACATTTTTATATTAATTTTGCTTCTTAAGTCTATGGTTTCCATTATTTAACTGTTTTCAGTTTTCGTAATAGTTATTTTAGTTAAGTTAAACTATGAGAAAGAAAAAGGTTACTTAAAATATTTAAGTTTATTTGAAATACGTACGCACATACTTACTGTGTGTTGGCCAAATGGCTTTCCAAAGGTGCTGATAGTAGAGCTTTGTGATGTCTTATGTTTGTTGTATGAAGGCTTACTCTGTGTTTATGGGCTCGGAGTCAAAGTGGAGTCAGCGCAGAGTAGGGAGTGGAATATAATATACCTCAAGCGATGGCAGCTTTATTTTGAAAGTTGAAGCATCAGCATTCTCTCTCATGAATGGAATGGAACCAGGATTGTGGAATTTTCCCTGCATCGCGAAGCGGCTTTTGGAAAATTACAGTATCTATGTATTCTCTTGCGAGATTTGTGGTTTTAGCCGAATTTAAAATATCCTCGGAGTGGGCTTTCCTTTACGGAGTAGGAAATGGACAAACTTGGAGGGCGCGCCGATTGATAAAAGGCTTTGTGTGAAAATTTGTGTGGGGAAATATTCGCTGAAAAACACATCCAAAACACATTAACACCAACAGCTGAGTTTAAACTTTGAGAAACGGCTCTGAGTAGGCCTGTCTTAGGGGACATTCTAAAACACTTAACGTGAAAAATGCTTAACATGGCTTAACGAAGCCTACCAAAACACCGACCAGGGCAACCCAAATTTCTGTCCAACCTTACTTATGATTAACTGTCAAAAGAAATAGCCCTTACTCTACAGATAAAGTAAATAATATAACGTTAAGCTGTTTCCTTATAATGCACTTCTATGGGGGAGAAAATGCTTAACGTGATATTATTCCCTTTATCTGTGGAGTAAGGGCTCACTCTTTTGACAGTAGTGTTTATTACAAGTAAGGTTTGACAAAATTCAGGGTTTCCCGGGTCATTGTTTATCTATGTTAAGCCATTTTAGAATGTCCCTATCTTAGCAACCGCCCAGCAATGCCTTAGAGACCACCCACAATACCTTCATAGCAATGCCCTACTAATTACCCGGAGTCTTCAATGTAATATTCAATAAAATGTAATAGATTATATAAAATGTTTAACTGTTTTTGTTTTTTATTTATAGCCTAATTAATGTGATTTAATTCATTCCCAGTCTGATTATTCAGAATTTATGTTAATCAAGTAAGAATTGTAGCATAAAATTTGGTGTGAACATGCCTTTGAAAATCACATCAAGGTGACAAATGTTGATTCACAATGGACAATGTAATGTCTGGCACTTATTTTGAGTTGTGTGCGCTCCCAGTCCGTCTTATCAACTCTTGGGGGTGGTCTGGCACCAAGCCACCTCTCTATCCGAACACTATCCCCCTCTTCGGTCAGACATGCGAATCCGTTCTGAAATCGGAAAATAAGCTAGCAACACTTAGGAAAAGTAGCCTACAGCTCTCCGCCGCACACTCTGCACGCGCTGCTCTGAATGAATCGCGTGTCTCACACACAGCTCTCATTACCAGAATGATTCAACTACTGGAGGATGAGAGCGAGCGGTCGCGGGACTTTGCAAATGAGCGCTTCCGGTAAACGGTCCGATTTGACTGAGGTTGTTTTTACCGGAGTCTCCGAGCGTCACTACAGCCGTATCTACATGTGGTGTCTTTAACATCAACGCAGCTTTTCTCTTTAAAAGGTAAATAAACCTGCTTGGGCTTTACTATGTTTCATGGCGTCTGCTGTTAAATGTGAGCAGATGATGTTTTATGTGCATTAATTATAATAGTAGGCTATTATGGATCAAAAGGAAAAGTGTAAATGTATAGTTATATACATTTACATATAATATACGTTTTTCTAGCAGACAGATTAATCATCTTTAAAATGCAAATGTAAAGTTCGAAAGCAGTTCAGTAGTAGATCTTTTGCTCATTTCCATTCATAAATACTTCTCTGCCTTCACCAATCTATTGTTCTTTTATGACATGTAGGGGAATCATTTTTGTTATTTATGAAATAAATGTAAATATAACCTTGCTAAAATGATGTATTGGTTTAGCTGGTCAGCAAGCTGGTTTCCCAGTCTGACCTGCACAGACCAATCTAAACACCACCCTGACCAGGCTGGGCGACCTACTAAAACCAACACAACATCTTAGGCAGTTTTTCCCCTAGTTGGGTAATTATGAAATCTAGTGTAATTTGCATTGTTTTGATACAATCTATATAAAGCACTATAAAAAATACCTTTATTTATATAGCACTGTATACAAATTGAGTCAAAGTATCCAAGTACTGTATCTTAACCAACTTATCAACTTTAAAATAAATAAATTAATGAGCAGACACTCCTCTAACTCTTATATTTTAATTCAATAATTAAACACTCGTAAGAGTACTCAGTATTTTCACAGGCTGCAGGTAATCACAGCTGCTCTGAAATTCAGTACTTACAACATGACTATAAATGCATTATTGGTTTTACAAGACAGTTTTGTATAGTATATTGAGTACTATTTTTCAGGGAAAAATGACCAATTGGTTTGTATAGTTCTTCTCCAGCAGAGAAAATATTATTTGAGGCTTTGGCATCGAGCAGCTTGCAGTCTAAAAAGTAGACTGGAAAAGAGTACTTAACTCTCAACACTTTCTCCAATCACTTTTGGCTGACTCCACTCCAGGTTTTCCATTTCCTCATTGTGTTTGCCCAGTTCCGATCAACTGTGGAGTGAGGTAAAACACTGATACTCTGACTTAAAAAAAATAACTTCCTTCACTCCAGGCAAACCCTGCTTACTCTCAGCATCATTCACATATACTCAGGTCCAAAATTCTGTGAACACAGACAAGCTTGTATACAAATGTTGAAACTTCCCAGTGCTGACTCTATAAACTGTAAATATTAACTCTTTCAGTTCAGAGCATTGCTCGACCAATCAAATTTGAGCATAAGAACTAACTGTTGCATAATTTCTGATCAACCCTCTTGGTTTTGTATCGTTCTTGATGATTCACTTCACTTTTTCTTTCCTTACAGGGTACAGGCGAGCAGGAACAAAATACCTCACTACAAACATGGGCCAATCTGGGACTTCGTCCTATTTTTCTCTCGCTCTAAAACTCAGCATCTTCCTCTTAGTTTTCTCCTGTGAGCCCATGCCAGCCACTGCAGGCAGCTCCAAATCAAGCTTAGATGTAGATACTTCTAATGAAAACTCCACACATGAGACTTGTGGAGGTAGTTTTGAATGCAAAGAGGGAGTGATCTTGCCAATTTGGATGCCGGATAACCCGTCCTTTGGGGATAAGTTGGCCAGAGCCACTGTGTACTTTGTTGGTTTGTTCTACATGTTCCTGGGTGTATCCATCATTGCAGACCGCTTCATGGCTTCCATTGAGGTCATCACATCCCAGGAGAAAGAGATCACAATCAAGAAGCCTAACGGGGAAACCACAACCACTACTGTTCGTATTTGGAATGAAACTGTCTCGAATCTGACTCTCATGGCTCTGGGTTCCTCAGCCCCAGAGATTCTGCTGTCCGTGGTTGAAGTGTGTGGGCACAACTTTGATGCAGGCGAGCTGGGCCCAAACACCATTGTTGGAAGCGCAGCTTTTAATATGTTTGTCATCATTGGTTTCTGTGTCTCCGTGATACCTGAAGGAGAGCATCGGAAGGTCAAGCACCTGCGGGTGTTCTTTGTCACCGCCACTTGGAGTATATTTGCATATATATGGCTTTATCTGATCTTGGCAGTGATTTCCCCAGGTATCGTGGAAATCTGGGAGGGACTCCTTACTCTCTTCTTCTTTCCGATTTGTGTGCTATTTGCTTGGGTGGCGGACCGCAGACTTTTAATCTACAAGTACATGTACAAACGTTACAGAGTCGGAAAACAAAGGGGAATGATCATCGAGACTGAAGGTGAGCCGGAGCTCCAGTCTAAGGCGGATCTTGAAATGGATGGTGGGATGCTTAACTCTCACGGTGATGAACTCTTGGATGGCACGGTGGATACTGAACATAAAGACATGGATGAGGATGAGGATGAGGCCAGAAGAGAAATGGCCAGGATTTTGAAGGAACTGAAACAGAAACATCCAGAAAAAGAGATGGAGAAATTGGCCGAGCTCGCCAACTATTACGTCCTCAGCCAGCAGCAGAAGAGCCGTGCGTTCTATCGCTGCCAGGCCACTAGACTTATGACCGGTGCAGGTAATATACTAAAAAAGCATGCTGCAGACCAAGCCAGAAAAGCACTAGGCAATCATGAACTTCGATCGGACGTCTCGGATAATGATATTTCCTCTAAGATCTTCTTTGACCCTGGTACATATCAGTGTCTTGAGAACTGTGGGACTGTGGCTTTGAATGTGGTACGACGCGGTGGTGACTTAACTAGCACTGTGTCCGTGGAGTACCGCACTGAGGATGGCACTGCCAACGCAGGCTCTGATTACCAGTTCACCGAGGGTGTTATAGTCTTCAAACCAGGTGAGACAGAAAAGGAGATAAGAGTGGACATCATCGACGATGACATTTTTGAAGAAGACGAACACTTCCTTGTTCATCTCAGCAACGTCAAGGTCATTTCTGATGGAACCAACAATGGGAAAGGTGCTAATCATGTGGACACATTAGCTAGTCTTGGCCTTCCTTCAACAGCCACTGTGACTATCTTTGACGATGACCACGCTGGCATCTTCACATTTGAGGATCCAATTGTTCATGTCAGTGAAAGCATTGGTATGATGGAGGTGAAGGTGGCACGTACCTCTGGAGCTCGTGGAGTAGTGGTAATCCCATATAAAACCATCGAAGGAACAGCAAAAGGTGGAGGAGAGGATTTTGAAGATACCCATGGAGTCTTGGAGTTCCAGAACGATGAGATTTCGTAAGTGTATTTGTTTTTTCTTTTAAATATTCAGTCAGAACGTGTAGCATTGTGGTTCAGAATGACAAACTGTATAATTTCACAATTCAAAGGGGAATCAACATTGTCTTGTATAGTCAAAAAAAATCCTCATTAGGATTCAACAGTAAGGATGGTATGCTTGCCTGGTACCAGTGTGAGACAGTTTTAAGCCAGCTGTGAGAAATTTTACTTGTCCTATTTGGGCAGTGTTATGTCTTAATTTTTGTAAATTGTGTAAATGCATTTTATGGCTTGTGAACAATCTGATTTCTGACATTTTTATTGGTCAGTTAGGTAAATTATCTAGATGGCTGATGTTTTGTGTGTGTGTGTGTTTGTGTGTGTGTGTGTGTGTGGTGAGTCCAGTGAAAATGTGGGCAGGCAAAGCATGCAGAAGAAATCATTACTGCCAAGCCCTACTAATAGTAAAATCAAAAAGAATAAATTAATCAAAATTTCCAAACCATCAAATTAATTTTATCTCTTTAATCTTTGTTGTTTATTTCCCGTAAAATATGTTTTCCCCCTTGATGTGTCTGATTGCTGTAAAAAAAATTCTGACTCATTTTCCTTTTCACTCTTTCATTTCCCCACCAGCTTTGCTCACCATTTTGCGCAATTTATTTCAGAATCTCATATTAATAAATTAATAGTGGGTACTCCTAGATTTCCCAGTACTCAGTACTATTCCCATTAAATCATGGCTTTTACCAGACATTTTTGCACCCATGTGAAAAAGTGTGAATTGAGGTAGTGAAGTGATATGGTCAGATTCACGCATATCAGGGCTATTCAAATCTTGCCCTGGAGGGCCAGTGCACTGCAGAGTTTGATGTATATCATTATATCATCAATAAGTCATTGCAACAGCATGCATCAAATATGAGCCTAGCCTAATGTACTTTAAGTAGCAAAAGTATTTAGCTGGATCAAAAGAGAGTAAGAGATAGTCTACTTTTATTGCTTGAAGTGATTAAGTTCCTCCAATAACAGACCTTTGACACACAATAAATGCTTTGATTAATGTGGTCCTTTAAGTCTAAGCTGAATGAAAACGCATCTGGTTTGGAGTGAATGAGCTAAGTAGAAGCCTTCCACAAGTCAGATCTGCTTAATCTGTGGAGAGACATACCACAGAATATCTTGGACTTCCAGAAATGCTCATTTGGGGGAATAATTACATTTCCAGAACTGCTTCAATGCTCAGCTTGAACTTGATCTCCAGCAGTAGGACTTCTGGCAGAGAAAAGGCTTTCCTCACCCATCTCCTCTTCTGGCACTCCGCCTCAGATCATTTATTGGTATGATCACATACTTGACAAGGTGGCCTGAACCCCAGATATTTTCCATGACAGGGAGGATATAATGATAACAGATTTGCAGAGTCAAAGATAAACTGTTCTGATTTTGCTCCAAGGTCTTGAAATGGAAAAGCTCGCTTGCTTGTGCTTATTTTAAGCAGATTAATGGGAGGACATGCACAAATGTAAACAGAGGTAAACGCATTGCTTTGAAGTAAGCAACCTACACCACGCTGATCTGGCTATGCCTACAGATGAAGGTCCATATATGGACAGGTCTCGACTCTAGACCCTGGATCTTATTTAGAGACAACTGTTGGTAGTGGATGTTTTATACGTTATTTCAAATCAGTGTCCTTTAGTCATAATTTATATTAAAACAACCATTTCGATTCTTCTGCAAAAGGAAAGTTCAGCAAGATAGTAAGCCAGATGAAAAAATTATGTTGATACCTATGTATTAGCATTGAGTGTTTCACCCTGATAGGGGCTGTCAAAGACACATGCAAACAGTCTGTCTCTCTTTGGGTTTTGTCATGCTGAGTAATGAATATAATTTGTTTGTAATTAGCGAGTTTTAAATCTGGTTACACTTAAGGGCTAAGTCCATATTTACAAGCACAGTGAGGATTCTTGGACGTTTTCCTCAATACACAGAATATCAAGCAAGAATGAGTGTGTTGCCAATCTTTGTGTGTGTGTGTTGCGCATTTTAGGCATGTTTATCTTGGCTTAAGTAAGACTGGACCTCGCATAAACACTGTACATTCAGGGGAAAGGGGAGGAGGGGAGGAGGGGGGGGGGGGGGATTTCCATCACTATGCCCGCATTCTCCAAGTTGGCTCCTGCCCCTTTTGGGGGGAAGTCGTGGCCTAATGGTTAGAGGGTTGGACTCCCAATCGAAGGGTTGTGAGTTCTAGTCCCCCGGGCTGGACGGAATTGTGGGTGGGGGTAGTGCATGAACAGCTCTCTCTCCACCTTCAGTACCACGACTTAGGTGCCCTTGAGCAAGTAATTGAACCCCCAACTGCTCCCCGGGCGCCACAGCATAAATGGCTGCCCACTGCTCCGGGTGTGTGCTCACAGTGTGTGTGTGTGTGTGTGTGTTCACTGCTCTGTGTGTGTGCATTTCGGATGGGTTAAATGCAGAGCACAAATTCTGAGTATGGGTCACCATACTTGGCTGAATGTCACTTCACTCACTCACTAGTAGTTGGAAAATTCCATATAGTCTTTACACATATTGTGTTTTCTGACTATTTTGAGGTACTACACCATTAATTCATCGATCCCAAATAATATTTAGCCTTATTTGGCTAAATACTTAGCCTCTTTTATCTACTTCCTTACAGAGCCCAGGGGGGTCACAAAGACGGGTATGATCTCAGGACTATTTCTGTGATATCTGTCAGGTAGTAGGGACATTTTAAGTGTTGCCTCTCCTAAAAATGCTTACAGCATTAGTCTAATGGCTCATTTCCACTGGTACGGATCAGTACAGTAGAGTGGTATGCAGTTATCATTTCAGTTTGCATTGTCATAAACTGGGAATGGTATCAAAATAGTGATCCATACTGTACCACTTTTTGGGACCCTTCCGTTGGGGTACCTAGCACAGTAGTTCAGTACCTAAAGGGTGGAGTTAGACTTACTGCAGAAGGTTGATTTGTTGACAGAGAGTCATCTCTTAGTTTTTATCTTAGTACCTTTTTGTATTTCATTTGTCTTTATTTTATTTTAGAGAAATTAATTATGGTGACTAGATACAGTGTAAATGACCTAATGCTCATCTAATGAAGTCAAACTACTTCAATAAAGTATTACGAATATTATATTATATTTAAAATACTGTTTTACTACATAATATCATTTTTTATCTTAGTAAATTTTTCCCTTTTGGGATTTTTTCCAGATATTTGCTTTTTTTTCTTTCTTGTTACCCAACAAGAAATTAATAATTTAATATGTGCTTCTGTACATCCGGTTGGTCAAAAAAAATATTGATGTTGTCCCAGTGCAAATGGATTAGATTTGTAAACACTCAATTTACAAATTCAAATTGATTGCATGTCATGTGCAATTGTATTGCATTAGCTCATTGTGGTTAACTAAATTTATAAGCAAAAAAAAAAAGACTTGGTTTTTCTTATTTTTTGTTTGTCAAGAACTATGTTCTGATTTTTCAGGAGAAGGAATGATGCTCCCGGGTTTATTGTTATGTTTTTGGAGCGTGTATTTTCCCCCTAGTCGATGAAGACAGGGCCTTCTGTCGCCACAGTTCTCTGCCAGCTCAGAGCTGCCCAAACAAACAGGCTGTCAGTTGATTTCATGTGACTCGTTGCACAAGGCAGCAGCAGTGCACCATTATATCACTGCTTCCATCTCTGCTGGGAATATTAATCACATTAAGTAGCCCCTCTTGGCCAGTTATTATCTTATGATCATCTATGACTAATTTAGATTATTTCCAGAGGTTTCTGTGCCTGGTTAACGCTCATCGTTTTGTGTTGTATGTGTGTTCTCCATATTTTTATCAAGAGATCAGCCTTTTTTCTGAAACCACTTGATGACAGTTTTACAATGTTAAGTATTTGGCCCATGGGGAAACACAGAGGTTAGGTTATGTAGCTTTGTGTAACGTGATTATGTTTAAGACACCATACTGTCGAGATTGTTCTTCCTCTTAAGAGAGGCCAAAAAATGTAATTAGAAATGTAAAATGTGCTTTTTTTGGTTTGGTGATAAAATATATATAAATCAGCAGTTGGCTCGGAGAGCCAGCCACCATCAGAAAAACCGTTGGTGTCCCTTGAAGGTGAGATTTTTCTTAAACATTTTTGGTAAAACTCTTAGCATTACTTCTGCCTGTTTAGTTTAGTTTATTCATTCATGTTGAAAACTTGAGTGATGGAGACTGTTTTGAGGACAGATAACATACATGTAGTGTATACCTGTTTACAAAGCATCACTATAGCACTCAAAATGATTATTAGAATATTAGTTTTTTTTCGGCTTATGCTAAAAATTGATAGTAGGGCTGGGCAATATACCTAAAATGTTATAATAGAACAGCTATTGTTTCCAAGCACATTCAAAAACGGTTACTGCAAGAACACACTATTAAAAAGATGTAGACCTAGTGACCACTTCTTTTTAGTAAATTAGCATATGTATATGTAAAAATATAAGAAACGAATGCACAACACGTGCAAAAAGTACATTCTTATAGCAACTTATTATTAATTATATGTGATTTAATTGAGTTTTTTTTATTAATTTTTTTATTTCCGCAACATTAACTTAGAATTCCCTAAATAAACATACACTAAGAATATAAATTTGGAATTGACAGTAGGCAGATAGCAGCCAATCTAATATAAGATAACAGATATTACGCTTAAAATTAGAGCTTTGAAAAATCTCTGCAGAAGAGAATGTAAACATTTATTGGCCCACATTCATTTAGCTATGTTGTTGTCGGCATAGAAAAGGTTTTGTGACAGGTTATGGTTCAACCTACGTATTCTAAGTCGGACCAGCTTCAAACAAGAAAAATGACTGCAAGAAGTTCCGCACATACTTCTAACCTGCTCTTCCTCTCTCTATCTTTTTTCGGCCTCTCTCTCCTTGTACTGTAAGGTTCACTGCTTATTTTGAACACTTGCGCAAACTCTGTGATGTATTTTCCATGACTTCAGCCTAACGGCAACACAAGGGCAGGCAGAAAGATGAGGAATATCCTCCTACAAACCATAAAAAAATGGATCACAATGACAGACAGCGATATTTTCTTGCATGTTTTACTGTAGAGAGGAGAAACTGTCTAAAATTAAACATACATGGAAGTAGAGGAGAACTCTAATCCCCTGTAACCTTTATTGCATTACGAGCAGACGCTGGGATCTGCTGTCTGGTTCTGAGATATGTCCTAGAAGATTCACACAGCAAATCAAATGGCACCCACACCATGTTCAGGAGTAACTTACTAAAAGTAGCGATGCTAATGTAGCGAACTACGTTTTCATTAGCGTGAGAGTAGCTCAGCTGTTTTCAAATGACCGTAGCTTTGTCAGTTACAAGCTCCCTTTTCCAATGAGTGCTTGTAGTTTTATGAAAAGCTCGTTATCATTAGAGCCTGTGTCACATTGTATTGCTTTACAGCTTTACAGCCAAGTGAACTGAGGAAAATGCACACTCCTGTCCTCCCTCTTGTGAAGTATGGCTTTTAGTGAATAATTTTTTCTGTCATTCATTTCTTTAAGTTAATTTTCACTGATTTTTTAATTTAATTTATTTTTTTGCTGCCGTTTTTCAGTTTTCTACTCTTTTTTTCAGATTTTCTCATTTTACTTAGCTCATTCACTTAAATAAAATTAATTGTTTATTTAAAAAACTTCACTGATTCATTTGAGTCCCTACCCAACTTATGTCATTTTCATGACCAAATACATTAACATTGTCATATCCACTGTCATTGACATATACATTAACATAGTAAAATCTTCAGAGTTTTATAATGCTTTATAATGCACCATAAGTAGCTTGCACCTTTGGAAGGCACTGAAGCAGCTTTCCTAACACTGCAGAATATCTGTCACTTCAGATTCTGTTAATTTTGTTGACTCCCATAATGGCTTGTCCTTTTCTCTGCTACACACTTTTATAACTTCAAAACCCGAAAACCATCCCACAATGAGGCTTATTAGGGAAATAACATAGTATCACTGAAGGTACACTACCGTGGTACACATACCTTTATCATGTCCTCATCAGCTCTCTGTATGACAGATTGTGTTTTCATGCTCATTCACTCAGCGGCTGTCAGGCGTCCTGCCCGATATTCTTTTAACACATTTCTCAGAGGGGTGGGGGAAGATGTGTGGCTTTAATTATCATCTCTCGTTATTGTCACTGTCGCCATCCTCATCGCAGACCTTGCCAGTTTGTTGTGGAGGAGCACAGATTGCATTTAAGTAGTCCAAAATAATACCCTCTCAAGTGTATCCAGGAATAGGTCTTGTTTTCTGAAGTGCTGTTATTTGTTATGTCTCTCCTGATGTGTTCGAGGCCAGTTTTGTCCATGGATGACATCAACACAACAGTAAAAACTCAAGAGGGAAATGGATTTTTCCCTTTTAATGACACAAGCTACTTACTTCCGTTTGTGATTCTCAAGGCTGGTTCAAACCTATTTTGGGCCTATTAGTGTGTGTGTGTATATATATATATGCCTACATAAATATCAACTATGAACATTTCCATTGTACACCTTGAGAAAATGAATTCAAAATCCACATAATAGGCCTACTTGTCCACCCCACCCCCCCCCCCCAAAAAAATTATAATAAAATGCCAAAAAATTATCACATTTGTGAATTTCTATTAGAAGGCATTGCAGCAGTGTCCATTAGGCCAAAAAAAAAATACTTCTGACTAAATCCAACTGCTGACTGTTGTCATGCTGTGATGTATGTGTTTTTAATGCATTAAGCAGTTAAATAACTCTATATTTTCAGCTCGGGTGTGACAACATTCCATCAGAAGCAGTGACAGAATGAAGATGGAATTATCTTTACCACTGGTTAATGGATAGGTGACGTTAGTGCCCGCCTTGGTTGAAATGAAGGCTGGCTTCTCATCCATCTTTTTATCCCATTTTAGTTTTGAAAGGGTTTTCTTTACAAAGAAAGGTTAACATTTTACCCTCATAAATGGACTTTGTTGCTCATGAGCTTTCTGTTCCCTGAAAATATTTTACATCTAAGCTTCATTTAATTCTTTTTTTTTTTCTGATTTATCTTTTCAAAATGCTTTGGTTTAGTTCTACTGGCAGCCCTGGATTTTTTAGTGAGAAATAACAATATTTTGCATAATATCTTAAGCCATTGAACAGATTAAAGTGAATGTGGTAGACAGAAAGAAGAGGATTAGGAATGTAACCTGGTTTTGAAATTAGCCATCTGTCCTGCTACCTTGGTCACACTGGATTGGGTATTTGTGTTTCTGACATGTCTTAAGATGTACAACGTGTAATTCAGAAATCATGACTTATATATAAAAAAAGTAATTGCTACACATGACTCAAAAAAGAGAAAGCTCAAAGAATACAGATCAAGTGTTTAGTATTTACAAAATGACAGCGGTCTGATTACAAAACCCTGTGGGACACAACAGATTAAATTAGGTCATGACACTTTTACACTCCTCAAAAATGTTAAACTGCCTGGAAATAACAACATTTTATGAGTCATGCATGTATCTATAGCCAGCATGCAAGGAGTAAAGACATAAAGATGAATGTCACAGCTGATTTATCTGTGCTATACCAGAGTGCATATGAATGGATTTTATGCAGAGCGTGACCTTTTATCGTAATACAACGAACTACATCGTTGACTACTCTGTTCATACTTTAGCTGTTGGGATACAAGTAGGAAAGATGGAAAAAATTTGTTACAGAAAAATGAGCATGTTAAGATGACGGTAAATGAACAAGTAAGTAGACATTAGTAGAGAAGTAGACGATTTCATTTTTACTTTTTATTTAAAAATGTGTATAAAAATTAAATATAAAATGTAATGATACATGTTGATAATTTAGTTTTAAGAATGCTTATGGAGTAAAAAAGAAACATTTATCTGTCCACTAATAGTTAATCTGATGAGATAAGTTTTGTGTATGCTATTTAACCAAATCATTTGTTTTGTCCAAAAGATTTGTGGAGGTGCGTTGTTAATCAAATCTGAGGCCCATTTTCTCAGTTTGATGCTTCAAATCCATCAGTTGATTGAAGCAGAAGAAAGCATGACATTTCATCTCACACTCTTTTCCTACTGTCATTTTGTCCCCAAGCACAGGCAGAAGTTCTTTCTGAAGCACACTAGACATTTCACAGCTGTCAAGTGCATTGTATAAACCTGCTGAAAAAAATTGGCCTGGAGAAGATTATAAACTCCAAAACTTGTGCACACGCTGATTTCTTTCTTCCTACACAGACAGATGGGATATAAGAGGGTTTGACAAAGTTATGTGCCATATTTTGGTAGCTGCCTGTTCAGAGTATAACATTTAGAATTGAGTACTTTTTTGCCAAGTTTGACATTGTCAAGAGTGTTGCTTGTGGACTACATGTCAATTTTTAAAATGATGTTTTTTTTGTTTATGTTGTACTTGTCAGTCATATTTTTGTTTTATTTTATGTATTTATTTGGTTTTTTTATATATATATATTTTTATTTATTTATTTATAGTTATTATGCAATATTGGATATATATCTGGATATTTAATTGTGCATGCTCATTTCTCAATTTTTTTTCATTTGGATTACCTGTCGTCATCTCATGCTCACTTTGAACCCATACACCTGGTGTAATGTGGCGCCAGGCGTTTTCAGCCTGACACAGTTGTCCTTTTCACGTACTGCTCCACGTTGTTTAAATAGCAAATGCATTTTTGCACATTTCTGGTGTGAAAACGGTGGGTTCAAACGCGTTGCTATTTTGAGGCAACTGAAATTGACTGCAAATGGAAATGAACTGAAATGGAAAGTGGAACAATATATATATATATATATTTTTTGAGTGCGTCAGTAATATGCGTCTATAGGCGGGTGAACAATGTGTGTACACACAGGGATGCATAGCAGCGCACAAACATGCCAATTATTAAAAATAAAGGATTATAATGTAAAAGATTATTATTGTGCCCCCAGATGGTCTGCCTGTGCACATGCAGAACCTTTTCTCTCTGGTGAAGCGTTCAGTTTTTGGCTCTTGCAAATTCCGCCATGTAAATTACAAATCCACCATGGTGCAAGCTCAAATTTCCTTTAAGGGAATAGACGATTAGACTTGTCGCACGTTGCACGTTACGCCTAAAGCACACCCATGAACCATTATGAGAATAGGTACAACCCTTTTTTCCCGTCGTTAAAATACCATGCTCTTTAGATCATGTGCTTAGATCGTTAAAATATGGCCCTTAAAGTTAAACTTTAAAAACTTGAATAACTTGCACTTAAAAAATAGTTTAAGGAAGTACACTTCCTTTAGCAAATCTCAAAATAAATATCAGTTTCTCTTACAGTACATTATAATGTTGTGCTGGACAATTTTTTTGTATTAATTTAGATATATATATATTATATATATATATCATACCTGTCAAGTTTTGAAAATAAGGGAAATTTTCCAGCGCCCATTGCGAGCAGTCCCACCACCCCAACAAAGCTCCAGTATCCCTTACATTTTAAGACAGGTGTTATAGCCCAAATTAAAACACAAAAGGGTATATATGAAGAGCATTTATTTAAAGGCTAATTTGCATATTTTCTGTTAATTTAACATTGCTTGTCTTTACATTTACATTTTATTTTAATTCCACACATTCTTTTCATTTCATATTGCTTTTCTTTAACAGTTTTTCTTTTCATTTCACATAACTTTTCTTTTACTCTTTTAGTGAGTTGTTGTACCAATTTGTTGCAGACTTTGCATTCTTTAAAAAAGTAAATTCGCTGTCCCATTTATCACGGTATTTACACATGGGTTTTGGTTTTTTGGCAGGTGTGCCTTCACTCTCTATTGTAGCATCCATCATCCGTCTCTGTTTTTTCTTTTGTTGTTGTTGTTTTTCCCACGTTATAACTCATGTCATCTGACCTCACACACCCCTCGCGACAGGCTACTACAGGTGGGAGTTATCGCGAGACTAGTGACCAGTGGTGTCAAAAGTATTGGCTTTCATTACTCAAGTAGAAGTATAGATACTAGGGCTTAAAAAGACTTTTGTAGAAGTTGAAGTATCAACTCAAGCTTTTTACTCAAGTAAAAGTGTAAAAGTACTGGTTTAAATAACTACTTAAAGTATAAAAGTAAAAGTAATGTAAGGGAAAAAATGCCATTAAGAACAAAAGCTTGGGTTGCACCACAGGGGCCTATTGTGAACTACCCCTCCTCAAAAAAACTTTTTTCTAAAGGCCATAATGACTATAATATTATATTAAAATGTTCATGTTGAAAAATTTGGGATGCACTAAGCTACATGTTTCAGCCGCATAAATGCCCATTGAAAATGAATGCATTTTAGTACAATGCAAATACGTTAAAGAGCTAGAGATATGATGACTAGTTGCCAATAAGTATTGTTATGGTCCAAAAAGTCAGACTTCAGAGGCATGTCATCAATAAGCTTTAATGGAATATAAATGTACATCCAAGCTTAGCTGCAGGAATCTGCGAGGGCAATGGACAAGAACATTGGCGCAGGCTTAGTAACAATTACACTTGTATGGTTGTCTATATACAATAAATATTATAGTGCTGTCAAAATTAATGATTAATCCAAGTGATTAATCAATAACTAAAAATGAAAATACACTCATAATCCTGATACCTTCTTGATTGATAGCTTCCTGTATTCGGTACATAAGTCTGCTATGTTCAGTCAATCGCATCGTCAATCGCAAACGATAATTTATTAAAAACGTCTCGCTACCGAACTACCTACAGTAGCTTAATTTGTGGAGGAGGAAGAGAAAGTACTCATTTGGTAAATGAGCTAGTGAGAAATAATAACTTTTAATTAGGGTCCAGTGCCTTTTCGATACTTTTAAAACAGTACAGGCGCCTAAACGGTGTCTGAACCGATACTTTAAAAAAAGAACAAAAAAAAAAAAAACTATGGATAACTTTAAAGAACATTACAAATATTTAAAATAAATCCATACCTTTCACCTTGGATGCTCTCATTTCCCAAGTTGTGCTTCCCTTAATCTAAGGATAATAAATGTATTTCCCAATCTGGGTCATTATTTAATACAAAACCACACATAATATTTCTATTGTATCTCTGTCACTCACTCTGATATTTAGTTAAGATGAGTGCTGTCTGTCACTGTCTTTAATCAGTTCTGTGAATTACTTTATGCTCAGTCTTTATAAAGTAGCAACAATGTCGTTTGTAAAGTACAGTAATGTGCAAAAGTCTAAAGCACATTAGTATTTTCACCCCAAAAAAGGGTTTTAAGCCAGTTATTTATATCTTTTGCTGTAGTGTGTCAGTAGGAAATATCAGTTTGCCATTAATTGTAATAATAATCTAATGCGATTTTGAATGCACAAGCAGTCTGACAACGGCAAAGTGAATGTTTGGAAATGTAAACTGATATTTTCTACTGACACTACAGCAAAATATATTATACCGAACACCATTCTTTTAAGTGAAAATACTAACGTGCCTAAGACTTTTGTACAGTAGTTAGTGTATGTATAAAGTATGTATGATTAAATTAATAAGTATATTTAGTATATTAAGTATATTTAAAGTATGTGTTCATTCATATGTTAAGGGCTAGATTTTCGCTGGAGGAAACGGCTGTGACAAGCGAAAACTTTACAGTAGATGAGAAAGCGACTGCTTCTTCGTGACCTTTTGTAAACTGTATTTATGACACAGATACAGATTCTAACAATCTATTGATAAACACACACCTTGTGTCCTCTGTCTCTGTTTGAGCTCGTGCTGCTCCGCCGCGGTCTGCGGATTGAAGAGCGCGCTGAAAGACGGGAGGAGACCGTTCTGACGCCGGTTTCATATGAAATTTAAGCCGACTGACTCTGAGGCGATCGGATACCGGTTCCATACCCAACCCTTCTTTTAAGAAATATATTTTTTGATAAACAAACCCAAAACTGGCTACTCCTTGCTGGAGTGTGATGTGATTTGTGTCACGTGCAGGTGCGATGGATCGCGTAAGTTACAAACCAATAGGGTGTCGGAATGGTATTTGTTTATACTTCTCATCCAACCACAATCAAATTCACTCCATCCGGATGGCGCGATTTATCTGGATAGTTGTTTTTTTTTTTTTTTTTTTTTTTTTTTTTTTGAATGGTGACAAGCCGGAATGAAAACAAGCCGAAATGAAATAGCAGTAACGAATCTATTTTTAAAATGTAGGGAGTAGAAAGTACAGATACTTGCGTGAAAATGTAAGGAGTAGAAGTAAAAAGTCGGCTGAAAAATAGTTATTCAAGTAAAGTATAGATACGCCAAATTTCTACTTAAGTACAGTAACGAAGTATTTGTACTTCGTTACTTGACACCTCTGCTAGTGACAGAGCTCAGATTGGGAATGTTTTTATTATTATTATTTTATTAATAACGCAGGTAAAAAAAAATAAAATAAATAAAATAAAAATACGGGAGACTTACGGGAAAATACTAATACGGGAGGACGGCGGGAAAGAAGGGTAAAATACGTGACTTTCCCGGCCAAAACGGGATACTTGACAGGTATGATAGATATATATATATATATATATATATATATATATATATATATACAGTTTTGTTCAAAATAATAGCAGTACAATGTGACTAACCAGAATAATCAAGGTTTTTAGTATATTTTTTATTGCTACGTGGCAAACAAGTTACCAGTAGGCAGGGGCGTAGCAACCGGGGGGGACGGGGGGGACACGTCCCCCGCACTTTTAGAAACAGGTGATTCTGACCCCTGCTAATTTTTTTTTTTTTTTTAGGATCCAGCGTGAATATTTCCTGTAGTGTTCTCTGATTTGTTACTTAGATTTGAGTGAAGTAACATTCAGCCAATCACAGAGCGAATCATCTCCTGGGCGCGTCTGCTATGAGCTTCAAATCTCTTGTTGCTCTTCTGAATTTTCGTTCGTTCGTTCACTTTGCTATTAGGCCGTCTGGGATAAAATGCACCCCAGAAAAAAGCAAAGGACGATTACATCCTTTTTTCAAACACACACTGTAAGTATGTTACAGTATGTCGCGATGACACGAATCGCGCGATAAAGTTTTCATGTTATGATTTAACCTATTGAACCCGTATGGACCTCGTCACGTTGCGCCGGATTCAGTGTGTTAAATGCTCTCCTAATTGTTACTTTGGATAAAAGCGTCTGCTAAATAAGACGTAACAATGTTATTGGTTTCTGCTGTCTTTTGTTTGTCTACGTGCTGCTCGCGGAGTAAAATTATCATTTCACAATAAATCATATTTGTTTTGCAACGAATATATTAAAATACTTTATCAAATTTTATTCTTTTAATTCATAACTGTTACTTTATGTCCTAACTAGTCTGTAGGAAAGGCAGGCTGTGACGTCACTGGCAGAGAGAGGGGTCAGTTGCTCAACCTCTCCAGAATGTGTACAGGTGAGATTTGTATAAAAAAAAAAAAAAGCAGATTGACTATCTTAAATCTGCGGTAGGGAACTTTTGACGCTCTAGCGGTTAATAAACAGAACTGCTTGCGTCTTGCGGAAGAACATCGTAGCCGGAACTACTTCTCTCTGGGTTACTCCGCCGCGGTACCCCGAAGCAATCTAAAATAGTCTGAATATAAACATTTATTATAGGTGCACCCTAGTGATTCAGGACAAGCCAAAAACACGGTTTGGAAAATGGATTCATGGTGTACTCGCTTATTATATAAATTTTTCTACATTTTGAAAACACACAAAGTTACGGACCGCAGCTCTGATATGTTGTTTTTTACCGGGAGCGATGTATTTCTGCAAATGGCAATAGGAGCACTGGGAGGAGCCAGAGGAGCTTGATTTTTTCTCATATTTTTCATAAAATGTATGTTTGTATAAAATTACTGTAGATGTAATCTGTATACTCATTTAACACCTGTTTTTGTCCAACTGTTAAAAAAAAAAAAAAAGTTATTGTTCAAATGTAGTGCAACTGAAATATTGTAAATATCATAAAATATCTTTATTTCATAAAAAATAAAAAAAAATTATAGATGGTCTCCCATTGGTCTCAAAGTCCTGCAGTATTTTTAAATTTTGAGTATGATTTAACAAAAATAGGTTCCTGTAAGCTATCATGTCATGTTCCCAAATTTGAAAAAGTAAAATGCCAATTGGTATTCTATTTAGAATTTATTATGAACATCAGCTTTGGGTCAAATCACCATACAGCTGTCCCCCCCACTTTTAAAATTGCTGCTACGCCCCTGCCAGTAGGTTCAGTAGATTGTCAGAAAACAAACAAGACCCAGCATTCATGATATGCACGCTCTTAAGGCTGTGCAATTGGGCAATTAGTTGAAAGGGTTGTGTTCAAAAAAATAGCAGTGTCTACCTTTGACTGTACAAACTCAAAACTATTTTGTACAAACATTTTTTTTTTCTGGGATTTAGCAATCCTGTGAATCACTAAACTAATATTTAGTTGTACGACCACAGTTTTTTAAAACTGCTTGACATCTGTGTGGCATGGAGTCAACCAACTTGTGGCACCTCTCAGCTGTTATTCCACTCCATGATTCTTTAACAACATTCCACAATTAATTCACATTTCTTGGTTTTGCTTCAGAAACAGCATTTTTGATATCACCCCACAAGTTCCCAATTGGATTAAGGTCTGGAGATTGGGCTGGCCACTCCATAACATTAATTTTGTTGGTTTGGAACCAAGACTTTGCCCGTTTACTAGTGTGTTTTGGGTCATTGTCTTGTTGAAACAACCATTTCAAGGGCATGTCCTCTTCAGCATAGGGCAACATGACCTCTTCAAGTATTTTAACATATGCAAACTGATCCATGATCCCTGGTATGCGATAAATAGGCCCAACACCATAGTAGGAGAAACATGCCCATATCATGATGCTTGCACCTCCATGCTTCACTGTCTTCACTGTGTACTGTGGCTTGAATTCAGAGTTTGGGGGTCGTCTCACAAACTGCCTGTGGCCCTTGGACCCAAAAAGAACAATTTTACTCTCATCAGTCCACAAAATGTTCCTCCATTTCTCTTTAGGCCAGTTGATGTGTTCTTTGGCAAATTGTAACCTCTTCTGCACATGCCTTTTTTTTAACAGAGGGACTTTGCGGGGGATTCTTGAAAATAGATTAGCTTCACACAGACGTCTTCTAACTGTCACAGTACTTACAGGTAACTCCAGACTGTCTTTGATCATCCTGGAGGTGATCATTGGCTGAGCCTTTGCCATTCTGGTTATTCTTCTATCCATTTTGATGGTTGTCTTCCGTTTTCTTCCACGTCTCTGGTTTTGCTCTCCATTTTAAGGCATTGGAGATCATTTTAGCTGAACAGCCTATCATTTTTTGCACCTCTTTATAGGTTTTCCCCTCTCTAATCAACTTTTTAATCAAAGTACGCTGTTCTTCTGAACAATGTCTTGAACGACCCATTTTCCTCAGCTTTCAAATGCATGTTCAACAAGTGTTGGCTTCATCCTTAAATAGGGGCCACCTGATTCACACCTGTTTCTTCACAAAATTGATGACCTCAGTGATTGAATGCCACACTGCTATTTTTTTGAACACATCCCTTTCAACTAATTCAACTAATTGCCCAATTGCACAGCCTTAAGAGCGTACATATCATGAATGCTGGGTCTCATTTGTTTTCTGAGAATCTACTGAACCTACTGGTAACTTGTTTGCCACGTAGCAATAAAAAAAATACGAAAAACCTTGATTATTCTGGTTAGTCACATTGTACTGCTATTATTTTGAACAATACTGTATATATATGTATAGAAACACAACAGATCAGCAGATTTATTAAGTAAACAATGTTAAATTTGATAATTTGATATAAACAACTCTTGAAAGACATTGCAGTATGTGCAAGCAAAAGAGCTTCCTGTGATATTCTCTGCCGGGATTTTGCTTCAGTGGAGGTCCTGCTTGAGCCCACAGCCATTCCCAGGGCATATAGTTCTGTTGCCAGGGGAAGCTGACCCAAACTCAGCTGCTCTCTTAGTCCTGAATATCCGTCTGCAGTTTGCCCCGGGAGGGAGAACAGACCGACGTTGTCAGGTCAACAGAAAATGATCTATTTCTGTTGCTTTGATGATAAAGAGGGAAATTAAATAAAACTGACATTTGAGGTCATATTTTGAATGTTACTGGATAAGTTGTGTTTTCTGTATAATAAATGAATGTTCTCTAATATCGGGATAAGTGGATTAGACTTTTTTAAAATAAATTTTAGTATGTGTGTATTTGAGTGTGTGTGGCTTGCCCCAGGTGTTGTAGAACACGTAAAGGTGCTTATCTTGATGTGTCCCAAAGAACACTCTCTTGTCTCTAATCTCATTGTTTAATGCAGTATCACTCAGTTACAGGACAGCTGATCAGCTAGCTTTGAGCGAAATGTGTGTCATGAAACCATGGATTTTGTCTTCTCTCACCCAACAGCTTTCAACCCCCCCACCCAGCCTTTGTTTTCAGCTTAAAGGAATAGTTTACATTTTTGTCATGTTTTACTCAGCCTTGTGTTGTTCTTTCTTTAAAAATGAGATGTTAAGTGTAAACTGCTGGTGTTATTTTGAGTAATTTTAGTACCTCAGCTTATTTTTGTATTTTAGTTAGTTGCCAAGATTTCTACATTTTTAGTTATTATTATTATTATTATTTTATTTTTTTGTAATAAGTTTTTCATTTCAACTTTCACTTAACAAAAATATATGTATTTTTAAATAGTTTTATGCTTTATTAACAATAGCAACACTGGTTTGACTGAACAGTAGGGGAGAACATTGAACCGTTCATGAGGTAGATTGCCTGGGAGAAGAAACTTTTCTTGTGCCTGGCTGTCCTGGGAGCACCGGCCAGACGGTAAAAGTTCAAAAAGGAGATGGCTTGGATGTGACTAATATTAAATTCCATATAATATATTACATGAAGTCACTTAAAAAGACTCTGGCAAGATCATAAATATGGATTCATCCTGCTTCTATAAAACTGTCGGTTCAATTTCTGTATTTCTGTCACTCTTTCTCATGTTTCCTTGTGTCTCGTGTCTTTTTACAGTGCTGTAGTTCTCGACCTTTGTCTGACAAGTAGCCTTCATGCTTGTGTAATCCGGTCCATTAACTTTTGGGTTATAAAACGGCTGATAATTTTTCAATCAGTTCTTTCAGCCTCTTAATAAGCACTGATCAGATGGCTTTCTATTGTAATCAACCATAAGGATAAGGAAGGAGAGAGAGCGCTAGAAACTTTATGGCAGCCAGACAAATGGATCTCGTCCCATTACAGCTCTTGGAAGGGAAAGTTACAGTCTGTTCCTGGGTATAGTAACAATACACAGCAGTGGGGACCCATATGAGTCCGGGATTTACACATCACATCAGTTCAATAGGCTTACTAAGCCATGGGTCTTCATAGTGTGGCTTCAACCACGGACAAGGAAAAACAGCTAATGAATATTCCAGCTCACAGTTAACATCTGAGAGTCAAGAGCCTAGGGCTTTCTGATTTAAAAAGTGCTGGCGCTGATTAGCCTAATGAGAAAGCTTCATGGCATTAAATTGAGTTTTGATGGGTCATTCACAAACCGGATAAAAGAAGGGCCACTAAAAGTAGTCATTGTTGAACATTTTAACTCCATAGCTTTCTTCTAAGGCAACTTCCTTGTGCCCATATGTCATACAAATAGTGTATAAATGACATGAAATTAATAAAAATTGTGAAATCAGATTATTCAATAGTGCAGTGTAAGTTTTTTAGTAAGTAATTTTGTTGTTTTATTTAGGCAACTAGCTGAAATAAAATCCTTCCTATCTTTTTTTAGATTTTGGTTTACTCAATGTTTATTTTATTTCAAGTAATGACAATTAATGACAGTAACCCTGTTTTGGATTAAACAATGCTGGGCTCAATGCTGGATGCAAATAAAAACGTTAAAAAATAAAAGTTATTTTTTATGACTAATTTTAAATATTAAATTAAATATTAAATATTAAATTTGCCTCATCCAAATCTTTGTTTTTCTTAAACAGAGCATTAACGCAGTTTTTTTTTTTTTTTTGTAATTATACATATCCTTTTATTTTGCTTTTTTAAAACCACACTTTTGCTTTACCGTCAGGATGCATTAAAATATACCTTTTGGGTTTTGAGTAGAAACACTGAGGCTTAGACTAACCTTTTAATTAAAAGTGCTATATTGACTTAATGATCTAAAAGAAACATTTATATGTTGCAGACTCTTCTTAAAAAATTATTCAGAAGACTTTTGAGATCTGGTAATCTTTCATTATAGACGATATTTCTTCAGGCATTAATTCATCACAATAAAAATAACTGTGTTTTGAGGTTTTTATGCATTATAAATAAACTCTAAACATTAAAATCTGCATTTATCCTTCAGTGCCCTGTATTTTCTCTATAATTTATCCCGAATCACTATTGTCTTCTATGGAATTTCTTTTGAACGGAATAACTGTCTTTTGAACGGAATAACTGGAGTAAATATAAGCAATGCAGCTCTAATGCTTCAACTGACATACTGATGCCTTGTTGTCAGATTAAATATAATTGGCTTCCTGTGTACAGATTATACATCACTTCCATCTGATGAGTTTACTGCACTGACACACAGTTCAAATGTATGCGTGCTGTACCATGTATATGCAAGTTGTATAATTATAGGATCCGATCGTCTGTCTGTATGAAAAAAAGCTCATTGTTGATTAAAGCAAAAGCCAAAGGCCATTATTATGACTTTAGCATTTAAAGTCATATTTATTGCTGACATCAAGTCAAGACAAATCACCTTTATTTGTATAGCGCTTTATAAAATACTGGTTGTGTCAAAGCAGCTTTACAGTATTACAGGAAACAGGAAAATAGTTTGTCAATAATGCAAGAAGACAATAACAGAGTAATTTTTCCAGCTAAAGTCTGTTCATTGATGATTCAGTGATGACTCAGTAGGGAGGCCAGTTCTCCTCTGGATAGATGACACCAGGATGGTGTAGTTTAATTCCTGACTGCAACACTGGTGCAGAGGACTTGTCTGGTTTCTGTGGTCTTGTGCCGATGTCTGTCGAGGTGATTTGGTTTGGGGATCAGTCTCTGGGGCGCATCTAGTTGATATGGTCTCTGCTGACATTCAGGGCTGTTGAGGTAGTTTTTAGTTTTTAAGGCGACCGAATTTTAGAATGTTTCCACTTACTGTTTTCATGGTGATGCATCAGGTTTGTCAATGGGCGCCGCCATGTTTGTTCACGCTGAAGTTCAGAGAGTCCTGTCAGTCAGATTTACAGCATAAATTTCTTATTTATAAATTACTTCTGAAATACAAGTAATAAGTGGCTGGTGAACTGGGTGAAGAATATAGTGAAGTTTATAGTTAGTTACACTATGTATTTGATATGAATAAAACGTCTGAAAATTTAATTTGAATATATTGTTATTGTTGCTTTCATAGACATATGTGTGTATTTTTCAAACTCTAAATGTATTGTTTTACTAGTACAGAATTTGACAGTTATGCGACATCACCGAACGTTGTCAATTCCATATCGGACCGTACTCCCAGGGGCACGGAAATAAAAATCCCATATGTGGGACCATAACGCTCAAACGGATAATGGATTTAATGATAGAAATGTAATAGTGTATTATGTGTATGCCAGGTTAAAGAGATGGATCTTTAATCAAGATTTAAACTAACAGAGTGTGTCCGCCTCCCGAACAATGCTAGGTAGATTATTCCTGAGTTTGGGCCCTAAATAAGAAAAGAAAATGCCGCCCGCAATTACTTTATAAGTAATTAGCAAGATTTTAAAATGTATTTGTTGCTCAATAGGGAGCCATTGCAGAGTTGACAGAACCGGGCTTATGTGGTCGTTCTTCCTGGTTCGAGTAAGAACTCTAGGTGCTGCATTTTGTACCAGTTGGAGTTTGTTCATTAAGTGTGCAGAGCAACCACCCCATAAAGCATTACAATAATTTAACCTTGGGGAATAAATTTTAAGATTGAAAATTTAGTTTTACAATTGATAGAAAAATAGAAACATGGCTCCTAACTGATGACACAGAATTAACAGAACAGCCATCAAGTGTTAGACAGTTTTTTAGGTGACTACATGCAGAAGTATTTGATCCAATAATTAAAACATTAAGTTTTTTTCTAGCAACTATGCATTCTATTAGTTTTTCTAATTTATAGGTTTCATCGGGCCACAAAGAAATATAAAACAGAGATTTGTAAGCATAACACCAAGTTTCCTGAAGGGTAACATGTAAAGTGTGAAAAACAGTGGTCCTAATACCGAGCCTTGTGGCACTCCATACTGTACTTGTGAACAATATATAGTCATTTACTGCTACGAATTGATGACGTCAGATAAGTAAGATTTCAACCTTGACAATGCAATTCCACTAATGCCAACATAATTTTGTAGTCTACTCAAAAGAATGTTGTGGTCAAAAGTGTCAAACGCAGCTCTAAGATCCAGTAACACTAATAGAGAAATACAACCACGATCGGATGATAAGAGCAGGTAATTTGTCATCAGGTCACAACTCTGATGAGAGCAGTCTCTGTACTGTGATATGGTCTAAATCCCGAGTGGAAATCCTCACAGAGACCATTTCTCTCTAAGAAGGAACATAGCTGAGAGAATACTGCCTTAGTATTTTTTACAGGAAGGGAAGATTTGAGATCAGTCTGTAATTAACTAATTCTCTAAGATCAAGTTGTGGTTTTTTAAAAGGTTTTTTGAAAGGCTCAGCCAATTTGAACGTTTTAGGTACATATTCTAAAGACACTGATGAATTATTAATATTCAGAAGAGGATCTATGACTTCTAGAGGCACCTCGTTTAGTGGCTTAAATGGAATAGGGTCTAACATACATGTTGTAGGTTTTGATGATTTGACAAGTTTATACAATTCTTTCTGTCCTATATCAGAGAAACATGATATCATATAATTTATGCATCCAAACCATTACATTTTACATTACATTTAATCATTTAGCAGACGCTTTTATCCAAAGCGACTTACAAATTAATATTCAAAATAACACACAATAACTCAGTTAAAATGAGATGTTAATAGCATAGCAGGTGCTAATATGCTGTAAGGTTTAAAAAAACATTTCACCCACAAAATTTTAATTTTGTCATTAATTCACACTCAAATTGTTCCAACTGTTTATGACTTTCTTTGTGAAACATAAGGATAAATTTAGCAGAATGTTTTGACTACAGTCTTCTATATAATCAAAGTGGATGGGGAACAGGCACTGTTAATCTCCAAAAAGGACAAAATGCATCATTAAAGTACTCATAATATTGCACGTTCCTATAGCCATATGATAGCTTTCCATGTAAAAAAAACAGCAAATTTAATAATTAAAAAATCTTTATATCATATTTTCTAATAATTTGAATTTGCCTTTAATTTAACACACACACACACACACACACACACACACACACACACACACACACACACACACACCTTTATGTTAAATGCCTTTAATATATATATATCTTCAACTTAAACATATTTATTTATTTGTATTTATATTTATTATTTATGATAGTTGTCATGGAATATGTCAAATTTTTGTTTCCATTTAATTATACGTTTTACATCTAATTAATGTATTTTATTTTGGCTTTATTTCAATTAATGTAAACAATTTTTAATAGTTTTCGTTATCAATAAAACACTCTAATAAATACCGGTAACCTTTTTAAAGCTCCACAGAATGTGAATCTTAAGTTGTTCTTGTTGTTTTTTTAAACAAATGATTATTTAGTAGTTTTTAACTATCTTTAAATGTGTTTGATCAGGGGGATTTTTCTCTCCAGTTTTGACACAAACACACACACACACACACAAATATATATATATATATATATATATATATATATATATATATATCAACATTTTTATGTTGTGCTCATTTAGTCAAGAATGATTGTTTAGTGTTGTGTGCAGAATGACAGCTGGAAGTAAGAATAAATTGTGTATAAGGAAAAGTATCCACCGCTCTTCACATTAGATTGCTCTCCATATTTGGTAAGCATTGCTGTGGTAGATGAAGAGCCTCTGGATATCATCAAACATGAATGGTGTCCCATGGATTGGCCCATAAAATGAATTGATAGACTACTTATGTTGCTTTCTTTAGAATCAGAGGGCGAATGGGGAAAAGGGGGATACAATCATCTGAGCTGTTTTTAATTTCAGGACATACTGTAAGAGTGAAGAAAAAAATCTGTTACTTTTAAAAACACATCGTATTTTACATGTAAGTAGCGTTGTGTGTGAAAATCTCCTGATCTGACAGAGAGATAGTGTTAGGATTTAGTAAATTATGTAAACAGACTGTCTGCCATTTTTGCACAGGCCTTCCCATTAAAAATGCTGTAATACAACACAGTGCAGTATGTCTTTGGGATCAGGCCCTGTTAACCCTTACATAAACCTGTTCTATGTACACATTGACGCATAGTGGCACTGTGCTCTTTTCCTTCTGAAGGCTTTTGTTTCTATTTGTCCTTTTTGTTCTTGTAACAGTTTATCAGTCTGTTGTTTTAGTTACAGGCTGTCAGTCACAGAAAGACAGATGGACAGTCTTATTGGCACGAGAGTGGAAAAAAACAACCTGGCTGCTCTTTACTCATTAAAATTATGTGCCTAATAAAATTAAACATTATAGAATGTATTCTAGATTAGCTAGGGGTTGGTTTAAAGCATACTGGGGTCATTTTACAAAACAAATGCTATTCGTGTTCACATATAAATATGTAAACAGTGACTAGTGGATGAATTTACTGTGTGAATGTGGACATTTTCTTATAACTTAAATTATTTTCTTTTAGATCATATTTTTATGAAATTACCCTTTTTACCCTCATCCATTGTCTTGCTCTAATAAATATGCACATTTTGAAGACAACATACATAAAAATGATTATTAAAAAGAAAAGTCGCTGAATAATAGTTAATAATGACACCATCACCCTTTCACAAATGAAACTCTTTAAGTACAAATTAAAGTGTCCTCTTTTATGACTTTTTTATGTTTTGTTCAATTCGTAATTTTTGTAAAAATTAGCCACCTCATAAAATAAATACTAATTGGCAGTGAGATTAATGGTTTAATCTCATTAGTGGTTTAATCTTAAATTTTCAATTTACTGTGATTTTGTGTATCAAATTGAAAACTGAATGTTTGAAGCACTTTGCAGTTTCAGGCTTGTAATATCTAATTAAAGTGTTAAACTATCAACATTCTGAATGCCTAATTATATGTTAGCATATATCAAATGTATTTATTTAGCTTAAGATGAAATTTATTAACAGTTCAACACATTACGTGCCTTATAGAATGTTTAAAATCTCATACAAATGTAAAAAAACACCTTAACAGACTAAAAAAAAGCATTCCGTTTCACAGAATCACTCATTTTGCTTTTTCAGTATCTGTGGTGTTGTCGAGCAGAGGTGTGCTGGTGGCAGAAAAATTCAGGACATTGTGACAAGTGGAGCTTATATGCCCACAGACAGGAGGAAGGGTTTATTTTGAGCACATGCCTGGATGAAAGTAGAGGGTTTTTTTAAGGGAAGTGTTTTAGCTTTCTGTCTGTTCTGTCGCAGTTTCAGCCTTAGATGACACACACATGGCGCATTGCATGGACAAATAACAAGAGCTGGCTGAAACTGGCAGATGCAATCTGATTGGCTTATTTTAACCAATTTCTGGATGAAAGAGAAAAAACATTCTGCTTGATTTGTTTGTGAAATATAGCAGAAATATGTTATCACACGTTATGTGATGATGTACAGTATGCCAATCTATAGGAGTGTGAACATGTAAAACATTCAATGGATAGACAGTTAACGTGTGGCATGTGCAGATAAACAGTTCATCCAGACTGACCACGATATGTCAAAGAAATGTTCCATTTCCTTCAGGGAATGAATCTTATATTGTTTTCTCTAATAACTCATACAATTTGCAATTTTAAAAATAAACAAACAAACAAAAAATATCTAAAAGGACAGATCACACCAAAAAGAATCGAAAGTTTGGGCACCCCTTGCAGAATCTGGGAAAATATGAGTAATTTTCAAAAAACTGATGAAAAAAGACTTTATGATTTTGAGATGCATCTTTTCACACTGAGGACATTTGAGGGACTCAAACACAACTATTAAAAAAAGATTCAAACATTCACTGATGCTCCAGAAGGAAACAAGATGTAGTAAGAGCTGGGGAGTGAAAACATTTGACCACGATGAAGATGGCCAAATTTGACTTATTTTGTTGAAATATAATTTTTTTTTCCATTTAGTTCTGCCCTTCGTAAGCAACAGAAGATACTTGTATGTTTCCCGGTACACAAATTAAGTACAATTTACCTTGATCTTCAAATTCCAAAAGTTTTCACCCCCCAGCTCTTAATGCATCTTGTTTCCTTCTGGAGCATCAGTGAATGTTTGAACCTTTTTTAATAGTTGTGTTTGAGTCCCTCAAATGTCCTCAGTGTGATAAGATGCATCTCAAAATCATAAAGTCACTGCTGGAAAGGGTTCAAATATGCAAAGATGCTGGAAAACTGAAGAATCTGCAGGACCTTAAAGATTTTTCTGAAGAACGCTGCTCAGTTTAACTGTTCAGAACAAACAAGGGACTCATGCACAACCATCACAAAACAGAAAGGGTTCCCAAACTTTTGAGTGGGGTTATTTTAATAATTTCAGCAATTATTTTGTCATGTGGACTAAATGTTAATATCTTTTATGTACAATATCTTACTCAGGACAGTACTAAATAAAATATAACATGCATTTAGTATGATCTCTCTTATTTTTTGAAAATTACTCTTATTTTCACAGATTCTGCAAGGGGTGCCCAAACTTTCGAGCCCCACTGTATATATATATATATGTAGAAAAAATAACATTGAGGATATCCTGCACAACTGCTCCTGTTGTGTTCAACAACAACAAAAGAAATAATGATGACAGTTTTATTTTATAGAGTGTACGGTTCCTTTGATGTTAACATTTCAGTAACTTTTTATGATGCTTACGACATTGTCAATGTCCATATCCTTTCATTTTGCTTTTCTTTCATTTTGGCTATTTCTCTACTACTCTTCTTTACTTTTATTCTTCCACACTTTTCCTTTCCTTGTGCCTCTCTCATGTCTGCAAACTTGTGCTCTTTTTCTTTCTCTCTTTCTCTTTCAGCAAAACTATTCAGATCAGTATAATCGATGACGAGGAGTATGAAAAGAATAAGAACTTCTTCCTGGAGATTGGAGAGCCACAATTGGTGGAAATGAGTGAGAGAAAAGGTGGGACGTTGCCTTCCCCTGGTCACAGCCTCGGTGTGCTGCCTTCTTCTGGGCTGAACTGGAAGTGTTATTAATGTGCAAATCCAGCAGGGCAAAGTGTCACTGTTAGCTGGCTAATAATCCACCCATAACATCTGTAGACCTAACGTATGCTAAAAATAATACCTTGTCACAAAATCAAAATCTCAATGGCCTTTTGTGACCCAAAATTTGATTAGATTCTATGCAGTTATTGACTTCTGAAGAGCAGGATGCATAGTAATTTCTCCACAGCAAAATTGATAATGACGCAAATAAGAAAAAAGAGAGTCTTGTATCATAATTATTTATCAATTTAAAGGGCTCCTTTACTTGCTGTTTAGAGGCATCTGATGGTCCTACAATCAAACACACAAGCACACGTCATACCTCAAATGTGATTTTATGTTCCCCCCACAGGAAGACCATAAAGGTAAAAATTCTTGACCATGAGGAGTATGACAAGCATGCAAACTTCTTCATAGAGCTGCAGGAACCAGAATGGAGGAGGAGGGGATGGACAGGTGAAAGATAGCAAAGAAACAAGCCTTTTTCTTTCTCTGCAGATGCCCTTTATTCTGCCTTCTGTCTTTCCCTTTCCTCCGCTCCTCCTTCAAAGCTGATCCTTCACTTTCGTTCTACTGTTACAGAAAAAATGCAGTTTTCTTCCTGCTTGCTGCTCAATTTCAGTGGATTTATCCGCAATGTTACCTCCTGGCCAAAGGTTAAGAGCTCTCTCAGAGAATAGGCATAATTTGAATAGGCCCCTTTAATGTGAGAATTCTGGCCAGGACTAAAGCTGCAGGGACCATTCCTTCAGGCCAGGATGAGATAAGGACAACTGAACCATAATGAGCAGCAGATTCATGGGTTTCTTGCCATATTCCAGAGCCTGTGAGATTTCTTTTTTTTTTTTCTGTTCTGACAGAAAAAGATTGATTCAGCAATATGATGTTAAATTTTTGTCGACTTCATACAAATTTTTCACATTTCAGATTTTCTTTTTAATCAAAATCTAAATTAAATGTATCAAAAGTGGCAGTTAAGGCTTGCACAAGATCTCCATTTCAAATAAATGCTGTTCTTTTGATATGTCTATTTATAATAGACTCTAAATTTCTGAATTTCCACAAAAATAACCAGCACAACATTTTAAAACATTGATAATAATATATATATATAATTCATAATATTACAGTTTTTACAGAATTATGTTTTATTCGATTAAAACTCCACCCCTGTTGAACATAAAGACTTCTTTATTAAAAACATTTTAAAAATCTCTACTTTTCAATGTATAGATCATAATGGAGTATAAAGCAGTTTGTATTCATAATTTTAGAAATGCAATCTTATCACACACCAATTCTGTCTGTGGTACTCTGTTTTCTCATTCATAATCATTTTGCTTTTTCTTTATCTCCATTTTTTCTTGTCTCTTTTTGTCCTGTCTGTCTTTCATTTGTCTACATCAGCTATGTTGCTGCATGAATGTGGTAAGCTGTCTCATTTCCCCCCTGCTCTTTATTTCTGTGAATCACTTTAAAAATGTTCATCTCATCACATGATGATGCAGATGTTTATTTGTTATTATGTATAAGCTCTTTGTTCAAAATTTGTCTGCTGACGCTGATAAGATTTTCTAATATCCATCATTCTGGTAAATTTTTCACTATTTATGCTCCAAATAGCAGACCATTTTCCATGCTGGTTGCTAATTGACTTCCATGCCAGTTATGTTGTCTTGGTGCTGGTCATAGCCAATAATCAAATTATGCTATATTTCCACATTAATTTAGGCTAATACCAGCATCATTTTCTGTCATTACTAAAACCAGTCTTTTATAACATGAAAGGAACAAAGAGTGAGTTAATTTTTGCTGTTTTTTTATGATTTTAGGTGGATTCGTGAAGACAGGTATAGTAATATATCACTTCAACTGCTTAGCTAACTCATCACCAGCTACAGCTAACTTGCTACACTTAACCAAGAAAATGAATTCCTTCAGTCTTTTTGATTGTCATTTTTTTTCTTTGATAGATATGAAGCTTTATGGTAAGAGATAATATTTTACCTTTCACCGAGCTGAAACCTAAATATAACACTGGGTGTGTTTAGTAACTGGTTTGCCTGATGTTGAACTGGAGCCTTTGTTTGTCACACTATGTAAACTAGTGGCTTAGTGTCTTTGCCTGATAGGCTCATTTGCTCAAGTATGACCAGAGATAGATACTAAGTGTCAAAATTGCTTTGTAACCTTCACATCAAAAACAGTTCACATGGGTTTGCTTGTCATGGCTGTGTCTGAAAAAAAGATACTGATATCGTCCCCTTGGAATTATAAGGTTCTATCTGACATTTTTGTCAAATTTGAGTTATTCACATATTCTTATTCTGTGACAAATTATTTACATTATGTGATGTTTTATTTTAAGTTGTGTACATTTTGGGATTTTTTAATGAAAAAACAAAAAGGTTCTATCTACAGAAGTCTATGGAACACAAAAACTTTAAAGCTCAATATCTCAAAACTACTCAGAACGCAGATAGAAGCTTATAATTCCAAGGGGACGATATATAAACTGGCAAAAAAAAAAAAAAAAAAAAAATGATTACAGTGCTTGTTTTTCAGTGTGTAAAGTGGGTAGAAAATGTATATTGTAAATGTATATATAACTTTACTATAAATTATAAATATTTATCAAATAAATAATTACAATTATTTTGTTTAATAAATCATTTATAAAATAATTTATAGTTTTTGGCTTTCTGAAAATGATATTCAATCAAAATTGACATTGATTATAATTGCATTTATTTTAAATGTTATATTTTTATAATTAATAAATCATTTGAAATTATACGTAATTACTCATTAACAAAGATTTTTTTATTTTTTATTTTTATAACCACTCCATCAGACACTATTTTTATTCTTACACTTTTATTCAGACACTTTGTCCGGTTTTGTCTGATCACCGTGTTCCCCCTGCTAGTGTCTGTTGAAGCTCGTTTACGCTGATTGAACATGATGAATCAGTGTTTGTCGTTCATTGAATGTCTGAGAAGTGACATATTGTAATCTATTGACTGGCTGTTTGTCAGTGTTTGTCTGTGCAGTGCTTGGCCTGTCCAACCAATCACCAAACTAAAAACAAAAAAACTTCTTTAAAATTATAACATTTTTCCAGACACAGTCCATGTCTCTAATGAATACTAAACATGTTAAATTAAATTTCTGAAACTAACTTGCCTGTGTACTCATTTGAAAATGTTTACAGTCTCATTTTCAAGTTGTGTACCTAGCACTAGTTTCCAAAGTTAAGATTTATTTCCGTCGCAGTGCCCTGAACTTGCTAGAGCATGGTGATTGTTTTGAAATGCCACATTTGCTGAACGCCACAAAGTTTTACAAAGACATTGTGTGATGGGCAACAACACAACCCACTGTCACCTATTCATCACACTATCATTGGCATTATTCCCAAAGGCAAAGGGGCTGGTTCCTAATGAGAATGCATAGCTAGTCTGCCTTAAGCTAGTGTGTCAGTGCTTTCGTAACTGTCTTGTCAATCCCGCTCAACCGTGGCAGCACGCACACTGATTCTCAAAGAACATTTACACTTTGAATACTGTGTCCAATGAGTGCCTGTTGCAGGAAAGTTTCATCACTGAGAGAAGAATCATTCTAACATATGTCAATCATAGGAATTGAACATTGACATTGTTTGGTATCATGTAAAACCATTTTAAACTGCAGTTTGCTAATAATTATTTTATAATCAGAGCGTTCATTATCTTAATTATAGCCTTTTTGACCTGTGTCACATTTTTATGAACTTTTGACTACTTTTTTTAAATACGAATATGTAATTTATTCTCAATTAATTATTTTTCACACTATAAATATTAATATATTTAATCATACTGTGTAATTGAATGCATAAACCTACTATACACTGAGGTCCTATTGTTGTTATTTCTGTTTATGTTTTTTGTATATGCTTAATATATGCACTGTTATATCTTTATATCAAAGAGGCAATACATATTTGCTCTGTTCTCTCAAGTGATAATTGAAATTGCCATCATCTTCAGTTGTGCACCATCATAAATAAAGCTCAATAGATCTGTTAGCATCTGTGCTAACTCTGTTCAGTGAATGTGTTTGGGCTCATCAGGCAGGGATGTGTACCGGAAAGTGCAGGGTAGAGACAAACCGATTCCCTCCACCATTATCAGCATCACAGGTATCCCTCTCCTGTTCATCATTTTCTCTTTCATTTCATTAAATCAGTCTCTCTTTTGTCACTATGTGTGCTCTATTATCATGTATGCATGATTGAGCCAATTAGCTAAACATCATTTACCATAAAACAATTGTGAGAACGTAAACCGTCATAATAGACGACACCAGAGATCATCAGCTGTCATTTCCTCATAAGTCTAGCATGCAAGAGCCATTGAATGCTAAATGCATGCATTTAATCATATGAAAAGTGTTTTCAATCAATGCAATATGCTTTGACTTTAATTGTGGTGTCTTAAAGTAACAGTTACCCAACAATTAGAAAATCCTAATGCATTTCCCATAATTTTGTTTTGTCTTTTTCCGTCAAATTTGATGTACCTCTCTTGCGTTGTCTGTCGCTCTCAGAGGACGGGGAAGAGGAGAACCTTACAAAGAAAGAGAAGGATGAGAGACGTATTGCTGAGATGGGTCGCCCGACACTGGGTGAACATGTGAAACTTGAAGTAATCGTTGAGGAGTCCTATGAGTTTAAGGTACGTTTTCTGTTCATGAGGAATCTGTCATGAAAAATACATTCAGACACCCATCTATGTTCACACACGCATTTACTTTAAGGTTGAGTGATGACATTTTAAGCATTAATGAGGGCTTAGAAGCCCTTAAAGGTGAATGTGGGATGACAGAGAATCTGGACATGAGCGATGGTATCCTTTCCTGAACAAGTAGACAGTTGGAGATGATTCAACCTTTAATTGCTCTTCAGATACAGCAGACATGGGCAGAGTTATTACCGCAACCTTTCAGACTGCCTGTCACTTTATACATGTTAACAGTGTCCGTTTTCCATCTCTAATTCAGCGCGTCTCTCCTGCACTGCCTCTGTGCGTCAGAGGGTTTATTAGTTTTCATCATGTCTGTCACATTAATTTGCTTGGCCTCAAGCGAAATGATTTCCTCGTATCCTGAAGATTTGATTGAATTGCACAGAATTATAACGTTTTTTTTTTTTTTTTTTTCAGGCTGGCAGGTTTCTCACTGGCTAAATGAGACTTTGTACAATTTTACCAAATGAGACTTTGTACCAATTTTACCAGAAGTATTGTTAAAATTGCTGTATTGATTTTAATCCCATTCCAGAGCACAGTCGACAAACTCATAAAGAAAACCAACTTGGCCCTTTTGGTTGGTACTAACAGTTGGAGAGACCAGTTTGTAGAAGCCATTACTGTCAGCTCAGGTGAGTCACTGAAAAAATGCTGTCAGATTTTCCATTAAGTCTCTACTTACTGTAAACACAATCACTGCACAATCCAGCAGTCTTGACATGACAGATTCGACAGTTGGAATGCAAAAAATGAAGGGAGTTTTGCTGTTTTAACTCTGAAAGACTCGTTCTAATTGCTGCTCAATCACTGCGCTAATTTGGCCACATATCTTTGATTAGACCAGCATTGCAATTTAAAATGTGTTGGAGTTGAATGCCTGCCTCTATCCAGACTGAAGTGCATTTCAATATTTCATCAACTAACAAAATTGGCTCTACTGAGTGTCAATCATAGCAGTGCCGGAGAGAAGAAGATAATCATAATTAGCTTCTTTTTTTTTCCTCATGAGCAAACAGCCCTCAGTATGAAGTTGGGTAAGAACCAGTTTATATCAGTGTTGAGTAGGAAACAAATAGTGTTGCATTCATGGCGTCTTGATTCTGATTGTCTTCATAATCTTGAATATTTATTATTTTCTCTGTATTTATTATTCCCTCCTTTCTCTGTTATAAAAACCCAGTGGATACAATCATGTCTTACTTTTTTTCCTTTTTGCATCTTGTTTTATTTGGAAATATATCACATTATGAAAGTAAAATGGGATGCTAATGTTTAAGTTATGCATAGCTTCTATGTGCATTGTAAAAAAAAATGGTCACATCTACAATTTGGATCCAGTTTGTTTTAGAATGTATTACTTTTAGCTCCTACAAAGCTACAAAAAGTGTCAGGGACAATAATATTTTATGGAATTGATAGATACTTCACATAAGCTCCAGCAAAACAAACAAACCAATAAATAAATAATATTTGAAATCTATAATTCTATTTTTACATTTTTGTACTCTTTTCTTTAAAAATGTATTATTATGTTTTTTATATTTTCACATTTTTTATTAAGTCTATGTAACTCGTGTCTTTAACAAGGGGACAAAAAAAAAACATCAAATGTGCTTCTTTTGGGATTTTTTTGTACCCATAATTCTTCTGCCATCAGTCAAGTTTACTGTGAGCATAACCAACACAGACTAGAGCCATTCTAAATCTCTAAAATGTCAAGGCTTTTTGATTTAACCCTCAGTCCACACAGTTTTGAAGTGTCTTTTGTCATGTAGCGCAGCAGATTAATAAGGATTGTGTGGACTCAAATCTGTGTGACTCTATATCTTTTGCCACACAAGCACATGCAGTCCCACACATACACTAGCACTCATTCGGACAGGCCTGACTGAAGTTGACAGAGCTTGTTAGTGCAGCCTGAGCCGAGAGGAGAGAGTGGGAGGGAGATTATAATCTAAACTCCTGGGGAATATTCCTCATAATTAGACATTAGGTTTACAGTGCCCTACCTTAATCTGCAGTGCTCCATTTGTCCAAAATGAACTTCCTTTTTATGATGACACTGTATTATGTAAAATAATTTTTTATCTTTTTTTTAAAACTTAACAAAAATGATGTGGAAAAACCTGTAATTGTAAATATTATAAACAAAAAACTTTGTATAATATTATATCCAAAACTTGTGAATATTTATAAAGTGGTAAAATAAATAATAAAAAAGTTTTGTTTAGATATTTTAGTAAATATAGAAATATAAATGTAAAATAAATATAAATATATAATTATACATTTCAATTCATTAAAATTCATTATTACTACATTTTGTTAAATGTTAAATGAATATTTAATGTTAAATAAACACAAAATTTATAATCCAAAATATTAAATTAATTATTAATAATTTTTTAAGTAGTAATTAATTGTCTTTGTTCTACATAACAGTAACAATTATATTTTTATAAAATACATCATGTATTTTTATAGAAATATGAATGATGCAAAATGTTGTTAACATCGTTATGAGAATGAAAAATTAATGTAATTATGGTATTAATTTTAAATTCATTTAAAAATTATTATTGTTATTTTCTAAAACAATTAAAATAATTTATAATGGTTTTTGTACCAGGGCCCAGTATAAATGTTGAAAAAGCATTTAGAAATATTTTATAATTTTTAATTAATATCTATTAATGCATCTCATAATTCCCTTCACAATTCACAATATAGCACTGCCTCTTACTGTTCCTCAAATAGTTACCTGGTATGAGCTAGGCTGCACAATCCTTTTTTTTTTTTTTTTTTTTTTTATTAAATCTTTTAATTTATGACTTGTTTTGACATGTTTTAAGAAGTGTGATACTTGGTGAAAAACAAGACCCTGGACCAACTTGTTTTGTTTAAATTTTTCGAAATTGAGATTTATACATTATCTGAAAGCTGAATAAAATAATAAAATAAGCTTTCCACTGATGTATGGTTTTAGAATCAGACAATATTTGGCCGAGATACAACTATTTGAAAATCTTGAATCTGAGGGTGAAAAAAACCCAAAATATTAAGAAAATCCCCTTTAAAGTTGTCCAAATGATGTCCTTAGCAATGCATATTACTAATCGAAAATTACGTTTTGATATATCTACGGTAGGATATTTACAAAATAATAATATAATAATATCCTAATGATTTTTGGCATTAAAAAAATCTATCATTTTAACCCATACAGGGTTTTTTTTTTTTTTTGGCTAAAATTGTACCCCAGTGACTTAAGACTTAAGGTTTTGTGGTCCAGGGTCACAAATGGTACTGGACTTCCAGTCCCCTGAGGTTCATGATATTCTGGTTATGCCTCCTGTGATTTATAAGATTGAATGGTGTCAGTGATTCTGTGTAACAGTGATATGAATACTGATGTTCCCTGGAGTAAGAGGACGGTCTGTCTCTTCACAGAAAACAAACAAACCAATCCATAATTCAAATCTCCTCTTTTTTCCTCCTCCTAAGGGGACGATGATGACAATGAGTGTGGGGAAGAAAAAATGCCATCTTGCTTTGACTACTTCATGCACTTCCTGACTGTGTTCTGGAAGGTTCTGTTTGCGTTTGTGCCACCCACTGATTACTGGAACGGCTGGGCGTGTTTCATCGTGTCCATCATCGTGATTGGCATCCTCACTGCATTCATTGGAGACCTGGCATCCCATTTTGGATGCACTATTGGCCTGAAAGACTCTGTAACTGCAGTTGTGTTTGTGGCGCTGGGAACCTCGGTTCCAGGTACTTCAAAACATGTTTAAGTCACATTTCACCATCAAATCAAATTAAAATAAAATATATTTTAATTCAATATTTTTTTTTTTGATCTTGTGAATTATGACATTACATTTTATGAAAGTTAAGCAAATTTTCTCCCCAAATTCTCATTAGTTTAATGGTTCGTACCAATGCAAATTTTTATTTTATTCTTTTCTATTATTTTTAGTAATGATGTTTACAGTAAAACATCAAAATATTTACATATATGTTACAACAAAAATATTGCACAACTATGAAGTAAATATATATATATATATATATATATATATATATATATATATATATATATATATATATATATATATACATATATATATATATATATATATATATATATATATATATATACACACACACACAGTACACACACACACACACACACACACACACACAGACACTACTAGTTTGAGGTCAGTAAGTTGTTAAAAAACAAATTCATATTTTTATTCAACAAGGATGCATTAAAAGGATAAAATTGAGAGTAAAGACATTTATAATGCTGCAAAAAAAAAATCAAATAAATGTTGTTCTTTTACACTTTGTTTATTCATCAAAAATCCTTAAAAATATTTTAAACATTGATAAGAATGAATGTTTCTTGAGCAGCAAAGCTGCATACTAAAATTATTTCTGAAGGATCATGTGATGCTGAGGAAGACTAGTAATGTTGGCTGAAAATTCAGCTTTGCTATTGTAGAATTAAATTATATTTTATATTATATTAAAATAGCAACCTTTTTTTATTGAATTTTTCTTACAACAAGAATATTTTCTACTGCTTTTTCTTCCCAAATAAATGCAGTATTGGTGAGGTTTCTTTTAAAAACATTTAAAAATACCAACCCCAAACTTTTAATGGATATAATTTGAATATTTAAAACAGCATAAATATAAATATATATATAATCTTAAAAATAATAATTAAAATAAATTGAATAATTTTCTTATTCATTTCATTCAACTTTTTTACAATATTGGAAATTTAAAAAGAAAATGTGTCTCGAAAAAGCAAATGCTCAACAATGCAAATCTTTAATGGTCCTAAAACTTCTTATTATGTTATTTGTCATTTTGGGCAAAATACAAGCTGGACATGTTTTTTTTTACAGTTTTCATACAATGATTCACACAAGAATCATCCATTTATTGATGTCTATTTTTTGCAGCCTATACAATATTTTGTTCTTTCGTTTCAGACACATTCGCTAGTAAGGTGGCAGCCATCCAGGATCAGTACGCTGATGCCTCCATTGGCAATGTGACGGGCAGCAACGCTGTGAACGTCTTTCTGGGCATTGGATTGGCCTGGTCCATTGCTGCCATATTTCACCAGGCACATGGCCAGTATTTCAGAGTGGACCCCGGCACGCTGGCATTCTCTGTCACCCTTTTCACCATCTTTGCCTTCATCTGTATTGCCGTCCTCATGTACCGCCGCCGGCCCGAGATCGGAGGGGAACTGGGTGGCCCGCAGACTCCCAAAATCCTAACCACAACATTGTTTTTCAGTCTCTGGCTGATGTACATCATGCTCTCCTCCATGGAGGCCTATTGCATCATCAAGGGTTTCTAACTCAGGCACAGGATGCTGTCATTAAAATCCTCGTTTATATAGGACTGACAGGAAGAAAGGGTTCAAAGGCAGCCGTAGACGATGGCAGGTGTCATTATTTTTGTGTTGCTCACTGTTTTATGTGCGTGAATGCACCTTCTCTGCTGTTGAGGTTAAACTTTTTAAAACTTTTTAGTAAAGCTGTAAAGATTTCAGGGAAATTATCGTATGGTAATGTTACTGATTTGGTTGACTGAAACCTGAAATCTGTAATATGACAAAACAGCAGATTAAATTCGGTCATTCAAATGTAATTTTTTGGCTAAATGGTACAAAAACAAATGAACTTTGAGATAAATTCTGTTCCTCTGGTCACATAATACTTTAAAGACCACTGTCATTTTAAATCTCATTCATTTACTTGAAACATTTCGCAGGAGAAGAATGTTCAACAAGCAGAAATCGTAGCAAAAGTGAACTCAAAATCTGGGGTTAAAGATGAAAGTATTGTATTTTAGTTTTTGGACCTGCAAACGGGTGTTTTGAACTATGAATGGTGTCTGATTTAAGACCATAAAAGTGTGGTTTTGTGAGCATTTTAAGCTTTTATTTGAGATGTACACAGTTCAGTGTTTTCGAGTAACCTTAAAACAATCCTAAGCTTGAAGGAAGAATGCTGCTCCACATTCCAGCTTGGTTACATGCGACGCTCCACAGACGTCCTATACGAGACACTCACTGAGGACAGTCAGAAGTATTATTATTAAACGTATTGCAATGTGTTTTGTGTGTTTGTCCGAGCTTGTACGTTAAGATTTTATCATGGACTCTGACCTTTCCATACATTTCTAATGCATACATTTCTAAACATACAATCAAATCCTATGTCTGCCTCAGCATTTAGACAAAAGATGTATAAGAAAATGTTTTGACATTGTACAAAAGCAAGTTAAGAATCTATTGTTTTTCTTCTTTTTAATACTGCTTTTTGAGGAATGCATGTTATCTCTACGTGTTTTTTTGTTTTGTTTTTTTTTGACTTCTTCCCTTAATGAAGAAAATCCTATTTTTGAACATTAGACAAAGATCAACACACATGTATGATAGAAAATCAACTGTGACACTGGGAAACTGATCTTATTGTATATAATGTTCAGTCTTCCTGAAAAGAAAATTCAGGATATTTTACTATTTTTACCCATTTGTGGACACGAGCACACTGGTTAACGTGTTTTTCCTTTATTTTTCACTAATGTTTGGTCAGGACATAGTGCATCATTGTGCACATGGCACTGTTTATCTACTCCAGCACGAGTGACTCGGGCCCCAAGCCTCATTTAAAGTACGTTTTACAGATACATTGAAGTCGTTTTCCCTCGCGTGTGCGAGTGCTCAGTACCTGTAAGTTTCATTTTAATTAATGTTATCTGTGCGATAATACAATCTTTTTATTTAGAGCATTGTTTGTTGTTTCAGCAATTGAGTTTTGTCTTTTGTCCTTTTGTGTGTGTGTGTGTGTGTGTGTGGCACACTTAACAGAAGTATATTCTTGCTGTGGAGCCTGCTATTCAAAACACCACAAACAAAAACGTTCAGCACCTCATTTGAAAGAAATTGAACATTTTCAGGATTTGTGTGTTTATTTATGATAATGTGGCGCCCTCTTGTGTCAGAGTAATGGTAAGTGCTTTTCTTAACTACTACGTAAACAAATCCATGTCAGTTGCCACACTTTTTGACCTTTAAATTTCCACGACTTTTTCCCGCCATTTGTGAATACTAGATAAGGATTGTAAATAAATAAATAGAAATAAATAGCGATTTCACTCCCAAAGAGAAACTTTTAAGACATTTAGCACAACTGAGCATAACAAGAACAATTTATATACACTTTAGTGTCATCGTTATAAATATTTTTTTGTCATTCTTTTCAGTGTTTCATGGCTTTTGTAGTTATAAAGTTCCCTGATGTTTCCAGATAAGTGCTGTTATCGTTTACTAAAACAAAAACTGCTAAAAATTATTTTCTTGAAATAAAATATAAATATACAGTAAAGATAAGATACTGACTTAAAAGGGAAAATTAGAGATGTTGCCTTAGCAATTAAAAATATAAAATGTATATGACACAGGTCATTGTAATATTACTAAAACTAAACCTGAAATAAAAAATAATCTATATAGTAACAAAAACGAATTAAAAATACAAAAGCACATACAGTTACTAAAACTAAAATTTAAATAAAAAACTAGAAAATTTAAAATAAAACTGTTTATATTATAAAGAATGATAAAAAGTACACAAATATTACTAAAATATTACAGTTTCTGGTTTTCCAGGACCATGTCCCTCAATATAAAAGCTGATAGCATCAACAAATCAGCAATATTAAACAATTATATTAAAAACTGCATTTCTTAAACCATACATAATGGCCAAATTGCTGTGTAAGGTGAACTCAACAGCGAACTTTCCTTTTTCTGCACAGGTAGTATTCTTTTTGGATAGGAGAAAGCATAAAACATGCTGGCACTGCTTAAAATGAGTCACCATATGTCTGTCAAAAATAAACCCGAGCCCAAATTCTGCCTAAGTTCACATGAAACAGTTTGGTTTCTTAATAGACCTTTATTTTATCATGGTAATATTTTATTTACAATACACTTTCAGGAACACAAACGGAAGATTTGAGGCAAACAGTACAGTTTCAGGGAAATGTTCCTGTTTTGGCTCAGTTTGGAAAACAATATCCAGCAGTTAATATAATCCTGGTCGCTTTATATTAGCGCCACTTCATGTGGAACGGAAGGACTTTCAACAATTTTTCAATAATGATGTGACATTATGAGAAGCCTTTCATGAGCGAGGCTGGTAGATTTGAGAGCATCCACTTTAAACATGTTGCCATATTAAGAGTGCACTGCTAGTGACAGTCACGTTCAAGTCCTGAATCTTCAGAGACATCTCATCCAATCACAAATTTGCATACCCACGTTTTAGATCTCAAGACTTCTTGTGTCTCTCTGATTTTTCAATCTTTTTGAATATCAGCCACCAGCTGTTACCCGAAGGTGATATATATGCAATCATGCCTTTATACATTTGTCTGATGTTGTGACTTTGGTGACATAAAGTGTCCTGTTCATCCCTGATTGATTTCTTTAGCTGATATTTTCATTTGAAATGAGCCAATGGTTAGTCGACTTGTATCCATTTACAAGTGGTGGGGAAACCAGTATGCTTTAATCGCATAATAAAAAAATAACACTGACTGTGATCAGAGCAATAATTTGAATTTCAGATGGTTTGCATAAAAAACTGTGGCTCAGATCCTTAGTGTGTACAATATTCACCTGATCGAGAGAATGATTGCATCACAACAACCCACAAACATACACATACCCATTTCAAATCAAAGGTTTTGCTCCTTATATTCACACATACTGTATATTTGTGTGTATTTTCTTTGTTTTTATGTGTGTGTGTGTGTGTGTGTGTGATTTGTAAGCAAATGTGTGTTGAAGACACAGAAAATGCAACAGTCTTGTCTTAACACCAGTTAGGTATAACACCAATACATCTCATGAGCCCAACAAAAGTATCAGAAATCTACAAGACATTCAAAACGGCTCCATACAGCATGAAGTCCCACTTGAACCCGTTTTACTAAAGCGCCAAGTGCTGATTAATGTCGTGCTGAGTCCTCCAGGCCGCGCTCATACAGACGATTCCCTTGCTGTTTTGGAGCGAAGAGCCTTTGAGCGGCTCAGGAAGGGATAAGTTGTACAGATGCAACCTGACGCCACTGTTAGGCCCAGACTGACCCATGCACAAAAGATGGACCACCCGTACCCGTGGTCTACATCACTGGGCAGACCATAGATGAAGGGAGGGTTCCTGGATAAGTCGTACGAGACACTGGCCGCGTAGGTACACAGTGAGATTGTGCAAAAGATTCCTGTAGGATAAAAAAAAAAAACTGAGCTTAATGATCTGATGAACACATGAGAATCCACAAAAGCCATCTGAACATCTGAAGAAAAAACAAAAAAACACTTCATGCACTCAACTGCCACAGCTTCAATTACAAACTGAAGGGACAGAAGCTATCAGACTCCAATGCTGGATGAAAAAACTTTATATAATTCATATACTAGACATTTGAGTACATAATGCATTGAATAAGTGTATAGTGCGTCATTTGGGACACAGCTTTTATTTTAACAAATTAAATGGTCTAAATGTATTTATATGTATCTTGTTTGGAATGGTGTAAGACCATCAAATATTCTTCCAGTCATATCGTGGTTCATGTTCGTGGCTTTGGAGAGTGATTTGCAGGGAGGGTGGGATCTTATGCTTTCAAAGCTTGCTTGCTATTGCTAGCCTCTCCAAAACTGCCTACCCTACCTTTAATTCATACTAAACACATTCAGATATTAAATGTATTTTTAAACAGTCGCAAACTTATATAAAAGAAGTAGCCTACTTACCTATCAGATGCTTTCATTTTCATTTTATGAATGAATGCGGGTTTTTGAATGAACTGTTTAAAAGAATGATTTGAAAGAATGATTCACTTACAAAGACAGTCATTTACTGCCTCCTGAGGGTGTAATAATGTAGTAAAAGGTGTACTACATTGTAGGAAATGCAGGAAAAGTGGCCGAAACTTTTAAACTTACCAGCAATTTGTGTGTGTGTGTGTGTGTGTGTGTGTGTGTGTGTGTGTGTGTATGTGTGTGTCTACATATATATATAGAAAATGAAGACAGAAGGAGATAAACAGATAAATAGACAAGACGTGGGAGAATGTACAAGGTAGACAAAACTTGGAAAGGAAAGAGAACCACCTACGAGAACGTGTGCTACTGGGCAAAATGAGTAACAAGTAGCTGAGCAAAAATGAGGAAAAAGTTAGAGAATAAAAGCGAATAAGCAGAATGGTGTACCTGCCATAAGGAACAGGAGTCCAGACACATGCTGGGTGAGGCTCTCCTCCCAGAAAAACCCCACGGCGGCCACAATGCTTCCACACAGCATCACGGCAGCAGCCATGCCCAAGAACCCCGCTGTAATGCGTCTCAGATCTGAACACCGTAGAAAAACACACTGTTTCCATGACTGCCGCCCACATAGCCAACAACACTATACAGCTACGAGTTACACCTTATCTTCAGGAACTTTCACTGAGCTCAATCATTTGAGTTTTGGAGTTGCTTATCGCAGATATTGATTTAGTTAGATTTAATTTGAAGGTGATATCACATTATAGAATCTGACTGGGACACATGCATGGAGGATGCAAAGCTTAATTAGGAAGCATTTTAACGAGGGCTGTAATTAAGGCTTGCAGGCTCCCTTAAGACTTGGTAGGTTACAACATCACAGGAGCTAATAAGATTCCTTCCGACAGAAAATGACATTTAACCAAGTTTGTGTACACAAAACAGTACCGTGGGGCACATAATAATTTTGTGGAGATGCAAGAAAAGGTTATGAATACATATTCATGACAAGCCATGTAATAATAACTGCATTAGCATGAGCTGTGTTCTTATCTATATAATGGACAATAGAACCCAATGACCATCTATCTTAAAATTTAAAAGTGTCAGACTGTTTTGTTGTCGTTGTTGTTGTTGTTGTTTTTTACAATAGACAGTAGCCTTTAGTAACGTCACATTTGTGAAACCTTATTTTCACTCTTTGCTATTGCTAGTTGATGACAGACAGCATTTGACTGGTTGAGTCACTTATATTTTTAGACAGTTTTTCCAGAAGAGAAACACTTTCACATAAAAAAAACAGCCTTTGCTTTATGTTTTTCTTCAGTTTTTTATATCTAAAAGTACTTTCATAACAGTTAAAAAGGAAAACTTGATATACTGTGAAAAATATATATATATTTTTCGAAGATTATTTGGAGTACATTTTACAAGAAAAATACTATTTAATTCTCTGTTATTCAAAATTTCCATTTTTAACTTAAAGCGTTACTTGTTTTTCCTTTGTAACTATTTATGAAATTTACTAGCCAAATCTGAGTGAAAAATATTTTTACACCCTTTTTTTTCGTTGTACAGATTTTCAGCACATATTTCCCAGGTAATAGTATTTAGAATATTTTTATTTTTCATTTTATCTTTATGTAGATGAGTTTTTATACATGAAAAGTGCCTTTATATTAAGAGCTCCTGCAGCAAGGGAATTATTATATTAGAGATCCCATAATGTCTTCACCACTAACATGCTTAAACTAAAAACAAAAAACTTGAAAATAATGTAAAAACACACCTGTTCTAACAATTTTAGTTACTTTTCTTTCAACCCAAAATATATATTTTTAATCTATACTTGGTAATATCCAGATCCTCAGTACTGTACTTCCAGTTACAATTGCTTCATATTTTTTTTCAATATACATATACAATGTGTAAGTGCTATACTAATAAATTGAACTGATTTAGTATCATAACCACAATCAAATTACTGTCAAAAACAAATATACTATTAACATGGCAGACATAGCTAGTTTTTACCAGTCATTTTTACATGGTATTGCACTGCATGCCTTTCTCTTTGCTGAGCACACTTAACTCCAGCTTGCATGCACTGCTTAATATTCAATGCATATCAAGAGCTGTAGAAGGCGGTGAGGAAGCTTTGGGTGACTTACGTAAGAGGTGCCACTCGTCCTGCTGTATGGTCCTTGTCAGGTTGAGAGGGATGTTCCTGAGTCTAATGGGTTGGGAGAAATGGTACTTGACAGATGTGCATCGGTCTGCAATACCTGCATAGGGATCACACACTGGTTTAACATCCCTGACCAAAGGACAATCTCTGCCCTTCAAATGTAGCTTTGCAAAGATCTAACCAATCAAATCCCTCCCAAATCTTCTGGTATGTGATTTTAGTTGCTCATACTTCATACAATCCTTGCAATGGTGTTGCTGTTATAATGTTTGCACTAATCTTTGCTATTATATTTGTTTTGTTTGTCTTTGCCTGGACGTCACAGCACTGGGCCAAGAACAAGTACAGAGCCAAGTATTTCTGAAACACCCGCCTCTCCGACAGAGTGACCTTCTGTCATTATTTCCGCCTGGGTTCACACCACACCACACAGATTTGGCTGGCATTGTGAGCTAATTCTGAGAGCTGTGTTGAGACTGCAGTGATCATGCACCAAGCCTGAGATTGAGAGTTATACTTTGTTTTTTTTTCTGTAAAAACACTGTCTGGGGTCATAACATGAAGGATGCAGTCAGCCGCATGGCACTTCATTCACTCTGAAAAATGAATCCAGTCTGGCTAGTTCTTATCAGTTCCTTAGAAATGTGTGGGTGAAATTGAAATGTGCCTTCCTTGAACTGACTACATTTTAATTCACAGCCAAGCCAACGAGAAACCTCGAAAATGGCTAGATGTGCACTTCTTCTGTATTCACTGATAATGAATTCAACTCTGTAGGTTTTCTCAAAGTGATATTTTTGCAGCCCTATATGAATACTAAAAATAGTATCTATCTATCTATCTATCTATCTATCTATCTATCTATCTATCTATCTATCTATCTATCTATCTATCTATCTATCTATCTATCTATCGCACCATGTGCTAGAACACAGAGATGCACAACTTTTTTTGGGGGGAAGTCGTGGCCTAATGGTTAGAGGGTTGGACTCCCAATCGAAGGGTTGTGGGTTCTAGTCTCGGGCCGGACGGAATTGTAGGTGGGGGTAGTGCATGTACAGTTCTCTCTCCACCTTCAATACCATGACTTAGGTGCCCTTGAGCAAGGCATCAAACCCCCAACTGCTCCCCGGGCGCCGCAGCATAAATGGCTGCCCACTGCTCCGGGTGTGTGTGTGTGTGTTCACTGCTCTGTGTGTGTGCATTTCGGATGGGTTAAATGCAGAGCACAAATTCTGAGTATATGGGTCACCATACTTGGCTGAATGTCACTTCACTTCACTTATTTTACAGTTAACGGTCACAATAAATACAAATTTGATTAAATTCAACATAAAAACATGTAAAATTACACACACACACACTCAATATTTTTCCATGATTTTTTCAGTTTTCCATGACTGTTAGAACCCTGTAACGTGTATCTCTTTGTCCTAGCTTATCATGAACAAGCCTCATTAAAATGTAGCTTAAATATGAGCTATGTGCTATCAACATCAGGGTCATGGGTTCAGTTCTTATGGAATGAATGAACTGGAAAAATGAATGAATGCTTTTGATAAAATCTTCTGCAAACTGCATATATGTATACACATCTATTGTGACTTATTGATGTGTAAATCTGTGTTCAGACAAAAGATCATAAATATATATAATCATATAATATTGTAATTAAATGGAATATAACTAATTGTATATAGTATACTCTTACTGATACATATAAACAATATAGCAATCAAGTTAAAAATGATCAAGAGAAATAAAGGGAATTTTGATCTTCTGGTTGCCATGGTGGACTCAACCCGAGCTCTTTAGAATGCCTGTTCTTTGATGAGCTGATTCAGGGACTCACGGTAATAGACTATGTCACAAATCAAAGCCTGGGTGCTGAAGGTCAAGTGATCTGTGTGACTTTGGCCTTGATTTAAATGCAAGGTGGCACACAGCTTCCACTTTTAATCCTGACATGATCAGATCTCTGTCATCTGTATTGACTGCGACTCATCACTCATTTCCTGTGCCTTTTTTTCACCTTGAGACTTTCATCTCTTTCAAAGGAAACTTTTGCAAAACAGCTGGCTTGCTTGGCAATTTAATAAAGTTTTGTTCTTTTGAGACCTATCATGCATGAAATTGATTTGCAGAAAGTGCTTTTGCAGTAAAATAAACAGGTCAAGAAAGAGAGAGAGAGAGAGAGAGAGAGAGTGAGCGAGAGAGAGAGAGAGAGAGTGAGCGAGAGGCAGGTAGTAGTGTCAGCAAAAAGTCCATTAAGCTTAAGTTCAGATAAGTGTCAGAACAAAAAATGATTAAATCAATTTTTCTTTTAGGACACGAGTCTGCATAAGCTTAGCTTAGTATTCATTCACACTCACCTATGTATTTGACGCAACACACCATACAGACCATCATCATCATCATCATCATCTTCATCACCACTCACAAATCCAAAGCCTGTACATTTAACATCATCTGTTAAACAGCCAGAACTACAGCGATGGGAATATTAACGATTCTGGTATGTTTCGATTTATTATGATTCAGTTAACTGCTTGATAATTATGAGATAATTTCACATTTTAAAGTTAAATAGGATAAAATTATTGCAAAACGTCTGTTTACCAAGACGTTTTCCTTTTCACTTTTTTCTCTTTATAGCTAGACTAGTAATTAGCCATTAGCCAATCATTATAGAAAGAACCCCCTACAAAAATCAATATGTTATATATATATAACTATATATACCACAATCAATGTAAATATACCACTTGTCACAACAAGATTCAGAATAACCGCAATGAATCTTGAGTACGCTAACAGTAGCAGGTTAAACTGACTGATAAATTGATCCACTCAAAAGAAGCAGCTTCATAAGAAGAACCATTTGTTTGGAAATGTAGATACTCTGGTCGCGCTGTGTTTCATAAACTGAAAAGAGCCGGCTCATCTGAATCATTCGTTCGAGAATCGGACTGCATTGTTGGCGCCGTTCTAGAGTTAACTCAAATGAACCGACTCATTCGTTTGGAATGGATTACACTAGTCGCGCTTGTGTGTTCGCGCTGGTGATTCAGTGCAGGAAACACTGTGAAACGAATTCACGTTGAAGAAACCCTAAAATAAACTCGAAAGTCATAAGCATACGTTGGTGCTCAGTGCATTTTGTTTTGTTTTGTTGCTTTGAAATGAACTTTCCATTCTCTTACCCTTAGAAATTAGTTTGTCAATATCCCTGTCCATTCCCTGGAAGTAGCATTTCCTCCAAAGTCCAGAGTAGGTGGAGAACAGCGGGCGCCCGCACTCCGTCTCCAAAATGCCCATGCCCAAAATCGCTCTCCAGTTCTCCAGCAGTTCCTCCTCTCGACTCCCTACGTGGATGGGCTTCATGAGAGCCAGGTTGCGCTTCGCGTCCCCACTGTCCACCAAAGGCAGGTGATAGATGGGCATCTCCCTGTTCTTCTGGTCGTTGGACTCCGACCCGTATTGGTCGCAGTTCTCCTTGTGGCTCCTGGTGTCGGTTTCGTACCAGTGGTCGGTAAAGATCGCAGTGACCAGCAGCGTGAGCGCCAGCAGGCTCATGGACAAGCTGATCGCCGTTACAAGAGCCCGTTTCTCCATGTCTCCAACATCCGCGCAACTCACTCAGTCATCTCTCACATAAAGAGTACTTTCCTCGCCGTTTCCAGGAAAAATGCACGGCTTTAAACAGCGATCTCTCATTACAAGTTGATGAGCGGAGTGTGTCTGTGCGTAGTGTGTGATGTGCGGTAGTGTGGGCATCTATCGGGGATGCGCGATGGCCGTGCCCGTGTTTACCTGCACTCTGCTCGGCGTTTGTGCATCTTCCTTTATCCGCATAAATGGCTTGTCCTTCTTTCCTTTTTTTCCTGAGAAGAATTATGCATCCACGTAGTACAAGATTTCACCGTGCAACTGAACGCGCGTGTGGGAATTTCAAGGTTGTCGCGCGCATACTGTGCCAACAATAGCTAAGGGTGTGTCAAGGAGACAGGCGAGGCGGTTTCCTGCAAGTGCGCGACTGAACTGTTATGATAGCGATGATGATGATGATGATGACTACAGTTTGACCAGCCAAACATCAATGCAGCAGAAGAACATTATGCAAAGGAAGAAGCAACTCAGACTGCAAAATCTTCTGAAGAAATGCTTAGTATGTTTTAGTAGCAAACACAAAGGTATTTATGGGTCAGTTATGTCTTAGTTATGATACAAATGAAATCTTGTAAAATCAACTTTAAGCCATGTGCCAAGTAGAAAAACAGCATTTGTGTTCATGGTTTCATACTCTGTAAGACCAAAAATAATGAATAACTTTGATAAAGGAAATGGGTTAAAAGACTAATGTTCCTCTTCTATTTGGACGCACTAATAAATAAAGGCTATTTCGATTAGCATTGCAAAATAAATATAAATGTTCCATATGAAAATACCTGAGATGGCTTGAAGAACACATATAAATTATACACTGTTGCAATCATGTGCTGATTCTCCTCCTATTTCATCATACAAAACATTTCTTTCTGCATTTTATTCAGCAGCAACAGATGCCTTTGTCCATGTAAGGGATTTCCTGAAATGTCATTTGTTTTATTACTCCTTTGAGTCTTGATTGTGAACTTTCCTTGCAGGGTGCCCTCCGTTGTCAAATATGAATGAAGCAAAGAACACATAAGAGTTTAATGCTTCATAATGGATTAATGGGCTGGATAATTATGAGTCATATTATCATATGGGCACTATTAATTTTTAAATACCGCCAATATCAGTAGATTGCTACACTCCTACTTAACATGATAATGATATTTCATTATTGAAATATAATGGTTATTGTCAATAACACTATAGCGATATTTCATAATGTAAATATCACGGTATATTGCGACACTCAAATTGACGTCCATGTACGATGAGCTGCTGTCCTTTGCTCTGTCCACTTATCTGTTTGAGGATGACTCCAGCTTTCTCAAGAGGAGGGATGTAAGTGATCATGTTGCTTAGAAATTAAAGAGATAGTCCACATAAAATGAAAAGCTGCCTAGTCCTAATTTACACTCTTTTGCAAAAACCAATGAATTGTTGCAATTCTAAGATATATTCAAAACCTGAACTACAACCTGAATAAATATAGAAATGTATATGTCTATTTCTATATAAAAATGACTACCACAGTATAAAGTCCATATACGTAAAAAAAAAAAAAAAACTTGAACGCTTTGGAAATCTTTCTCTTATATTCTACAAGTTTTATATTTCTAAGGTTCATGTTAGATTTGAATTTAGTGTATCTTGTAAATGTAGTGTTTTCAGCTGGGTGATATTCAGATATCTGTATTGTCCACTTCTAAAATTGACAGTAATTTTCTCGTTCATTTCTCAAGGGCCTTGCACTGTTTTTGAGAATGTATTTCCATGTGACAAACGTTTGTTGTTTGTTGATGTTTTGTTAATGATTTGCGGTTACTTCATAAAAGAGTTGAAAACAAAACAGTGATTGTTAACCTGATTTTGCCCCCCCTCCCCACCCTGAATGTATATAGATAATTATATCCATTGTAATTAATAATGTAATTTAAAAACATAAAAAAATAAAGGCCAGCAATTTGTTAAGAAATTAAAACTATTATGTTTTTATGAAGGTAAACTAAATTTAATTTAACAAAAATTATGTTATCTTTATTTAATTGAATTGGTTCTGTGAACACAAAAACTCCTTGTAAAGTGACTTGATTAATAATGTTATAGTAACTTCGAAGATTAAGTCAGTATTTTCAGTTAAAATGACCTACTAACAGTTACTTTCAAGAAGGATGTTTCTTTAACTCATAATTATTATTATATTAACTTATCTGGTTTGACAGTATACATTTAAAAATCAATTACTCTTTATACAAAAAGTTTGTTTTTTTTACTTTTGAAAATGTAATAAATAATATTGCCCTTGGGAGCATTTTATTTACGTTTTTATTTTATATTTAAAAGGTTTTTATAATCCATTAGACCTGAACAAAAGCAACTTTTCATAACAAGGTCAAAATATATTCATACGCAAACATTTGTACATTTTGACACGAGGGGGGTAGGGATGAACTCAAGCGCAGACAGGGATGCACAAAACACAGGATTTATTAAGGGAAAAAGGGGAAAACAAAACCCACGAGGGCGAAAACAATGACTAGGGCAGAGACTAAATAACTAAACAAGACTGGGTTGATGCGATAAACAAAGACTCTAAACACTAGAACACTAACTACTAACAAACACTCACGGGTAACACAACGACTTCTTCGAGGGGTAACAATGATACTATTTCTCACAAGCTAACATGTAGAAACACAAATGTAGAAACAATGAACCGCACAAGACAGCACACTAGGGGATATAAATAAGAAGACTAATCAAGACACAACAGGTGGCACAGGTAAGGCAATCACACAAAACTAGGATAACAAGGGGGGCGGGGCAAGGGAACGAGACAACACAAGCACATGGCCCAAAGACAAGGCCATGTGCTTGTACACAAAACACGGGTCTGTCATGATCCTGCCTCAAGACTAGAGGAAAGTCAGGAAATGAAGGCAGAATCATGACACATTTATATGCATCTATTTGCATTAATGTCAGACTGATATATATGGATCAGGGTCAAATTTGGTCATTTTACATAATGTATTGTAAAAATGTTTTTATAACAAGGTAAAAATATATAAGCTTTATATGCATTTCTGCTATATGAAACAGTCCAAAGTTTGCTTATTTTACATAATGTAGTGCACATTTTCTCTCTCTCTCTCTCTCTCTCTCTCTCTATATATATATATATATATAATAAACAATTTAAATAATAATAATAATAATAATATACATAATATATATTAAATAAAAGATAAAATATTACACTGTAGATAGAGCCGTCTATCATCTACTTATGTAAAACCAATTATAATTTTTTAATAAATATTAAGAAACTGATAACTAGCTGAGTAGAAAAAAAATGGTGTAGAAAATATGAGGATCTCAAAATGAATGGTCATTGCATAAAAACCTGAAGAATAGACTGGAAAACACATCTAGAACCGCCAGGAAATAATACTTCTCTAAGCTGTACAGGAGAACAGTATGTGCTTTGGGATGTTTGATAACTGCCGTCATGCTGAGACCTTGATCTGTGCCAGTGCATGCTTTAATAATCAGTCAATAAACTGCATCCTGGATGTGTGCCTGGCATTTGAGAAATAAATTAGACTGAATAGTCCTGGCTCATAAAACCTTCATAACAACCACATGGTGTAAGTATTCAGAAGCTCTCTCTTGGCACACACTCCTCTGTGATTCGGAAATAAATAGCGCTGAATCACAATCCTGTCTGAGCTGCAAGAGAAGAAGATGGAGGAAGACGTATGAGACTGTTTTGTAAGTCACAACCGCATGGAGAATCCTGACAACTGTTATTTTGTCAACTGTCTGTGATTTGTCACATTACAAGAGATATATGTGAGAAAACAGACCTCAAACTGCCTTGTGTGACTCCTAAAATGAAGAAAATGTATGTAGAAAGCCACAAACATCACTGTTATCATTACATACAAACCATAAAAATAACATTAAAAGAAAGAAAGAAAGAAAGAAAGAAAGAAAGAGAAAGAAAGAAAAAAACAGAAATTTAAAAGTGAAGGAACATTTCTGTACACAATCACACTGAAAATCACACTGGAAATAGGAAGGGAATGTATTTAAGGTCATCATAATCAATTACATCGTGCTTAAATTTTTGCCTGCACTATTGAGCATGTTTCAAATAAATAAATAAATCAATCAATCAAAATAAAAAAAAAAAAAAAAAAAATAACAATCTCTGATGAATTCCTGGTTTCTCTTTTTGGTACATAGTCTTCAGTTTTCATGAGTTTTCACTTTTCTGTGAAGTCATGAGCTGAACTTCTCGCAAGAAAGGTTAGTCAGTGACCGAGCTAAACTTCTGCTTTTAATGTGATATGTTAAATTAAGTCAAGCTAAAAAACTGTCATTAATTATTTGAAATAGGCTACAAATTATACATTTATATGCTCAATCAATAGAGTATATTTTTAATAAAAAGTTCACTCTGCACTGTCTAATATTAACATGTACATAGTCTATAAAATCAAGACAAAGTAGCCTTTCAAACCAGTGTCACTGACCATATTCAAACTTCAAAACAAGAAAATGAATTAAGGAAAATGCCATTCTAATATATACTGTGAGAGTATTTCAGACAAGAGTATTCATCAGAAGCAGGTTGGTCATCTGACACAACCCATCCTCCTCCTCTCTTCATCCTCCCATTCCAGACATTCTCTCTCATTCACTCTACGAGCGCAGCGCATGCGCACTCAGCTCACGGGAAGCCATGTTAAAGTTAGTCAACTACTGAGACTGAGATTCCCTTCTGACGCCGTATGTTTCTTTTTTTTTTCGGGTTTTCTCCTTTCGTCCGTGTCAGGGCCCCAGCAAATCTATCACTGATAGTCAGAGGCAGGAGTCCCCACGATGAACTCTAGTTTCGATCTATCCAGGCGAAATCCACAAGAGGATTTCGAGCTTATCCAGAGAATAGGCAGCGGGACCTACGGGGATGTTTACAAGGTAAAAATGTGTTTTCTACAAACAAGGCCTATATTTTGGACGGTGCAGTCCATATGTAATGGGCCAGATCTTTATAATAAAACCGGAGTGAGGCATATGGGAGTTTAAATGTTCTAGATCTGCAAGCATAAAGATTGTACTTCTCTTAACTGGATTGAGACACTGATCACTTAAAGGTGCCCTCAGTCATTTTTTTTGCGAATTATATATATATATATATATATATATATATATATATATATATATATATATATATATATTATTTGATATATTTCTATATTTACATTTACAGTCAACTAATTGAATGGCACTATGAAGAAATATAATTAAAATACATTCATATAATATGAAGACTAAAGATCAGTCAGTCTTCTTGTAAAAGCTGTATTATTCTAGATGGAGTGGGTCCTTCATGGGCACTGGCATGTTGACATCACATGACCGGACCTGTCATGCATTTTTTGCAGTTACTACTACAAATCAAATACAAAAATAATGTATTTACTTTATATTGTGCTTTAGGAAAGGCTGACTGGACAATAAAATCAACAGACAAACAGGTCAAAATAGCTATGCCGTTTGATGTATAAACACTGTACCAAAAATAATGTCCACTATGTGTCTAGCCTAATGAAAAACATCGATGAAAAGGATCAAACAAGAATTACTATGCAGATAGTGAACAAACTTCATCCAGGCCAACGGGTGTCAGTATAAAGCACCTAATTTACTGCTACAGTTGTAACAAATAAGACCAAAAACATAGGCTGCGTCAGAAATACGTATAGCTTCTAAATTAGTAGATGAAAAGCATTATGTCCGAGTTCATAGTATTCATAAAACATTAGGTCGGAAAGTACTCTGGTTTTGTCCTATGTGAATTTCAGTGAAGTGACGCAACTGTAAGTCACATTACAGTGCTAATATGGTGGATGTAGTATGTCCAGATTTCCTTTCTTATTACATATAGAACATAGGCCTACTTTTTAACGTTATTTTTAAAGCAGTATCTTGGCAGATATTATGCATATTCAGACACAGCTTTATTGAGTGCATCTTTAGCCCAAATCATTTTAACGTTTGTCCCTCTGTTAATTTAACAATAGTTGTTCATTCAGCACTTACTGACCGTCGTTTTGTTCTAAAACTGAGTGGCTTTCTTTATTCTTTGAAAACAGAAAAAATAAACATTTAGCAAAATTACACTCTCAATCATCGTTCTTTTGAAAACGAAAATGAACGGTGACTGAGGCTTTCAATCTTCTTTAACCAATGACGATAGAATTTTCAATTTTGTATGAATTGTTACATTTTAAAAAACACAGAAATAGCATCAAAACACTGATCTGTCAAACTCTGTAAACATTATGCGGTTAAGACACACTCAGTTGTACTCTACAGCCTTTCATTGCAATATATATTTACACATTTTACATGACTTCATGTCAACTTCATTCCCAGCACTTCAGAATGAGTATGATTGAATAACATTATTGTGTGGTTTTGTTTCAGTGGCGCTCCCATGAGTTGTTGCAAAATTGTGCAAGACATGACAAATATTTGAGGAAGGCCTTGTGATATCACTGCTCAAGTCTGTGGTTGTCACTGAAACTAACACAAGCACTGCAGAAAGATCGGTTTGGTGACAGCTGACCAGTTGGTCAGTGATGCTGTTGTCCAGAGCGTTTAACTTGAAAGATGTTACAAGTGGTGTGAAATGTGCTGGATTATCTGCGGCTTTATCCGAGTGTGGCTTAAGCGGTGTCACCCTGCAAGACTTTCGTTCCCCTGTCAGTCAACGGTTGCACATGGCCAACTCTTTATGTTTTAAGACCTAATGAATGGTATTTAGTCTGCATCTTCAAGCACAGCATGTCAACTCATACTTCATTTGTCAGAAGATTAACATTGCTTCATCTGATAGAGCGTGTTGTAGGATTATGTAAAAGATAAGTAAATTCTGTTTATGCTGATTGGAAGGGTTATAGATAACAGATAACAGATTATGTTAGCTAGCTACTGTCTGGTTTAACAGTATTGAGTGCAGCTACATGGTTATTTACAGTCTTTGGATGTTTTTCTTTGATAAGCAACTGTAATCTAGAAGGTAACCGAATATTGTAGATTGCAGGAGACGGTGTTTGAGAAACCCACATTGATTGACCGCTATTCTGAATATTGGTGTGTATGTGGGCTCTTCAGTGTCTGTGGTGGTCTACTGTAATTAATGCTGTTTTTTATTGAGTCTGTCATGCAGTATTTCATGTCTAGGAAGCTGTGATCAGAATTTGTGGTTTTTTTTTTAAGTGTTTGCAGAATTGAATGAACTCTTAATTGGTTTTATTGGTGCATTTAGTGGCATATGAGTGTATAATATGTATGTAAATAAATGCCAACTTTTATTAAACTCCAGGTAATGATGGGGATAAAATATAATAATAATTTAACATATAATGTACAGATGCTTCTGATGAAATCTGGAAATTGTCCTCATGAGCAATCATGAACAAAAAATTGCTTAAATTAACGAAATTATTGATTTTATTGTGAACAATTGTGTTTTTGAAACTCTTAATGCATAATCAAAATGTCATAACTTGATCTTCCAATGAAAATGACCGACTTCTTTCTAGTGGCGTTTTTTCAGACTTTCATTCATTTTAGTCGCTCAACTTTAAAGGGATAATTCACCCAAAAATGGAAATTCTGTCATCATTTATTCACCGGTTTATTCCAAACATGTACAGCTTTCTTTCTTCTGTGGATTTCCATTCTTTTGTAGAACACACATGCACAAAATGTTTTTTTAGGAATATTTTCAACTGTTTATCTCCGCACAATGAAAGTATGGCAACATTGGACCCCACTGACCGTCAAAATAGACAAAAATGAAAACACCGATACATTTTCAATATCCTACCGTGTTTTGAGAAGAAATAAAGCCGTACAGGTTTCAAATGACATGAAAATGATTAATAAATGAGAATTTTTGGGGGGTGAACTATCCCTTTTTACAAAAGTAGACCAGGACAGTATCTTTGCAGTTAAATACAAGCGTTTTCAACAGGTGTTTCTCCAGGTTGGTTTGTCTACTGGGGCTGCTTGTTTTTTTTTACAGTTTGAAGTGATTTTGTAGGACCTGAAAGCATACAGAGAGATGTAAAGTATTGATTGAGCAAAGAAGGTAAGTATTGAACAAAAAGCCTGCTGCATCATGGGTAAGGATATGACTAATTACCCAGCGTGATCACTTTATATTGGATTTGTGTCAAGCCTTGGTGGGGCTATTTTGATAGTTCTGTGGCCTGCCTGTATTCGAGTGGTTTTGCATTGATTCCATTTATGTCTACGGTCTGAGGAATCGCCAGTGAAAGATGGAAAGATGTGTATGCGTGAGGACAAAAGCAAGAGTGAGAACCTCATCGGTTAAAGAATGAATGCAAGTCTTCACTGTGGCGGGAGGTGTAATGCATTGTGATTGAGCTGAGGCAGAATTGACTGCTTCTCTTTCAGAAGGTTGCTGTGGAAAGACGATTGTGTAAGCAAATCTCTCGCACGACACTGCGTGTTTGTGGCTTCTAATGTGTTTTTCCTGGCCCCCTTTAGAGAGTGATTTCTTTCTCTAGTCGGAAGTTTGGCTTCTCACTGCATGAGTTTGCTCGGCCAGGTCAGGCTAAACAGTAGTTGTGAATGCAGGTTGATTTCGGTCCAGACACTCAAATGCATTGGCTAGTACAAAACAGGAGATGTTAGTTCTTGTCAGCAGAACAAAATTTGCTTATTTCTAGCGCGCGAGGTTTGATTTCACTTATGTTTTGATAAATGGACAACTTTAACATTGTTAGATGCACATAATTTGATGAAGTCAAGTTATATTAGTTTGCAGTTTTCCTTTGAAGTGAGATTTTTTTTTTTAGATCTATTCAAGAAACATACGTCCCAGGCCTTGGGTTGATCTGACTGGAGCCTTTATTGTGGATTAAAGTCACAATTCTTCTTTTATTCGGTTAATCTCTTTTCTCTTTCACAACCAGGAAGTTTTGTGTTGCCCTTAAAGACAAAAACCAGTCATCCTGTCATTCCTGATTGCAGTAGACACCTTCAGTCACACAGATTACACAGGAAGATGGTTCTCCAAGTGGCCTGCATTGTGCATTTGTGAAAACATTCTGACAGGATGAAATTCAAGACGATAGAGTTTCTGTGATTATGTGTGCCCTATGTGCGTAGACACGCTGTGCAGCTGATGTGAGGGCATTTCTGAATTGACTTTGTCGGGAAAAAATGATCATTAATTATTCACCTGTTTCAACAGCTGGGCACTGCTCCATCCTGTAATAGTATCATGCTTCAGAGATTGGTATCGGCCAGTTTAGGGACAAACACACAATCCCTGACTTTCAATAGTCCTGACTATTTAAATATACTCCGATAAATAAGATATATCTAGAATTAACTGGAACAATCAGATCTAATATTGATTTATTGCATGGAAATGAATTGAACCATGTAAGCTATCAGTATACCTAAATCTTACAATTCTTTTATGTACCTTGCTGATACTGTAGTTTTATTCTCTCTTTCTGACATGTTGAGTGTGTGTGTATATATATATATATATATATATTAAAAATAAATGTTTTCTATTTTAATATATTTTAAAATATAGCCTAATAATTTCTGATGACAAAGCTTCATTTTCAGCAGCCATTATTCCAGTCTTTATTGTCATCTTTTTTTATTCATCATTATATGATGAATATAAAGTAGAAAGAACAGCCTTGACATTTTTTGTGACTTAACTGTCACTTTTGCATATTTAATTAATGCAAAATTATAATTTCAATTCCAGGTTTGTATGTTTTCACTGGTAAATACAATTTATTATCTAATGACGGTAATCACTTTGCAGTAGTTTCACGCGATGCTGAAGTTAATGAACATGTTTGATTAAGGCAACGCATGTTTCATAATACAGATATACTACAGTGATATTTCATCTGTCTGTTATTGCAGTGGAAAGAGTCGTGCTTTTTGGGGTTATTCATGGTCTGTTGAAAGTACCTTGTTTATGCTCTTACACTTTTAAATGTCATTTGATTGTTCGATGGTTGAAGGGTGAGTGGAATAATGTCATCTCATTTTACCCAGTTTACAAAACAAATGAAAAACAAATGTATTATTGCAATCATAGAACAAGCCTTTCAGTGATTGTTTACAGCAATGGAAGTTATACCCCATACCTAAATTTAAAATCTAACTTAATAAATTAATAAGTAGCAAATTGAGGTAAAAGTCATAGTTAATAGCTAGTTTATAGTAGGAATTGGTCCCCAAACTAAACTGTGACCAAATATTAATATATCAAATATGAAATATTAATTTAAAGATTTTGGAAGTGCTTTGCTTTTGGTCCGTTCTCTTCCTCAAATAGCTTCTTTGATTGTCTATGAAGCATTTCCATGCCCTTTCTCTCTTGTATTAGTGACTGTGCGTTCATAGGGATGTCATGGCTAGATGGGCAACCAATAAATATTAGTCAGAGAAAGTCACAGACCTCAAACCTTCTCCCTGAGGAAACCTTGAAACACCTCGCATGAGTCTCACAACATACCCCAGCCATCACACATTCTTTCTTTCATCACTTTTTGCAGGAACTAGCTGTCAACACCTTTGCTTACTCTCATGTGTTTTATGCCTTCACACACTTTATAAATTCACAACAGACTGGGTTACATGGTCTCTTTTAATAGACATCCTTGCCATCTATAGCCTACTTTTAACTGGCCTTGAGATTTCTCTATATTCTGGAGACTAGAGCAGTTTCAACCTCGCCACATCCTTTCAGTGAGTAAGCAGAAATAAAGATCTGCATGATAGAGTGGTCAGCTGTTCTACAAATGCGGCCGTGGAGAGAAATTGTATTCTCCCATAGTGAGCATGAGCGACTAATACTCTACCTTTGTTTGGAAAAAGAATGTGATGTACTTAATTATGTTGGTAGGAGAATTACAGCTAGACGTATTAGACCGCTAATCACCCATGTTGTGGTAACGATTCAAATGTGCACACTATATTGTTGATGGGAGACACAGAGGAGGCGGTCGTCTCAGTTGTACTGTAGTTTCATAATCATGCTTTAGCAAGCCCAGGCACGCTCCTGTCTCCTGATGCATTATGTACTCTGCGTTTAACTGCAATACAGCATGAATAATGAATCCGATGAAATGTTTGATAACACCAGCGCAGGAAAGACATTAGAGAGGAAAACGGGTTGTTTATCGGAGGTCAGTGCCGCATTGGCACAGTAAATTGTTAATACAAGGCATCAAATTTGCCAGGCAGTGCAGAAAATGATTGGCCTAGATTCGACTGGTTGGGGGCCAAGCTTGCAGTGATTTATCCACCTCTCTGTAATTAACTGACATTGCAGCAGCTCGCTGCCCCACTGTGTGCTGCACCTGTGCAGGTGGAGCGCTGGGGTGTTGCTCTGCGCCTCTGTTGCTGAGGAAAAAAGGGCATGGGTGAGTGTGCATGTGAAACTCAAAGGGTTACACTCAGGGAAGCTGGGCTTTAGAGGGATAGTTAGACACAAAATTAAAATTCTATCATTTTCTCATCATTAACAATATAATAGTGTGATTATTCAGCTCCAGACAGTTCAGAGTTTGATTTAGTTCAGTTCAATAACACAGTGCACAGTTCATTCATTATGAAGTTAAATTCAGCAGTAAGCTGAATATCTTTTAAATCCCAAGCAAACCAAAGGCGGCAGTGCTAAACTCCATCAGGTGACAGAAATGGAGAGGGAAAAACACGGGAGAAACCAGGTTCAGTCCGAGGGTAATGTTAATAATAATGGTTACTGTGAGGCACTTACAATGAAGTGATTGGGGTCAGTTTTTTGACTGTTTAAAGGTGCTCTGTGTATGTTTTTGACTCTACTAAAGATGCTTTCAGATACTTGTTTATCTGAAAAACAATGCTATGGTCAGTTATTCTCCTTTGAAAATGTGCGTTCCGGGCCAGAATGTCGGTCTCTGATTTGGTTTGTGAAACCTGTCCACTGCCAGTTTACCCAATTGTATTTCGGTACCCAGGGTTGCCAGTTGACAAAAAAGAAACAGCGTATTTAATTTAATTCATCGTCAAGTGCGTTTTTCTTGTTGGTGTCATCAAACTGGCAACCTCCATTTGCAAATTATGTGGAGGATGAGTCACGATTTTATGCACTTTTTTTTTATCCAATACTTTCATAATCATCAGATACGGTCATGCTGTTATTGGTTGGTTGGTTGGTTCCCACGATCCTTGGCTTTCACCTTTCTTCGGCTGGTGGTGGGCTCATTATATAGGATCATTACCATATCATTTTAAACCACAACAGACAATATGATTTGCCTGATTACATGGCGAGGTATTGACCACTGGGCCTGGATGCTTGATGAAGTTATTGATCAACACTTATCTGCATCCTCTCACCACATAGAAATAAGCCGATTATCCTGGAAAGGAATTATACTTATCTTTTCAACCAGATTTTTTTGCTTATTAAAGAGGTTTTGTTAAAATAAAAACCTTTAAACAGCTTGTGAGTTATAGGAAAATTTTAACCAAAACTGAATGCTATGTCATTTTTTTTGTCATCACACAAAGCTATCACATTGATTTCAGAAGAGTTGCAATATAGTGCATGAATCATATGGACTATGTTTATTATAGCTTTATGGTATTTTTTAAATGGTGAATCTAACTGTCCATTAATTGTAACTTAAAAAGTTAAATTTTGTTTTTGTTTCTAGATAACATTCTTTAACCTTTTAACTGTCACCCCCATTTTTGAACATAGACGTGAAAGTACACTATTCACACTTAAATAGTTATAATTCATAAACGCTTTTGAATACAGACCAAAGGTTGGTCTCTTTTTAAAGAAGACCATCTGCAGATTATTGCAGAAGTGAAATCATTTTAAAAAATGAAAGCATAAAAAAGTTATAGAAGTTTACATTTACTGTAAATACATTTATTATTTTATTTTTATTATATTTTATATAAAATAAATATTTTATAAAATATGTTTTAATCCAAAATTGCTATAAAATTAAAGCCATATGTCTAAATAAGTTGTGTTCCAAATTTGAAGTTGATATAAAAAAAATGTAGGTTCCTATGCAATTTTGTTTAGGCGTTATACCACAAAAAGCCACCGGGGGCCATTGAAACTCCATTGAATTTTTTGGATGCATTTTTCTGTCACAAATGTATCAATTTCTCTCTCAATATTATGTCTATGACAAAATAACCACCAAATATGGAATCTTGAGACTCAGACCTTTCCAACGATATGTATTTTGTCAAGATTATGAAAAGTTTTGATTCTAAAAGACCGTAATATATATGGAATATGACCCCTCCCACTAAGGGGGAGGAGCACGCTAAAAGATTTTAAAGTATGATTTCCATGGTAACACAGTGTCCGATTTCAAAATGGTTTTCATAAGATGAATTTGGAGTATTTAAGCTTTCAAATGATATATAATTTATGATGATTACTAAAACATGTGATAGGGAAAAAGGAAGCGGAGTAGATTTTTTGTGACAAAGGTCAGAACTCCTGTTATGATGTATATGTTTTGAGGTGCACTCTTTTTATAAATTAATCTTTTACTGTTCCTTCATCATTTTTAACAACAAAACGTGGTCAAATATCTATTTAGGAGTCTTAGACCTTTCCAACGATATATAGTTTGTCATGATTAGATTAGGATATAATTGTAATATATTGAAGTAAATTTAGGCGTCCCGTATACGGGACGTGACAATTAACAGGTTAATTATATATTTAGCCGTGTTTTGTACTGATGTTTCAAAGCAAGCATGTGATGTTATTGCTGAAATGACCCAACACTAAATGCATCTCATACATGTAAATGTGACATACCGACCACTCTGTGTTTATAATACAGGTTAAATTGCATTGCCTCATATCTTTGAGCTGAAAGGATTCAGCATGCGGGCTTCCTTCAAAGCTGTTCGCAATAGGAATTTGAATATATGGCGGAGAATCATCAGTCTTCTGGAGGGGAGCTTTCAGTTCTGTTTTAACATTTTTGACATCTCGCACAATCCTGGCGAAGCTGTATTGCTACTGACATTTTCGCCTAAATTGCGGGGTTTGTCTCTGTGTTTTGCAGCATCCTTTTCAGATCATATCACTTAGCTGCTGATGTTTTTTTGAGTTGTTTTCAATAAGCAATTTTCTACCAGTTTATATCGGGCAACCCTGAGAAAAAAAGACTGAATTGTGAGTTTACACAAGTCTGAGTACATTTACAGTACAAATTAATGCAAAATTAAAACACCAAAAGTCAAAACTTTAGAATCACTTGTTGATTAGTCTGTTCAATCTCAGAAAAAAAGGTACAGAAGCTGTCACTTAGGACTGCATGATTAATCAAAATTAAATTTCAAAGGCGATAAATCGTATTTAGGCAGAAGCTGCGATTGTCATGCGTAACTTTCTGTGAAGCATGGTTCTATGATCAGCGGTAAGTCTCCATCCCAGGAGATGCCTATAATAAGCCGAATAAGCAGAAGATTTAACTGCTTTCATTAATTCAATGTGATAAATAATCACAGAACAATGACAATATATGGTTTATCGGAGTTTGTCTTACTGGAATTTTTATTATTATAAAGTATATAATAATGCAATTCTAATCGACATAGCGGTAATCGCTAGAATACTATGAAATATGTTGCGTGCCTTATTTTGTGTTAGAAGCCACATACACTCGACTGATGTTATGAAGTGAGTTTGGAGTGAAAACATGTTGTTATATGTGGTATTTACATGTGCTCTCAGATGGAGCAGCATTTACTACACAGAGCCGTAGTTCACTGAGAAGCTACACAAACAGCTTTCATAATCACAGAACGATTTTTTTGATTTCATAATCACTTGATTAAATCGTCTGCGATTGTGAACGTGATTTTTGTGTAGCTTGTCAGTGAACTACTGTGCAGCCTTACTTCCCGATACCTTTTTTAGATAATAAAATGTACCCATGGGTAAATAAGGTACAAAGCTTTTACAACTTTTTTTTCCAGAGCATTGGATGACCCATCCTAAATCCTGGATTTTAGATCGGTGGTTGAACAGTTCTGCTCCCTGCAGCCCAAATAAACTGTCAGTAAGAATTGAGACCCTTTTATTGCAAATGTTATGATACCTGATGCTTTTTTTCACACAGATTTTTTTTATCAAAGTGCAATTCATTTGTGTATTGTTCCTGTGGGACACCGTCTGCCTGCTAATACTCGGCTCAGTCTAGCCCCACCCCCTGTTTTCACTGCTGCTAACGCCTAGCTGTCAGATCTCACGCTGTTGCTAGGAGAAGGAAAAATAAAATACTTTGACCACTTTGCCGATGACTTCTTAATTGAATCTGGGCTGATTTTGTCTAATGTTTTTCCTGCTACCAGGTCGTGATTGAATAATGTCATAATGGTCTGAACAACAGTGGGGTTTTTTTGTTTGTTTTTTTCTGTGTGCAAAAATTAGTCTGGCCATTGGTGTGGATATTAAAGCTGCTATATTTTCCTCCATCTTGATCAGTTAAGCAGTGGTTGTTTGTATTTAGGTTTAAAAGGTGATGAAACTTTCTTTAGAATTATAAATATCTGTGCCTCTGCCCATGTGACTATTCAGATTAGTGGCTCTGTGAGCGTTAATCAGTGGTCTTTTAAAAACCTCAAGAAAATGCAAAAGTATGGACAGTCTGTATTGACAGTGCTAGCAAACATCCATTCGATTGTATGTTTACCCTATTTAAGCATACAATTTAGTTGTAGGCAATATTGAAAACGAAACTATTGAAAATCAATGTTAATGAAAGGCTTTAAGCTAATTCTTACCCAATCAGCAGACCCACATGGAATCTGTGCAGCCCATTTGCATTTATTTTTTGGCTGATTTCATGATGATTTTTTTTTTTACTACAATTAAGAGTGAAGTACTCATTTTACTATGTTTAAGATTAATTGTAAAGATTTTTCCAGAAAATGCAAAAGTTTTCTGTAAAATAAGGGCCGAGTCTTTCAGATGAATAATAGTTAACATTAAGAGATCTGTTGAGTAAGTGCTGTTTGTTTTTCTCTTTCAGGCCCGTAATGTCACTACAGGTGAGCTGGCTGCTATCAAGGTCATTAAACTGGAGCCAGGTAAGAAAATCACTTTCCCCCCACATGTACACACGTTGCAATCTGAGCCCCCCACCCATACATACATACATACATAAACACACACACTTATATATATATACATATATGTGTTTATGTCATTAGAAATAAATTTTACAGTAGATTGAATTTACAGTTTTAGTAGCTTTAGTAGCTTGAGTTAGGATGCAGAAGTAAATTTATGTTCATTATATATATATATATATATATATATATATATATATATATATATATATATATATATATATATCACATTAACACATTAATAACCAAAAAACCTTGGTTTTTGGATGATTAGGCCACGTCAAGTGCCAACATTATTCAAAAAATGACTGAGTTCAGCTTTAAGAGTTTCTCTAATGGAGGATATGCCATAGTTGTTGACATGAATTGACCCTTACTGATGCGGCTGTGGGGGTATTTAAGACAGAAACTGTTGGGAAACATTGATTTAGGAACTGGTATGGTGAAGTGGCTAAAGCTGAGGCCTGCGTGGAGTGAGCCTTGAGCTTTTACCAAGTGTCCTTGAGTGAGGCATTTAACCTCAGGTTGTTCTAGGGGGACTTTACCTAGTAAATGGATAATAGCATTTGCTCTTAGTCAATAAAGTCCTTCGGAAAACTCATTCTGTGTTTCTTCCTTGTTCATGTTGGCATTGGGTAATTGTTTACTCTAGAAATGCAAATCAAATAATTGAACAAGTTTAAAATGAATTCATTACAAAAGTGCTCTAGATCCGTCGGAGTGGCCAAATGTTTGAGATGGTATACCATCAGTTGTGTCCAGATGCACGATTGAGGTTTCATGCTCTGATCAAGGCAATCCCATATTATTTGTGTCAGTGAAAAAGCTTTTGATATTAAACCCAGACCAAAGCAGAAGACGACATCAAATGGGGTCTGGGGTTTGATACGGTTTGACAATATTGAATATCACTGTCACCGTAAAGGATGTACCTGTTTTATCCACTAGCCATCTGGTTTGATGAATGACATCTTCTTGAGTAAAGGAAACCAGTGGAGTGCGACTTTCATTTTGATTTTGTAGCGATTCTATTTGTGTGCTGTTTTGCTGTGCCAGCAGTAACTGCAGGAACAATAGCAGACCTCAAAGACCTTTTTTGCTGGTTTGAGATAAAACCCACAGCCTTCTCTTTTCGAGGGTTCTTTTTTCGAGGGTGAAGTCTCACCAGCAAGTTGTTTCTTTCGATGTCCAAACAGTTTCAATAAAAGAAATTACAGGAATTACAAGAACAAGCAGTACCTTAGTTTCCATGAAAACCACATTAAAAGTTGGAAAAAGTGTGTAAGTGCCTTTGGGAAAATAAAATTTTCAGGCACTGAAAAAAAGCATAATCTTGTTGAATTCCACTTCATGGTTAGAATGTTTTGTTAAGATTACTGGCTTTTTTTTTAGTAGATTATTATTGTGTGTGTGTGTGTGTATACGTGTGTACGTACATGTGTGTGTATACGTGTGTACGTACGTGTGTGTGTGTGTGTGTGTGTGTGTGTGTATATATATCAGACACACACACACTAACTGGCCACTTTATTAGGTACACATTGGTAGAATGGTTTAAACAATGCACAGTTGGTACTAAGGGGCCCAAAGTGTGCAAAGAAAATATCCCCTACACAATTACACCACCATCACCAGCCTGAACCGTTGAGACAAGACAGGATGGATCCATGCTTTCATGCTCTTTAAGCCAAATTCTGACCCTACAATCTGAATATTGCAGCAGAAATTGAGACTCATCAGACCAGGCAACATTTTTCCAATCTTCTCTTGTCCAATTTTGGTGAGCCTGTGCGAATTGTAGCCTCTGTTCCCTGTTCTTAGCTAACAGGAGCGGCACCCGGTGTGATCTTCTGCTGAAGGGTTTGAATGTTGTGTGTTCAGAGATATTTTGCATACCTTGTTTACTGTTACTGTTGCCTTTTTATCATGACTAACGAGTCTGCCCATTCTCCTCTGACAGCAACAAGGCATTTTCATCCACACAACTGCCGCTCACTGGATCTTTTCTCTATTTCGGACCATTTTCTGTAAACCCCAGAGATGGGTGTGTGTGAAAATCCCAGTAGAGCAACACTTTTCTGGCACCAACAACCATTCCACGTTCAAAGTCACTTAAATCCCCTTTCTTCCCCATTCTGATGCTCGGTTTGAACTTCAGCAAGTCGTGTTCACCACATCTAGATGCCTAAATGCATTGAGTTGCTGCCATGTGATTGGCTGATTAGCAATTTGTGTTAACAAGCAATTGAATAGGTGTACCTAATAATTTTTTTTTATTGTATGTATTGTATGTATTGTGTTTCATATTATTTTATTGTATTACATTCCAGTGCATTGGATTTTATTGTTGCTTGTTGCATTTGCAGCTAGTTTGGATAAAACCTCAGATTTACATGCAAGAAAAAGCTTTAATTGCTTGTTGTTTCAATTGTGGTTCATATGGATACAGCAACATTAGTCACTGCTAAAGTTTTAGTAATTTTAAACTTCAGTTAGTTATTTCAGTTTTGTTTTTATTTAATTTGAGCTCTATTTAATATGAAATTAAGAAAATTGTGTACTTTTGAGCATTTGAAGATTCTTTAAACTTGAAGGGGATCCCATATTAAAATATTAACAATACCTGCAGTAAGCTATGAAATTTTGGCAGAAACTAAACTCTCGTTTACCATGAAACATTTTTGTATCTACAGCCGGAATTTATTATTATTATTATTTTTGTCCATAACTTTATTCAGTAACTCAGGGGTTGTTCAACTTACTTTTTATGATACTAACCTACAGGCCTGTTTGTTTTGTGCTGAGAACGATTAGGTTGCTTGGTTTAAACATTGACCAAGAATTCAGTAACCACTCACATTCACAGATGCAGATGCACACAGAGCATTAGTCAGCTTTTAGCCTCGGCAATTACTACATGCCTCTCATACCAGAGACGAGAGAGAATGAGAGGGGAATGGGGGTTTCTGGAGGCCCTGCGCTTTGCTGTCTCAGCTGTAGTTTGAGATATTTGTACGTGTGTGTGGCTTTTAGATGCCCCTGTTGGAATAGGACACGTTCCTGTGCCAGATATCCATTAAGAGGGGTTTCAGATGTAAGAGCTAGATTTAGTCAGAGTGTTTTGGAAACACCTGCTCAGGCTTGTGTCCAAGCTGTTCCTTTTAAACATGCGGGAAATATGCACAAAAATATAGTGTACACAAAGTGATTCAGTGCCTTGCTGTATTCAGGGTCTTTATTAATGAAGAGTATGGAAAAACAACCATTCAGTTTCATAAGATCACTGATACATGCTGGATCTCATTTTTTATCCTTTTTGCTTTGGCTCCGTAATTGGTGTGTTTGAATGCAAGTTCGAAAACTATAAATTTGATTTTAATGGTGCAACATGCTGATCATAGCGGCAGATTAATTATATCACAGATGTTGAACAAAACAACAAAATATTAGAGTGAAGTGATTTTGTTAGTTATTTATAGGGTTGGAAAATGCTTTTATGCATTGAAATGATCTAACAGCAGAATATATTTTTAAAAATAATTATTTTGATCTATATAATAAACTTAATATTACTAGGTTTTTTTTTTACTGTGTGTAAATGAAGCCTGTTAACTGCTTGTTTGTGTACAGTAGTTATGAACCCTGAGGGCTGTCCTTTATTATGTCACATTAATCAAGGAACACGTGCTGCCAAGATAAAGAAACAAATCAATAATTAGTCTCACATTTACCCTTACCTCTCTGGCGAGTCAGTAGGAAGTCAGCCTAATTACATAAGTATATTTCCGTGGATATAACAAGGATATTATCTCCCATGGATGTGTTTTTACAGTGATGTCTTTGTTCCTCTTTGACATCGATTTACAATTCTGATTAACATGCACCATGTCTCCTCGACCTCATAGACGTTTTTGCCATTCTAACTCATTAATGTCTCTGAGCTGGCCTTTACGAATCATGGTGGGGGAGGACAACACACACTTTCTGGATCGGTCTCCTCCCTCTGCAGCACTGTGGGCATCAGGACACGGCTTTGAGTTTTGGCTCATTAGTTTGGCATAGTCAACAGGGGATCGTCTGAAAAGACCCAATAAATGTTTTTGCTAACAGACATGCTAACACAATCATCAAAACCTGGGGTGAGTTTGTGTGGGGGCGTTTGGGGACGTGTCAGTATGCGATGAGATTCGCTCTTGGCCTGAGATGAGAAGCACAGTGACTGGATGCGCTCTTATTTCTCTGTGTGTATGGATTGGTTGCCTCGAGCCATGTTGGTCTCATTCATTTCATTCAAAATTGATGAATCCATCATATTGGACTTCAGAAAGCAGCGATTTGCCATTTTGGAAAACACTGTGGATGGAATCAATTTTGGGAATCTTCTTCAGTCGCCTTCTTGGTTTGTGCGTTTGTGTGTATGCAGGCTCACACATCTGATTGTGTACTCGGTCACTCGTGTGCATGTGCAAACACTGACTGCATGTGTGTGAGTTTGTGCACCTGCATCGGTGTATTGCTGAACAGCAAAGGCTATTCTTACCATAAAGAGAAGGGCGACTTCATGAGCAAGCACTTACCCTGCCTTTCCTTCCACCTTAATGTCAACTCGTGGTGTTGCATAATTACGGAGACAAGTTTGAGCTAGACAAGTTAGAACTGCAGGAAGTGTGGTCAGGCAAAATGTTCTCTGCCAACCAAGAGCAGACACTTAAAATCTACAGTTTCACCTCTCTGCCTCAGATTTGTACTTCTTGGGTGTAGAAGACTAAATTGAAAACCTTTATGCCCAAATGTTTCTCTGTTTTCACCCAATGTAAGGTTTGTGCCGCAGCTGGCCGAAGCTAACAGTATTGGTAATTAGCAAAATATTTTTTTATGTTTCTGTAATGGTTAATCCACCAGCATATGTAAAAACTTTATTCACAGTAGTTTTTCTAATGCTAAAATATAATTATTGTTATCCATTAATTTTTTAATTTACTGTTTTACAAGAATGGCAGAAAAATAGTAAAGCACTTGATTATAATTGTTTTATTCAGATGCCCAATTACAGTCAATAGCAACAGAGACTGTGGAAAAGTACATAAAAACAATTCCAGCAAGAATGCAAGCTGTTATCAAGGCCAAAAAAAGACCATACAAAATATTATTTTTTGAATATTGAGTTATTTCTGTTTATTTGCCTAATACATTAAAATAACAAATCATACAAAATTAATAAACTGTATTTATTAACACTAATTGGCCATCTGAATAAAAAAAATTGATAGTGTTTTTTTTCTGCCTTTCTTTTAAAACAGTAAATTTGAAAATAAATATATTTCAGCATTAAAAATAGTACTGTGAATAAAGAGCATACATTTACTGGTGGATTAACCAAAATAAAATGATTTTAGCAATCACCAATACTTTTTAAGTTTAAGGCAGCTCTGGCACAAACTTTACATTGGGTGGTGGAGGTCTAATAAATTTATTAAGCACTATATAATATAATGAATTTTAGCAAAGCTGAATCTTTAACCACATTTTCTCATACGAACAATTAGCCAATAATGATAATGTTATACGAACCTTACTAGCAAGTGCACTTGCTTTATTTTCAGACTGACACTTAATGACAATTTGCAGTTCAGAATGTGCACCACATATCGATTGTAAACACTCTGACTTCAGGGAATTCGTTCAATTAATCGTCCACTTGTGTTATTCTTCATGCTTGAGATGTTTTTTTTTTTCCACAGGTTATTTGAAGGGTTTTTCCATTGTTTTAATCTCAGTGTTAGTATAACATTATAATACTGTGCCTATATATATATATATAATTTATTTATTTTTCAAAGAAGAAACCAATCCAAGGTATAGATGACATTTGAGGCTTAATACTATAGAAAAGCAGTAAAAGTTTTCACTACTTAATTTCTCTTCAGTACAGCAGGAAATTAAACTAAATGAAAAATAGAAGATATTAACTGTGATAAGATGATTGACAGGGCAGATTAAACAGTGACAGGATACACAAGTGGTCCGTTAAAGATTCAATCAAGACGAAGAAGCTTGCCAACTATTCTGATACACTACAAAAAATACAGTACATAGTTTTATGGTACAGTGTAAGCAAATTGGGACACACTGTGTGTCTTTTTAAAGGATTAATTAAAGAATCAGCACCTAGGAGTCATTTCCTTATGAATCGGACTACACCACCCAAGCTATATGTTTGTTTTTGTGTGCAGCCTGCTTTTTTCTTTTCTTTTTTTGCCATTATATATCTCAGTCTTTTTATCTCATCACATTCCGTTCAGATCATAAACACACATTAATAACTTGATTAAAATATTGATTTTGCCAAATAGTTCTACTGATTCTGGTCCCTTCTTCTAAGCAAGCCATTTTATTGTCTGCCAAGCAGACGTCCATGGCTGTCTTTCAAAATTTAGTAAGCTACCTATCTAGACAGCATGTTTGGGCATCGTAGATGCTTTTCCAGTGTAAAATCTTGTCTCCAATGTATTCAGTAGACATGACTCATCTCGTTAGATTTTTGGACACATCCTGTATTTCATCTTCCAAACTGATATTGAAAAGACATGACAATGTTCTGCCGCTATTTGGAGTGACATTAGGTGTGTGTGTGTGTGTGTGTGTGTGTGTGTGTGTGTGTGTGTGTGTGCTTTGCATGCTGTGTCTTTGTTGGCTCTGATTCCTGTAAGGCATGTAGAGGGAATAGGAGGTGGGTCTGGTATTAGCCGGTTGGGAGCACAGAGGCACTGCGGGCGTGCAGGGCATTCATTTAAAATGCATAGGCTCCGAGGTCGGCGGTCCTCAGAAATGTCACTCGATGTAATGGGAGGGGAGAGTGCCAGAACCCTGAGTCCCTACAGAGTCAGATGCATGTGTGTTCAATGCATATGCTGAATGTGTGTGTGTGTGGTATGGAGACTTGCATGTCTACTGCAGTGACAGTTGAGTGTCTCTCCCTGACAGTCTCTCTTGTTATCCAACCCCTACAAAAATGCCCAAGAGCGCAGACTTGTCCCATTTCTGTGTGCAACGACATGCTTTAATGAAATCTATTCGGAATTGTTTGTTATTATTATTTAGTTTTTTTTTCCCTTTGAACAAAACCATGACAGTGCTTGTGCTGTGTATTTGTTTGTAGTTCAAATTCTGATTCACAATAATTTGTAAAGAATAGCTAGATACTGAAGGTTAATCACCGGTACAGAAGCATATTTTGTGTGCTTCTGATCAGATTTCTTGGGCACTTTCTTATAATGAGATTTTGAAATATTAAAAATAAAAATGTAATGTTAATGTTCATTTTAAATGAACAAAATTGTAATTGTTAAAAAAATGTAAATTTTGATTTCTAAATATACTATTGTTTATTCATTTTTTATTCATGCTTGTTCATAATCCTTTAAATGCTAATGCATTAGTATATGTCAACATTACCATTACCAAGATTAATAAATTATTCATTTTTATTTTGTGGTACCTAATACCGTAACTAATGTGAATTAGGCATGGGCAAGTGTGAGATTTCAACGAAATGACAACCTCAAGCAAAAATATCATGGTTTCACGATATTACGTTTACAGCTCTAAAATTACTTATTTTTAAAATTCAGTTTAAAAAACAACTTTTTTCCCACTGAAGTCCCGCCATATTTGCTTCTTTTTTTCTTTGATCTGTCTCTCAAATGTTTGCTGAAAAGTGTATTTATATCTATCTATCTATCTATCTATCTATCTATCTATCTATCTATCTATCTATCCATCTATATATATTCACTCACACACACACGCACACGCACACACACACACACATGTTTGTTTTTGTGAAAAGTGGGTTCATCCCATAGGCATAATGGTTTTTATACTTTACAAACTGTATATTCTATCGCCATTCACCAGCCCTACATCTAACCCTAACCCTCACAGGAAACTTTGTGCATTTTTACTTTCTAAAAAAACTTATATATAATGATTATATGATTTATAATCGTTTTGAAAAATGGGGACATGGGTTATGTCCTCATAAGTCACCCTCTCCTTGTAATACCTGTGTCATAACCATGTCATTATACAGAGTTGTGTCCTGATATGTCACAAAAACATGCCCCCCCCCCACACACACACACACATATATATATATATATATATATATATATATATATATATATATATATATATATATATATATATATATATATATATATATATTGCACAATAAGGTAAAATATTTTAAAGAGACACAAGAAAGAATGAAAATTAGTTATTTTCTCTATTACAGACCAAACTATCTGTAGCCATTTAAAATTAGTCAACCACAGAATTTTAATCATGATCCTATCACATGACTTGACACGTCCCTATCTTAAAAAAACAACATCTACCTTGACTAGCAATAGAAAGCATAGCAAAACAATTGTGTTGTAGTTTTTATAGTCTGTAATTCATTTTTAATATTGTATATACCATGTTGGTAATTTTGAACTTTGTTGAACTTCGTCAATCACACTTTGCTCAGATCTGAATCTGAATCAGCTGTATCATTTCAGAGATCATGGCTGCTTTGGTGCGTTTGGAGTCTGTTTATTATGTATTTTCACTCTAATTAGTTTTAATTTAGTACAAAAACAAGCCCACTTCTTTTCTTGGCTTTTGTCGTTTACTGGTGGTACACAGAGAAAAATCATCCCACTAATCACTGTTCATTTTCTCCAGGATCTGTTCTCTGCAGCCTTGTCTGCTTGTGTCCATGTACAGTAATGGAATTTGGTTGGGAAATTTACCAGACCTCTAGACGGGCTTTCAGCACTTCTGCACATAGAAAGGCATCCAAGTTTTTTATTTATTTTTATTTTTTTAAGTGTGGCTCTTAACTGTCCATTCTCAAATCAGTGCACACCTCCCACCACCCCATCTGGCTATTCATAAAAACACTTAAGTACATTCCTCACAACACATGAGGAAGCTGGCCGTTCTGCCCATCAGACCCTGAAGAAGTTAGCTTCAATTAGCATGTGTCCCTACACTGCAGCCTACGCTGTGAATATTAGGCTATCTGCTTCCGTTTCCCTCAAAGGAGGTAAGAGGTAGTCTCTCGCAGCTATCTGCCCCATATGTGCACGGAAATGTCACTGCCTCTGTGGAACGCTCACTGGATCACTTGCCCCGGCAGGAAGTAAGTGTCACCTGACCCCACTGCTGCGACTTCACACTTCCCTCGGGGAGCAAATGTCTTTTGCACAGACCTATACTCAAAGGACATTATGCAAAACTTCTCAAAGCTTATCCTTCCTTCAGTCTGTGGGTTTGGAATGAAAACATTCCTTGTAATTGGTCTTGATTTTTTTTCTTTTTTTTTGCATTGCATTTTATGCTGAGTACAATGTTAATCATTTACAGTCTTGTTGAACTAGAAATGAAACACACTTTGTGTGTTCAAATGTCTTTGAATCTAAATCAAAGACAATTTTATTGCATTGCATTTTATTGCATATTTTATTTTATTGTTGTTGTTTGTTACATTCATGGCTTGTTATAATAACAAAACCTCAGATTTATTTTATATGTAATAAAAAAATATATATTAACTATTTAGATAATAGTTATCTATAAATATGTACATTCCCACAATTTAAATGTATTATGTGTAATTTTACCAATTTATCTTTTCAAAAAGACGAGTCATAATTTTTGCAACTCTGACTGGTATGGTATTGGTGCAAATTTTATAAATACTCTAATCAATTATTATTATTTTTTTTCATTTCAGACTAGTTTACATTTACATTAAAACATACAGTGATTGTATTAGATGACACAGTATTTTTGGGATTTGTGTACCACGGTTTTTACATGATGATCAAAAAAAAAAAACATGATAATGAAATCGAGGTAGATTCCAAAATGTGCTACTTTGTACTGTTTTGTAAGAGTAAATGCATTAATAAGTGACCTTTCATCTTGTGAATGCGTTCATTGGTGCCTGCACCCAGCTTGGGCTGTTCAATTTAATGGTAAATTGCGCAAGTTAAAATATTTATCTTTGCCCCACTATGTGGGAGTACAAGGAGTGTGCTGCTAGTGTAAGTGGGAGAGAACAAGGAAAAACCGGTAAAAAACTTTTAATGAGCCTGCAGCTTCCATCATTAAGCAAGCAGCCACAACAAAGTGACTTTGTTCTCTCCCGCTCTCTCTTCCATCTCTCATAATCCGTCGCTCCTTCTCTCTTCCTACTCATCTGCCTGTCTGCTCTCTCTCACACACACACACACACACACATTTAGAGAGCAAAGCCAGAGATCAAGGTCAGCTCAGATGGAGTTGGGCCAGAAGCCCCCACACAAGCATTATGGGTGATTGCCTTCTCGTGTCACCCATCAGCTGATAAGTTACCAGCATCTCAGATATTCAGTCTCTGCCTGTTACTCTGTCTTTCTCCGTTCTGTTTTTCCATCTCCTTCTTTTTCTTTTACAACAACAAATACGTGTCTCTGAGTCTGACGGATGAAGGGCCTTGCTCAATACCTCTTGGCTTCCAAATGAGCTGTGCTAGCATAACAACAGAGCGTTACTGGTTTGAGAAAGAAGGGACGTTTAGATGAGGGGCTTGAGTCTCCATCAGCAGTCGATGCATCAAGGCTCTGATGCTTTCTGAATGCTAAAGAGAGCTCAGTGCTGTATAGGCACTACATACATAAGTGCCCTCCCCTCTCTTATCATCTTATGCATGATTAAACAAGCATCCTATGCGATTTGTAGCTTTCGTGAGGATTTGGTATCAATTTCTATTAGGAAAGGCCTTATTAGAGATGTTTTCTGAGACATTCTATTACTATTACTATTGCTAACTATTGCAACCACTAACAACTTGATAGAAACATATTTTATGAAAGCAATCAAATGGAAACACACATTCTTGGTCAAATTTTAATTGGATTTTTTTTTACATTTATTTAAATTAACTATTTAAATGTTTGTATATTTAATTTGAATTCAAATTTGTTTCATTATTTTCCCCACAGAATTACCTTTTTTTCAATCATTTTCACTGAAGAATATGATTTAAATTAGCATCATTTACTTTTTATTTTCTTTTATTTTCATAATCGGACATACATTATAATATATATATATATACAGTGTTGGGAAGGTTACTTTGGAAATGTAATAGGTTACAGATTACAAGTTACCCTGTTTAAAATGTAATAGTAGTGTAACTTTTTCATTTACTTTATTAAAGTAATGTAACTAATTACTTTTGAGTACTTTTTGATTACTTTTCTAAATTTGTGAAGATTATAATAAATAAAAGCATATATATCAACTCAAATACAGTTATCTAATAAGCATGTGTCATATGCTGTTTAATAAACTCCTGAAACATTGGGGTTTTTTTTTTTTTTTAAACTGCTGTCTCTTTATATATGATATGATGATAGTTTTCTCAAAATAAGTAAAATGCATGAAGTGACAGAGCAGTTCTAGAAATTATGTGTATGTGCTCGTGTACTTGTATATTGAGACGGCAGAGGTTGAAAACACTGCGAGCTTCAGTAGGCCTATGTGTAGTAAATGAAACTGCATGTCTTTGCCATTAATTTACAGGAGGGGCAGACTGGGAAAAAAAAAATCAGAATGGAAAATTCAAACTCATACAAACAAATTCATGGACAAAACTATTTTTGTATGGACATGACATAAAAAAAGTTTAAATCTTTAATATGGGGACATGTCAAATAATTAAAAGTTCTCTCCTGAACGGCACCTTCACTTCCATTTTTCTCTTCAGTCTCATTATTTTGCCCCGTTATCCATCTTAATACTCAAGATTGAACAAAACTGTACTTTACAATACAATACTCTACAATACTACAATATATTTATAGAAAAATCCTAATACTGTACACAAGTCATGTTTTTCCCTTACAAAAATTTACCATGCTTTTATTAGCCTATATAAAAGTACAATAACCTTGTATGGTTTTTTGTTTTGCAAATGGATTCGTATTTATTTTTAAATAAATCAATTTGTAAAATAATTTTAAATTTTTGGTTACCACAGTTAAACAATATTAACCATTTTTTATTAACCGCAAGGGTTGTGTCAAAAAAGCATCTTTACAGATTAAACTGACCTGAAACCCTGAACAGTAGTTCTGCTTCTCTGTTCCAGCTATGCACTTCCAAAGTCCACTCTTTTATCTCTCTTTCGCATTGATTACTTGGAGTCTGATCCAAACCGTTTGGCGGAGGCGCGGAGAGCGCGCGAGTCACGACTAACAGATTTATTAGAGATTTAATTATCAAATGGCGGATTTGCAAATGATCGCTTTAGTACATTCGGCAGGCAATTATACAATAATGATATTAAAATATTGGGACAAGTTGAGGAAGACTGAGGAAGCTGCCAGGCCACAGGGAATTGTCCCGGTTCTCCCGGTGTCCAGTCCGCGCGTGATTTCAACTGACACGCAGAACGTGCAGGAGTCATATATTGCATTTTGGGGGCTTGATATTCACAGACACCAGTCCATGTCATGTTTTGATTCAAGTGTACTGACCTACTTTTGATTTAATCATCCAAAATATGGCATATTCCGTCCGCGTTAGGCATTCCGTTTTTATGACTGGATTCTACGAAGCAGACTGTGTTTCCGCATCCTGGAAATTATTAGGGCGTATGTCTTAGAATAGTCAGTGCAATTTGGGAAAGAAATCAGTTAAATCTGTATGTGGATGTGTGTAAATATTCAAATGTAATCCACTTTGTAATCGTTACAAAATTCATAAGTAACTGTAATTTAATTACTAATTTTTTCTTAGTAACTGTAACTAATTACAGTTACATTAATTTTGTAATTAAATTACGTAACGCCGTTACATGTAACTAGTTACTCCCCAACACTGTATATATATAACATTTGTGGTGATATGTGTATTATAAACCTGTTTTTAAAAAGACTACTGCAATTTTTTAGCAATTTTGGTGATGCTAGTGGTGAAGAAATTAGGTAAAAAAATATAGTTACTCTATTATTTTTGACTAGGTAACCGTTACATTAAAACTTACTGTGATGGTATCAGATTGTAATCCTTGGCACTTTAATATGTATACCATGCTGTTGTATGTTTTCCATTTACATAACAGGGTTTTTACATGATATTTACAAGTATACCATAATGAAATCATAGTAGATTCCAAAATGTTACACAAATTGTTCAACTTTTTTTCATCGTCATAAATTAATTAGCTGAATAACTGTTTTGCCTTATCCTGGCAGTTCATTGGTTTGTGTTCACTGGTAATTTCTCTGTCTTGTTTACTCACTCACCTTGTCTCTATCTCTGTGTGTGTTCCCTCGACAGGCGAGGACTTCGCAGTGGTTCAGCAGGAAATAATCATGATGAAAGACTGCAAGCACTCTAACATTGTGGCCTATTTCGGTAGTTACTTAAGGTATAGTAATGACCACTTTCTTGACCGCTCTTTTACTGTTTCTGCTTTCTCCTTCACTTACTCCTCCTTTCATTCTCTCTCCTCCTGGACCATGAGTTCCTTTTCCTGTCTAAGGTTGTTGAGTTGACACTGTGCTCTCTGTTGGTTGGGTCTCTCAACTGCACTGCAGGAACAGCCACTGTGACTGCAGCACCTCTGTTTCTGCTAATTTTAAGATTTAGAACTAACTAGATATTCCAGGATTCGGGTATCAAGCAAGCGTGTAGATCTTTGATCAAGGGTGCAACAGGACTTTATGATGTTTTCTTAAAGTTTGGTGGTACATGATACAATCATTGCCCATCGTGGATGTACAGTTTGATAGTTTCAAGACTAGAAAGGAAGAGGTGATGCATTAACTTTGAAGCACTTTTTTGGAAGCAAACTTTTTATTTTTTTATTTTTATTTTTTATGAAAAATGTCTCAAAATGTTGGTTTTTAGAACGTTTTTTTAAAAGAATTGTTTATTATTATAGATTTTTTGCTTTAGTAGAATGTTTAGCTACAGTGATAAAAAAATAATCATCCTCAGTTTGTAGAACAACCAAAAAAAAATGTTATGATGATGCACTAACAATAGAGATCTGAGTAGCTAGACGTTCTGGAAGATTTCTAAGCATAAAAGTAAAGGTTGTAAATGTTTTCTTGGGTAGCTTGTTGAACATCTTATGCATAACTGATATAATTTCTGTATGTGTATTTTTTTTTATCCCAACTGTTCTTAATATGATTTTATTATAGTAGTCCTGGTACAGTGTCTCATATTGGATGTTACAAACTAAGGAAAAATGATTTTCTGTAGGAATTAGCAGCATAAAATAAATACTATATGTAAAACTAATGTAATATTTCATAATATTACAGTTCTTTTGATCAAATAGATGTAGCCTTTGTGAGCATAAAAAAATACAAAAGTCATAGTTATAATTCATAAATAAATTCTACCGACTCCAAACACAAACATTTGAACATTATACTGTACATGTACAGTATATAAAGTTTTGATAAAATTTGTATATATATATCCTATTATAGTGGTTTGTCTCTGGTCAGCAGTATATCTCTTAATATTAGTCTAGACATTAGTGCAAGGCACCTTACAGAAACAGAGAAGGCTGTTTTTGATAAAAGAAGGTTGCTTGGGACTTCTGACTCTGTCTCCTGCTTGCTGTGTCATGACCCAGAAAAGTGTGCATCCTTTCACTCTCCCTGTGGTGCTGCCAGGGGACTATTTCGAGACACATCGATTGAAATATAATTTGTTACTGTTTTTCTTTCTTTGGCTTTTCAGGAGGGATAAATTATGGATATGTATGGAATACTGCGGGGGAGGTTCATTGCAAGACATATATCACGGTAAGATACACCATATAAAGGTAAACAATCAACTGCAACACTAACTCCAACTCACTCAGTGGTCAGTATTTCAATGCAATGCAATACCTCCTTTCCATTCATTATTAAGGAATAGTTCATCCAGAAATGAAAATTCTGTCATCATTATTCATCTTTGTTGTTCAACATCATATGAGTGTATTTCTTTAGTTTTTAAGAATTGAATTGGTCAGTTTTCTTTCAATGCAATACTTTTCCGTGAGGCTTTCGAACTTCCAAAAGTGATCTATATGACCTTTGGAGTCAAAACACAAACTGTTCAGAATGTGTTCCATGTAAAAAAGAAAGTCTGAAATGACATGACGGTGAGTAAATAATAACTAATGCTTTGAAAACGCAAAGCTTTGAAAGAAATTCCGATGCCAATTTTTACATAAATAGACTTTCCTCTCTTCCAATTAACAATTTGATTCTTGACAGATGGCCTAAATATACAAATCTTTTCTTACGCTGTTGGAAAGTGTCCCTCTGTGTGTTCCCAGGAGATAAATTTAGCAGAGCTCTGTAGAGTGGCCCTGTCAGATCATTAGAGCTCATTTTCACGGCAGCTGTCGGCAGTTCTGCAGTTCTCTCTGAGCCTCTGCGCGGGGTGGGGGTTGTGCTTGGGTGTGGGGTGGTGGGGGGCGGTAGATGGTGTTATAGTGCTAACATATTAGCTTAGTGCCCCGGCTCACATCCCACGTTATCAACCCCCTGCTGCAACGGCTGCACTCAGCTACTGGGTCGAAGGCTGATTAGAGCCGAGGCCGACCGACTCAAGTCCTCCTACACACAGATAGAGAAAGACACAAAAGAGACATGAATAAAGTTTTAAATAAAAAAAAACTCTAAGTAACTCTCGGACCTAGTGAATAATCAAGAAAAAGGAATGTGAGGTGCAACAGAGGACATACTGGACATTTCTGTTGAATGGATGAATGCCTCTACAGCTGTCTGAATGTAAATAGAGGAAAAAAATGTATTATATTAATCAAAAGTCACAGTGAAGGCAGTTATTATGTTCTAAACGATTTATGTTTAAAATGAAAGCTGTTCTTTTGAACTTTATATTCATACAAAAAAATAATAATAATTACCAACCCCAAACATTTAAACAGTAGTGTAATTCACTTAAAATTAGGGGTGCACGATAAATATCGGCCAATGATTAATGTGCATTTACACAATGACTAATGTGTAAAGCCGGTTATCTAATCAGCTGTAAATTCCATCAGGTGCATGATTGCACATAGAGTAGCTGTTACTACACGGAGCCGTTGTTAACTGACAAGCTGCGCAAATCCACGTTCATTAGCACCATTGATTTGCGCATCTTCTCAGTTAACAACGGCTCTGTGTAGTAACAGCTGCTCTATGTGAAATCACGCACCTGATGGAATTTACCGCTGATTAGAGAACCGGTTTTACTGACGAGATGTACATTATCATCCGATATTTATTGTGCACCCGTGCTTAAAATATTAAAACTTGCATAGAAACAACTTTCCTTTTCAGATGACATCACCAGGCCCTCTTATTTTCCAACCCATTGGAAATGCATCGTACTTCAAAAGTAAAATGTGTTGTGGACACCATTTCATAATTTTAAGCCTGTCTCTTCCTCTTTCTTCCTTCAGCCCCTTATTATTATTTACTCCTTCCCATTAGCACATTTTCTGTTTTTTGTGACATTTTAATAAGCAATAAAAGTCTGTTGACTTAAAGAAGATTAGCTGCTCTGCTGAAGTGTCAGAGGCTTCGAACCGTCAAACATTCTGCATAGTTTCGGAGAACAGACAAATGAGTTTCTCAGACCCTCTCAGACGGCTTTTCAGTTTTCTTTAGTAATGTTTCAATTCTTTTTTTTTTTTCAATCAGTAGTCCATTTAGAGTTGTAGAATAATTAAGCACTCTGTTTGGTCAGGTTGGACATGCAATCAAATACATTGTTCCTTGCGTTCTTGATAATCTTGTCTCAATATGTTCTGCTGGGTAAAGCCCATAAGTAGTGCTTTTGTCAAACATTCTTTCCAATACGACATGGGAAGTATCCATGTCATATGTGTTCTCTTGATTTAAAGGGAATGTGCTGAAGTTATTTATACACACTTTTTTATTGTAGACAGCTCAATTACATTCAAGCTGTTTAACTAATATTGTAATGTGAAAGGGATTTTCATAGATGTTTTTTTTATTATTATTATAATAATACTGCTAATGTACACTTAATATGTCTCCACAGTTACTGGGCCACTAACAGAATCACAGATAGCATATGTAACTAGAGAAACCCTTCAGGTAAGCCATTTTACTGGATGTTGTTTTGACAACCAAAGCAATCTGCTATGACCATGGAAGCTGCTTTTGAATTTTTAATGGTTGACATGTTGACAGATATTCCATTTCTTCCCTTTCTATCTCTCTAAAAAGCAGTTTTTGAGATGATTATGGATTAAAATAAGTTTTTAATATATATAATTTTTCCTTTAAGGGTTTATTTTACCTACACAACAAAGGAAAGATGCACAGAGACATAAAGGTACCATCATTTATTTCTGATTAATTCTAACTTTTGAGTGTCTTACATAAAAGTGTCTTTGTGGCAAGGAATTTATTGGTTTTCGAAGATTCCGAAATCTGACAGATTCATTTTTACATTTCATCTCTCAAATTTACCAGTAATACATGTCTCCAAATAGTTGTTCTGCTCTTATTTTAAAGTTTCATTTGTTGTTGTTTTTTATTTGAAATAGGGTGCCAATATTTTATTGACGGACAATGGTTACATCAAGCTAGGTAAGAAGATAATTAGGGTGTTATTTCCCTGTCAAATGTCGAGAGCGCATTATTGTAGCGCGAAAGTACATTAATATAATGCGCGAGCGCGAATCTCTCTGCTAGCGCGTGGGAATTGGGCGCGCACTCGCAGATACACATTGCTCTTGTAAGAATTTTCTCTGGGCTCGCTCAGAGAGTATGCCTACACTTAAAACGTGTTCAGTGCAATCGCGAATCTCTCCTCTTCGCATAAAGTAAGCGTGTATGTGCTTAGACTGTGTCCCGTGCGTTCGCGCATGGCCAAGTACTCTTCACTTCGATTTCTTTCTCTTTGCTATTGGCATAAACGCTGTCAAAATGGCAACAACCAATCAGAAATAGGCTTCAACGACTGACCAATGAAAAAGCGACATCGTACATGGAATCTTATTGGTTGATATTGAACCGCACATGGAACACATGGAATAAGTTCATAAGTACAATCAAGACTGAAGTTCAATCATTATATTAAAGTACTTTCGCGCTACAATAATGCACTCTCGAAATTTGACAGGGAAATAACGCCATAGATAACAGACTGACTTTCTGTTCTGTAAAATTTTTAATCTGTTAAAGATAAGGTTACTTGATATTATTACCACCTCAAATCATGTGTAAATAGTGTTTTCGTGACCACCTCATGTTGTCACATTTGATCTGCTGTGGAATTACACAGGTCTCAAATGTCATAATTCATTGGTAGTGTCACCTGTACACGCATATGAGAGTTGTTTGTGGGATTGTAGTAAATATCTTTTGTTTCTTTTCCTTTGCAGCTGATTTTGGTGTATCTGCACAGATCACAGCAACACTAGCTAAAAGAAAATCCTTCATCGGGACTCCTTATTGGTATACAGCAGTTTTTTCCTAGCCTTATTGTGCCACAAACACACCTTAGCATCATGAGTGATGGTATGGTCTGTAACCCATGCTTATAGGATGGCCCCAGAGGTGGCTGCCGTGGAGAGGAAAGGAGGATACAATCATCTGTGTGACATCTGGGCTGTGGGCATCACCGCCATTGAACTAGCTGAACTGCAGCCTCCAATGTTTGACCTTCATCCAATGAGGTGAGGGTGTAAACAGCAGTATGGATCTGTTCCAATTCAGAAAGTGCTGAATTTTTAGCTTTATCCTTAAAAAAAAAAAAAGGGTATTGTAGTGACAGCAAATACAATGTTATTTCATATTTTCACACTTTCATTTGACTCAACCAATGCGTGAGAAAACAGTTCTTTTCAGCATTGTTATTATTATTTTTTTTTACAAATGTTCAGTCAAGTCATAAAAACCATTCTCTTATTTATAATAGTTTTACAAAATGAATCTACTTATAAGAGGACATGACATTGATTCCCAACTCCACCTATTGTATTAATCACAGAACACTGGGCAGTGAAATTATATCAATGTTTCGAACTAAAAATGTTTTAGTTTTCCATATTTCCTTGCATAACCAAGCTGTTTTATTTGCTTGTGCCAATACAAACTTAACTTTTCCCTCCAGGGCTCTGTTTTTGATGACGAAAAGCAACTTTCAACCCCCCAAATTAAAAGACAAAGTTAAATGGTAAGTGATAATTACATTTTCAAGCAATTATTAGGATACCTTGGTGTATAAAATCCTTGATACCAACAGGGATTTCAGTTTCAGTCTATGGTTTATATGCCCAATTCCTTAATTTCATTCATCACAGATGAAATTTAGGCCAAGCACTCTCATTTGCCCTAAACAGTTGCTTTTATGAATTTTGATAAGGTCAGACTTTACATTCTCTTATCTTGTCATGTTATGAATCTGGCCAGGTCGTCTTCAGAGTAGTTTCTTCTTCTCAGTTCATTCAAATTAGCTTAATTACATTTAGAGCTAACAAACTGCACGTCCTCACGGTTTGAAATTGTCCTTACATGTGAGATTTATGGAGACACTTCTCTATGTTCTGAAGGACCAACAATTTCCACATTTTTGTGAAGTTGGCCTTGACGAAAAATCCAAAGAAACGGCCACCAGCTGACAAGTTATTGCAGGTAGGAGGGGCCTTTTTTGCATCTTCTAATTTTTAGGTTTATAATGTTATTGAATTACATTTGTTATATTTTGTTTCATATATATATATATATATATATATATATATATATATATATATATATATATATATATATATATATATATACATATATAAACAAGGCAAAAGTAGAATTGTATACAATTTATAATATACTTTTTTACATTTTATATATATCTTAAAAGACTCTTTACTGACAGAGGACACATTATATACCTTTAAAGAACATCTAACATTGCCATTTCAACCATCTACTCCCCAGCATCCCTTTGTATCCCAACCGTTAAGTCGTATTTTGGCGATTGAGCTGCTGGATAAAGCAAACAACCCTGACAACTCGTCCTACACAGACTTGGATGATGACGACCCAGAGCCGGAGGTACAGTATATCTCCCTGTGTGATTCTCAGTGTTCTCACCGATATCACTTCAAGAATGACGGCCCCCTCGGGACTATTATTCACAAGCAGAGCCCAGAAAACGGCAGCTGATAGAACCGACACGTTAGCCTCTCAATCCTACGAGCCGAGACGTCAAGTTTAACGAGCCCCATGAGTTAATATATTCAGTATGTCGAGCCTTTTATTGAGGTGGTATTTTTCAATAGCTTGCTTTCTTCATTATAAGCCTGTAATAGCTGTATTAATGCCAGTAATTCATTTCGATTGTCTCTAAAGTTAATATGCTGGCATCTCATCCGGTTGTTCTACAGAGCTACTTCTGCTGATAAAGATTTGTGAAATCTTTCACAGTTCCCCAGCGAGATTGAAGAGTTTTTAAAAGGACGTAGTTTTCCTTCATTTCAACTCTTCCTGTTCTACCCATTTCCCCAAGCTTCCATTCATTCTCACTTCCTCTCTTATTTATTTTCCCCCTCTCCTGCTCTTGAAGTTTAAATACAGAGGATTGTTTTTACCAGTCTCTCCTCTCTCCCGGCGAGTCCTTCGCTTTGCAGCTCGCAGAAAGGTATCAGGGATGTGCGTGTGTGTGTGTGAACACCTGGAAATGTTTTGATTAATAAGTGTTTATGTAGTGGTGATGACTTTATTATGATTTGGTGTTATGAGTGTTGTGTTCCTTTATTTTCACCTTTTTACATAGTTTTTTGTTCAGAAGTGTTCATAACCTAGACAAACGTGTTTGTGCATGACGTTTGGTTTCTTGTTTTCTCAAGTGGTTGCGAAGTCAAATTTGTGTGTGCGTTACACAGGTATGCCAAAGGATGTTTTAGGAAGTTTTGCGCTCTTGTCGGATTTTTGATCGGAGTGTTGATTCCTCAAAGGGTTGTTTTCGGAAACGGAAGCTCAGTTCAGAAGCCAGATTTGGATCCGTTGACAAGAGATTTTTGTCTGGCCTCTTTGTGCTGAGGTTTGCTTCAAGGGTTTAACAGAACATCAACATCAAAGAGCTTTTAGAGAATGCGTCATAGAATACAAATAATGTTGAATATTGACCCCCAATCAAGGAAAATAATAATACAATTTAATTTTGATATTTAAATTGCAGTTTATTTTTATTATTATTTTAATTTTGAGTTGGTTATTCTCATTTTCATTGAATGTCATTTAGTAAAATAGGGATGATAATTATGTGGACAAAATCAATAAAAAATCACTATGCAACAAAAAATTATATAATAGAAATACTTTCTAAATATAAACTGAATTTAAAGTACTAGATAAATAGGTTATGTATGTTAATGTAAGTTGTTCATTTTGTTTATTCAATTTTGTTCATTTGTATGTTCATTTTATTTGATTTTCTTTTGAAACCTGGCAAGGCAATGTATATACAATGTACATACATTTGCCCACTTACAAAGAAATGAAGGGTCTGTTATTTTTGTGGTAGGTTAATTTTAACGGATAGAGAGAATATCAAGCCAAAACTAAATAAAAAATAAATTGATTTGAATTTCAGAGAATCAAATAAGTATTTGATCCCCTAGCAAAACTTGGTGGAGAAACTTTTGTTGGCAAGCACAGAGGTAAGACGTTTCTTGTAGTTGGTCACCAGGTTTGCACACATCTCAGGATGGATTTTGTTTCACTCCTCTTTAAAGATTCTCTCTAAATCCTTGAGGTTTCTTGGCTGTCGCTTGGCAACTCAAAGTTTCAGCTCACTCCACAGATTTTCTAGAATTAAGGTCTGGGGACTGGCTATAGGCCACTCCATGACCTTAATGTTCTTCTTTTTGAGCCACTCTTTTGTTGCCTTGGTGGTATTTTGAGTCATTGTAATGCTGGAAGACCCATCCTTGACCCTCCTTCAGTGTTCTGGCTGAGAGAAGGAGGTTCTCATCCAGAATTTTACAGTGCATGGCCCCGTCCATCGGTCCTTCAATGCGGTGAAGTCTTCCTGTACCCATAGCAGAGAAACAGTCCCAAAGCATAATGTTCCCACCTCCATGCTTTACTTTAGGGTTGCTGTTCTTGTGGTCATAGTCAGCATTTCTCTCCCTCCAAACACAGCAAGTCGAGTTGATGGCAAATAGTTAAATTTTTTTCTCATATGACAACAGCACTTTCTCCCAAGCCTTCTCTAAATCATTTAGATGTTCAGGCGGGCCTGCACATGTGCCTTCTTGAGCTGGGGGACCTTGCAGGCACTGCATGATTTCAACTCATTGCGACATAGTATGTTACCAATGGTTTGCTTGGCAACTGTTGTCCCAACTGCCTTGAAATCATTAACAGGCTCCTCCTGTGTAGTTCGGGGCTGATTCCTCACCTTTATCATGACCGTCCTTTCCTCAGGTGAGATTTTGCATGGAGCTCAAGACAGAGGGTGATTAATAGTTATTTCCATTTCCGAATATTCACACTAAAACTGCCAAACAAAGGCAAAAACCTTAACTTGCTAGAGTGTGAAACTAAGTAAAATGACTTTATACAATTAATTAAAGGTAGTACACTGGAAATTTAACAGTTAGATGTTTTGGTAATGAAAATGATCTACATTAAAAAATGTGAGCTCAAACGTTATTTTGACCCCTATTTTGAAGTTAATGTAGTCTGACTTTGCATTGCATTGTCTGCAAATGTGAGAAGTCACACCAAGGCAAAAGGCAGTAACTTCTATATTATCAATATTTGGTTGCTGATCACCATTTACCAAATCGTTATAGTAACACCTGTATAAAATCTAGTGATCATGGGCTGTCTCATATAAGCTATTGCATATAACAATGTGACCGTATTAATTAATTAATAAAGTGAATACTGTGGATAACAATTTGTTTGCTATCTTCAGTAACGTAAAAGCATGCTAGACATACAGTAGCATAATTGCTTTTATATTGCTTTGTATGAAATAGCCTAACCTAAAAGAACGACTTGTGGATGGATGTGAATGCCAACAAGTGGGAATAATGCTCAGAATACTTGAGGATTAAACATCTTCGATGACATTCATCGCCATGGATTGATTTTATCAGGTTACAAGAAAAGGTAGGATATGGATTTAATAGCGAACTGTTAGTAGGCTACTGGTTTTATCATGATTGATCATGCTAGCAATGGCATTCGAGTCTACACGCGTCCAACTATTAGTGACAGCCAGGTGAAAAATCTGCAAAAAAAATTTTCTCATGTCTTCAAAGGTTATTCACCATTACATATTGCTGCCAATGTATCTAGTCTTTACAGTGCTTTGCGGCAGACTTTAATGGACAGTATAACAATGGCAGAACACCGTATAAATCTGAAACTGCACCGTAAATTCACATTGATGCACAGCTAAACGAAGTCAGAACGATGTAACTCAATTTTTGCATTCCAAACAAAGTGAACTGGTGTTATACGGTGCTCTGCCTTGGTTTCCCTGGGGCTTTTCGAAGTTACGGTTGAGACGACCCGTTATTTTCTTGGAAAAACAATAAAATTTACTCAGGATACTTATACACATGATAAAGGATGTCTTAAATGTCCCAAAAATATCAATAACTCATTTTCGACAAAAATCTAAGTTACGGTCTTTTGCCTTTGCACGGCAGAACAGTTGTCTCCTCCTCAACAAGCTTCTTGCTGATGGTTTTGTGGCCCATTCCAGCCTTGTGCAGGTCTAATCTTGTGTCTGACCTCCTTTGACAGCTCTTTTGTCTTGGCAGTGGTGGTGGGAGAGGTTTGAATGGAAGATGCACGTTCTATGGACTGGTTTCTCTTATACTCAGAACAAGATGACATTAGGAGTAATTTCTAAAAGTCACAGGACTAATCTGTGTTCCTCTTGGTCAAGGAACCAAATCTTGGTAGGGGATCAAATACTTATTTTACTCACTGAAATGCGACTCAATTAATAACCTTTATATAATGTTTTTTTCTGGATTTTTTGTTGATATTCTGTCTCTATCCATTAGAATAAACCTACCATACCAATTATAGACCCTTAATTTTTTTTGTAAGCGGTCAAACTTACAAAATCGGCAAGGCATCAAATAATTATTTTCCCCAGTGTATAAATAGTCTATAATACATAATGATTTAAAGTAAATTTTTAGGACTATTTTTAGGACCACTTTTGAGTTTATAATGCAATTTTGCAATATATTAATTAGAATCCAGGTTGGAAAAAGTTTTTTTTTTATTAGTTTTATTATTTTTTTATTAAAGAACAAATAAGCAAACATGTTCTTGACTGGCATTTTTTTATTTTTATAAAGTTAATATTCTGGATTTATTTGCAATTTATATACTTGTGTATCTTTTTTGGAAAGCATAAATAGTATCTTTTAGTGACTGTACCATGTGACCCAAGTGCTAAGAGGTGTGATAGAATATTCACAGGCATCCGCTGAGAGAAGGGCGCAGTGTTTGGCATGCTGTCTATTTCTATTTCAGAGCCCTGCTGTGTCCTTGTTGTCTGAAGGTCGTGCGTCTGTTCCTTTGTCTTATCTCTCCTCATCACATCTACTTCAGCCCTGCTGCTTTGAAACTGAAGTGAAGGATGTCCTTCAGCGACTATTTTGCTTCCTGGACCTGTTCAGGATTCACATGTCTCTGTGTGTTTGTGTGGTGCTTTTGCATGTGTTTCCATATCCACATGCATGTGTGCATCCGTACTTGTGTGTGTATGTCGCTGATGGAAGGTGTTCTCTGATTCGTTAATGACAGCAAACTTTTCAGTGTAGTCATCAGGGACCCAGCAGTCAGATGCCCAATAGGTTGTAATGATTTTCTCTTAGGCTGCAGTCAGACAGGACAGATAGGGATTCAGAGGGTCAGCATCAAGACCCCTGCTCTTATCAGAGAGTGATGCCTGACATGTATTTTTAGCTTCCAGAGTTTGCCCTCCTATGAGTCTCTGGCGATGTTACTAAGTGATATCTGAAGTGTAAGCATTTAAGCCGCTCTTGTCTTAAACGTATTGATGGGTGCTGATTTTGCTGATGGGTTGTTTTTATCTCAATTGGGCCTCTGATCTGCTAAGAATGGCACACTGATACGCAAGCTATCGATTGAGCACTGCTACAATCTTGAGTTTTTTGCTTGTAATGTAGTTTACATATAACAGTCATCGACCGATACTGGGGTTTTCCAGTAACTAACGCTGATATTTAGAGAGCAGTATGACCCGACGAACTGCGTAATGCATTGAAATAATGGCAAATTAAGTGTAATTTTGCTGGAATTAAATAATACATTACAATACATTTTATATAATATCGAATCAAAATTCACAGATTCAAGGGTGAACAGAATGAAAACCCATCAGTATATATCTGGGTTATGTTCTATTCCAAAATCAAAACAGAATATATATGTATAATATTTGTTTATTTATAAAATAACATTTTGGATTAACAGGATAATTTTTATTGCAATGCATCAATGTTGTAAAAATAGTGCAATAATAATAATAAATAATTTATTATATGTTTTGACTCTACTACAGCTATGTAGAACTTTGTTTAGGCATGTAAACTGCTAATTTCCTCTAAACCTCATTAGTACTCGAAATAACTTGAAGATTAACTGTTCTTATAGACTTTATTTACTGGTATGTATTTATTTGTACTCTGTGTGTGTGTGTGTTTCTTTTTCTCCCTAGCCTCCAGTGTCTGTTCCACATCGGATTCGCTCAACAAGCCGTACCAGTCGGGAAGGAAAGACTCTGTCAGAGATTAACTGTGAGTGTTTGTTGGATTTCTCCCCTGGGCAGACCTGACAGGTGCTCCCGCTCTCCTGAGCATGGCTGAGTGAATTTCACAGCCTCAGTTCTTCAGCGAATAAATCTGTCTGCAGGAGGATACCAGAAATTCTCTCTCATGATCTGTCTGTCAGTATCTGAAGGGGGATTTTTTAGATTCTGTATCATACCTAGCAGATATATATGTATGCTGACTTAAAGTAACGTGGGGTTTTTGAGTGAACATGTCAACATGAATACCTAAATTCAGACACCAGTGATATTTACTCACCCTTATGTCATTACAAACCCATGTGCTGATTCATTTCTGTGCACTACGGTAAAACTAGGACTGTTCCTTTAATAATGTTTTTGTTTTCTTACAGTCGGTCAGGTGAAGTTTGACCCTCCTTTAACAACAGAGACAAAACCACATCATGAACCGGTGAGCATCATCTTACTGCTGCTTGGGGCTTTCTGCGATTTGAAATTAATTATGGGAGATCAGCCAATCAGAAAACACTTGATGCTTTAGAACTTTACATCACACTGGGTCCGTTCCAGAACCTAGTGAGCTTTGTAAGGAATCTGGAAAATTAGAAAGCTCCACATAGTAACACAAATAGCTCAAACTGCTAACAGTCAGTTAAGCATAAAACTGGCACTCATGTCACTTATAATGAAGAAAAAAAAAAAGAAAAAACATGGTTTCTGAAATAAAACAGGCTTATTATAATAATACATATAATGATGATGTTGCATAAAAACAAACAGAACTCTGTAGAAGATTAAATATTGTGTAGATTCATACATTTTTAATGACCCTGATTTTTTTAATTGATTCAGTTTAGTACTAAATGCAAATCTCTTATGTAGAATCTATATTTTTTGCCTAGTCTTGTATTTTGTATTGATTTTTTTTCTCTAAGCATGTTTCATATTGGCTTCTCAATGAAGCATAAATGCGATGTTACAAAAAATGTGCTATCTTAGTTTGTCTTAATTAGGATTCTTACCTTTTAATAACAGCCTTGTCTATGATCCCTCCATAGGGAGCTAACTAGGTTTTGAAACAGAGCAACTCAGTCATGTCAAGCTTAGTTTGAAATCGCAAGGCTGTCTAGCCAATCACATTGCTCATGACTGCGTATAGCGAACTCTTCCAAATGATTTTTCCTATAATCTGACACTTCCTATTATTTAACGTTTTTCTTTTGGACACCTCAATCCCTGCTCGTCTCCTGACAACAGCTTGTTTTCTCTCACACGTGTTTGACTGCTGTGCATTTGAGACGTGTCTCGCACTCTCACCGCTGTGATAATTGAAAGGTTAGATGCTGCTTTCCATGGCATCTAATCAATAAGACTTCCTTTAAGCGCTGCAGAAAAATGCAGCATTGACTCATCTTTGTCTCATTTGAGCACTTAGAGTTTCTCGTGTTGTAACTGGATTTGTCATCCTTTTATAAACCAGATCATTTTTTAACAGCAGGGCATCAAATTAATGTCGATTCCCATTGTAGCTTCATGCTTCTGATGCCATCTTCTGAATAGAACCTCGGATCTGAAGAACCTCACATCCCCGCACGCTTTGATTTTCTTTTTATTTTCTGGATTCACGTCACGTTGCCCTACTGTTTCTAAAGAAGCAGTACATAATTGCTGCAACTAGCGGGTCTTTAAGGCTGTTGAAATCACATTTGAAACCGTGAACTCAAGCGATAAACAGCATTTTTGTTGATTTCCATTGCATTTAAAACAGTCACAACATGCTTCTATCTAATATATGCTTACAAAGGCTGCATTTGTTTTTTCAAATTAAATGATCACTTTTTAAAATAATTGTTTTCTTTTTTTAATGTATTTTACATTTACATAACGTACATAATCCTTCAGAAATCATTCTAATGTGATTTTGAATTCAGGTGGGCATGTCCTTTGCAAACACCTCTTTACCCAGCACCACAGGGGCATCACGTGTGTGTGTGTGTGTGATTAACTGAAATTTCTTGGTCCTTTTACTAAACAGCCCGACACTGACGATTTTTTGGACTGTGCCGAAGAAATATACTACACTGCAAGATCTAATCTGGTATTTTTTTGTTTGTATTTTACTCTATATTTGTCTTCGCGTCTCCTATCTTTTTTTTTTTTTGGTCTTTTCCATAGCATCTTATCCGCTTCGCTGCGCTTGTGTAGTGTACTCATCCTCCCATTTGTGACTTTCATTTCTTTTGTTCATTTCAATGCCATTAATTTGGCCTTATCTTATTTAGATCATGTCAGTCTGTGTCTTTTCATCTTGCCTGTATATAATATCAGTGTTATTGCCTCTTGCTCTCATGCCAAATCTCTGTACTGGATCATGTTTTGGGGGTATTTGGGGCTTCATTTAAAAACGCATCCCTCAAAGTCGATATGTTGCTGCACTTTTCAGTAATCAAAAGCACTTTGAAATTGCAAAGCAAAGCATTTTATGTAGTCGAGGCCTCTGAGGGGCTTTATTTTTAGGGCTTGTCACAATCAGACACATCTTGAAAGTGAGCGAGAGCGAAGGAGAGGGAATGGAGAGCGAGAGATTAGGGTTAGACCGATGGAATGGATGTTGAGTGGGGAGTTGAGAAGCCGAGCGAATGGGGAAAAACAAGGAAAGAGAGAGAGAGGGAAAATAAAGAGTCTGGAGTGCCTGTGCATGTCCCACAGGGATGGTTAAACCAAAGTGCTCTGCAGGTCTGTGAGTGAGGGGGAAAACATTGCTTCAGCAAGCAATGCTTTGCCCAACAAACCCAGCACACACAGTCTGTTTGAGGCATCAGCTAATTCTCCAGCAGGGACACAACCTCACCGCTCCATTTCAACGCCAGTTCATTGTGAACACCTACAGAGCTAAACAGTATATGTGTACTCAATTCCAGTTGTCCCTCTTTCGTACCTCTGTTTGCATACTGAATTGTGATTTGTCTTTGTTTGCATTTATTGAGCTGCATTTCAACTTCAATGATTGTGTGTTGGTTTCCATACACCGCTGACATGAGTGTCATTTAAAATGCAGATTCATTCAAAAATTGTGTATTGCTTGGAGACACAAGACAGTTCTTCTTTGGCTTTAATCGGTAATATTTGCATTGGCAAAACTGAGCAAAAACAGACAATATTGTGTCTAAGACATAACACAATATTAAGTGCTTATTTATTGAACTGTTGTACAACATCAGTATCACATTTGCGCTCATGCTATTTCGGACAAAAACAGCACTTTTGTGATATTGCTTGATAAGACAAAAACTCATATGGGGGCATTTTTGCCCCCATATCTTCAGTGTTAGGGACATGTAACTAAGTTCTATAGGCTACATCATGTAGAGAGTTGTTGTCCTGCATCATATTCATCACCATTCAACTGAATAGATGTGTTTGGCTTGAAGCGACACTGTACAGATTGATCGGTGTATGACATCAAAGTCCTGTGAGAGCTTGTAGAGAGCAGACGTCTCTGCATGCTTTCCAATCACTCTCGCGGTACTTGGATGTCAAACACTGATCGGTCTGCGCAGCGCCGCTTCAAGTGGAACACACCTTATGAAACCAATGAACTAATTAGCTAGATGTCAAATACATTTTTTGCGATATGTTATATAAAGGCAAAAAAGTGCTGAATATACATGCATACATGGGGGGCGGGGGGGATTTTTATTAGCTTTTGCCCATTTGACAGTGACAAGGAATTATTGGATAATGATGTTGCATAGTTTGCCAAAAGCCTCATGTGGTTAGGCCTGTGCAGAGAAATGTTTTTCCCTTTTTCATCTTTTTGCGTTTTTGAGGCTTTCTTGAGTGACACCTCATCCATCTGGTCTGAAGCCCACACACTGAGGTGGCACAGCGAATCTCATGCTTGGAATCAGTGTTTTTGACTGCCTATGAAGAAACCAAAGGGAGGGAGATGAAAGAAGATGGCGGGAGAAGCATCGAAGCAGATAGTCTGGGATGTTCTCTTAGCTTTTTCTCTCTCCATCACTCTTTCTGAAAAGCCTCCCATCAGCAGAAAAGCAGCATAAGGATAAGACAGTTTGCTGTGCGAAGGAAATTTGGCTTGTTAATCTGCAGGACAAAATCAATGAGGTTTTGCATTGCTGAAAGGTGTATATTAGAGAGAGGAGGGGGGGGGGTGTTTGAGCTATAGAGGTATGGAAGCAGCAAGAAGAGAAAGAAATTTTCAAGAGAGTTTGAGAGAAAGAATGTCCTCAGAATTAATCATCATAAACCTGATTATTATAGCAAAATCCTCTGCCAGAACATTTCCTCTAATGGATGAAGCACTGCAGCCAACTTCCCTTTTAAAAAATAAGACACACCCTTTCCCTTAAAAGAATATTCCAGTAGCTCATTTTTGGTTACCACATCTATGATTCATTGCGATTACTTAAGTGCATATATTCAATCTTACACATTTTTTGCAATACAAATAGCATTATCAGAAATCTATAACATTCAAAACCTGATTAATAACATTTATACAATTAATAAATTGACATCATATAAAAAGACATTATACTGTCATTTTAATTCAATGAAATTAAATAGTAGTAATAATAATAATAGGTATAATGTTTTGTAGACATGCAATTATTTATTCTTTCTATTTTATAAAAAATACATAAAAAATACATTATTTGTTATTGGTTACTGATATAGATGTTTGGTCTATGTATATGCAGGTCACAACCCTTCCGTGTCTTGTCCTGGTATTCTCATGTGGATAGCAAGTTAAATTAACCTTGTTTAATTTTTCAGCTGGCCATGACGTGTGAAATTACTTTAGCTCCACATCCAACTTCCATTATGAGATTAGATTATTTACTGTAAACATGTTTTCTCCACACACTGAGGGATGTGTAGAAATTGTTGTGGTAATCGACAGCATGCCACAGGTAGTAGTTAGGGCGAAAACAACGCCATATTCCTAAAGTTGCACTTTTTCAGTCTCTTTTTCAGTCTCACCGAGTTGCCAAATTTTATAGATACTGCCTCTGTTTTTTGATTCTATTAATTCTTGAGCAATAAGCTATTTCAAGTCTTTGCCTGCTTGAATGATCATATTGGAAAGTGGGAGGAGAGGTAGCACATGGCCCAGTCCTCCCACAATGCTCTAATTAAGAGTACAATGTTGATTCTTTTCCAGAAATCTTCTGCAGTCAACATGTTTAATTGTATTTCATCACAAAAAGTGAGAATTGAACTTTTACAGTATTGAAAATATATATATATATATATATATATTTTTTTTTTCGTCCCCAAAAAATGATCTGGGCAATCTTTACCCACCCTCATGTCTTTTCAAACATGTATGTATATTGTTTTTTTTTCTGCTGAACACAAAAGATGATTTTTTTTATTTTTTTTATATGTCTGTGTTTTTGTGTATAAAAGGAAAGTCAATGTTAATTTGGAACCCATTAACTTTTACTGAAGGCAGAACACATTCTTCACAATATCTTTTGAGATTCCAGAGCCCAAAAAGGAAAGGGACTAATGAAAACTGACAAACTAAGAAAAGAAACCAAAGATGATTGTGGCAGGAGCTGTGTGCTTGCTTGCTAATGTAAAGCTAATACGCCGTAGATGAATAATCATCTAATCATCCCTTTCATTGTTTTCATTCACTAATAGATCTTGAAATCCAAAACCATTATGAAACTGCATGTGTGGATTAAATTGTAAACAACACTAGTTGTGAACAAATAACCTAGAGTTTATAATTGCTGAACCTGATGACCTTGTCACACCTGTCTTACCATTCATGTTGTCTTTACATGCATCTTTTAACATATTCATGAATGTAGCCAAAGCTCTGTGTAAACATACCCGCATATTTAAATCTCTAGATGAAGATATACTGTGACTTTCTGTCTTTTTTTTTGTTTTTTCAGGATTTACAGATGGATTATGAGGAGGAATCCCCTAAAGGCTCCATCCTGGGAGGAAATAAGTAAGTTTTAAATTAATTAAAAAGTCAGGCAATAAAAATTTAATCCACCTTATAGTACATAAATAATAAAAAACTTCAGTAGCATAAAACTTAAATAACAAAACATGTATACATTTTTGTAAATTAATTTAAAATATTTAACAATTATTTTCTGTATCTTTTTATATACGTTATATCTTTTAATGCACGCTGCAGAACCTTTATAGAGCCATAGAATCTGAAAACCGTGGGTTTGAGGAAACACTGCATCTTCATGTTGTCAGCTTGATACATTGTATGTCAAGCTGTGTATGTTTTTGTTTCCCTGTATTCATGAGAAAGTTCATTCAGAGGTAAAGACACATGCAGGGTTTGTTCATGATGTGTGTGTGTGTGTGTGTGTTTATCCATACACCCATTTATCTCACACCTGACATTGCTGTCTTACTAGTGTGGCATTTCATGTTCCAGGTAGCTTGTGTGGGATCTATATGACTGTTGTTAATTTATAATGCACACACCCTGTGCCTTGTTGACAGTTTTTGCCATATAGTGAACAGAAGGTCGAGTGGCAGTGAAACCATTCCCTCTGTGTTTGTGTGAGTGCCTGTGTGTGTTCTCAGAGGTGTTGCTCTCATCTCTCGTCAACAGATGGGTCCCGAGCACTTTCGAGAGACACCCCCTCAGCGTCACAATACATGTATATGAGCTCTCATCCACTCCCATTCAGTCATTTTCATGCACGGATGCAGAAATCAGAAATCAGCAAGGTTGAGGATGGACTCTGTAGCTGAAATAGTGGAATAGTATTGTCAGTATGAATGGTCCAGGTGCCTTTGCTCTTTAGGTTATTGAATGCAATGAAACGAGAGGGCCACCCTTGCCTTAAAGGTAGAAATATAGCTATTTCATGACAAATTACAATGTTGCAGTATTTATTTATTTATATTTGGTTATTTTTATTTTATAAAACAAAAAAGAACTCCGTGTTCTTCCTTAGCTTCATGATGCAAAAATCCATCATTGTATTTTCTCTTGCATATGGTGCACGGAAATGTAATTTCCACATCTAAAATTTTGTAAGAACTACATAATGTGCAACATTATCATACAGTATCTATTGTAATTTAGTCTTGTTCAAGTGATGTTCAGCCAGTCAAATTTCATAGTTTGTGTATATTGTTGATATACAGGATCTGTGTACAGTAGACCTGGTTTTGGTCTTTGTAAATCTAATAGTTTTCAAGAAATGTAATCAAAGTAATGATGTCATAATTACAATTAGATCTTTCTTGTGCCTATTTACATATTGAATTATGATCGGTCTGTTATTCTTTGCATGCAGCCGAATTAATTCCAGGACATGTTGTGTTTTTTCTGTTTAACTGACGCAGAAACAAAACCTAAAACTTCTCGTGCTGCCTTGCAGGAACCGGTATTTTCTTGAGGAAACGTGACGCTTTTTTATCTACTGATTATTCTTGTATTTTAAATGCGTTTTAGTCCAGAAAATCTTTAATATTCAATCATTTAAGTGCAGTGTATATAAACAACTTTGGAACAGAGGTTCCAGACAGCTGGAAGCAGACATTCTCTTAAAATTGAACAGCTAAACATTGGACTGTTTCCCGGTGTCACCGTAGACAAATTAGCTGTAAATGCTTGTTTACTTAGCCTCAAATCAATGAACGCTAGTGGATCCCTAGATGTGTTCTAAAACTGTTCATCATGTGTTTTCACTTGTGCTCTGCCGTGAAAGACTCACCTGTTATGTACCATCTCTCTTTTTTTACAGGAGCCTCTTGAAATCTGTTGAAGAGGAGCTGCACCAAAGGTATGATGCTGTTGCTTTGTGTACTTCACTCCTCTGCTCTTTCATAGCTTTTTTTTTTCTTCGGCTTCCTCTCTCTCTATCTTTCTATCTTTTTGCTGCTCTGTTGAACTCTACCCGTACATCTCTCTCTCTCTCTCTCTCTCTCTCTCTCTCTCTCTCTCTTTGCATAGATGGTTTTTCATCTGATCAATATTTGATGTGACCTAACCTTGCCCTTTTGTGCTTGTCCAAGTGGAACCAAAGACTGATTTGCTTGGCAGTGCTGTGTTGGGGATCTGTGTTATTTTTTGCCATAGTATTAGTTTTCCATTCCTCGGGGGGAAATCAACCAGTTAGTCCCTCTAAATTAAATTTCCTCCAGATGCATGTCTAGATTGGTTTTTGGGATAGTTCTGTTATTAATTCACACATTAAAATTTAGTTTTAAGTGGCCACCTTTAAAGGTAATGTCACTCAATCATCCTAAATCGCTGGATTATACAATATGTAGTTATGTAAGTGTATCTAAATGTTCACTTTGATATCACGATGTGTATAGGCTCATTCATGCAGGACATGCTCTTGTGATTATAAACAACTAGCAAAGTGAAATGGAACATCTTGAAACAAATTTCACGGCATCTTACATGATGCTCATCATAGCATGAGACACCCAAAGAGTCTAGTTAGTGCACATTTACATAGAATAACAGTGAAAAACTACTCCGAATGCCCTGTGTGAACGGCCCGTTAAAATTTGATCTTACCTTTGGGAAGTGGAGCAAAGTGTTGCTGCTTCAAATTGATAATCTTTCATCAATCAATCATTGAATGAGCACCGCAACCTTTTCAATCCTCATTAGGGGGCATGATGCTCATTTGGAGGATGATGATGAGGGTGACGATGAAGGTGATGATCATGATGATGAATTGCAACAGTAAGTTCCTCCTGATTCTATAGCCGATCTCTTCCTGCTGCTCTAGAGGTTAAAACGCCTAAAGATCACGATGCACTGGCAACATTTTGGTGTGAATACAAATACATTTTAATATTTTTTTCATCGTCCTTTAATGACACACATGAATATTTTTCCATCTTGAGTTCTCTTTCGTTTCAAATACTGTTTTAAATGTCATATGAAAATGTTTCCAGTATATCATGGCCTTTTAGTCTCATGGGAATCATTCTTTCATCCGTTTTCTTTTTGCTAGACACATCATCTCTTTTCTCCTTTATTTAGCAATGCAATGTCTAGCAGGCGTTTTAGAATGTTGCGGTTCCTCCAAGTGCCACTTTAGCAATTTTTCCAGGTTCAAATGCAAGTTCAGATCCATGAAACTTAGCCCTCTCTTAGTGATGCTGACAAGCTTTCTTCTACATTTAAAGGAATAGATCACTCAGAAATAAAAATGTTGTCATTATTCTTTCATCCTCCTGTTTCAAACTGAATGCTGCTGTAAGTGGCTACCAAAAAACACAATGTAAGAAATCAACATGACATTTCATCTTTTTCATTGTTTTCCATTCTTCATAAATGTTCCTTGAATTTTCCACGGAAAACTGTCAGCATACAGGTTTGAAATAACGTGAGGCTGAATAAATAATAAAAGCATTTTCATTATAGAGTGAATTATTCCTAGTGCATTTGATTGCATGTTTGTTTGTTGTCTGTTTCCTGTCCTATATTGTACCCTGTTGGTCCAGTGTCAGATGAAACTAATCAAAGAGGTTTATTCACATCCTGTTAATGCTCTCAAATTATATTTGTTAGTTGTAGCATTATTAGCATAGTGATTCATCTAATTGAATTTCTGATTGGTCTTAGCACTAAAAGCTCCACTATGAGGCCCAAGTTCCCCCCACCACTTCCTCCCAAGGTAAGTTTAAAAAAAGGTTTTATGGAATAAAAATGTTTTTTAATAAACCGTTTTAGTGTTAAAAAAGTCACACTCCCTTTCAAAGGTCTGGAGTCAGTGAGATTTTGTATTATTTTTATTCTGCATGGATGCATTAAATTGATCAAAAGTAACAGTAAATACTTTTACTGGAAATCGTTTATTTAAAATAAGCTTTTGAACAGTTTTTTTTTTTAAATAATTTTGAAAAAAATATTAAGCAAATGTTTTCAACTGATAATAATAAATGTTTCTTGAGTAGCAAATCAGCATATTAGAAGGATTTCATGTGACACTAAAGACAAAAATTCGGCTTTGCATCACAAGAATAAATTGCATTTTAAATTATGAAAACGGTTATTTTAAATTGTGATAATATTTCACAATATTACTGTTTTTACTGTAATTGTTTTAATCAAATAAATGCTGCTTTGGTTAGCATAAGAGACTTCTTTCAACAACATTTTAAAAAATCTTGCCAACTCTAAACTTTGAATGGTAGTTTGTCTTTGTGGTGTTTTGAACAAAGTCTTTCTTTTGGCTTGAAACAAGCTTATCGGAAATCAGTGAAGAGCTTCTACAGTTTTTTTTTTTTACATCCACTTTTTTTAGTAGTTACTGTATTGATCTGACAGAAGTCGGTAGCATGCTGCTAATTTTGTTCTGCTGTTTCCAGCCGAAGCCCAGTCCAGGACCACATCAAAGCCTCTCTGGCGATCATGACGGTAACCAGGGCACTATAAAGCGCTGTCCGGGTCCTGAAAGCCCGACTCGCTCATCCACCAATGTACCCCCTCGACCTCCACCTCCTCGACTGTCTGCAAACAAGCTCAGCAGTTTAGGTAACGAGACCAGTCAGGAAGAACATGGTGCTTGGGAAGCACAGGGGGATGCTGGGATATGTAGTCAGTTCGACGAGAGGCTGGAGGTCTCATTTGATGAAGAGGAAGATCGTGATGAGGAAGGAGACAGTAAGACAGGCCCTCCCTTTTAAACTTAGTTAAGCCCCAGTCACTAAACCTGTTTCCAAACCGTCCCGTTGTTAGTTTCTTTAGTCAGATCGTAGTGAGATGTCATTCTTTCCTCTTGCCCTTTATAAAGAGAAACAGCGTCATTGGTGTTGGCATGTGAAAATGTCACACACCCACTGGAAGACATCCTGAGTCACCCACTCCACCCTTGTATTCTTTTCCTTGTCAAATGATTGTTCTCCTGTCAGTCATTGTTTAGATTGTCATTACACTTGTCTAGTTTTTGTTGTGTCTTCTAAGTATGGTAGCTACATATTTCAACAGTAGCTTAGTGAACAGTGCAGATAATGCGTATGTGAATGTAGACAGAAAGAACACTGTGTGCATCTCTTGTTGGAAGCCTATGTAAAAACATAAAGTGTTTAAGATTGATGAAAAAACTAAAAGTGTATGCTATATCTTTTCTTACCCACAGATAATGGGACTAGCCCATCTGAACACTCACCCTCAACAGAGAGACAGTCCACAATGCCCCCTGCTGTTCCTACACCAAAGGACAAGAAAGACTTTCCGGTATGGCTTCACTTTAGTGAATTCCAATATTGATTCTTGTTACACTTATGATTCCTGGATGAAGAACATGTTTGCTGAGTGTAGCAGAGTTTTTTTTAATATATATAATAATTTTATATTTGAATACTGTTAGATCCCAGTGGTCTCAAATCACTATTCAGCATTTAATGCACAATCTCAGAAAAAATTTAGTTCTTCTTCTTATTGTGTAACACACACACACACACGTTTGTTTTTGTGAAAAGTGGGGACATCCCATAGGCGTAATGGTTTTTATACTTTACAAACTGTATATTCTATCGCCCTTCACCAACCCTACCCCTAACCCTAACCCTCACAGGAAACTTTGTGCATTTTTACTTTCTCAAAAAAACTCATTCTGTATGGTTTATAAGCGTTTTGAAAAATGGGGACATGGGTGACGTCCTCATAAGTCACCCTCTCCTTGTAATACCTGTGTCATACCCATGTCATTATACAGAGTTGTGTCCTGATATGTCGATATGTCACAAAAACATGCCCACACACACACACACACACACACACACACACACACATATATATATATATATATTTAAATAACTTTAATTGTATCAATATTATTATTTAATATATTATTAATAATAATATATTTTTGTTGTTATTGTTTAATAATTTATATAAAATATGTTAAAGATTTATAACAATATTATTTATTACATGACAACAATAATATAAACAATTAAATGAAATGTTTTAGTGCAATATAATAATAGGTAGGAATAATAACAATATTATTACATATAATTACATTGCATAATTAATATGTAAAAAAAAAACAATTTCATAATTATTATTATTATTATTAAATAGTGAAATTAAATTTGCATGTCATATTTTGTTTCAAGTTTATGTATATCAATTTGGTTCTTTTCTTTTTTTTTTTTTCAACAGAAACCCATCAGCAATGGTCTCCCTCCAACTCCGGAGGTTCATGTAAGTGGCATAGTTTTATTCAGCCATGCAGCTGCTGTATTGGGACTTAATTACTTGCCATGTGTTTTTATTTAAATTAATGTATGTTGCCTTTTTGATAGTGTTGTTTGTTTTTTTTATACTTCCATTTACATTTAATCATTTAGCAGACGCTTTTATCCAAAGCGACTTACAAATGAGAACAATAGAAGCAGTCAGGTCAACAAGAGAACAACGACAGTATACAAGTGCCATGACAAGTCAGATACTGTATAATATAAACCTTTTGAGCAGTGGTTGCATCTGCATTATCCGTTGTGTTGTATTTCCATGTCCAGATGGGAGCATGTTTCTCTAAAGTCTTCAACGGCTGCCCGTTAAAGATACACTGCGCTACCTCATGGATCAACCCAGACACACGAGGTGAGCTTGTCATGAAAATCTGGCTCATCTGAAATATGAATGTGTCCATTATTGTATCTATTGATGTTGTCTAATGAAGCATGTGCTGATACCACCTCTGAGAGTGTTTTGTTCTTCCATGTTCATACATTTCAGACCAGTATCTGATATTTGGAGCAGAGGAAGGTATTTACACGTTAAACCTTAATGAGCTGCACGAGACGTCCATGGAACAGGTGTGATTTTACTTTTCACACATTTTCAAACAAATGGTTTTCCTACATAATTAAGTAAAGGCATTTTTTTTTATTAAAAAATGAAAAAAAGAAACATGTGTTGGGAAAGCTACAATTTTGTGTGATGTATTTGTATATCCTTATATTGTCTAAGTGTAACATGCTTCTTCAGTCAGTCATTTTGTCTTGTACTAAAGCTATTTTTGTGTCATTCTCAGCTTTTCCCCAGGAGATGTACTTGGCTGTATGTCATGAGCAACAGCCTGCTATCAATATCCGGTAAGCCGTGCTTTAAAAAAAAAAAACAGGTTTAGCTGTTCAGATTTAAAATTAGTCAGAGTGGGTTTCTATTTTCAACAATTGCTACAATTTTAGAATTATATTTTTATTTTCGAGTCACACTTGACAATACAGAGTAGAACCGCTTGTACTGTGAAGATACTAGAATTGTTAACTGTAGTAACATCATGTCATATATGTCAAGTGTTACCTGACATAGTCCTGTATCCCTGTTTTGAATAATGAAATTGTGTTTTGGCAGGAAAAGCATGTCATCTGTACTCTCACAGTCTGGTGGGCCTATTTGAACATGCTCGACAAATGCAGAAACTCCCTGTTGCCATACCAACACATAAATTGCCTGACAAAATGATCCCCAGGTGAATGTTAGGATCCCTGTGTAGTGTGTGAACTTAAGGGCATGACTAGTAGTCAAAATATAAATACATTATTTGACATTTTTATTTGAATTTCAGGAAATTCACAGTGTCCACTAAGATCCCTGAAACAAAAGGGTGTCAAAAGTGCTGTGTAGGTGAGCAGATCCCGTCGTTTACTTCATATATTTCTGAATTCAGCAATATATAGCTATAGGTATAATTCTGGATGATGTCATGGCTAGGCTATACTTTGGCGGTAGTTTTTGAAATGTTTTCTATCATTATGAATGTTTTTACTGTTTGATCACTTCTGATCAATTCAGTATGTCTTTGTTTGATCAAAATATTTTTTTAATCTTATTCCAAACTTTTGAATCACGGTTTCCACAAAAATATGAAGCAACATAATTTTAGATCATCAAACAGACTTTCTTCAAGGTATTACATTGTGTTTTGTTTCCATGTGTTGCCTTGTTTATTCTCAGTGAGGAATCCGTATACAGGTCACAAGTACCTGTGTGGTGCCTTTCAGTCCAGCATTGTCCTTTTTGAATGGGTGGAGTCCATGCAGAGGTTCATGTTGGTCAAGGTAAGTTCCCATCACTAAAACATTGCTGTGTCTTATTTTGAAGGCTGTGCGCTCTGGAGGTCGCATTTGTTGGCCGCATGCATCATTGAGGCTGCCTCATTTCAGAAAAGTAATCATTACATTGCGAAGTGTGTAAGAGATTATAGTCATTTAAACCTCCCAAGGAATTACAGTCAATTTTCATAATGGCTACTTTTTTAAATGAGACCTCATCAATGAAATATGAGGCTGCACCTTGGAATCAGCGTGTAGCATGTTATTAGGCCACATTATTAGCTATTCATGCTTCCGTTAAGCTTGTAAAACTGCTGATCTTCTACTTAAGACTTGTAATTTAAATTGCTTTACTTGGCATTTTCACTTGCGCACTGTTCCACATTAAGCACCGACTCGTTCCCTGCAGAGCATAGACTTCCCCCTGCCGTGTCCGCTGGAGGTGTTTGAGATGCTGGTGGTTCCAGAGCATCTGTATCCTCTCATCTGCATAGCTGTGAGCAAAGGGACAGAGCTCAACCAAGTGGTGCGGTTCGAGACCCTCAACCCCAGCTCTACCTCCAATTGGTTTGATTCTGGTGGGTACTTTTAAAAATGACACCATTATCACACTGATTAAGATAAGTCTTTACATGTATGAATCATTTAATTGCTTAACATTTATTAAAAAAATATTCATTTACATGAAACAAAAAAATTGCCTCTTTATGCAATTATTTGGAATGAAAAGCTAATTAAATATATATATATATATATATATATATATATATATATATATATATATATATATATATATATATACTCTTTACTCTTTTAGGATTTTAGAAATGCTAAATTCTAGAAATTGTTGATGTTGTCGTTTCAGATACCCCACAGAGCTGTGTGATCCATGTGACCCAGCTGGAGAGAGATACAATTTTAGTCTGCTTAGATCGTAAGTACAGAAAATGCCATTAATTGATTAATAACAGATGCATGCATATATAAGAAAAAAAAAACGATCTAGTGATTAATTGCCTCTCTTCTTCCTCGCTAGGGTGCATTAAGATTGTAAATTTGCAAGGTCGGTTGAAGTCCAGTCGAAAACTCTCAGCTGAACTGACTTTTAACTTCCAGATTGAATCAATAGGTATAAAACCTTAGTACATTACCAGTGACCTCAAGTAAATATATCATATTTTCTAAACAAACTGAATTTAGCAATTAGTTTAGCATATTTAATTATTTTAAATATATATATATATATATATATATATATATATGTGTGTGTGTGTGTATATATATATATATATATTACACATATATGTGTATATATGTGTGTGTGTGTGTAAATCTGTGTTATAATAACTCCCTCGCTCTATGCATGTCTCTCTTCCTCTTAGTTTGCCTTCAAGACAGTGTGTTGGCCTTCTGGAGGCATGGCATGCAAGGACGCAGCTTCAAGTCCAATGAGGCAAGTCCTGCTGTTTAAATGTGAGAGATGATGTACAGACAGCCTGTCAATAATATCACAAAAGTGGTTGGGACCCTGTGGTGTAGCAGACAAAAACACACCAAGGATATTGCAATATATATAAATTATGTATTATATTACAAATATTTGTAATTAAATTATTATATATACATAGTATTTCAGAGAGTGGTGTTGAGAGAAAAAAAAAAGTGGATTTCCTATATATACATAAATTAAATGACATATATATTTGAGCAATACTATTATTCTGTCCACTTTTTATATTCCAGATTACACAGGAGATTTCTGACAACTCAAGGATATTTAGGCTGCTGGGTTCAGACAGGTGAGAAAAAGCAATCCAATTACGGTATTAAGTCATTAAGTAATTTATATCATTCCCTTTATTACTGGTGTGCCAAACGCTGGTCATATGTTTGCAGAAAGGGCATCAGGTCATCTGTATTTGTTTTTATTTCATTCTTTATAGAGTGGTGGTTTTGGAGAGCCGACCAACAGACAATCCCACAGCACACAGCAATCTCTACATCCTCGCTGGCCACGAAAACAGCTACTGACTGCAATGAATTATGGGATAAAAACACTACACGCCAGTGTGCAATGTTACAAAAGCCTTTGGTTTCATGTGGCCCGATGACAACTGGCCACATCTCAGAAGAACCACAGATATACTGTTGTTGAACCACCGAAAGCACAGCGGAAGACTTGAATGGACGAAGATATTTAGATCTCAGAGAAATACTACAGTATGCACTTTCACACTAACCTGTTTTAGAGGCCTCGCTTTGGTTTGACTTGTAGCAGTTTTAATTTATTTACATGAAACACACACACACAAACAGGTTTTTTTTTGGCCACTACTCACACTTGACCCTAACCATAAGTGCTTGAAGACAGGTATTTAATACATGTAAATACAGACGTAGTAATTTTAAGTACTCTTTGTATTGGTTGTGTAGATATCAGCACATTTATGTTGTACAGGTTTTTTGGCAGCGTTGGCTATCATAAAGGACTGTGAGATGCTGGGTACTACTTAAAATTACATCTAGGGCAGATAATTTTGTGTTAAATTCAATAGATTAGGAATCACAATGCTGAAGTGCCCATCTTTCCAAGACTTGCCTTCTGAACTGTTGTTTTTATTAGTTTGTTTTTATTCTACTTTATTATATAAAGCCAAATGGTGTTTTTATTGAGCAACTTTTAATTCAATGGCCCTTGTAATTGTTTTTAACTAATTGTGGTATGCACTCACTTCAAATTTGCACAGTTATAAAATGTTGATGTGTATGTAAGTGTATGTTTAAAACCATGCAGATTATAACATATATAGATATATAGACACATATTTTTTTGTAAATGTGTATACATGTATAATCTTAGTAAGCAATAAATAATTTTACATCATTTTAAATAAATCAGACTGCAAGACTGAGTTGACAAACTTGTGTGGATGACATCACTGTCTGCATCCAGCTGTGTTTGTGTGTAATTTGAGGGCTGTACACACTATTTGGAAGATTACGTTGGAATTTGTGAATTGATTTAAGCAACATGGACTTGCATTAAATCTCTCTCAGAACTCTTGTTGAAAGTAAAGCAAATTCCACCATAAGAAAAGAAGAACATATTCCAAGTTAATACGATTATAGAATATATTCAGTGTCAGTGTACATACTGTAAAATAAAATCACATGGTTTTACATACTGCGATGTCTTTCAATGTCTTTCGTGTTTTCATAATAACTGTATTTTGCTATCTTAGCAAAACAGTTAAATGTTTTGCTATCTACCCTTCTTACATCCATGATTTTGTACACATTGATTATTTATTTAGTAATATTTACTAATAAAACGCAAATATATATAATTAAAAGTCCTGACAACAGGAAGCTGGATCAACACCGGAAAAAGACTTTTAATTTTAAAACTTTTTTGCACAGATTTTGCTTCACGGTCCGTCTCGTCACAGACGTGGCTACGTCTAGTGTATTTAATTTTGAGAGAAACAATAATATCCACATGCTCAGGTGAAAGTTTATTCCTCAGTCTGATAACAATAAGAACGCGCTTTGATCAGAAGTAATTACAATTTGTCAGATCAAGGTAAATCCAAACTTCGCGAGGCCAAATACTATCAACTTGTAAACACGCTCCACAGCGCCACCCAGTGGATTCTGGATGTAGTACTAACTGCTTAGGATTTATCATGGGTTCTGGATTCACGGCCAGCAAATTATCACATAGTAAAATTCGAAGAGGGTTTAATAATAATTACAGACCAAATATTCGACTATTCGTGCACACCCCTAGATAAGACATACATCGTAATGTGAAATGCGAGACATACAGTTTAGCTGCTATTTTTTTGATTGTATCTGTAAATTGTAAGACTCGTTTCTGCTATTAATGAATTGACATGTCTGCATAACAAATTCAAAGGCTTTTTATTCGTTGCATGCAATGCATAGATGAAAGATCTTGGTGGTGTAATTGTAAACATAATTTTGGACATGTGGCCCTGGAATGGCTTGAGTTGTACATTATAACAATATAATAAACATATTGCGTATCACTTTCCATTTTTTGACTGATAAGACCCACTCAGAAAAATGACTTTTTATTTTATTTTATTTTTTTATGTCAGCCACACAGGAGTTGCCAGAGCAGTGGTGGACAGCCTGACCAAGAGCCTGGCTATTGAGTGGATTGACAGCGGGGTCCAGATCAACTCTGTGGCTCCGGTCAGTGACAGCTTGGAAAATCTTTTAAAGCATGTACTGTGTTTGGATCGTGCTGCACATTCAGGGAGATGCTGAAACAAAGGGTTGAATTCCATGTTTGATTTATATTTCTCATTTGCATGTTCCTTTGGATAAATCCACAAAGTTAAATTGTAAATTTACATACATTTGTTTAAATGCATAAATTAAATGTAGAAAACCATCCTCTCCTGAAAATGTCAAAAGTAAGTTTTTACTTAATTGCATGTGTTTATTCTCTGTGGTGTAATTCTAATTCAACTTTAATGTAAACTTGTTTTGTGTTTTTTGAATGTAGGGAACTATATTCTCCAAAACTGCAATGGAAATCTACAAAGATGTTGGCCCATCAATGCTTAAGATGCCAGCGCCATTTAGTCTGGCTTAAAGACTCTGTGTTCCTGAGGAGGAAACGTATGATGTTGAGGTTTTAAAATTATATACAATATTTATAGCTATATGTATTTATATACACTACCGGTCTAAGTTTGGAATAGTTAAGATCTTTAATTGTTTTTTAATCTTTTATGTGAAATTACAAAACTGGTTATTAAATAACCTGAGATTTAAATATTTACTTTAATTGGGTCAGGTATCTACAGCTGTATGTTTCTTGCTGTCTCCAGCTGCCAGTTGCAGTACATTACTAGATCAACCCTGAAACGTGATGCAGGACAGAGCCTCTACCACTCGGTGTGGGAAATACCAGGTACCCATTTCCTGGCCAGATGATGGCATAATACATGCTGTTATTGCGAAATCAAAAACGGATGTTGACTCTTATTATTTGAGTATGCAAACGCTTTCTGTTTCAGTTTCTCTCCAATCAGATCACACTACCTGGCCTCCAGCCCCAGAGGGAGAAAATACAGACATGTTTAGAGAAATCATGGCCATAACCAAATCCAAGCTGTGAATAACAAAACAAGTCTAGACCGTCAAACAGCTGCTCTTCCTCACAGTGTGGGTGTACCACAAATGTTTTTGTTTTGTCTTGTTTTTTGCTAGGAATTGACTGTGGCCTTTAAATGATGCCCACTGAATTGCATCATTCTCATAGTAAAATGGAACTCTAATAGTTCTTTCAGAATTGTTTAATCAATGTAAATATGTGTAATAATATGATATTGTGAATGTTTGTAATTGTAAGATTTCTATTATATACAGTAGGTACGGAAAGTATTCAGACCCCCTTAAATTTTTCACTGTTTGTTATATTGCAGCCATTTGCTAAAATCATTTAAGTATTTGTTTCCCCCTCATTAATGTACACATAGCAACCCATATTGACAGAAAAACACAGAATTGTTGCAATTTTTGAAGATTTATTAAAAAAGAAAAACTGAAATATCACATGGTCCTAAGTATTCAGTGGGAATAAATGATTAATCAGATTTTCTGGCATCTTACTCGGAGTTGGGTTGCTAGGCAGAGCTCTGCATTAAGCGAGCACGCGCACGCCGCTGATTGGCCAAACATTGGCATTAGCGGCGCGAGGGGGGATGCGCTGTCTTCTGCGTGGCACTCTCGTAAAGAATAAACACCGCGCTAAAATGTTACACATGGTGAGGACTTGCAGACAATAAACTGAATAATCTAACGACCTCTACTTTTGTTTGGGAGTTTATTCGAGGTAAGAACTGTGTATTCTAATATCAGTAAATCAGATAGTACGCGTGGGGCGTGGCTTGAGATAAACAGTGCCAGCTCCTAAAATGCGATGTATTGCAATGCAGCTCAAAACAAAGTAACATGTATAGCAGGCGGTTGGGGCCTCTCTCTCTCTCTCTCTCTCTCTCTCTCTCTCTCTCTCTCTCTCTCTCTCATTCTAGAAGGAAACCTCTTGAAAGATTGATTGACACACCAAGCAGGTGTGTCCAGCTGCATACTGACATCATAGGAGTCTCTCTGGCTTCACAGTCATGAGTGAAGGGGCATCTGGAGACATCACTGGTCTGGAGCTGGAGGGAGCGACTGGGACAGAGGAGACCCCAGTGAACACGCTCCAGAGGTCAGCAGAGGAGGAGGGAACCACCACCAGGAGGAAAAAGAAGAAGAAAAAGAAAGAGATTGTCTACCGCTCTGACCTGGAGGTGGAGGATGCTGGGGAGGGAACCTCGGCAGATGTGGACGGAAGCTTTAGTCCTGGACTTTACGAAGGTGAAAAAATATTTTGGAGTGAACTGTAGAGGGATGTTTGTTTAAGTGCAGTGAAATCCATCATTTGTTTACTGTAATGGGTTAAAACATGACGGCACCATATCACGTGTGCTTTCTATTCAGAATACACCATGAGTAATAATCCTTACGTATATTAAATATAACGTGATTTTATATTTTATGTTTTATCCTTGCTTATCATTTTATGTTAGTTATCTAGGTTTTTTTTTTTGTCCTCTTCATTTTTATAAGAAAAATCTTGAAATATCAGGGAAGTATATATTTGTAATTACCAGTACTAGAAAAGGTGGGTCTTGTGAGTTAGAAACATTAGTAGACCTAAATTTTATATGCTATCATCATTAATTAATTAATTCATTAATTTTTTTAAGAAAGTAATACTTTTACCATTCAAGGGTTTATTAAATTGACCTGATTTTACATTAAAGAAGTGTAAAATGTTACAAAAGATTTCTATTTTAAATAATGTTGTTTGTTTAAACTTTCTATTCATCAATGGTAAAAAAAAAAAATGAATAAAAGTTCTTACACAAATATTTATCAGCACCAAATCAACAAATTCAGCTTTGTCCTCAAATGAATAAATAACATTTCTAAAGTGTATTAATATATATATATAATATATATATATTATTTATATATATATATATATATATATATATATATATATATATATATATATATATATATATATATATATATAAATCATACAAATCCCAAACTTTTTAACTGTCAAAAATCTTTAAACAGATAATATTTGCAATTTTTTTGGACATAATTTTAAATAAATTGTATTTAATAATTATAAATGTAATATACATTTATATTATATCCAGTCCTAGTGGTGAAATAAGTGTTTTTGTTTTTTTGTAATTAGTAATTTAATCAAGGCAAGAGTTTTGTGTCTGCTGGCATGGACTGTATACATTCCAATGTTTATTGTATTTCCTCTTTCTCTCTTGCATGACATTATTTACAGTAATGTGTTTTTAATCCAATATCCTCTTTAATATTTATCTTTCATTCACAGATGAAGAGGATATCCCTCCTGACAGCCGTTACGTGACCCTGGCTGGCACCATCACACGGGGAAAGCGGAAAGGCCAAATGGTAGACATCTATATGACGCTTACAGACAAAGAGCTGAGAGACATTGCACGCTCCAAAGAGCGTCTAGATGCAGAATGTGATGGGGCTGCAGAAGCCAAGCAAAAACCCTGCGCGCTGGGGGTCAGCCAGGGCCCTCATGTTCTCCTCTGGAGCCTTTCCTGCTCTCCATTCGTCTTCTTTCTCTCCTTCATCACATTGTTTTACTATGGAACGCTCACCTGGTACAATGTCTTCCTGGTTTACAATGAGGAACGCAGCTTTTTGCACAAAATCACGGTGTGTCCCTTGCTCATTCTGTTATACCCAGTGCTGATCATGACGTTGTGTGTTTGTATGGGGGTGTATGCCGCCTTGACCCAGCTCTCCTGGGTTTTTGGAGAATGGTGGCTGGCGGTGAGGGACCTGGAGAAGGGCTTCTGTGGGTGGATTTGTGGGAAGCTGGGGTTGGAGGACTGCGCCCCATACAATGTGGTTGAGCTGCTGGACTCTGACACTCTGTCCGGGACCCTCCAGGATAAGAGGATGGAAGATGCTGAGAACACTTCTACTTTGTGAACTTGAAAAGAAGGAATCATTTTCGACAGCATTTAACTTGTTTTCAAACCCGAGCAATCATATTCATTTTGTGATAATTCACCCAACAAATAAAAACTCACCCCTAATGTGTTCCAAACCTTTTGTGTGGAACACAAAATAAGATATTTTGAACACTGTTGATAACCAAACCACAGTTTTATAGATGTGTACATGCTGATAGAGAATTATCAATTAATTAGTTAGAAACATATTTTGTTTTGGCTGTTTATTGTAAAATATCATAAAACAATGAAATATGGGGCCACGTTACTCTAAGAATTCAGAACACTATCTTTCCATATCCAATCAAAAAAAAAAAAAAGAAATAATGGAGGTTAAGCATAAGCTTAAAGGATTAGTTTTCCCAAAAATGAAAATTAGCCTGTGTTTTACTCACCCTCAAAGCATCCTAGTTATATGTGACTTTCTTCTTTCAGACGAATCCAATCAGAGTTAAATTAAATATTGTCTTGGCCCCTCCAAGCCTTTCAATGGGGGTAAGACGGTGTTGGTTATCAACAATCCAAAATCCTCAAATCTGGCTCACGTAAATTTAACTCCAACCCTAATCCAACAAACCCCATCTGTGATTTACTAAAGATCCTGAAGACATTGGTTAGCTTGATAAAATGAAGGAGTTAGAGTTAAACTCTGCAGGAAAGTGGATCTCGCGAGCAAGATTTGAGGATCACTGGTCCAAAAGATGTGAAATAAAGTGGGAAAATCCGTAATAAAACAACCCTCACAGGGCTCTGGGGAGTGAATAAAGGCCTCCCGCAATGAATCCGGGTGTTTTTGTAAGATAAATATCCATATTTTAAAAATAATAAACATTTTTAACGGAAGCCATTCTGGGTGGATGATGAAAGACGCCAGCGTTGGATGATTAGTGATGAACGTGGAGACAAAACAAAACACCGGTCATGAACTAGAAGCACAAAACAAAGATTTTTAAAGGAAAATCTAGGAGAATTTCAATATACTGAAAGCCAAGAGGAGACTGGTTTTTCTTTTGCTAAAGTAAGGAAACTTTGTTTCCTTCGCTCCTTCATTTCTCAGAGGCAAGAGACGTGTCCTATACCATCCACCGGCATGCCTTCTGGGTACGACAGTCAAAAAAGTGTTTATTACATTTGAAATATGGATATTTATCTTACAAAAATGCATGGATTCGCCACAGAAGGCCTATATTCATCCCCCGGAGCCGTGTGAAGGACATTTTATTACGGATGCACTGCACACACTTTATTTCACGTGTTCTGAACTGTTGACAACCAACACATGCTTGCCCTCATTGAAAGGCTTGGAGGGGCCAGGACCATTATTAATATAACTCAGACTGGATTTGTCTGAAAGAAGTTTCTTGAACATGACAATGAGTTCACTTTACTCAAATGGCCTCCACAGTTACCAGATCTCAACCCAATAGAGCAGCTTTGGGATGTGGTGGAACGAGAGACTTGCATCATGGATGTGCAACCGACAAATCTGCAACTGCGTGATGCTGTCATGTCAATATGGAATGTCACCATAACCTTGCTGAATCTATGCCACAAAGAATTAAGGCAATTCAGAAGGCAAAAGAGAGTCCATATATATATATCATGCTACGTGTTAGGCTAACCAAGAGTTGTCATTAGTTTATATCCAAGTATGGGTCCCAAATTACTGAATTGCTGTGTTTGAAACAGTGTAATGCTTTGCATTTCCACAGATGTTACAACAATGGTGCTATAATAGTGCTCACCAAGGATATCAGCCATTAAAAACTACAGACTGATTTACAAGCATTAAGGATAATGGCTTAGTTGTCCCAGAAGATCATCTTACATTTCAAAAACCTTTTAAGAGGACATTCACAGATTATTAGATGATACATTTACTTCAGATGGGGTGGTTTCTGGTTCTCATATTGCACCTCAAAAACTCAACTCCAATATATAGTTCAGCTCTGAGGAAGAGGTATGAATAACAGCAGTCATTTCCTCTTCATATACAATCATCATTTAAAATCTATTGTTTATGTAGGCATACTGTTGTACTGTATAATTTCTAAATGTAGGCTTATTCCCCATAAAGTGTGTAACTCTGCATCTCTCTTAGCTGAGATCTATGCATCTGATCTGAATAATCTGTAATATGTGAAGAAAAATGTAAAATCCCTAAAGACAAAATTGCTCTAGGGTTGTACATTTATATCTGAAATATTGCAATTATGCAGTTATTAAAAGCCTTTAGATTATTGTATTTTATCTGCAAATGAGCAGCTTTGATATAAACTGACTTTTGAAGGGGTTATTGTAATCATCAGTAGCTTCAGTCTGTTGCACAAGAGATTATTGCTTTTTTTTTTTCTTTATCTTTGGGGACTTTTACAACTGCCTTGCTATACAAATAAAGACACTCCTCATGCTGCTCATATTACAAGACCTTGACATGTCTTTTAGCATTTAGGCCAGCCTTAAAAATGTTACACAAACAACACTTGAATGGCATTATGAATTATTGTCTCCTGGCACAAAATAGCCTGTTAACTTCAAACATGGTCTCAAAGCACAAACTTTATTTTTACATCATAAACTAATTAAATTGTTTACATCATAAACATATTTAATTGTTAACAATTTCTAATAAAGAATTTTTCGTTTGTTGTTTAAGTTGTATAATTTTTGCACCTTTTAAAAAAGTTCAAACCTTTCGATTTACGTAAAAGCTGTGCCATAGAGATATTCAAGTTAATTCCCCTACAAAAAAAATACAAAATAATAATGTTATTACGGCTCGTCAACACGCATTCCCTCCCTTGACTCTCCAACAGGTCTGTTACAGAAGCACTATTAAATAAGCACAATAAGAAGTAAGAAGTAAATATTTTTTAGAATGGGTATGTGAAACTGTAACAACTGAAAGTTTTTTTTTTTTTTTTTTTTTAATTAAGAGCATTATATAGACAAAGAAAAAAGCAAAGGAAAAAAAACTACAGGGTATAAACAAGATAGGGGGGTAAAACTAATCACAGAAGATCACATCAAAGTAAAAGCTTAAAAGACCTACAAATTTCAATTGTTTTTAAAGCCTTCTTGTTACACGAGTTAATGACAATCCCAAAGTAATGCTGCAATTCAGCAAGCAAACCATAAAAAAGTGATTTCTGACCTGAAAATTTACATGTATGTATATAAAATTTAGATAAGTAAGTATATTTTGTTTCCCAAAAAATGCTTTTTTTTTTGCAGTTAACAATTCCAAACAACACATTTTCCCAAAGTAAAGAAAATCCTTATCAATGTTCTCAGTCACAAATAGGGAAAAGTCTTTCCACAATAATTTAGAGTAATGGCAAAGCCAAAATAAATGCACAATAGTCTCTGGGTGCTGTTTGCAAAAATAACAATTTGTATCAATATCTTTTTTGAATTTCTTTAAGAAGGTATTAATAGGATAAACACGATGGATAATACGAAAATAAACGTCTCTTATCTTATTAGTAATTAAGTATTTGTTTGGAATCAGCCAAATTTCCCTCCAGTATAACGAATGAAAGTGCGTGGAGTAGTATTACTACGTCATTTGAGGGCGTGGCCTTGTGCGTGGCGTTTTGAGTCCTAGATAGATGATTTCAGAAAGCCTAATCAATGTTAAGGCGTTCTGTTGGGGTCTTATCATGGAGATGAAGCCACACAGTGTCAACGGTAGGCTAATATTTTAACTTATTGTTTGTTTATATTATTAACTCTGCATACCATTTCCATAAAATGCATAGTTGCACAAACAAAGGTAATTAGAGCTTGTTGTGTGACGCATGTGGACGTAGTGGCGAAGTTTGTGCTTTTTGAATAAAATATATCCATCTTATTTTATCGGTGGTTACTTGATGTTGGTGGCATTTAACTATGAGCTCCTCCCTAACGCTAAAAGGATAATGCTTTTGTGTAATCAAAGTATCCTGTTCATGTATCAAACCATTCTTTTGAGTCGGATCTTTTCACTGTGAAGACGCAAACGAATCGCTCGAGTCGAAACGGATCCTTTGAACAGTTCCAATAAATTTAATCCCATGAGCCTCTTTTCCACTATCGGGCTGAACGGTTCTAAGAACTGTAAGGTACGGTTCCAGTTGTATTGCACGTGAGCCTGGTACGTCACGGAACAATTACAATCCGTACTTTGCACGATTAGACAGACAACCGTGATGGAAAAGTGCGTTTTTTGATCAAGCAATATCATATATATAGTTCAATATATATAAATAAACATGTTTGAGACACTTTGATCTATGGAGGAAACATTTGCGCATATTGATATTTGGTCATGAATATCCCCTCAGCATTTGTTGGTGTAACGTTACCCGTCCTCGCCTTCTGTTTATTATTATTATTTTTTTATACGATATCTTTTATACTTAAAAGAGTTATACTTTACTCATGAACGTGAATCAAATTACTTCACTAGAGACAAACGGAAAGCCACCGAGTCCTTCATGGGATTCCCCTTAAATTCTTCTGGGAGGTTGGTTTCACTTTTGAATTTGATACCAAGATTCTGTACGCAAAAAAGTGAACTGTTTTGTCCTAAATACAAAATAATCCCCTTGAAGTCAAACCACCCTCATATTCAATGTAAAATTTATGTAGAGGTTTAAATGCACTATGTAGCATATTAATGCAGGATAACCAGATCTAATACCGTTATGATATTGCCTTATCTTTTATTTATGTTCTACATTTCTTTTTCTTTTTTTTCTGTTTAGTGTCACCAGAAGATAAGCCTGTATGTGGGCAACACCAACAAAACCTTTGGTTCTCTAAATTAAGGACATTGATAGTAAGTCTGGCCCAAGCGGCTGTCTTCCCTTTGTTCACATTCATTGAAAAAAAGAAAAAAAAAAACTTAATGGTGTGCTTTGTCATTTACAGGTGTGAATCCAAAGTGGCTTTTGATGATTTCTAGAATGTGATGAATGAGGCTAAAGTGGATTTATTTTTTCAATGGCATGATAAATGCAATTTTCATTCGATAATAGCTCAAGAAAAAAGGGTCAGATAGCCACCCCCCCCCCCCCCCCCCCCCACACACACACACTTTTAAGTAAACAAATAGATGTTTAAAATGCATAATACAATTCCATACTCCCGGCTGTTTAACTGACCCAAACTATACAGGATCATACAGTGAAATGGCGGATAGATTTTCCAACACGGTTAACAAAGTAACTGCATCTCTTAAAAAAGAGGAGTGTAAGACCCTAAGGTACCTTTGTACGGATTTGTTCAACAACATCTGTGTGGAAGATTTTAGAGGAGCTTTGTTGGCATTTGCCAAACAGACACAAACTCAAGCAGGCGATGCCCTGCTGATGGAGCTCATGTTCCGGATGAAACGCTTTGATATCCTAAAGACGGTTTTTGGCACCAGTAGACAACAGGTAGAAGGAATTGTGAAGAAGGGAGGCGTCCTCTCAGATTACAGGTAATTTATGCTATCCATTCTTAATAGCATATCTCAATGTCTGAGATATTTCCTTCTTGTATGAGAAAAGCAACCCATGTGGTGAAACTAGTAATTATGGTAATGAAAAACCTCATTTTAGAACCTGACATTTATGTTTTTGTGGTTATTAGAGCACTCTCTTGGCAAAAACCCATGCAGAAGTAACCATGAATGTTATTTTCACCCACGTGAAAGTGTGTATTTTGAATTGATCTCATTTACACAGGGTTCTAATGGCAGATGTGAGTGAAAACCTGGAGGATGAGGAATTGCAATCTCTTAAATTTCTCCTGAGCAGTACCTTGCCCAAAGAAAGGCTCGCTAGAGCTACTGTAAGACAGGAGACAGTACATTTTAAACCTTTAGAATATTTGTACAAGAAAACTGAAATGAACATAAATGTGCATATAGCAAGATCCAAAGTCCAAAATCTACCACTTTTCCATTTCTAATGAGGTTTGTGTAATGTCAATGTTTATTTCATGTTTGTTTCGTTTCATTTGATTTCTAGAGCTTTTTAGATGTGGTGGTGGAGTTGGAGAAGTTAGATGAAGTATCTTGTGATAAGCTCGACCTGCTTGAACAGTGTTTGAGGAACATTCACAGAATGGACCTTGTCAGAAGGATTCAGGCATACAAGAATAGAGGTCAGTCATTTCTGAGATCACTTTTCTTTTGGTTCTTGTTTGAATTTCTTGTCACCTAAAAGTGAAAAAAAAAAAAAAGCTCTGGTTTCCTCAGGGATTCTTAATAAGCTAGAATAAACTCAAGTTCTTAGCAGATTTGCTGTGTGACATTACGTGTGATTAATTGATTGGATTGCATCTCTGAATTATTTTAATTGTGACAAAAACCTGACATGAAATGCCTAGTGCACCCATGTTTGCCAATTGTAGATGCTTTTTTTTCATGGCTCCAGTTACCAAGCTTGAGTGATGCCCCACCTAAATATTTCAAATAAATAATAGGGAAATAAATGAATGCATAATTAAATCTAAAGAATTAATTTGTAATTAATCAGGTCATAATGCACCATGTGAAGTCCCGACGGTTCAGAATTCTTTTAAGGTAAGACATATATTTTAAAGAAATACATTTCTGTGTTGAATAGATAGATACAGTATGTTACATTAGGATTAATGTTTCTCTCTTTTCCTTCATTTCAGTTCACCCATGTGCAACGTCAGTCTCCTGTACAACCAGTGAAACAATCACAGTGCTGTTCTCAAGGTGACTTTTCGTTAGTGTTTATACAAACACACACACATATAAAGTAGCTGTGAGTAACATTAAAGACTTGTTTATGGTCTTTTTCTAGAGTTGAAAAATTTGAAGCTTTCAGTGCCTGAAACAGGGACACAACACCAAGAGGCAAGAAATCAGCTTCTTACTTTACAAATACTGTAAATAGTAATCAAAATCTATTGTCTTTTCTGATGGTTATTTTATTTGAGTAGGTTATAAGACGTTCCTCCCACTGTCTGTCTGCTAGGCTTTTATGGAGGAGTATGACATGAATCCTGAGCAGAGGGGTCTGTGTATGATTATTGACTGTGTTGGGTTTGATGGAGGTAAGTGTCTGTCATAATTAAGTACTTTCGAGTAAAATGAAAGTGATGTAGAGTGTTTGTTAAGAGAAATAAGTGGTGAGTTTGACTTAGGTTTTTTCGGTGAATTTGCTGTCAACCACAATGATGTCATAATATTTGGTGGGGGGAGGCTCTTCATGATTAAATTTGTAAAAACTCCCATTGTCCACCTCTAATTTTCTAAAAAATTTCTTTCTTTCTTTAATTACATATTGGCATAAAGTATAGTTAATATGTAAAAAGGAACAGAATTTGTAGCTCTTTAATGTGCTCTTGCATAAACCTCTACGTTGTGTCCTTTCAGACATGTTGAATCAGACATTTGAGCGTCTGGGTTTCAGGGTCATTCTCCACTCTCTCCTGGGTCTAAAAGAAACCCAGAAGGTCTTGGAAGACCTGACCTGCGACAAGATCCTCCACAAGGTCAATCGCTTCGTCTGCTGCATCATCAGCAGGGGAACGGACACTCATCTATTGACTATGGACTCTAGTCGCCTTGGCATCAGACTGGAGGATCTCAGGGAGCTTTTCAGCCCAACCCAGTGTCCCTCTCTGTGTGGTAAACCCAAACTCTTCTTCACCCTGATCTACAGGACCTCTGAAGCCCCAAATACATCCTCAATGGACGATGAATACCTAGAGACAGATGCGCCACCATGCCACTATTCTAGGAGGCAATGTGCGGACGCAAGGACTATCCCAGTGTCTGCGGATGTCCTGTGGAGCGTGTGCAGAGCAGAGGCAAAGCTGCTGGAAGCGTCTGGCCACCAGTCTGTTTACATGCATGAGTTAAGCTCCGCCTTACTGAGAGGACGTGAGAGGTATGGCTTCTGTTTCTGACACATTTCAAAAAGCGCTTCATTAAACTAGATGTCACAAGGCAGCTCCACACCCCCCTCATGCAACACATCAAGAGAACAGAATAAATAATGAAATTGCGAATTTTGGCTTTTGTGAATGATGTCAAGTGACCAGGAATGTATTTTGCTAGTATAGAAAAATGGCGTCCGGCCATGTGCACATGCTAAATCTTTTTCAGCTTTTGCTGTTCTCAGGAAATTGAAATCTCGAATTAAAATCTCCTTATTTCTGTATTTTCCTCTTACATTTGCAGAAAGATGCTTTTATTGGACGTCATGGCAGAGGTGAACAGAAACGTGGTTGGTCACAATCAACAAAATCCTGGCAATGAGTTCCACTTTCAACTCTCACACACACTACGCAAGAAACTTTACGTGTAACACTCAGTGTGTTTTTTGTTGTTGTTGTTTTTTAAATGGAATTATTGTTTGTGTCAATATAGTGGATTCATAATCTGACCATCATTGTGTTTTAAGTATTTGTATATGATTAATATCTCCATTTATTTATGTACATTTACCTGTGGCAGCTAATATGATGTTCTCTGTTGCAGTTACAATGCTAGAGCCTCATTAATTAATTTATTGGTCATTAGTCTGGCTAAATGAAGTTTATTTGCATAGCACTTTTGAAAATACATATTGTCTCAGAGCAGCTTTACAAAAAAATAATTCCTTAATGCTCCAAAAGTGCAAGGCAAAGATGAATGGAGCGAGGAAAGCAACTCTATGAGTTATTTAGTTGACGAACAGAAACTTTGGGAGGAATCAGCCCCCATCATCCTCTGGCATAACATTTACATGTGCTAAATATCTAGTTACATTGTATGCTGTAGTATTAATCACGTGTGTCCATTGAATACATTTTTAATATGGATGTGGTGATATTTGAGAATCTTGTTGAGTAATCCATTTAAAATGTCATTCTTTTTCATTAAAAATGATCTAAACATCAATAATAGTGCATATGCAAATTAGCACAAATATATCCTTATAGCCTCATATATTGATGTTCTATGTACTACTGTATCAGGAGGCTGGAGTTTTGTGACTTTAATGAGCGTGATAGACCACCAGAGCAGACCATAGAGTAAACCATATAGGCCTTAAAAAATGGGTAATAATAATAATAAAAACTGTTCAGATTAGCTGCTCTATTTCATTAATATATATGTAGAATTGGTAAATTATAATCATAATAAATCATATACCAAGACACATTGTACCACATATTTAATATTGAATTATTTAAACATATCTAATTGTCATCCAATGAAATAACTTATCATACTCATGTAAATAATTCCTTCTCCCTCAGAGACTTATGAATTGGTTATTGGATGATTTGGTATTAGCAGTTTAAAAGATGACTGAATATGAAAACAGTGACCAGTATGAAAGTATTTCTAAAATATCTTGCTTTACTAAATGTGTAGAGAAAATTAGTATTATGAATAAAATGCTTTAAATTTACTTAAATATTTTTCCTTCAATAATTTCACCTTGCTAAATCTTCAATATTTATATTTTCAAAACGTAATATTAAAAACAATAAGTCATTGAGTCAAGATAAACAAATATACCTTAATTTGTCTTCTTTGAAAATATAAAGTGTTGATGCTGATTTAATTTGACTGGCAGCTTATTCTTCCTGATTGTATCTTATTATTTTAATTGAATTTATTGTTTAATTAACATTTTTTATATAAGTTATTACTATTAAATATAATATACAAATCATGCAATACTGTACCACAAAATAAGAAGTGTTTTGCAGGCTTGGCTAATCAGACCAATTAAAAAAAATGTAAGAGAGTGTTAGTGACTTCCAATAATGTATAGCACATTTGTTTCTTGTATGAGGGCAGATTTGTAATTTTACTTTGCTCACAGTGCATTAGAAACTACAGACACAGCAGTATGTTTTCAAAAGAGACTTTGTTCAACATTGTTTTCTCTTGTTGCACAACCCCACACATAACTTTCTGTAGAAATGAAACTTATGTCAGGCTTGACTGTTTTCCCCAGTTTGCAGAGAAGTGCAACTAAAATTTGTGAGAAAAGAGAATGTATTTTTATGAAGAAAAAAAAAAACTTTCAGTGTTTATATTTTAGAATTGTCCTTTTTCCAAGTTAACAGAGTTTGATTTTACAGATTATAAGAGGCTAAAAGTGCACAATTTTCTGTTCATAAAAAAACTGATTGGTTGTCATTTAGGAGTGAAATTAAAGAAAATCAATACGGGGGAATTACAGAAAAAAGGTGTGAGATATTAAGTTCATTTAAAATGTTGAATGCCTTGATGTTGATCATAAGGTCAATATATATATATATATATATATATATATATATATATATGAAATCAGAAAACATTGTTTATTAAAATTAGACAAGCTTTTATGTTTCACAGCTTTCACCTATGTCAGAAAACAAAAAATCTCTCTCTCTCTCTTTCTATAAATATATATATATATAGTATGTATGTGTGTATATATATATATATAGAGAGAGAGAGAGAGAGACCTCTAACACTAGCTTACTCTATTCTTTTTCTATGCTGTCTGTTTTCTTTTTATTTATTATATTATTTAAAAGCCCTTGCTATGTGCCCTGTGTTAACCTAACTGAGACTTGTTATAGCACTTATATATCATTGCTCTTTTTGATGTTTTTGATTGCTTCCACTGTCCTCAATTGTAAGTCGCTTTGGATAAAAGCGTCTGCTAAATGAATAAATGTAAATCTAATATTAAGAAACAAATCTTTACAGTTGAAAATGCTTCAAAATATTGATCTATGCTCCCTCTTTACAAAACAGAAGTCAGGTTGCTTCTCATGAATGATGGCGCCTGAAATAAAAATGGTAGACATGGAAAATGTATGTTTTTTTAAGCAATACCACTTTTTAATCTTTATACGATCAGTCTTCCTTCCTCTTCAGCGATTTTCTACAACAGCGTCTCCAGCAAAGTGCACAGCATTTAAATGTTGCTAGAGTTACAATCAGCACAATAAAAAGCAGGAAGCCGATCACGTCTAGACTGTGGTACTGGAGCCAGTTCAGCTCATGAGCAGCAGGTCTCAGGTGCTCTGCGCCCTTGTGTCTCATAACAAACTCGGTCCAGTAGACTGCAAGGTCTAGGGGCTGCATGGGACGGTCATTGTGTATGGCCGACAGCTTCTCCATTCGTTGTTTATAGCTGAAGAACACAGCAAAAGAAATGCGTTGGGATTATAAAAAATAAAATATATGTATGATAGAGATGTTGAAAAAACATCAAACTCTCACCTGCCGTTGTTAATAACTGTGTTGAGTGCATCGACCAGTGTTTCTGCAGTGATGTCATGGATGTTGAGCACCACTCCCACCCCTCGAGATGCCATGCGGTGCACATTGTCACCCTGGTCACCAAACAGGGGAAGCATCACCATGGGAACTCCATGACAGATGCCCTCATAGATTCCATGCGTCCCACCATGAGTGATAAAGGCTTTTGCTTTGGAGTGACCTTTGGTAAATGACAAGAATTAAAGTAACTTTGCTTTTGAAAGGACTAATTGGCAGACGGATACAGCAGATTACGAAATGCAAACAATACAGGGGGGTCCTATATATATATATATATTTTTTTTATTTAAACCTGGAAAAACATAAAAAAGTTCAAATAAATCAAATAAGTAAATAAGTTGCCTCATAATTAAAGAAAATGTGAAGTGTCTTTGTTTTAGGTATAGCAGGTATTTAAATAGAATTCTGCTAGATCTATGGATATTCTGACACCCTTTCTTTTAAAATTCCCCATTTATTTATTTGCTCATTGGTCAAGCATCTGTGCCAATACAACCACAGCTAATAGGATTAGCTAACATTATGAGTCTAACAGGTTTCTGGCCTCCAGTCATTGCAATCATAACTGACATGCCAGGCAAATTACAGACTTTACACAGTTTGTTAAACAAAAGCTGCGTCTGTGTTCTTGGTTTAATGATTCATGCTGTAGCTGTAATTTATGGTTGGCTGATCCTTAACTTGCTACCCAAGGGATAAGCCAAGTGAATCCCTGGATTTAACAATAATAGATGTACTACCTCACGCTGGTCCTCACGCACTTCTTTTAAGAAAAAAAATTAAATCCTTCATTCTTTTGAACTGAATCTAACTGAAGCGGTCCCTTAACTACAAATAAATCCTATCCTTTTCCCTATATATTTATATTGAAGTACATATTTATACAGTATGTGCAATTAAATAAATTATTTTATTCCATAGCACTTCAATTAGGTTTCTAGATCTCTACTTTTTTTTTTTTTTTTTTTTGGCTGCATGAAGAATTTTAACATTGGATATACAAAGCATTAAATTAGCAATTAAATGTCATACGGCATGGGAAAAGTAAGTTGTTCATTGCATACTTTCAAATTTAAAAAATAAAAATAAACCAGCACCCGGGTGGGTTATGAATGTTGCAAGGATTCAAATACCCAGTGAGGAAAACAAGTTTCCCTGAGCAATGAAATTCTTACTTTGCTGTCCACAATGAATATCAAGAATGTCAAGTGCAAAAATGTACACACGCATAGACAAACTATACACACATACATACAGTGTACGAAACATAAAAATAAAAACTATGCTTCAGTGATAGGAATATAAACTATTAAAATAGAAATATAGACTATGTATATCTATATATGTGAGGATAGAGTAGGAAAACAAAATGTGAAAAATAACTTAGTACCAAAGGGGAAAAAACGAAAAAAGACCAGAGAAACTCACCGAGCAAGTCATTCTGTGGAAGCCACTTCATCACCTTGACATTTTCTGGGACATGATCTGGAATCTCACCTGTATATCGCCAAAGAACCTAGAAAAGGTGATATTCAGCAGACAGTTTTTTCAAGATTACTCCAGTTACAGTCCTATACTGAAGCTATACAAAGTTATTAAACAGAAGTTACCAGTTTAGACCACTAGATTTAACCACAAGAAGTACCATTTTGGTGCAATATTTCCATTGTATTATAAAACATACCAAAAGCCTCTACAATAATTTTCCCTCTGAACTGGCAGAGCTAACAAAAATAGTTTATCACATTTTGGCAAACAGAAAACATCCAAATACACTTTTCAGCACACACAATAACTTTAATGAGAACAAGCTGTTCCTGGACTTCCTCCCCAACTAGCTAAAGCTCTGAGTGCTTTAACATGCTTAACACTTTAACATGCTGACAAAAACAAGTGGGTAATGTGGACGCATAAACCCAACACTTCTCTGGGACGCTGAACAGAATGGGCTCAGGTCATGCACCACATGACCTCCACAATTTTTGCGCAGAAGATATAGCTCTAAAAGCCTGGGATTAGTGTAGTTCAGACAATTAGTTTAATCCCTGTTTGACAACTTAGTTTGCACCAGAATGACTTCATTTACAGCTTTTCTGCCAATTTCTAGTAGTTTCTAAAATGTATAGTCTTCCAACTTAAACTCTTTCGTACCCTCTGTGGAATCATACTGAAAGCCTCGAAGAAGATGGCAGCTTTCTCCTTTGGCATGGAGGAGACAAGAGAACCCAGACTGAACACCACAATACCATGCTCTCCAGAACCCTTGACGAACTCCTCCACCTCCTGCAAAAGAATAATTAGGCAAAGATAAATAATACCCTTGTGATGATAATTTAACATTCTAAACTATATATAATGTAAAGAATAAGCAAACATGTTTGCATTATGTACTGTACTCAAACAGCTTCATCAGCAAGGCTGAGGTTATCCCTTAATCAACACCAAATCATACCTTTTCATTTCACCGATGCCTTTCCTATAATATCTCTGTTTTATACACATCATACAGTTACATAGTGTCTGGGGTTTTCTGAGCTCAGGACTCATTGTTGTGCCAACAAAAAGAGCCCCTGGCTCATATGAACCCCAAAAACCTGTAGCATTCTTGTTTTAATCCTCAACAAAGAAAGGGTAGCTGAGAAAGAAAATAACACAGAGCGAAAGCAATGGAGGTGCCAAAGAATACAGTGAACACTGCCTTAAGTTACCAGTGCCCTAGAGACACGAGTCATATTACCACGGGTTATGTGTGTATGAGGGTAAAAATAATGCATGTTGAGACAAAGCACCAATGTCAAAAACTCAGAAATTTAGCCCATATTTCCAGAACTGACACTGAGCCCAAACCAACTTTTAAAAAACAGCCATAGATAGTAACATATCCACCTTAAGTAATCACATTTTAGGACTAGTAGTCACTAATTGCTGAATGTTTAAAACTATGATTAACAATCAATTTATAAAAGGCAAAAATGTTAAAAGTTCATTGTAAAAGTGCATTTCGCAATTTGACCAAATTCAAAAGACAGATCCAAAAGGCACCTGTAGTTACTTACTGCAGAAAGTCTGCCACCCTTATGACAGTTGATGCCTCCAATGAAGACCATATTTGGCATGATAGGCCTGGGGTATTCAAACGTAAAATCATATCTAAACAACCAGAAAGCTCCGCGGCCGATGATCTCCTGGTATGTCACATCCGCATTTAGGTATCTTGAAGCAAGTTCATCAAAACTGGCATACATTATTCTGCACAGTGCCAGCTCTACGCCACTCATGACGAAATTTTGAATGCGCTCTACAAAGGTCATTTTGTCAGTGCTACCAGACTGAAACCGAGGTACGTAAGATGGAGGAGAAGGACACTGTGAAGCCAATGTGTCAAGGCCACAAGGCATGATACGAAGGAAGTAGACCGCAGGCAGACCAAGCGCGGTAGCAATAATAGGTCCACACGGCAGGAAGGGGTCTGTGAGCACCAAGTCAAAGTTCTCCTCCTTTAGCTTCTGCATCAAAGGTTTGTTGTAAAGCAGTGACTTGCATCCTTGCACCTGCGTTCCTGTGTAGTTCATCAGACGCTCCAATTGGATGATGATATCCATCAGTGCAGGGCTCCGCTTGAATGCCCCTTCCTGAAATCCTTTCAAGCTGGTGGACAGCTCCTCCTTGGAGATATTCACTGGGAAGGTCTCAGTGCGGAAGAGCTCTGAACTCTGGATTAAGATGTTGTTCTCAGGCACCAGAACCAGGAGGTTATGGCCTCTCTGGGCCAGTTCTGTTGCCAAAACCTTCATGCTGAGCCAGTGGCTGCCTTCAACAGGCATGACCAGCACCCGGCCTCCCTGCGCAGGCCTCAGCCAGGCACCCAACCAGAGCAGCAGCAACCCTGAACCCAGCCCCCACAGCCAGCCTTCCTTCAGCATAACTGGGTCTGCCTAAGAGACACAAACACTGAAAGAAAAGGAGTGGAGAAAACTCCTCCTCCAGGAAAAGGGGCTGTGTTTAAATGCTCTCATGTGTGACTGTGAAACGAGAGCGTGAAAAGAAGAACAAGAGGGTTCAACAGTTGTCCGTTTTTTTGGTTTGCAGATGTTAATCATGCGAAAAACATTTCCTGAAAAGGGAAGTAAGTGCTCTGCCAGCACAATGTTACACAGGATTCTATATTAAACGGCAACAAAAAAATTCTGGAAAAACAAAAAACAGCACTATTCATTACAGCCATAAATTGAATGCAAGAAAAAAAAGTAGCGTTTTACAAATCGCTGAACTTTATTCTGTAACCAAATGCTGACATTATTCATTAGGATTACTTTAAATACTTAAATGCAACATTTGAAGCAGAACCCTAGGTTGTGTACATATCCAAATACACCATTTTTTTGACAGGGATAAACATGGGTTTAGTATCTAGCGCCTGACATGCTCAGTGATTAATTTACAACCAGCTGTATAAACTCAAGACCATAAGAATGAAGTATTGCAACTATTGTGATTTCGGCAGCACCTCCCCCGTTCTCCTCAAACCTAGCTTGCGTGAGAAGCTCGCGTGAGGAGCCAGCCACTCCTTTTCTTCCCATCTCCCAATGTTTAGGAGATAACCGGACCAACAATAGTCCCACATACTTTTTATTTGCATTCCACAACACTGGTACCAACATAGTATATTTAGCCAGTAAAGGATATAATGGTTGTAAGAAAAGCAACAGGAGTGAGATTTACTATGGTCCTCTCATGGTCTCTTATTTCAGACTTCCATTTACTGTTTTTATTTAAACTCGATAATCAGGTATCAGTGTTTTTTTTATTTTTTCAAACAGCATTAGTAAGAGCAAAGTTCCTAAGTTAATCTGCAAATTATACTATTTCTATACTAAAAAGCATAAAAATAAAGGAATAAAGCTGTAATTTTTTGACCTGATCCATGTACTGGTGTAACATTTTTTCTGTACAATTGACAACAGGAACAACCTGATTTTTTCAACAAATTTGTATTTGCACACACAAATTCCAAGCACCTAATGTAGTGCCATACTTATCCAAAAAGATCCACTGACCCAGTCATGGCTGCTTGCAAACTCTTATAACACCAGGCTGTGCTGTGGGAATTCAACACAACTGATTTCATCTCTTTTAAACTGGGACAGAAAATTAGAAATATATATGCATTTGCCTCCATAAAGCCAGAGAACTGCTGCCAATCAGTACATAGTCCTACCTTTACTTATCAGCTATTCTGGGTAAAGGGCAATCTTGATTTAACCCATAGCCTATTAAAATATACTTTGTCACAGACATTGCCCATCCTGGGAACTTTGTCACACTTTCCAGCCTCGGTTCACCACCAAAGTGTCTTTGAAAAATACACTAGTTTTAGCACACAATGTGACTCCCAAATGTTGTAACTATTGTACATTCTTACACTTTCCACTATAAGACACATCTTGAGTAAGGCATGTTCCTGGGTCAACATTTTAATGGAACAACAGTCTTTTCAAACAAACAGATAAATAAAAGTTATTACCCTTATCCCTACTGCTAACCCAAATCTCAATGGCGTACAAGCCTCTAAACCACTCCTAAAACTACCACTAACATTAACACCAAATTCTAAAATCTGATTAACAACAAATGTTGCTTCAAAATAGGTTCACCCAAAATGACACTGGCAATGGATTACCTAAATAGAGTACATTTTGTCAATTGTTTCTGGCTGAGATCCCAGGACCTTTGTCACACTTTTCACCCTGGGTTCACCTGCAGATAAATTGGATCCTGTGACTCACCACTTTACATTCTAAAACATTCGCTCATTTTTGTGAAGTAGCCTATACTTGCTACTCTGTGCCTTGAGTATCATGTAGTTAGTGTGAAGGTGATGCTAACCTTCGTCAGTGGGTTCCTTATTTCACAATTAATTCCTCCTATGAGCTGCATGTTGGGCATCAGAGGTTTGGGGAACTCCAAGCTGAAATCATACCGCATCAACCAGATAGCTCCAGTCTTCAGGATCTCAGTCAGGCTCACATCTCTCTGCAGGAAGTTGAAAATCACTTCCTCATAGGGCCAGAATACAAATTTACATATCAGTGGTTCCAGTATTTTCACAAAAAGGTTAAGTGCACGTTGACTAAAAGTCATGCAGTCTGAGTTTAGTGTATGGAAACGTGGGACGTATGAAGGAGGGTCTGGACAGGCTGTGGCTACAGCGTCAATGCCACACGGCATTCCCCTTAACATGAACACTGCAGGTACAGATAGATTATACGCCAGTATGGCCCCCATTGGGAGGGCAGGATCAGTTAAAACAGCATCAAAATTTTGTTCTCTCAAAAACCCTATAAGCTCCTGGTTCTTGAACAGACTTTCGCTTGTAGAGACCATCATATTAAATATCTTGATGAAACTGGCAGCTGTCGAAGTCACACTCTTCAGAAGGGACTGCCTTGGGCTCATCACTACACGAACATGCTCGGTCAATATCTCATTGAGCAAATCCAGCTCATAGTTGACCGGAAATATCTTTGTGATGTAATGTTTGCCTGGACCCAAACGCATGCTGATCTCTGGAATCACCACAATCACTGTGTGTCCTCTACGTCCCATCTCTTCTGCCACAGCTTTCACCCCTGTCCAGTGACTTCCGTCCATGGGCACCACTAACAGCTTCCCAGTCCAACTGCTATTCCCGGATGGTCTCTGGTCCAGCAGTGCAGAACTGACTTTACTGATCATCAGACATAAAATTATTCCAAAGTGCATCTTTCTAGCCAAAAACACTGACGAAGTGTACCTTTAAACTCACTATGTACAGTTCAAATACCGGTACATTGACTGGTTGCTTTTGACACAGACAGCAAGTAGATTGCTTTTCAGATTTTTAGTGGCTAGAGACAAAATGTGGGAGGGACTTTAAAATCTAAAAACAAAATCCATTAAAAAGCAAGCACAATAATTAATATATAAACAAATAAATGTCTTTGTAATATTTTACAGAGTTAGCCAGTTGCACACAGACTTTGCTGGCAAATGATTACAATATTGCCAGTGCAAACAGAACTTTGTTATTGGAAGTGCTGAACATTGCGGATCCTTGAACTATGTTCAAAGGTGACGACAAAGGCTTTGCCAAAACATTCCCCACCCCTGCCATACAATGGTAGGATTTTCGATTCATAAACTCCAAAGAAAATATAACAATGATTTGACTGGTGAGAGATGTTTTATATAAACAGACTTCATGAAAATATAATGATTATAAAAGTATAATGTTTTGGGATATTTTTTCACACAATTTCTTGTAGTATTATTTAATGAGGATAGGAAAGAACAAATAATTTGATCTCGATGAAGCCTGTGTTAAGTGGGAGCTGGGGTGGATCCTGGCCACCCAGATGATTGTTTGACTCACCCTGATCATTTGCATGAATGTAACTGAAAGGGTCTGTACCTACAGCTAAAATACAACAAAACAAGTGGTATTTCCTCTTTATTTCGAACAAAATATCCCAGACAACACACACATCTGCCAGATGTCTGTTAAACACTGCTTCATCTGGAAAGCATCTGCTGTGTACAAACATCTGATAAATATCTATAAGTTTTCAGTTTTACATACATTCTAAATCATAAACATATTAAAGACATGTAAATATCTGTTTGACATCAGCAAGGAAACGTCCTAGAGATCCCTGGGAGTGGTGAATATGCTCAATTCTAACAAATGTATTTATATTGAGCAAATCATCTAAATTTGTCAATAGTCTCAGAGTATATACAGTATAGGTTTATGTACTGCTGAACAATTAATACTGCACTTGTGAATTACAGTGCAGCACAATAGCTGGGACTGTATTTATTCTGTGCATTTTTTCAGTATATCTGAATGATTTTTCTGATTTATTTATATAACAAAGGGCAGGAAGATTTAAAACTCTTACCTTTACGAAAAATGGGAATCCTTGAAAACCAACTTCTTACTGTGTCCATGAGAAAGAAAGAAAACATGAAGTACCAAAAATCATTAATAAATCGGCCTTGTCCATAATCTGCTCATCCAGAATTAACCCTGCTGCTGCTCTTTGACATCTAGTTTATGCACCACCCAGAAGGCCTCCAGGAACTGATTAAAATCAATGCTGCCATCTTTGTTAAAGTCTATGCTTCGAGACATGTCATCTATCGTTTGGTCATTCACAGCCACCCCCAAATGAGAACTGAACAGCTTCCAAGTCTGCTGAAACTCCTCGGTGGAGATCTGACCTATGTGTGAAGGTGGAGAGGTGGGTTGTGATCAGCATAAGATATCCAGCATTAATCTCAGTGAACAATCAGGGAATCAGTGACACTAACCTGAGTGATCCTTATCTAGGATGTTAAATAGTATCTCTAGGTCAGTTCTATACCCATAAAGAGTCTCAGCCAAATTTGGTGTTACCTAAAAACAACAAAAATATAAAAGCCAAAGTGAAAAATATCTGTGAAATCTGGGCAGTATGACCATTTTTCATTTTGGCTGTTTTACAGTGTTCATTACTTCTCATATATATAGTCATTAATTCACTTGATTAAAGTAAAATGTAATGTTAACATGATATAGAATTACTCATACTGTGATATAAGAATTTGGTTATACTGCCCTCCCTTACAGAACATAAACACAGATTAAGATGACCGGAGGGATGGGCTCTCCAGGGCTGATGTCCTCAAAGCAGGATTCATACTCTACGTTGCCATCTGCACCAAGACGGGCCAGGCGTGGGCGCAGGGTTCTCCATGGCAGATCCAACCGAAAAACAGACTCCACCACCTGTGCCCACTCGCTAGCGGAGATGCGACCTGCAAGTGAAGGAGAGAAGAACAATTTTAGTTTAACCTCCCAATTATAAATTACCTGCATAATATAATATAATATAAATTTGTAGTCAGTAAGATTATTTTTTTGTTTTTAAGAAATTAATACATTTATTCAGCAAGAATGCTTGATAGAGGGATATTAAAGACATTTCAAAAGATTTATATTTCAAATAAATGCTGTTCTTTATAACTTTGTATTCATCAAAGAATCATGAAAAATGGATTCCAGAAAAAAAAAAAAAAATTTAGCAGCACAACTGTTTTCAACATAGATAAGCATATGTGAATACTTTCTAAAGATCATGTGATACTTAACATCTGCTAGTGAAGCGAGAGTACCTCTGATGGAATGTGAGTTTTCTGGTGCTCCGACTGACTTGATACTGAAGAAGCATGGAACCAATTCAGGCCCGAGTTTGACATACGCACCACGATTACTGCCCACTTCGTAGTAGTTCGATGCAAGGAAAATAGTGATAACCTTAAATAAAAAATGAACAACTCCTGAAATAATGCTGGTATCAAAGATGTACTGTACAGACCCTTAAAATCATAACTGAACTGTTGTGCTCTTTCGTTCTTTAGCTTTATCATCTTTGTCCTCAACCTGCAAGTGTTCTTATAAAAACAGACTTTACTGCAGCTTTACAGGACTGTAAGAGACCTCTGAATATACTTTTATGAGAAAAGCTCAACTGTGTGGATCAAGGCTCCTGTTTTAACCTGTCCGTTATGGCAGAGCTCATAGCCCTCCTGTTTACATTCATGTGATCTGATGAGCAGACTAGGCCATGGTTCTGCAGCAGCGCCTGCGTCACGTCTGGCCCAAAGTAACAGCCTCCACCGCGAAAAGAATTCGGACTGCAGCCATTTTGATTTTTAGGGTCACTCCAGAGAATATCAACAACCTGTATCAGACAAATTCTGACAATCTGAAAAAACATAATTGAAAAGCATCATCTTATACTATTCCATCATTGTTCCAGTCATCTTCAAATGTTAGGGAACTACTAAATGATTCAAAAAAAGTTTTATAGAGACCAGTGCTATAATTATTAACTAAATCATAAACTAAAACTAAGTCAAAGGCTGAAAGAGGTATAAAGAAAGCAAAACGCTTCAGGCCAGAAGTGTATTTTATACCTGAGCATATCTAGAAGATTCTATATTGACTCTTGAAATAAACGTTGATTGATTCTTTCGAATCACAAAGCCCAAAGTGCCATGCTCTTTTATAATTCATAAACATTTGTTCAGTAGGTTGGTTGGTGCAAAATTCTCACATGCCCTGCAATAAAGTGAGTCATACTTTGTACTCTAGGTTTAGGCCAAATGGATTTCAAAGGCAGAACGGTTCCACTTTTAAGATAAAAGCTATTTGTCATACACTGTCACCGACAAAACACAGTGGGAACAGTTTCAACTCACTTGCTGCCATTCCAGTTCTTCTCTGGGGGGCTCAGGGGGCTCTAGGGAGACGAAGGAGTCCAGGAAGGGCACTTGGAGCACATCGGTGGGGCTCAGAAGACTGGGGGAAGGAGGAGGTCTGCAGCTTTGTCTGCTGAAACTGTATGTGTGAACGTTGAGATGATCAACGCTGCGTTTAAGCAACCTGAGAGCAGACTTCACCTGAAAAGCAGACTTACATGTGAGGTACAGGCCGTTTTTTTTTTACATAAACCTACTTACTACATTGCTACTTACCTAAACAAACAAAGAAACATGAACTATAGATTTAAAATTAAACTATTTTATGCAAGAAGGAAGCCTCTAAATTAAAGACCTACTTTACGTCTCACAACTGTGCTTCAGAAAATAAATAAATATATAAACAAATGGAAGTTAATTATAGGTTTAAATGGAAATAAAGACTATGATCCATCCGAAAGTAAATAAAAAACCTACTTTATGCATTTCAACAGTGCTCAGAAAGTCCAGATCAGTTTTGTCCAATATGCCACTGTGAGCAATAAGCACTTTGTTGTCAATGACAGTTGTAAGAAGTAGCAGGCTGAACACATCCTGAAGAAGCTGTAGGATTTCCCTGCCATGATGAGTCTATAAAGAGAGCAGAAGATGTTAATGTCCAGTAGGTGGCGGTGACATCTAATATTCGACAGTAAATCTCACAAGTTCATTTTTGGTTTAACTTTTATTACACTCTTTAAACAAGCAAATATGGGTTGCAAGTAATTTAGAGAGTTTTAAGGTTTTAAGTCTTTTTTCAGCTGCTTTAAAGATTGAAAAAAATGAAAAACTTTTAACAAGTCTACATTTAACGTACCTATAATCAAAACATTATTACACACACAAAAGAAAAGCACAAATAAAAATATACCTTATACTTCTGCATGACTTCTCTTGTGAATCCATATCTCCAAGAACATATAAAGCTTGCGCACTAACAATATAAATTATATTTTTAATTCAGTTTGAAAAAAGAAAATACTTTGAGGACATCCTACTCATGGCATACCATGACTAGAAAATATTTTTTGACTACCAGATTGCAGAGACCATGGAAAAACTTTTTTATTGCCTTATTAAAATCCATGCCTTCATTAAAAGGACGTAGAAATGGATGATCTAGCATGTTACCTGAGGTTCATGATGTGGTCCTCATGGTTGCCTCTGTTCAGATGCATGTGGTGCGGTGCGGTGTAGAGCAGCAGGAAGGCAAACAAAATGATTATAATCTCTGTCGATTTTTTTCCCTCGATCCACAAAGTCTCCATTGAATATTTAGGGGTTCTCTGCGGAGGGAAGACCATTCTGGGTATTAAGGCAATACATCTTGAATGTAATAAGTCACAAGTAATGCCCAAGTGGCTTTCATGAACTCATTATCTGGCTCTTCTTAGGTACATTACTGAAGCACAAATATGCTAAAATGTAATTACTAGAAATAATATTACAAATCTAAATCAATCTACTTTTACCTTGTAAAATATAAGCAGTAAGTCATCAAGTCTACCATGCAGATAGCCTGTGAAAGAGAAAGTTGGCATATAAATGCTGTTTATCATTCCAGGAATCAAAAATCAATTGCTTGAATCTGATGAAAATATGCAAAATATAAACACTTTAAATGGTACAACACAACTCTTTAAGAGTATTCCAAGATGGGAATTCAGTTATTCATACATGCTTTTCTCTACTAATTGAATCTGGCTGTGAGGAGCCCATTGAGGTACAGTGAAGTGATTTATGAAATGCAAAATAAATAAGCACTCAGTCATTCATGCTGCCATCACTAGCTTTCCATGCAAGCTATCAAAAATAATTCACATATCTCAAATGAACTACTGCAAAGAATCGGAGGTGGATTAAATAGTATAAAGTGTGTGTAGATGACCATTTTAGTTTTTCATAAAATATATGTTATCTCTTTGGCATAGGAAGTCGATAGGTATATGATGTTTGGCATCTGCTTAAAGAACTTCTTTGTTTCATATAGTAGCTGCAGCACATATTTGCCATGAAGAGACTGAAAATGAGAAGCAGTTATACATTTATGTCACTGGATTTTTATGTTTGCATTTTCTAAAGTACATTTCAGTAGAATTGTAGAATGGCTAGAAATCGAGCATCGCGTTAGTTCAGTCAGGCCACGTTAGTCACGCTTGCATCAGCCGACAGTCAGCTGTTCCTGACGTGTACCAATCCAGTCTTGACACCTATCACCTGCGGTCTATTTAAATTCCTATTCTTCAGTTTTTATAAAAATATAATAAGATTTTCAAATTAAGTTTATGTTATAAATGCAGCCTTGGTGAGCGCATTTTAAAAATCTTACCAACCTCAAAGTTTATTGAGGCATTATTGTGGCAAAATTTGAAGGCCAATTAAAGTCTGCTAGACAGATAAGTAATGTACAAGATGAATTTAGTTTTTGCCAGAGTTTGTACAGTCAATTAGTTTTATAGTGTTGTACCTGCTCCTGTTTAAAGGAGCTGAGCAGGGCATTGGTATCAGTCACGCTCAGCAGGAAGGAGAGACGAGGACCACTGTACGATTCCGGCAAGACAATCTGCTCGTACTTCAACTGCCTGACCTCCTCAGTTAAAGGGTCAACCACAGAGTCCAGGAGGTGAGAGATCAAGTCTGGGGGAAAGAGAGCTTGGCTTCTGTCATGACTACTGTATGTGGTTAGAATAAAAGAAGAATCACATTAAAGAAGTGTGACATTCAACTTGATTATCTTGGTATGAATCTGTGTAACAACAAAGCAATGACAAAAGAAAAAGTATGGTTCAAGGATGATGGAGCATGGAACGGAAAATGCATCATCTATGAAATTAAACCTTTTAGATAGAATCCTCAGAACCAGTCATAGAAGTCCAACCAGCATTTTAAAATCATGAAAAAACTCAAATAAATCACCAGCTATGACCCAAAGCGTAACAATTTCCCATATATAGTCATAAAAATGTACAACTTTTCTCTCCATCAACACGTTTTGTGATAACTATTGTATAATTTGCATTTTGCATTGCAATTTGCATAACGTCTGGCCCTGCACAGGGATTTCATTGTCATTCTTGAAAATGTATTTTTTTTTCTCTGTGTTTTCCAAACATTTATGCAGAGAGAGTTGAATTTCAGCAACAGATGTTTGTATTAAGGAGAGAGAAAATGCAGAACAATTTTTTCTTGCCTTGATTTAGCCAATATCTACTGGACATCATTCCCTGCTTCCTTAGATTGCTACTGATAAACAAACATTATTAAGCTCCTTTTGGAGTGCTACTATCTTGCAAAACGTGAAAGGTATTTACATTTTTGTATTCAGTGATGCTGTGGCAGAGTTTGTCAGTTAAGAATGTGAGTTCATAAATTAGACTGGTTAATGCCAATAATCAGGAAATAATATTCAAGCACATTTTGAGGAAAATCTGCTCAGTTGCTTTGGTAAACAAATTTAACCCTATGTAGTTTTTAACTACTGATTTTTCTAAAACATTAGAAGAACATTCAATGCACAGTCGCTATCTGGCTTTTCCTATTGCGTTCTCTGTGATCTCATTTGAGCTTCTGCTATTCTGTTTGACTAAAGATGGGACTAATTGTCTTCTGTAATCCTGCACTTTGGACAGCTGCCTGTGGAGGCTGGCTGCTGCATTTCTGGCTCTCTCTGCACTACCAGCACTCAACATGGGATCTCCCAAGGTTGCTAAGCAACTGTGTCTCCATATAGCGCTTTTTGGAATCACCGAAAGGAAAGGTGTGAAACACTCCAGCGGGAGATCGTTTGATGCAAAATCACATGATCTAGGGGCTTTATAAAAGGTGAGCTGAGGGCAGCCAAATTCAGATGATAATGAAATAAAAATCAATAAAAACCACCATGATATTTGGGATCTACTGTATCTGTTCAGCTGACCAATAACAAATGGGACCATTTTAAACAATTGGTTATTTTGGTGATTCAATTTGGCAATGCAAATATTAACACACTTTACCTTTTAAAGAAGCCTTTGTATTTTTGAATGTGACATTTATTACCTGGTCCATTCCTATTCATGTGTGTGAAGTTGTCCAACAAGAAACTGAAGAAACTGGAAAGCTATAAAAATGAAAAAGATCTGTTTCCCATTTGTCTCATCGGATTCACGTTACCATGTTAACATCATGCTTTAATGCACACACAGCTTTCGGCACAGGCACACTTGCGTCTTATCCAGAATACTTGAGTGCAAAGATACACCTTGTCTCAGGAGGTCAATATCACAGGTGCTAATTAAAGATGTGCTAAGAGCAGAAAGAACACAATTCAGACATCAGAGACAAAGGCTTTGCTCAAGAGTACACATCCATACAGAAATGATAAGCTGTGTTCGAGAAGGATGGGAGAATTGCTCATCCATTTAATTAACTCTAACAGAGAAAAATCACACCCATTGGTCTACTGCAAAAATATATGGTAAACCATCTAGTTTGTACTTTCAAAAAGATGTAAACAAATCTACATTGTGCACATGCAATTGTGCTTTCATGCCAACTAGTACTTCTCTATAGCCACAAATGGGACACAGGGAGTGATGACAGATGCTGAAGAAAGTGCCTTACTGTGTGGAAGGTGATTCAATTAAATTGAATAAATCAAATAACACATTTGAGGTGGGAAAAAAAAAACAGAAAAAGATGCAATGCAATTCGCAAAAAAAATCTCCTTGAAACCAGGGTTGTTGAAAATGGTAGAGAAAAAAGAGGTTAAATATTGAAAATCCCATTAAAGTATTAGGGATGAAGAATCAATATTGACCTGTTTCTGAGGAGCGTGTTTGCTTCTCAACTGTAATGGATGAGCCACATCCCATGATGGTGCTGCTTGCTTCTAGTCATGAATATTTGTAATTCTCTGGGTTCTCTTCTTCGTTTAGTACCAACCTTAAATGTTTGTGCAAAGAAATAACAGAATAATTGTCCCTAAAATAGCTCAAACTCCAGACATCAGTACCAATAGTGCAACCACATATTCAGGACAGAGGGTAACATAGTTTCATAAAAATACATTTGAACACCAATCTGAATATTGTAAAGATGCATCCTCATGGTTATTGTTGCCACTATTAATAAAAAAGACCTAATATTTAAGTGCTATTTTGATATTCATAATGAAGTGAAATGGCATTAGAAAAAATAAATACTGCTTGAAATTAATAAAGCATCACAATAATGTTCCTCTGTAGAAAAAAGCAACAAAAGATACTTACTGCAGATCATGCTGGACTATAATCTGTGTCCTAAAGAGCCTTTGAAAAGGCCCTTTTAACAAGGATCGAGCTCTGGAAGGCGACACAGTGAGATATGAAAACTGTCACCTTCACAGGGTTAGAATTATATTATTATTATCATTATTATTATTATTATGTGTCTTTATAGTTTAAATATGTTGCCCCAAATGCTTATAATTTTTAAGTAACATGAATCTCTTTAAGAGGCATTAAAACATTATTGACACGTGCTTTATTCCTTAACAACAAAAAGAATATATATAAAAATATTATGAAAAACGCTTTGTGTCTTCATCAGTCATGATTATAGCTTGATAGCATGATTCACATTTATTGAGGGCAACTTTCATTATCTTGCATTTGTGAATAAAATATTTTACAAGCAAAATAATTAGGTTGCAAAGAAAGTAAATTTGCCTCTCTAAAGTGAAAATTCCAGACAAAACATCTTTAAAGTAAATATCAAAGTCATTCTGAATGAAGTTGACAATGAACTGGCAAATGTCTTGCCAATGTTTTATTGTATGAATGCCAAAAAAAAAGATGCAAGTCTCTGGATGCAAGTCACAGAAAGTGGAGTTCAAATTTATGCATAATTTGAATTTAAGTGTAGTCTATTATTCATGGTCTTGTAGTATAGACTTGAAAAGACTAGACTACAAGAACTTTACAAACTGCAAGCAATCATCCAAGAAACGAAACAAGGGGTTTGAAGTGTTTTTAAACTAGGCAAGTGCAAATGTCAGTTTAAGCAGTGGGCTTACACCCCTTTTTGACTGAATCCAATAGGCCTATTAAATATACCAATAAGTCACAAGCCAGCATACAGAAAATAAACTCTCAACATTATAGGCATTTATTTCAACAATTATTTACAGATTCATCTAAATACATACATTTAAAAAAAAGTCTGTTAAAAAGACTCAAGCACCTGGATTTCTGCGTCGTCTCATCTGATCCCTCCAGAATCTCCCCCCTGAGACGGTTCTGTGACGGCTGAAACAGGAGAGATGCGCGGCCTCTGACCCCAGTCTTAATTTGAAATTAAATTTAAATGTAGTATAAGCAAATGTTTTTAATTTTTTTCCATTTATTCATTTTATTGGATCAACCTGTGCATGTACATTGATACACTGTGGGCCTCTACCACATGCTCCCCCTACTGATATATATAGTTTTATTTTATTATCTAGTCTAGTCTAGTATCCATCTAGTATTCATATTCCATATTAACCTTTTGGAATTTTGTTAAAATGGTGAATCCAACTTGAGAGTGGACAGATTATACAACATACAAGATAAAGAGAGCCACTTTATTAAAAGGCATTGTTTCTCAGGTAAGCAACAAACACAATTAAACAATGTACGCTGATGATACATTCGAAAAGGAATCGGTTATAACTGTGGGAATGGAACAGATCATCATCACAAACCACATAAGAACACACAATAATACAAAACCCCATGAGATATCACAGATAAGCAAACCTCTGGCTCAGCCATATTACAGTGGCTTAAACTTGCAATGGATGCCCTCCCTTATGCTGGTTTTGACAAAGCAACACATTTTTGGTTTATAAAATGAATGAAATATACATGACTTTATATGCAAAAAGAAAAGGAAAACATATTAAACACAAATGTAACTAAAACACATTGTAATGATAATTTCTTCCTTGAATATACCAGAAAATAATAATAAATTAATCGAGTGCAGTGATTGCGCAGTGATATTCACTTTCGGCATGTTGTGATACAAGAAATGGGATGGAACAGGAAATGGTTGAGTATGGCTTTGCTGACATGTTCCAGATCAGGTGCATTTGTTCATGCAAAGTAGCAGCTCCATGCGGATGGCGATGCGGGTGTGCCAGCCGAGAGGGAGGATACGGATGTAACGTGCTACGATAGGTGGACGCAGGAGGTTCTGGACTGTGGAAGAGCGGTCAGAGTTTCCATAGAACATCTGAGGGAGAAAAAAAAATTAAATGCTGAAAACAATTAAACCCCATATTTATGTAATCCTTTCTTTAATGCTTATTATTCAAGGATGGGGTGTTTGTCATCTTACCCTGTTGTTTCCAGTTTGGTCCTTGTAGTAGATCCAGTTGAGTTTCTCACTGGTGCGGTACTGCACAGTGTACTTGGTAACCCACTCATCAGAGTCACAGCGGCCCTGGGTCAGGATACCAGAAACCACTTTGACCTCCTTCAGGTCAATCTGAAGCCACTGGTTGGTATCCTGGAATTTAGACAGCCAGGCACACCTTGGACAAGAGAGAGAGAGATAATCTATATATGTGACCCTGGAGCACAAAACAGTCATAAGTAGTGTAACGGAGGCCAGCGAGTAGTGCTGTGCAAGTAAACCTCACTCCCCGATCTCAAGAGACGCACTAGCGACAGACGCTAGTGGCTGTAGCCATTTAGCCTCCTTGTTAGTGTGTCCGCCTCCCATGCCGGAAGACCCGGGTTCGAGCCCCGCTCGGAGCGAGTGCGAGGAGCGTCAGAGAGGACCCGGGTGAGAGGGGTTACATTGGTGCCGTGACCCGGATGGGAGTGAGGTTTAGGGGGGTGAGTGTAACGGAGGCCAGTGAGTAGTGCTGTGCAAGTAAACCTCACTCCCCGATCTCAAGAGACGCACTAGCGACAGACGCTAGTGGCTGTAGCCATTTAGCCTCCTTGTTAGTGCGTCCGCCTCCCATGCCGGAAGACCCGGGTTCGAGCCCCGCTCGGAGCGAGTGCGAGGAGCGTCAGAGAGGACCCGGGTGAGAGGGGTTACAGTAGCACAGGTATATTTGTAGCAATAGCCAACAATTTATTGTATGCATCAAAATGATCATGATTTTTCAGTTTATTCCAAAAAACATTAGGATATTAAGTAAAGATCATGTTCCATGAAGACATTTAGTAAATTTCCTACAATAAATATATCAGAACAAAATTTTTTATTAGAAATATGCATTGCTAAGAGCTTCATTTAGACAAGTTTAAAGGCGATCTTGGCCAAATATTATCCTTTCTGATATGCTCATTTGGTGCATTTCCTCTTATTATTAATATTGAAAATGGTTGTGTTGCTTAATATGTTTTTTTATTTTTTTTATTATTATTATTTTTTAGGATTTTTGATTAATATGTCCATTTAATGCATCTTTTAATCAATTTAACTCATCCTTGCTGAATAAAGGTATTTATTTATTTTTTACATTTTGAAAGCTGTGGCTTCTGTTCCTGCAGCCACCATACTAATAAATAATTCAGAGAACTCACCCAAATCCTTGGTTGTTGAGCCTTGCTTTGCTTGGAATCCAGGAGGAGAACCAGCCTGTGTACTGGTCTTCATTAGAGCAGCTGAACTGATCTGAGGTCACAGATCCTTCCTCAAAACCCATGGGCTTATGGTAGGGACACTCTGGATAGTAAATTGAGAATGTGGCTAAAATGTATCTTTGCATATACCGTAATTGGAAGTAAAAACATAAATGCATCTAATGTCAGTTTCTATGTCATAAATGCATGCCAACCAGGCTTTCTGAATCTACAGGCAGCTCCAAATAACAAAAATCTATGGTCAGGCCCATTCAACAAAAGCCTGCAGGATGTCAGACATGTCTGACACGAGGCTTAATGAAACATTAGTCACACAATCAGAGAGCTTTCCTTGTCGTGCTGTGTTAAAGAGAAATTGACAAAGCGTTAATCTGGCAGCTCTCTAATTCCGTGCTTCCACTCTTCTGCTCGTGACTTTACAATCCCAAAAGCTTTAGTTCCCCATAGTGAAAGATCAACATCCATTAAGACTTGAGCTTGACAGATGGTCACGTTCCACTCTTAAGCTCCAGTCCTACATCAATGTTTTTACATAACAGTCTCTCTTTTCAAGGATTTAAGATGTTCTTTGTGACATACATCCACTTCCAGTTTTGATTCGGATGAAACCAAGGGGAAATAAATGCATTCAGAAGTCATGAATTCTAAACTGAATTTCCCTTTAAATATCTCTCCAAAAGCCAACACTTAAATGTTGATAACTAAACCGTAACTTCCATTGCATGGTCGAAAATACAATGGAAGTCAAAGGGAATCAAAACTCTTTGGTTACCAAGGTTCTTCCATAAAAGAAAGCAAGACATACAGGTTTGGAACAACATAATAATTTACAGAATTTACATTTTGGTTAACAATCACTTTTACTGTTCAATGGTTTGATTAACAGGACCTAATCTTGTTTTGGAAAATCTCAGCATTTTAACATTATGGGATTATGAATGAGCATCCGGTCCATCTCCGATTTTTGCTCCATTTAATCACATTCTAACACATTAGTCTTGGAGGACTCTGAACACAAGTTGCTCTCTTTTAATGGAGCATGTCTGCCCTGTGGTGGTGTGGCAGTGGGATGCGATGATGGTGCACATGGCCCAGTTGAAACTCTAACCAAATGATTAATGACTTTCTGCACCACTACAGGCGAAGGTTTGTCCAGCAGCAAGATCATTTGCACGTCCTGCCTTCTGTTTTCAGAGGGCACCAGCTAGTGCTAACTAATCCATTCATCTCAATTCCCAAAGAGTGCAAAGCCCCATTAAAAAGTCCAGACAAAACAAACATAAAGGATTGCAGGGGTATTTGATTCACAATTCACCTTCAGGCAGTAAAAACAGTCCTATCTAGATAACTTGAAGGAAACTAACTCATTACATATTTAACCCGTTTTGAACCACTTCTTCATGATGAAGCCTATCCAAACCAGGACAAAGCCTACAAAGCACTCACACTTAGGTTACAATTAGTGCTTATTACCTTTTAAAAGAAGAACGTAATGTGATTCTTTGAATGCATTTTCCGTCCATATTTATTACAGTTCCTTTCTGTTTTTTTTACCTGGCATGCAGTTTATCTCCTGGCCCCTTGATGAAGAACCTTTGGAAAGCAAATCGCTAGAGGAATCACAGTCACACTTGCAGGTTTTCCCGGCCCATGTGTCATTGCCCTCACCATCCTAAGCACATATTAACGTTGTCATCAATTCTTATCTTTTAATTGTCTCTGATATTAATATTAAATGTGTTTAATTACCTCTTGCGCTTGCAACCCAATAAAACCTGGACAAAATGTGGAAGAGTAAAAAAAGGAACATTCCATTAGGTTATAAATAAAATTGTAATACAGGTCAAATACGTTTTATTAACATTTAACATTCACACTCATCTTTATTAAGTTAGTTAAGTAATAGTATTTTTTCATTGTTCTTTGTCTTAAATATGATACCACTAGTTTTTTTATTTTTTTAATTCATAATTAATTTCTTCTAATTTAGTGAAAATGATTCAACTCAACAACACATACCTTCAGACAGCAGCAGGACGGCTAACAGAAACGCGTTCTGCAGTCTGTACTCCATGATGTTTATTTTTCAAGTGGTGGACCACCGCACTGATATTAAAGGTGCTGGATTACTGTAATCCACAGAGCCCTAATGGCCTTATCTAATGCCCTTCATCTCAAAGCTCCTCCCTTTACTGCTGAACGCTTGAAATTGTTCACATCCCAGTCCGACCCTTGTCTGTTAAAAAAAAGAAGAAATAGCCAAATGATCCCAGATTATGAAGAAGAAAGATCAGCTTCTGTGACCCAGTTAATGGTTCAATGCTTGCAATTAACTCAATTCAACTTCTAATTTCATTATGTGCAGGTCTTCGTTCATTTTTCATTAATAATGTAAAATACATAGGTTTCTTATATGCTGGCAGGTGTTTCAATGAAATGATGCATGCTGAAACATAGCTGGGTAGACATTGTTTTAATTGTTATTAATGACAGCAGAATATACATTATGAACACTGTTAGAGTCAGACATGCCCGGACTTAAATCAAACGTTAGGGTGCTGTTTCTCACTTGTACCCTAAAGATAACACACAAACAGTCTTCACAAAAGACATAGACAAAGTGCTGAGTGAGTGGTGGTGGTCGTGTTTGAGCTAAATGTTGTGCATTGGTGAATAAAGTTACAAGCAAATAACTTTGGATAGATGAAGGCCCAGACAGAATCTGCACTTAATAAATAAATATGGAAGTGTGTGTTAAATAAAACTATAGAGTACTAGACTCTGACTGAAAGAAACAGTCAAAAGCCAAATTGCTTCATAAACGAACATGCAAGCGGTGAGGGATGTGAAGAACTTTGCAGATTCTGTATGGGCCTGAAAGATGTAACCAAAATGATGGCTGTTGACTAAATGAAAGTCACATTCTGACTGGTTGGATTTTGACAGCTACTGTATTTTGTTCATGTCAATCCTGTCAGAAGCAGAAGGGGAAAGGACACAATTTAGGGATAGACCACATTGTCAGTTCAGCCAACAGGATTCAAACAGACTTCATTAATTCAGCAAAACAGTTCAACATCAAATAGGAACAGTCTTAACATTTATATGAAATAAAAACAGATATGTTTCTAAGTACATTCTATGACAGACTCAGGATTCAGTCCACTAAAATAAAACGAGAATGACAGATATGTCTGTGAACTCATAGGACAGATGCTCTTCTGCCAGAATAAATTATTTTTCCTGATAGATTGTAAACCTTTGGCCTTGCATGACTTCACAATGGCTTTAGTTGGCACACAATGGCTTTAGACAATAATGTGTTTTTTTCAATACTTATAAACATCATGAAATGTCTAAAGTAGAAAAGAGAAAACTGTTTTCGATAACCATGAAAGATGAAGATGCAGCTGACCACTGGGCCTGGTTTAAGACTTACATTCTTATGGAGATATAAAAGTTTGTCCAATGGAAAAAAACAATTAAATACATTATATTCTAAGAGGATACAGTTTTCAAATCATTGCCAAGCCACAGAGACTGAACAACCATTCACAAATATGAGGATAAATTAAGATGTCCAATATATTTAATCTATTCTGTGCACTTTTGGGGACAAACCTGAATGTTTATATCCCTGCATTCAACAGCTCAGACACTGGAAGGCTAACAGGCATCCTATTTGGATGATAGATGCTACAAGCCAATATAAGACAAGCTGTCTATGGCTATTAAACCATGACAGATGAGTTGTCAGTACCTGCAGGTATACTTCAACATGGCAGTGAAGCAAAAAGCTCTCTGAATCACCTTCAAAATATACTTCAACATACATTAAAGGCATGCAAAATCCTACTCATTCAGTCCATGTATAAGGTGAACAGAGGTAAAGTGGGACACAATTTGTCAGTGTAATTTTTAAAACGTTATCCTACAATGTCATCCTGAAGATAGAATTTTTACATTTTTATAGGATAAGCTACATTACATGTTTGATTAAAAAAAAAACGATAATATTGTGAAATATTATTACAATTTAAAATATTATATATATGAATATTATATATATATATATATATATATATATATATATATATATATATATATATATATATATTAAAATGTAATTTATTCCTGTGATGATAAAGCTGAATTTTCAGCGTCATTACTCCAATCTTCAGTGTCACATGATTCTTCACAAATCATAATATGCTGATTTGGTGCTCATGAAACATACATTATTATCAATGTTTAAAATGTTTGTTTTTTTTTCAGGATTCTTTTATAAATAGAAAGATAAAGAACACAAATTATTCGAAACTTTAATCTTTTATAACATTGTAGATGTCTTTACTGTCACTTCAGTTCAGTGCAGTGCATATATATATATATATATATATATATATATATATATATATAAACCTAAAACAAACTTTAAAACAGTATTGTGTATTCACTCTACATTATTACACCACTATCAGCCTCAAATGACAGAATGGTCATTTCTGCCCACAAAGATGCAGCCCTTTTTCTGTTTTAGCGCTTAAACTAGCTTTGTAGCATTTTAGTACTCTTGGATAGGGACGTGGTCATTTTTTTTGCATGTTAAGCATGATTCCACATAAGTTGATTTGAAAGAAAAAAACATAGTATTAAAAACAAAATAATGGTGCTTAGCAAACCAGAAGAAATGCAGAATCAGCGACATTCTACAGGCTGCAAACACAGGTTTTGTAGCAGGTTTAACAAGGCTGGTTATAGATTACCACCCCCAGCCCACCTCACCACAGCTGGCGACAGCCAAAATATTAATCTTCGCAGACTTAACAGCTGGCTGATGAGAAGATTACCTGGCACCACAGAGACAGACTGTGTCAACGTACTGCAGATTAAACGATGTTAGACAAGGTGGACAAGGTGTTAATCCAGTGACTTAATCACATTCAGGCCAGGATGAAATACTCTCAAACCAGCAGACCGCATTACTCAGGAACAAAGGATTCTATTCCACTAATATTAACCTGAAAATATGCAACAAGAACACAAGAGCTTCCAGAAAGGGGCTTTTTGAACAACCACATAGAAGTCGACTCTAATCTCTTCCTACAAATCAAAAAACAACAGCTTGTTATTGCGTGGCAGTTTAACCATGAAAGACAACACAAGAGTTCAACAGAACATAATGACTAAACATGATTGCTGTCAGATATAGGATGTGAGATATAGAGAATAGAAATGATTCAAGATGTTACTGAAAATGAACTTGGTTATTTCATTATGCAGAACACTCTACAATAGTGCTGAGACAACAGAATCAATAAAGTTATAAATGAGAACTGATAAACAAACAAAAAATAAATAAACATGACTTTTGATGTACCGTATTTTTCAGACTATAAGTCGCACCTGGGTATAAGTCGCATCAGTCCAAAAATACGTCATGATGAGGAAAAAAACATATATAAGTCGCACTGGACTATAAGTCGCATTTATTTAGAACCAAGAACCAAGGGAAAACATTACCGTCTCCGGCCACGAGAGGGCGCTCTATGTTTTCAGTGTAGACTACAGGAGCAATGAACAGCATAGAGCGCCCTCTCGCGGCTGTAGATGGTAATGTTTTATCTTGGTTAATTTCTCTCGGTTCATGTCAAATTAATTTTGATAAATAAGTCGCACCTGACTATAAGTCGCAGGACCAGCCAAACTATGAAAAAAAGTGATATATAAACTAAATAAACTAAATCTGAATGTATAACTTGAACATTAAAGTTCCAAATCCAGTCCTGTGAAAGACAGAGCTCATATACTGTAGGTAGATAAGATTAGATAAGGTAGAAGATTAGATTTTTAGACGTTTTAATCAAACACCATATCAACAAAAACACCTGTGAAATGTCTGTTTAAAGTGCACCATTGATACACTATATTAATAACAATAAAGAAAAAAGTTCCCACGACACATTTCACTAGAGTTATTCAATTGAGAAATGCTCTGTCACTCTCTTTGGGGGGGATTTTGTAAGAAACATCAGTTGTTAAGCAAAGTGCCTGTCGTGTTAATCAATGTAAATGAATACAAATGTAATACTCTGCTGCAGCTCTATGAAGGATGATAAATTGACCTCAACGTTATGATGTATTGCTCTGTTTGCATTGGTATTCAAATGCCTGGAATTCTTAATATAGCAATTTTGCATATTTTGTATCCATCTCATTTCAATCTATATTAGTAGAATATAATTTAATGAAATGTACGGTGAGATAAATCTAAATCAAACACTGAAAGCCTGAATGAAAATGTGCTGCATTTCAGAGGCCACTTGAAAATCTTACCGCGTCTCCCACCTGCCCTCCCCGCTAACAGATCAATAACTGCATTACATCTTTGAAATCCTTTTACCAGGTTCCGAGGCAATGCTTTCACCTCTTCAAAAACCTGCGGTTAAATTGATTCAAATAAAACCGCCAGTTATTCAGTTTGTTCAAAGGATCATGCACACGTGCAACTCAATCCCCACAAAGCGACCGCTGAAAGTCACGTCAGGATGGAGTAACGGACTTAACTCTCACAACCTTGAGCAGAGCCGCTTGTAAACCACCAGCTGGGGAGGAAGACACCGTAAGGCCTTCTCAGGAAATCCAGCTCTTCGGGGATCTGGATCTCTAATGGACTCATGTTAAAAACAAGCACTATCTGATCCCAGCGTGTTGGGTATTGAATGGCAAGCTCATGGGAAGTTAAAAAAAAATTAAAATTGTAAGACACCGTCTATGGGTAAAGTGAGACGAATAGCCATCATGGGACGTGGTTAGGATGCATCAGTAGTTGCTGATATGCTGCTGCATGTTTTAAACAGGGATGACTCAAAGACCTGAAGTATGAGACAGTGTGTAATATAAACCTAGTCTGCACTGAGAATTCACTCATCAGAAAACAATGTTCGGAAAAGAGAGGAAAATAATTTAGAAACAATAAGTACTTTTGTTACAACCATAAAATGCACTCTGTACATCGTAACTATTAACACACCAATAATTCATTAAATAATCTCCATGAAATATAGAATTATTACACATTAAATATTTATACATTCTCTTGTGTATAAACTAAAGCTCTTACAATTCCACAGATTCTTTTTTGTCCCCCGTCCCCAAGTTTCCATATACAAATACATAGATTCATATCATCGTCAATAAGCAATTTTCAACAGAAAACTGAACCCAGATGTAATGAACAAGAATACAAATTCTATCAAATGTGGATGCTTAAAAAAAAAACAAATCTGAGGCATAACTATTGCCACCTTCTGGCCAGAAGTGGCATTGTGTACCACTGTATGAACAACAGCATTCCATCGGTAGCCAGGAAGGAAAAGGAGAAACCAAGTACACTAGTGGCCACTAGGGGCCCTTCCTCCTCTAAAGAGCCGTTTCTTTCAGATCGTTGAGGTTTGGCATTCTCGCGCGAGCGGCTCTGGTGAAGCCGATACCGTTCTGCCCACCTTTGTTTGCCATTTGGTCTGGGTACGGTGCGCCCTCGGCCCTATTCAACGCGGAGATGTGCCAGCTGGACTCAATCTGCCCTGGCAGAGGGTAGTTGTGGGGTTTGCGGCTCTTGGTATTTGGGGTAACGCTGCCCGGTGGGAGCCCTCTGGCCTCATTCAGGTTCCCTTTGGAAGGGGGGTTGGGGAGAGGCTGGAAGCGCAGCTCTGCCGAGCGATCGGGAGGTGGGGGCTGAGTGGAAGTAGCAGGAGACGAAAGGTGTAGGAGCTTCCGCAAGGACTTCAGAGGCTGGTTCTGCAACAGGAAACCATTAATAATGCATGTCTGTGTGCAATCATAAAATACAAAGGAAGGATAAATTACATTTTTATACAGATTAAAATAGAATAAAGTTATATATATATATATATATATATATATATATATATATATATAAAGTATATATATATATATATATATATATATATATATATATATATATATATATATATATGTATTTCACAATATTACTTTTTTTTGATAGATAACGATAACTATAAAGTATCCACAAGACAGCTATAACGATAACTATGATGAATCACTTTCAAAACTATTTCTTCCACACGATTAACAATAAAAACATTGACAGCCAATCAGAATCCATCCTGGGCATTAAAAGTAGCAAACAACAAAACAGCAGCATGTGCTTAGAATAAACTGAATGTTATAGCGTATCAGTACGGATACTTATATATTTGAGTTATCTTTATAGAATTTGTTATTTTCTTTTACCTGAGGCTGCACATCTGTCTGCTTTTCAGGTGGCCAAGTGTTGTCCCTGTCACGGTCACGGTCCCTCTCACGGTTTCGATCCCGGTCACGCTCCCTGTCCCTTTCCAGATCCCGTTCCCGGTCTCGATCTCGGTTGCGGTGTCGACTGCTGTGATGAGACGATGATTTGACTGGTCTTTGTATCACTAGCTGCTCTTGCTGAGCCTCACTAGGAACCTGACACACAGATCAAACCACATTACCAGGGAACTCACCTGAATGCTGGGACTTGTGTACAATAAATCTCCTCTCCAAACAAAAATACACCCAATAATCTCGTGCATTAGGTCAGAAAACTGGGAATGTGTTGAAATACTGCCTTTTTAGTCATGGCAACCAGTTGATAATGATGGAAACAATTTAATAATGAACAAAAATTCATACCAGTGACCAGTTTTTACAAGTTTATCTGGAGAGCATGAATTTTTGAAGATAGCTAAAGGAGTGTTTCGAGACGTGCCCAGTTTCTGACCCTTTGTACCAAAATGTGCAAGATTTTGTGTACAGAAGACAGAGAGTTTGTGTGTGGAAACATTTTAACCACTTCTCCTACTCTTTCCCAGGTTCGGAGAATGGTAAATGAGAAAACGTGCGTCCTCTTTGAGCAAGTGCTGCTAAAGACGGTTATGGGGTCCATGCTTCTAACAGAACACATGCTGATGCTTTTGCGATGCTAGCAGTAACCCAAGCAATGGTGTTTAGTGAGTAAAACACACAGGACCAGATCTGTTACATCAACATATAAAAACACTCTGACCTAATACAGTTTGACATTGATTATCAGAGTTAAATTACATAACACAGTATATTACACTGTCTCTTTTACCAGCTATTGAGATCATAAATTAAATGTGGTACTTGCAAAGATGCATTAGGCTTAAAGAACAATTTAAGAACAGCTTTAATTTGGCTGTAAATTCATATGTAATACATTGATACAATATAACATCAATACAGCTATTACAAAAACAATAATTTTTTATTATTATTGTTGTATTAAATTATTTTAATTCTGGGTTTTCTCTTAGCAAACACCTCATTATATATATATATATATATAAAATAATTAATATTTATATAAAATAATGAATAATTTATTTATTTATTTATATATAACTATATTTTTCAGCAAATAAAACACATATAATTAATCTGATAAAATAATCAGCATATCATGTAATTAATTTGATTAAAATGTTTAATATAGATCTGGACCTGATGTTTTGCACATTATAAATGGCTCTGAAAAAAAAAAACCCTCTAAATAAAAATTATAATAAAATGACAAAAAGACATCTAGTCGTAAAACACCCATACATTTAGTATGACATGCAATGAAGATGTGTTTATTTGGTAGAGCGGCACGGTTTTATGTGAGCAATACCATGGGCTGCGGGACAACAGGAAGCACTTTGACAGAAGAGTTATGCTTTAAGCTATTCTTTGAGTTAAAGAGGGGGAAAAGGCTTTTCTTGATGCTTGGGTTCCTTCCTGCGTTGCCGTCCGTCTGCAATATAAGACGCACAAAACCCCAGTGGCTCATTCTATTAACACCAAACATCTTTTGTTGTTGAATACAGCAGATGAACATACGGTCCTCTGGCTCAATATTTGCGGACAGAGCACAGTAGAGGCAGATTCTGCCACACACATGCTGCTCGGGTCTGTAATGGTCTCCATATGGCTATTGTGGGGAAATGCTACAGAAGGCACTGAACTGCACTGAGAGTCTCTGTTGGATTCTGTCCGGCATTCACTGGACAATGGAACAAGTGGACGGCCTCCCGTTTGGGACGATTTTACCATTTCACCTTCTTTTTTTGCACTGTTCAACTACTTGCTGATTGAGATTGCTGAATGAACACTATGAGGTGAAATCTCGCCTATTAATTTTAGTGAAAGAGAGACAGTATTTTTCTATCCTAGACTATTACATCTGTATACAATATATCATTTAAGTTCAACGACTAGCAGACAGACATACAGAAAAAAACACACAACACAGCAGCTAAGCAGCACATGTACATGTATAATAACATACACTGGCTATTCTTACTGCATTTGATACCATTTTTGAGAGTTGAAAAAAGGAAATGTAATGAATAGGACATTCTTACCGGCTGTGACTTCTTCTTTTTCTTCTTTATGGCTCTAAAGAAACCTTGTTTTTCTTTTGGTTTAGGGACCTCTGGTGGGTTCATGACCATAGCCTCTGAATTATTCCTACAAATGTAATTATTAAAAGTTGAATCTCACAAAGAGATTTTGGTCATAAAATCAAATAAGATTTCAATTATCTGCTAATTACTGTAGTGCAAATAAAAAATTATGTCATTGTAATAACAGTAATAAAAGTCCAGACAACTTCTAAAATAACATCAGTATATATATATACATATATATATATATATATATATATATATATATATATATATATATATATATATATATATATATATATATATATATATATATATATATATATATATATATATATATATATATATATGTGTATATATGTATGTATGTCACTATGTAATAGTCAGGTATACCAATATTTTTGTCTATGCTAGTGAAATATGATAAACATGTAGTGTATGCTAGTGAATATGATAAACATGTTTAACATCTTTAATTAAGATTCAACCTATCACATAAAACATGAACAGCCATATTCTCAGAGAACTGGCTAATGAAAGCAAATCAGTGAATCAATATCATCTATCATCAGTGAATTTAAAGAGAATGTAAAGTGGGCATGCTTTATTATTTTCTGCACTTACTGTTTCCAGACATCTCACAATCATCAAGAACACTAAGTAATTTTACATCGAAGTAAAGTTCAGTTTTTTTTTCATTTGAAGCAAAATATTTAATGTTGTCACTTTCAGCTTAACAAAGCATTTCACCTTACAGCCATGGTATTTGTGTACAGAATAATTCATTTGTCTAGATCGAGCGTGTGCTGCCTTAACAAGCATGTTCGCTCACCAGGGGTCAAAATTGGTCTGCCGTTTGGGGTGGTTTGTCATGGCTGTGCTTTCTGCCGCCACCGCTGGCACTCTGCTCTGGCCAGCACTCTCATGGAAGGAGTTGTCAGGTCGAGGAGAAGGGACTGCACAAAAGGACAGAAAAAAATAAATAAAGTTAGAATATCAAAGCTTAAGTCAAACATTATTACCCCATAAATAAATGCACATATAAAATTACTTAAAATAAAATAATTGTATTCAGCAAGGACATATTAATTTAAAAAAAAAAGTTACAGTACAGACATTTATAATGTTACAAGCGGTTTCTATATTTTAAATCTATATCTACATTTTTGGGGTACCTCTGTAAAAACTTCCCACTCTGCGAGGCATCGAGTCACTGTAGATGATTCTGTTCTCCTTGGATGAGGTTCCATCCTCCATATGAGTGTCATGGTACATCCCAGGCTGGGTTACAAGAGGATAGTCACACTGCAGGATAGTATAAAACAGTAGTTCCTTCAACTTACTGTACATACTGTCTTACTGTAACTTTAGATTTGCTTGGGGAGAAAGGAATGATTGAGCAAGAGAAAAAGAAGTGTGAAAGAGAGGTTAAAACCGACAGTTCAGCCAAAAATGAAATTTATGTCAACACTTAATCACCCCTCATATCATTCCAAACCTGTGTAACATTCTTTCTCCAATAGAACGCAAAAGAAAAAGAGTTTTGACTGTGGAATGTTGGTTTAGTCCTGGGACATATTTACATATGGATCACTTTTTGTTTCATCTACATTTGTTTCGTCTACATTGTAATTTCATGTCAAAATAATATGGAAATAGTCTTTAAAGTTTAATTCAAAAGAAAAAATTTAGAACAACATGACAGTGTAAATAACAACAGAAATGTCATTTTACTGGGGTGAACTGTCCATTTAGATATTGAGAAGATACTGAGAACCTAGATATCTAATGCTAAAGACATGAGCTAGCAGTTAATGTAGTGACATGAACATTTACAAAACATCCATATTAATGGTCAGAAAGCTTAATGTGAATTGTTTTTATGATCAATGCATTAAAAAAAAACAAAAAGATGAGGCATGAAAAACAGTAGCAGCTACTGAATGTGTGAGTGGACACATTCTGAGGGTCCTGCTGAGACCTCGGACCTCGTTTTTTGGGCGTTGTGAGTGGAAGGAAGCTGTGTTGTCCCTCGTGGAATCTTTAATCGGGGGGCGAGAATGAGGCTTCTCTTTGGGAGACTGGTCATTCTGCAGACATAAACACAGCAAAATAAGCAGACACTGGAAGACACTGGGAGTGTGTATGTCATAATCAGGTAGGACAAAAAAAAATGCATGAATGCAGAAGGCAGCAGAGCCATTTCTTAAATTAGATCACATGCACACATGCAAGCACATCACAAATCTCCTGAAATTATTACAGTGAACAAGTTAAATTTGTAATATTGCTTTTTGCGAACGGTAGAGAATTCGTGATATTCAGACAAAGATGAACAGATGAATAAGAGGGTATCCTTGCTTGGATAGAACTATTCAAACGCTGATCACAGCAACCAACAGACAGCATTTTAGCGAGATCAGCACCTAATATGCTACAGGACACAGAGATAAAACAAGAGCAGGTCACTGACCCTGCTCAGATCTTGCGCGAGTTCTTCTCGGGAGGAGCTGGTGTTGTGGCGTGGGAGGGTGCGATGCTGGAGCTGCGGCGAGAGGAGTTGTAAGCTGCTGGCACGTGTTGGCACTCCCTGCCCGACCGCCAAATTCGCCTCCTGGCCATGCGGCCGATGTCGCTCTCTCCGCACGTACATGGAGTGGCGATGAGGGCGCTGCTGCGAGGAAAACGGGCTGGTGTAGCCGAGACCGTAAGGATAGGATTCGTGCGGGGAGGGCATATTGTGAGGATGGCTGCCCCCTGCTCCCGCGGCCCTGCTTAGGTCCAGTGTGTCCGAAGACTTCGGTTCATCCGGTGTCTTTTTCCGACCCGAAGAACGTCGTGAGTCCAGAGTGCCCCCTTCCAGTCGCGTGTTCCCCCGGCTGCTCGGACTGTGACCCTGTCGCTCCGTCCCAGAATGCCGTTCACCTCTCGGGCTCCCGGGAGCTGCGTTTAGATCCAGACAGCTGGACGGGAAGTAGCGGGAACCTGAGCCCGATCCCACCATGGGATCATCCAGGTGGAGTCGTGTCTCGGCCAGGTTGCTTACGGACTTGGTGTCGTTCAGTGCTCCGTGGCTCTTGGACAGGCTGAGGAAGGACGAGGAGCTTTTGGAGGATGACGTGGAAGGCATGGATCCATGTGAAGATTCCATGTGGTTATGGCGACTGTGCTTGTCCCCAGACTGCAGCGTGCTGGTTTTCCCTTCCAGGAAGGACGAGTGGCGGCCTGGTTTGGATGACTTGAGGTACTTGCCAGTAGAGGTGTCCCCTCCCGCAGTGACACCTCCAGTTTTAGGCCCCAGGTTGAAATCAAATTCGGTCTTTCCCTTTGCATCTTTGGGGCTGAGTAGGTGGGGAAGGTTGTTGTTTGCCAGGTCTTTGCTACAAGAGGCCGAGCGGCTGATGGTCTGGGCCTGGTAGCTCTTGGGGTGTAGTGTGGGACTCAGGGTGGATGAGGTCAGCATGTTGCTGCCGTTCAGGAAGCTGTCGGTGCTCCGGTGGAGGTCTTCATGGCGCGGTAGAGACGAGCAGTCCTTGCTGCTAGCATGCCGGTGACCTGAACTCTTACTTCCGTGGCTCCTGCAGGGATAAACACAACATATTTATCGATTATCAATTAAAGATGTAATCAAACAGACGTTAAACACTTTTAACAGTTATTATTATATGTTGCAATCAAACTTATAGCAAAATTTGGTAGTTCTGTATGTTGTTTCAGGGTTGGCATCATCGGAGGTTCTCTGAGGAGCTGGCATCATCTCTTCTCAGGTGTTCTGGATCCAGACTGAAGCTTATGTAAATCCGAGTAGTGATTAAGAACCACTGTGATTAACCACTGGTGGTGCTTGAGGAGACTCCCCCCTTCTATGTGCAGCACTTTGAGAGCCCAGAAAAGCATTATATACATGTAAGGAATTATTAAGAAACAATTGTAATTTTGGCAGTTCCGTTTGCTGCCCCTAGTTGCTCGGAAATCACAGATTTCACACTTAACCTAGTTACTAGAAGTAGTTTCTACTGACCGGCTGGGTATGGTGTTGTCTCCGTGGTATGGTTTTCTCTTCGAGGAGCGAGGTGGGGTGGGCGACGGGGCAGCTGGCCGCTCTGGCCCTCTAAGGCCCTGAAACACTGGGTGGTTCAGACACTGTTCTGTCAGAAAGCGTTCGGTGGGGTTCAGGCACAGCAGGTTCTGACACAGTGAAAAGAGAATGAGGAGAGTCATGCCACACTAGAACAATAAAAACTCATTCACATTCAGTCTTTAATAACACTTCGCACTTGGGGTGATATGACATCTGCAGTTTATTTTAAAATAAATCCACACCAAATATATCACAACTGCTGGGATTCGAAAGGGATTTTCTAATGAATGTTGCAGACAGTTTTACCTTCATTAAATCCAACATGAGTCCATTGATGATGCCCAGGTACCTTCGATCAAGCGTCTGAGGATGACTTACAGAAGGAAACTGTAAAAAAAAAAGCACATACATATATACTTAAAGAAAGAGGGAGGACTAAAGAATAAAACTGAATATTTGCATATTTAATAACAAATATGGAATACTAGTGATTGATTTATTGCATTACAATAGGCTGAAGCTTTACAATTACTAAATGAAATTTATACTGAAATAAAAATAAATGAAACCTAAATAGTAATATAAAAATAAAACGACAAAAGTAAATAACAAAATTACTAAAAATTAAACTAAAAATGAAAACTAAAAATATAAAAGTAAAAACACATTTAAAATATTAATTAAATCAATAATAGTTTATAAATCTATGACATCAACACGGATTACATCAATTACAGGCTTTAAATCAATTACATTTCTTTTTTAACCAAATCTGTAAAATAAAAAAAAATTATGACAATTAAGTAATAAATAAAAACTCTATATTTAATTTTTTTTTTTATATAATTTTTTACCATTTACTTGGTAAGAAGCATTGTAATTAGCTAAATAATGTATAGTCAGATAGTCATGACTACACACCTACAGGCTGATAAGTAATTGCAAAAATGGCTAAGAATCATTTGCAGATGTCACTTGTGGAAACAAAATATGGTTTAAGATGTGTGCAAAAGTGTCCAAATACTTTTTGATTCTATGTATGTTTGAGTGTATGTGTATGTGTGTGAAAATTATGTACTGTAATCAGCCCTGTCAAGGCAGAGCCAGTTGTGTTTCACACTGCCACATAGCAATACATGAGTCATAGGCAGCCACTTATTCAGAATACTGGGATCCGTGCCATAGAAAAGAAGAGCAGAGAAGAGGAGAGGAGAGGAAAGCACAGAACATAACAGGACAGAGGAGTGAATTAGAAGAAGGTCCCTACTCTTAGTCCGGCAAAACGAGGGTTGCTGTAGAACAGCTTCATCTGCTCTGGGGGTAAGGGGCCCAACACCTTCTGAATGGTGAAGAGCTGGTCAATTTCACTCTCTCCCGGAAACAGGGGCTGCCCATCACTCAGTTCTCCCAAAATACACCCCACAGACCACATGTCCACCGCCTTCCCATATGGAGCTCTGGGAGAGCCAAGAAGAAGACAAAAATAAGTCAGGAACAGACCTTCATTTGAACATCTCCTTTTCCTAGAAAATCAATTACCGTATTTTCCGCACTATAAGTCGCACTTTATTTCATTGTTTGGCTGGCCCTGCGACTTATAGTCAGGTACGACTTATTTATCAAAATTAATTTGACATGAACCAAGAGAAATGAACTAAGAGAGATGAACCAAGAGAAAACATTACCGTCTACAGCCGCTAGAGGGCGCTCTATGCTGCTAAGTGCTCCTGTAGTTTATCACTGAGCAGTATAGAGCGCCATCTCGCGGCTGGAGACGGTAATGTTTTCTCTTGGTTCTTGGTTCTAAATAAATGCAACTTATAGTCCAGTGCGACATAATATATGTTTTTTTCCTCATCATAACGTATTTTTGGACTGATGCGACTTATACTCAGGTGCGACTTATAGTCAGAAAAATACGGTACACTTAATTAAATGTACATGTAATTAAATTATAAACATATCAGTAAAAAAGGTTCTTTTTATTTTTATCTTAATCTTTTATTGATAGATGCAAGAAAAAAAAACTGAAGAAAATGTATGGTGTTTGGTCTTGCAAAAGGTTAAGTTGTTCAGGGTGGTTTCTGGGTGTTGTTATGTTGTTGCTTATGACCTCAGCAGAGCCCACCCAAAGTCACTGTAATGTTCGGTGGCTTTATTACAGAAATTCATTCTTGATTTAAAGTGATAGTCCACCTAAAAATTAAAAATTTGTACTTATTTACTAACCCTCAAGTTGTTCAAAACTAGTATGAGTTTCTTTCTTCTGTTGAACACAAAAGAAAACATTATTAAAAATGTTGGTAACCAAACAGTTGATGGTAGCCATTGACTTCCATCATATATTATGGAAGCCAAAAGCTACCGTCAACTGTCTGGTTACCATGATTATTCAAAATATCTTCCTTGTGTTCAACTGAAGAAATAAACTGATACAGGTTTTTGTGAGTAAATTAGGGTGAGTAAATGCAGAATTTTCATTTGGGGTGAACTATCCCTTTAAGATTTGGAAAGTTTTATTTCCTAAGTGAAATTACAATGGTTACTAAAAAGACAGGATATTATTCTAAGTTCGGATGTTTCTGAAATACAGGTCCTTAGTTCCCTAAATATAGCTCTTCAAAAAGAAGTCAAAGGATCTGAAAGGCAAAAATCATACATTTGACAACTTAAAGAAAAGTAACAGCAATAGTTTTCAAACAAAAAATAGTTTCACAAACGGTGCAGGACGAGTGTCATGCTTAGGGTTAAAGTTTTATACAATGACACCACTGAAAATAAAAGAGGGATGAGGAGAGTTGCATGCAGAGACAGAGGGAAATACATAGACATAAAACTGAGACAAATCTTTGCACTAACACACAGCAAAAGGGAGGGAGAGAATATTTGTGTGGGTGGAATTTAAATGGTGAGAGTTTGAAAAAATGTTTCACCGCATTCATCTAGTCTAGTGGCACACACTAGAAAATAATGCTTCAATGGCGACAAGGACAAATAATCATGCACCGCAATCGGGATGTCACATCTAATGGATATATCAAATCAACGGTTTAAAAAAAGGATGTGCCCTCAATGAACAATAGTGAATCTATTTGAGGAGAGTTTGAGTTTTCATGCCTTTAGCTTTACTGATGTTTTAGTTATTGTGTCTCTGGAAAAACAGAACAGGAAGTACAGATATGAGGACTTACCCCAGGAGCAGTTCAGGTGAGCGGTACCACCTGGTCGCTACATACTCCGTGTAGTTAGCATCACTGCCTTCAGAGAGATTGCGGGCAAAGCCTGCAGGGTTGACCAGCCAGGATAGAAAGATGTAGGGAGAAGAGAAAAGAGAAAGGGTCTCTGGCATGAGCAAGACTGCACACAACATTCAGAGATCTTAATTAATCTTCTCTAAAAATAAAAGTCTTAGAGAGAAGCCTGTTGAGTGAGTCATGCTCAATTTCCATAGCATTCAGTTGTTGAGGGAAAATTTAACCCTGAGTAAATATATACAGTCCATCAGGAGCAGAACCTGGAGGCTGGGAGGCATAAAATATGATTTATCAGGTACTGAGACGCTAGCCTGTGTTCTGATTGTATCTTCTAGAGTAACAATACTACCAACCAGTGTAGGGGAAGCCACTTTGATTCTGATTGTCAAGCTAAAAGCTACTTATAATTGAAATTACAGTCAAGTTATTATTAATATTTTTTTGAAATATTGCTAACAAAGAGTAGCATTTTCTATTATAGCTTGGCTGTACTTCAGTGTTTTTAGAATCTATTTTATAATTAAGAGTGTAGCGTTTTGTGCGAAAACCCAACAACTCGATTTTTAATGCTTGCACAACATTGTCTATTTTTGAAAGAAAAAGTAGTTTTTTGTAGCAACATACAAAATATAACAATTTGTTTTTATATAAGATTATTTTGGCGTAGAATTATACAACATAATAGATTTAATGAATGCTGCTGTTTATGATATGCGCATTGGTTTTTATGTTAGATACCTGTAAATACTTATCTGGTTACAGAAAAAAAGTTTATTTTATCATCTGATGTACAATTCTAGCATAATGTATAATATGTAATGTGTGTGTGTTAATGTGTTTAAAAACACACTGTATTGTTAATTTATATATTTTTAAATGAATAAACACACACACGCTTCACATAAATATTTTATAAATTATGATATAACTGTGAAATCAACAATATATGGACACATTATGTATAAATACTGTATATTCTTATATGATAAATTAAGATGATATAATTGTAAATGATACAACTATATAATTACATGAACTATATACACATAAATATTTGTAATAATAATAATATAATCAAGATTATGTTATATATTTACAATATAATCCCCTTTTCCCATTAAACTGACCAGTAGCTTCAGTATAGTAAGTTACTCCCCAACACTGCTAATAAAGTCATTTTCTGTGATATTTCAGCAGTCTTTCTTTTCAGTCTATGTAATCATATATTTGGAATGACCCAAAATTAACTCAAAATTTGCATTCCAGAAAATAAGCTCTGTCACTCAAATCTTTGCAACAGTATGATTTGGACAAAAACTGTTTAATTCCCTTCCACTCAGACCCAGTTTTTATTTTGTTTTCAGACATCACTGCGAGACTCATGATGCCTGGAAAGGAGACCAACCATTCAGCGAGAGAGATCAGTGTGAATATGGGGGTGGAGGGTCCTGAATCAGACGACTGAAAGCCTTTGCTCACCAAAATCACACAGCTTCAGGATATCATTGGAGCTGATGAGGAGATTTTCAGGCTTGATATCTGCAAATTAGATAAAAAGGGATGGATATTTACTTCGTGAGCTCAACTTGTGTTGAAGACACCATTTAGTACTAAAAGATTACCGTATTTTTCGGACTATAAAGTCGCACCTGAGTATAAGGCGCATCAGTCCAAAAATACTTCATGACGAGGAAAAAAACATATATAAGTCGCACTGGACTATAAGTCGCATTTATATAGAACCAAGAACCAAGAGAACACATTACCGTCTCCAGCCGCGAGAGGGCGCTCTATGTTTTCAGTGTAGACTACAAGATCACTGAGCAGCATAGAGCGCCCTCTCTCGGCTGTAGACGGTAATGTTTTCTATTGGTTCATTTCTCTTGGTACATGTCAAATTAATTTTGATAAATAAGTCGCACCTGACTATAAGTTGCAGGACCAGCCAAACTATGAAAAAAAGTCTGACTTATAGTCTGGAAAATATGGTACACGATAAAAAAGGCATGTTGAAAATTGCATAAAAATAGGTAAAATACATCACTGATGTTGAAAGTTGATTCTAATTACTGTTAAATCACAACTACCTTACAAAATACTTAATTAAAATACAATAATATTCCGTTTTAAAATGTTAGAGTTCAACTCACATAATAAAATAGGCGCACATACATAAATTGTCTGAATTATCAGTAGCTATTACTATAGTCTGTCTACACAGACATATATATAGACAGATACACAGATAGATAGATAGATAGATAGATAGATAGATAGATAGATAGATAGATAGATAGATAGATAGATAGATAGATAGATAGATAGATAGAGTAAAATTTATGAAGATTGCAATCTATAAACAGCACATAGTTTGTCATACCCCTGTGAACGATCTCATTTTTGTGGCACCAGTGAATAGCTTTGATCAGCTGAAAGATGTAGCTTCGTACTTTATCAGGTAGCGCACCATTAGGCAATTCCTCCAACAACTCCAGCATATTCTGAAAAATACAGCAAAACACAAGCAAGAAACTATCACCATGTCATCTGAACTACAATTCAGACTACTACAAATGATTAAGAAAGTAAAAGAAGTTTTTAGAGCTGACCTTCTCCACATATTCAAACACTAGATAGAGTTTTCCCCGTCGACGGAAAGCCTCCTTCAGTTCTACGATGTTGTCTTGCTTCAGGGTACGGAGCATCTTGAGCTCACGTAACGTCGTCTCTTTAACTTCCTCATTCTCTGTGGGAACACACAGGGGGTTAGGCAAGATTGAAAGGGGTCTTGTGTTTTCTCGAGTAAAATAAATGTGCTATGGAGCTCTCAGAGTAAAATTACATTATGAAAGGCACTTCTCACAAACCTTGTTTTAGTGTATTATAGGTGTTAATGTCTTTTTGTTGTGAAACTCTAAAATACAGAATCACCTATCATCAAAATTAATTAGCATGAAAAGAAGCTAAAAATGTATCTAACATGATGACATCATTTGGAACCTTCCTATAGTATGATGGAAAGACAATCTCATGCCATTTTCTTGAAAGCTCAACCATTAATCTCTGTTAGCAACTGTTATTTTATTTAGGGGCCAATCACTGAAGGTGCTATGGTGCCTATTGTATCTGTTAGTTTTCTTATTATTAGGGGACAAGCACCAAAGGTGCATAGGCACCTATTGTATCCATTGGCGTTGTTCTTCTATGGCAGCCCATAGTACTGCTTGCGGGAAAGTTATGAAATTTGGCAAACAGATAGAGGACAGTCTGATCTATCTATGGTAATCACCATAGCAGGTTTGGAGTCTCTAATGCAATCCCTCTAGCACCACCAATTGTTCAAAATCCAAAGTGGCCTATATCACAAATATGATGCGTTTCCCCTTAAGGTTTGTGCAGCGTTGTAATTTAGCCTTTAAACAGCTTTTGCAATTATATTCAAAACCACTGTAGGAAATTCAGAAATATAGGTCACTGGCTGTATAAAAGTGCCCAAACTTAAAACAATTTTATTGTAAGTGGCAAAATAATATAATAATAAAAAAAAAAAAATGCAAAAGTCAGAATTATTATAATTTTTTTGTTCTCATAAATATGTCTATAACTCCAAAACAAAATAAGATATTTTCACAACTTGACACACACATACAGTATGTATGGACGAACTCTGTGAACACATGAAAAATATGGTGGGACTGTGGCTCTTGGTGGCACTATAATTGAACAAAATGAAATTGCCATTAAAAGTGCAATAGGAGATCTCGGATAATGCTAACATTAGCCTGATAGCACTGAAAGTGAACGTCCCACCCTCCCTGCAATCGCCATCCAAAGCCTTGCCCCCTGAACGCATTTATGATCACAGACCAGAATACTAGAGATAAAATTACTACAATAGGCTAAATCAGCGGTTCCCAATTCCAGTCCATGTTCCAAAATGAAGTAAACCCCTGCTCAGGGAGTAGGGAGCAATGAACACCTTGTAGGGATCATATCGATCGGAACTCAGTTCATTCATGTAGCTTGAGTTGGTCATCTGAGTAAGGTGTCTTAACTAAGCGAGACATGCAAAATATGTGCGTGCGATGGAAATGGTTACCGCTGGGCAACATCATGTGTCATTTAACAGCGAGAAAACTTTAAAAGTACTACAATACCAGGAAGGAAGACCGGGTCATGAGATAGGTCTTAATAGATTCCTTGGGTCACACCAAGAACATGGATAACAATATTGCCATAGTTAGTCAAGCTTCCTGTCCGCCATTTTAAAACCTACTTTTTTAAACTCCTCCTAGACAAAAGGTCTGATTTTTCCAAATTAGAATGAGATCATGTTCAGACCATGCTGGCAAATAGTTACAGATTTCATGTCAATGAACTAAACCATTTCGTATACTGAATAACCAAATTTGATGGCATGATTAGGGTTGCCACCCGTCCCTTAAAATACAGAATCGTCCCGTATATGAGAATAAAATAGTGCGTCCCGTTTTGAATCAATACGGGATGGGGTTTGTCCCGTATTTTTGGAGTTGTCTTCAATACAGCATCTCATGCAAATCATCCCAAAGGCATTCTGTGAAGACTCGTCCTATTCAGCCCATGATTGGGTTATACGCGCTGCCATCGTTGGATTGATTGGTTTGTTTCAGGTTCACGGCCAATCAAAGTCAGAGGAGGGCGGGTTCCTTGGCAGAGAGTCGATTTGAAAGAATGGCGGAGGCTGCTCCAGATACCCCCACATCCACCGCTGAAACTAAAGCGGATGCAAAAGTACCGACAAGAGTGGGAGGAATCAAATACTTGGCTGGAAAGTGTCAGCAGAAATGAGTATCAAGCACAATTTGTCGGTGAGTGTTCTCTGTTGCGCACAGTGGCTTTTCAGATGTGCGACAGCATGCCTTCCATGAAAGATGTTATTTAAAAAATCAACATTGTTTTTAAACTATGAAAGGCGCCATTATTTTATGTGCACAGTTTATTCTGCATTGATGACGTCAAATGGTTGTACTCTGTCAGCTACTGACGCTTTTTACTGCGAAACAACTCAGAATACACAACTCAGAAAATAAAATACTGATGCCATATTGTGTGGCATTTGGTTGTATTTTTCAGTTGGAGGGCAACAAGAGAAACAATATAAGACTTCACTGATTTCCTAGTGTTAATGGAGATGATGATTTTGCAATTGTACTGTCTTGATTAATGCTTGATTAGCTTTAAACTAAACTAAAATAAACTTTCTACTAAGTAGTAATAATGCTTTTGTTAAAGTACAAATATGAAACCCAATAATTAATGCTGTATGGAAAATGTATTGTGTGATTTCACTACCATTAAGAAAACTGCTTACTTGCATGAAATGTATGTATTGACTGATTTAGAGTAGAAAGCACATGTATTAGAAATGGTTTCATGATGCAACCGGTTCTTGACTCGTGAACGAGTCAGTCTTTTGTTCGTTATTTGGCTCGGCTCTGTGTTCAACTTCAGTTCTCTCTTCACAGTAGTTCAGTCAGTGTACTGTTTGAGTACATTAATTACTCTGGGATATTGGTTTATTTTAACTCAGAGGGAGTGTCAGCCACCTTAAAAAAGTTAACAGCTTAAGTCATTTGTGGATTTATGCGTATTGGAGACGAGAACTGTTTCAAACGATTCAGTTCGATTTGGTGAACTGGTTCAAAAAGATCCGGTTACATCGAAAGACTCATTCGCAAACCGGATATCACTACACTGCAGTGTTTTGAAATCTCACAACAGACCCGGAAGAGAAGACAATGCTGAATAAAATCATAGTTTTTGCTATTTTTGGACCAAAATGTATTTTCGATGCTTCAACAAATTCTAACTGACCCTCTGAAGTAACATGGACTACTTTGAAGATGTTTTTATTACCTTTCTGGACATGGACAGTATACCGTACACGCACTTTCAATGGAGGGACTGATCTCTCGGACTAAATCTAAAATATCTTAAACTGTGTTCCGAAGATGAACAGAGGTCTTACGGGTTTGGAACGACATGAGGGTTATTAATGACATAATTTTGATTATTGGGTGAACTAACCCTTTAAGGTGTATGTTACAGATGGTTAAGAGAAGAAGAGGAAAAAGGGCCCGAAGATACTGGAAAGGAAAGCGCAGTAAACAACTGAAAGCCTTTGTGGAGGAGTTGGCAGTACTCCAGGTGATGACATCAGAAGAAAGTTTGGAACCAGCGTTCGACGTCTACGTATAAAAGACTAGGAGAAGACTCGACTGACGGATACTGAATAGCACAGTATCCCTCAACGCCTAATACCAGCTGATTGTACCTTGATTTTGTAACTTTACTATTGTAATGTTATATAACTTCTGTTAACTTTAATAAAACTTATATTATGTTATTGACAAGTTATTGTCTACCAGAGTACTAATTTGAGAGCCGTAAGCAAGAACTGACCACGGGGAAGTCTGCTGAGCAAATTGTAAGTACTTTCAGAATGGTTATAGTTTAGTCCAGATTCGACTTTCCTTACCTACCTGAGAATAATAAATAAAAAGGTAAAAGGTGTATGGATAAAGGTGACACCATAAAACACTAGCTATAAGAAGAGGAAAAAAGAATGGGAAGATGCATTTGGACGAATAAAATTTTCTAAAGACCCGCTTTTTTTCTCTCCACTTTAGCCCTGATGCCTTTGAGTCTTTTAGTAGACCTCAGCTACTGAAACAGCTTACAAACTGCTGATACAAGAAATGCTATGCCATTCTGTTAGGATGTAAACATGCCAGAGCTAATCATAATGCCTTCGGCCGCTGGATGAGTTTCTCAGCGCGGATTTCCCTCGAGATCCGGTGTGTTTAGACACCTTGTGGGGAAAATGTATGGTACGGCATTTGGTTTAAGCCTGTAGTTATATCCATCACCACATGTAAATTCTTTCAGTAGCTGTAATCATCATTCCAGTATTTTATTTTCAGAGTTGTCTATTCTGAGTTGTGTTGCGGTAAAAACAATAAATGGCTCGACAATAAATGGCATATGATTGTCATGTGCATCTCGTCAATAAAGCCGGTTCTGTGGTTAGTGGTTCACATGCTTTCAAATGGAACGGAATTTGATACACAGAGCCGTAGATCACTGACAAGCTACGCAATATCCTATTCATAATCGAACACGATTCATCTGCGATTATGAACGCTATATCTTGTAGCTTGTCAGTTATTTAGGGCTCTGTGTATTAAATGCCAGTCCATCTGAAAGCATGTGATGGAGATTTACTACTAATCACAGAACTGGCTTTACTGACAAGATGCGCATGATAAAGGCATGTGATTTATCGTGCAGCCCTAATACAAAATAATTCGCTGATCATTACTAATATTTCAATCCTTGGGTAAAGTGTATATACTGAATAACGATCCAAACAGAGTCTTGGAATCTGTGATTAATAATGTGAATTATAATTTGTGTCATGGTAACCACAACAGTATTGTAGTTCATCTCAAAGTCTCCAACCAGTAAAACTGCATGGATGAAAAAGCAAGCATTTGGTAGTAACAGTCTTTTACCTTCACTGTCCTTGAACTTCTTAATGGCCACAAGCTCTTTTGTCTCCTGCAAAACAGATATGTAAATCAGTTCGAGCTCTTTCTCAAACACAAGCTTTATTAGCAAACTGTTAATGGACTCAAGATGTAAAACTGAGAGTTGCACAAAAGGACTGAACCTAGAAGAACTTCTTCCCGGCTGTATCAACAGGGTATTTTTCATGACAAAGCTCCTGACAATGCTTCTGCTAAATGGAACAATGTGTCTGTTTTCAAAGAATAGATAATAATTTTATATTCGGATGTCTAATTATTAGGCGGAAGTATTGCATGCACATATTTAGCCATGTGTTCACCAGCCCACAGTCAGTCACACAGAGTCCCTGTCATCTGTGGTGTTGGACGAAGCCTCTTTTGACTATATTTGTCATTCAGAGCTTTCAATTTGCACTACAGCACCCTTCACGGAGAAAGCATCAGACCACGCTAGCTGCTAAAACCCATCCATTTATAACAATTCTATACAGTAAACACTCACTAAGGACAAATTCCAGCCAGTGTTATAGACTTTAGTGCCCAGATAAATGGATATTAAACCATAATTCTTCTGAATTCTGTAGCATGTGTATGTCAAAGGCAGTATTATAACTATCCGCTGCTAACAAGTTTGATATAAAGGGAAATATCTAAACTGGGAGAATTATTTGGCACAGTTAAAGTGTGTTATAGGTTGTTCTATACAGCAAACACATTCAGTAAGTGCTGACAGATTCACTTGCAGAAAGGTTTTACCATGTTTTTTTTTCACATATATAAAATTTACACACATTAATATTACCCTCTTGAATGATATTAATAATGTTTCAAAAGACTTCTATTTCAAATCAACAATGTTCCTTTAAACTTTCTATTCACAAAAATGTATAGATATTTAAGATATAACAATCATAAAGATATATAATAATATATAATGTTACGCAGCACAGCGGTTTTCAACATGGATAATAGTAAAACATTTTGATTGAACACCAAATCAGCATTTTAGAATGATTTCTGAAAGATCTTGTGACACTGGAGACTGGAGCAGAGTAATGTAATAATATTTGACAATATTACAGTTTTTACTGTATTTTCTATCAAATAAATGCAATCTTAGTAAGCATTAGAGATGTCTTTCAGAAACATTAAAAAAAAATTAAAAAATCTGATAACATCGCTGTACCATGGTATCACCACAGTGTGTTTTATAAGGCTTATCAAGTCAAAAAGCAACAACAATGCACAGTTTATAGCACTATTTTTCAGTTTTCAGAAAACTCTCCAACTAAAAGATCTGTTTGTAAACTCTTGGACAAAATCCATAAAATTCCCAAACCCTGAATATTTCAGCACACTGGAGAGGCCAGCATTTGAACCAGCTGCAATTAAACTGAAAGAATATCCCAACTGAAACTCCTACAACAAGGTTGGATCCAGGCACTAGCTCTACCTGACGCCTCCGGTGCATTAGCAAATGCCTTGAAGGCTTCCTCATACTTCTCCTCCACAGTGGAACTACAAGTCATTTTCACTTTAAGCACAGCTTGTCATGAACAGATATGATTCATGATCAGAAATTATTAAGAGGCACAGCATGCATGTGGGGCTGGATATAGGAGTAGCTTTTCCATATTGAGTTACCAGACCCCTGCATGGTCTACTTGCACAACCTGGCTGCTTTAATTACAATGCATGGTCAGGCCAACCTAGGCTTCTAGTATAAGACTGGACTACTCAGACCCAGTGTTGCCAGACTGGATGGATGATTTACAAAACAAAAACTCACCAAAACCCACCAAAAACGCCAAATTCGTTAACTGTCAAAATAATGTGATAGAATGTTATTGCCATGTTGATAAGGACCATTTATAACAAAATTATAAATAAAAAAAGATACATTTCCCAGGAAAATGGATCAAATCAGGGCAAATACATTAAAGAGAGTTATCAAATATAAATAAAATATGCAAGCAGACACTATTTCAAAATGACATTTAAGAAATTAACAGATACCCTTGAACAAACTGCCAACACTTCTCAATGTCAAGTCAAAATAAGCCAATTTAAATGCAAAAAGTGCCCAATATAAGTGTTCGGCAGGTTTTTCACACTAATTCATGCACACACCATGACACTCAAAACTATGTCTTTCATTGATTCATACTGTACGATAAGCCGACAATAATAAATTAACAAAAATAATGCGCTTACCTTTGTCTTTAACTTCAGACAGAACTAGAGGAAATATTTTATGAAGTATATATTGTAAAACATAATACAGAACTAAGCAAAGTCTAAATTAATCAAGTCCACCAACTTTCAAGGATATGCCAGTCTTCGGATCGTATAGTCCCATGTTTAATTGAGATTTTGATGAAATTATTTGACTGTGCTCTAATTTCATGTCATCATGTGCACATGAACTGACAGTCACCACTTATAAGCTTCTACTAAATATTGTAGAAACTTAATTTTCTGTAAAGTTGCTTTGCAATGATTTGTATCGTAAAATGCGCTATACAAATAAACTTTAATTAAATTTAATTGAATCTCCCTCCTTTTAAAAGTGGAAACACTCTCCCACTCTTTAGAGTGTAACTTATATTTAGGTCACTCTGGCATTGTGATCATTTGAATATAAAACTATACATTCAAAAATATGATCAATGTTACGATCAGTTGTGCGTGTGCTTTTGTAATGTGAATCATGTCTTTTCCCCCAAATATTATTATTTAGGTTTAATTTGTTTAATTTTTCGTTCATTTTAAATTTGTATTTATTTCCAGTCAATATTTTTGACTTTTAACTTAACCTTATTTATTTAGTTGCCTGTGCAAATTGTTCAAGTATTTCAAATTAAATTTTTTGTTTAGTTTTAGTTTTTTCATCTAATATTTACATTTTATTTCAGCTTTATTTGAAATAACAAAAATGTTTAAATAGTTTTAGTTTCAGCTAACAATATTAACCTTATAGTTCAATGTCGTTTGGACCACTCTGACTTTCAAAACATCTCCTTTTGTGTTTCACAGGAGAAATAAATGCATGGGAGAATTATTTGGCACAGTTAAAGTGTGTGTTATAGGTTGTGCTATAAAACAAACACATTCAATAATTGCTGAGAGATTCACTTAAAAAAAGATTTACCATGTTTCTCAATTTGGGGAGACATCAACAATGTATGGTCCCGATTGGCCAATATTCGTCAACTTAAGTGTCTTGTATCATTAGAATCCTTGGCTCAAAAAAAAAAAAAAAAAAAAAAAAAGCTATCTCCCATTTAATTTCTCATGAAATCATCTGATTTTCATTTCAAAAGAATTTTGATCAGGAATTCACGCTTGTGACAGGATGCCAAAATAGGCATCCTAGGCAGATCCACTTTTATGAAAACCCTCGAATGGAATCAGATATTTACATCAAACTCAGAACACATATGAATGAGTTCAATCTTTCATCAAATTAAAAGAATTGGGAAGTTTGTCAACTTGGTGGCGCTATAACAGGAAAAAACATTAAATTTTCAATTGACTTGAAATTTGGCCCACATTGTCTTTATCCAAGGTGCCATCCATGTCTATGCGTATTTCGAAAAACATGACTGCCATCAGCCAATTAATTTGAGTACCCATTAGTCAAGGTCAATGGAGGCTGATCATGACAAAACCCGATGGGACTGTATGACTCCTGGCCCTAGATTGCATTATCAGGTTTTACGCATTTACGCTCGTTATCAAACGATTTTTGATAGACCCAACCATTTTCAAATAATGCACAAATGAACTTGACAAAGAGCTTGCCAAAGTGCACGAAGATATGAAAAATGGCAAAAGGCTCCAAACAACTAAGGCTGTTCCTGCAATTCTTTGTCATATTGGCACCAAAGTATGAGTGTGTCATCATCACACCTAGTTAACCACACCACATTAATCTGGGCGCAGTGCCACCTACTGTTCAAAAGTAAAAAATATTTAAAATAATTTTTCTAGTGTTTTAATTTAAGTCTTTTTGGGTAAAATCATGTTAAAATGTTTATAATTGCTCAAAGGTCTTAAAACGCTTGAATCCTGGTAATTGCTGCTTGCAGCTAGATTCAACTATAAATGTTTGCTTGTGTTACAAACTGGTGGGGAAAACGCAACATCATTTAGGAATCACAGTTGTTTTGCTTTTTCAATTACTTGAAGAATCTGACTGTCTCTCAAAGTATATATATATATAGGGGGGTGAATGAGTCATAAACAGTGAAGAAAGTGGAAGGGTTGGGAAGATCTGAAAGGTGTTTATAGAAAAGCTGAGACTTTCACAGCTTCGAAACCCACCACACGCAACATCCGTGTCTCATATTTCTAATAACCATGGAGACCAACCCATAATTGTATTTACAAAAGTGCATATGCACTAAAAATATGCTTTTACCTTCTGGACAGAATCCTGTGATAATACAGAGTGACATCAAACATTGACATATCTGATATTTGGTGACAGGTAATCTGATCTTAAGCTTGTTGTTTCCGTTTTGGATTACAGCACGTTAATGTATAGGTGAGGTGTACTTGTGAAAGACAGGCTGTTGACTTTGGTTTGTTGATGGGAACATAATGACTATCAGAGGGGCTGATGGGGGTCCAAAGCACTCAGAGCAGTCAATATATCATTACCGTCACTCACGTGGGGGTCCATGAGAGCCTGTGTGTCTATAAATCTAGCATGGGCAGACAGCAGAATTACAAGCACCAAGCTTGTTTTAATTCCGTTAGCTTCACAGCTTTCTTTATAGCCACTGTGGCATTCAGAGGGTGGGAGGTTGGATCATTCAAGAGGGTATTTCTCTCAACATGATTGCAAAAGTCAATAGTTTAACTTTACAGAGACCTTTGCATAGACATGTTGTTACTATATGCATGGTACTGTTACAGTAACTTATTTAGGAAATAATTACATGCAATTTTACCGATAGCTAAACCATAAAATAGAGTCAGCCAATGTTTAATACTGCTTTTGTTTATAATGATGCTGGCATCCTTTCTAAAATCCGTATGGTTGGTACAACTACGCTGTTGAGAAACAGCACAGATCTAATTTAATATTGCATACAAAGCTGGCACAACCTTAACTGTCCTTGCTCCTAAAACAGGAAATAAAACATCGCTCATGCCAAGCTGGGTTCCTGAGCTGGCAAGGTATCGTGATCTCAAACCCTGTTTGCCTCCAGGAGAAACAGAGTAGTTCACTGCTAAACTTGATATCTTTCCATCATGGGGTCTCTATTAAACAGTTATCTGTATTAAATCCTCTTACTTTTGCCAGTGCTTCTTTAAGGGAACTCTATTAGGGAGAGTTTTGTTTGTTATGAAGAAAAAGAGTGAAAGTTTACAAAAGTGCAAATTTAGAATTTTAATTCACATACTATACAAATGTTTTTGAAAAAAGTATCTTATGGTGACCAAGGCTGCATTTACTTGATCAAAAAATAAAGTAAAATCAGAATTTTATTACAATTTTAAACACCTGTTTTCTATTTTAAAATGTAATTTATTTAAAATGAAATTTATTTCTGTGATGTTATTAGCTGATTTTCTAGCAGCCATTACTCCAGTCTTGAAGTCCAGCTGTGCTGCTTCATATTTTTGTGGGAAATAGAGCAGCATTTCTTTATTTTAAAAACGTTTCTTACATTATATATATGTCTTTATTGCCACATTTAATCAATTTAATGAATCCATAATAAACTTTAATAAATAAAAATGTTAATTAAAACAACTTACTGACTTCAAACTTTTGAACAGTAGTGCATTTTACATAGGCCTACACTAAAAACTAAAATTAGTCATGGTAAATAACATGTCAAATTAATTCAGACCTCTAACCATGTACATAAAGAACAGTGTGGAGAATGAATATTAATTTTGAAGTTTGCTAAAAGAAAATTGCACATAACAGTTTAATTAAATTATTTGTGTTTCTAAAGATTTGCTTTTAATGAGTGTTGGAAGACGGCAAAGGTAATCTAAATGTAAAATTAAGAGAAATTATGAAGACAAAAAGGTTTTCTTTAATAGTATGCACTGATAAATTGTGCACAATAAAAGCAAGACCATAAATAAGGTTAATTTTGATTTCACAAATTTGGACATGAACAGAGTTTTTAAGTGTAAAAGTAAATATCAATGCATTAAAAAAGTAAATAAACTTGCAACTAAAACGACATGAACCCAAAAGATTTTGTTGACCAAGCAGATTCAGCTTTTTTTTATTCCCATGAACCCTAAACTGTCTGACAATCGTGCAGGGCTGTGTAAGCTCTGGGCAGTAGAGTATGCAGCACGGCATGCTGTCTTCCATAAGATCCATGCAATGGAACTAGAATGTCCCAAATATTGATTGTGTTCCATTGATTACACAGGCGTTGTTAAAACCACAGGCATGTTTACACATGGTGGGGCAGCTTAGCCTTGAGAGCCACACAATGACACAGGAACGTGCTAAATAATAATAATAATATCCTGTAAAAAGTTAAAATCCATTTTAAGCTTTCATGATGTTTTCAATTTATTACCATGCCTGCTGCCGGATTTAAAGCACTATTCCTGCTCATAAAATTATGCTTGTGTGAAAGAGACAAACACTTTTCATTTATAACAGAGGCTCAGTTGTCAGTGGCAGATTAAGTCTGGCCAGCCAGACACTAAAATTAATCACTGCTCACAATTTAATTTGTGTTGGCAAATCTAGTGCTTTAATACCCTTGGCCTTTTTTAGACTTTAGAGCTTCAGAAGACTGGTTTCAATGCATCTTAAATGTATTAAAAGTTCAATAAAAGTTTAGAAGATGCTTACAAATGCCAAAAAAGGTAGCACACCTAAAACTAAAATTATTCTTCTTATTCTTATTATTATCAATTTTCAAAACAGTTTTGACAGTTTGCTTAATATTTTTAGGGAAACCGTGATCTTTTTTTCATGACACTTTGATGAATGCAAAGTTTAAAATATATTAAATATATCTTCTGGTGTAATTTAAGGCATCCTTGAAGAATACAATTAAATGTAAGACCTAAAAATGTAGAACAAGAATGTATGTTTAGTAATTCAGGCTAAAATTACTTAATATTTTAAGATTAAAAAAAATGTTTGAGGAATTTCAATACAGATTCTGCCTTGCAAGAACTACAACAATAATAAAATAAAAATAAAAGTAAAATAAAATCACAAATCAAAAGCAGCATGTTTATAATATGATAACTCTTTGTTATCCAGCTTCACAAGAAAATTTTTATCTTTTCCAACGATTTCTGTCACACACAATCTCATCCACAATGGCTTGCACAGTCATCTCAACACAGCTCTTCACAACCAGCGTTCCCACTCAAGGTGACCTATTTAATGCTTATGCACACTCACGTCCCCTCTTCCTCCTCTGCCCTCAATTCGACTGATACGCTACAAATATAAATATTCTTCTCCAAGGGAACAAGCTTTTAAATTCAGATGATCCCCCTCACTCACAGGAACCCACAGGCCTCGCACGTCTACACACGTCTAAAGAGAGCATATAAAACACCCTTATTGAGCTTCACATCAACTGCAAAATCAAACAGTCATTTAACAGATCTTAAAACATGAGATGCTCAAATGCTAATCAGTGTGGGTGTGATTGCACATTGCTGACAAATAAATAAATTGCTGTCTAGCTTTATGCGTTTGATGTCTTTTCACTCATTTCAATGAAGCAAGCTTGAAAATTAAAATGTGGAGACACTAATAGAATTTAAGTGACCATTGTACTAGACCGAAAGGGCATTCAGACTATCTGACTTACAAAAACACAAGAATATTAACTGCTTTTTGTTTGTTGAAATGTGAAAACTACTAAATGATAAGTACACAAGAATATCTCAACCAAAGACAAGAACAAACAGCAGTTCTTGTTATTTTTGGTCATGCACAAAGGATCTTTCATGGCCCATACTCGCTGGGATAACATCACCTGGGTAGACTTGAGAGAAACAATAAAGAAGCCAATGCCAATAGTCAGAAACAAGAGCATGAGTGAAGTGTTGAGCTTTTTACTTGTAAAAAGTTTGCTTGTAAAGTTTGCATTTGACAATGCACTTCTAGGGAAGTACATGTCATTACTAAAAATGAAATACAGTGAATATGTTTGGCTTCAAACATATTAACTAGTGCAACATACAATATGAATATGAATAAATAAAATATTAAAGCTGAAATTATTATTTATTTGTTCCTATATTAATCTGTACATGTTTTATATCATTGCATATAACCATGTTATGCTAAACTAATAATATTTTGCCTTGTAAAAAACACAATAACGACCCATCTATCCTGTTCCTCTATTAACATGCAGGCTCAAAAGATGCATCTCCTAATACAAGATTCAGGTTCTCCCAAAGCAGTTTCAAGTTTTCATTTGTGCCTATTAAAATATTGAACAATACATGCAATCTCCATTAAGGGTCTAAGTGGATGTGTGACAATGGGTTGTTTGTATGAATGCACAAATGGATTGTTTATATGAGAATGAGGGAATATGGGATGCACACTGTAGCCATATATAGGTTTGTCAAATATGTGAATGGGATGTGCTTTTATGTAAATCCATATTTACTTTAATGGTGCTTGTTTCAATATTTTACATTACATGTGTATGGAAAGGAATAAACCTATTCTGTTTTATTCTATTCAAGTATGCAAACGAGCTGAATATCTGCATGGCTTAGTACAACAGCACAAAATTGCAAATTTGATATTGATTGCCTTTATCCAACTTCTACAAACAAGAAAATAATACCAAGTAATTTACATTTTAGATGCAACATTTGCAAGTTATTTCATGTATACACTACAACTTAAAAGTTTGAAGTTAATAGGATTTTTTTTTTTATGAAAAGTATCTCTTATGCTCACCAAGGCTGCACATAAAAAAATTACTTTGAAACTATTTTCACTCAGAAATTGCTAGTAGATGTACAAATAATTAAAGGGGTCGTATTATGCTCTTTTACACAGGCTCTCATACTAAGCTGTCATACATTATTTTTCACATATTTTTCACCAGTCTCGCCTGAACAGCATGAATAGTTCCTATAACAAATGAAGGCCTGCTTTCTGAAATACGAAATGTGCTGTGATTGGTTAGCTGGGCCAGTGTGTGTTGTGATTGGATCCACTCGGCGCCTGGTCGGGAAATGTCATGCCCCCTACCATAGCCGCCTGCTAGCTACAGTTTAAATACAGTCAGAATCAAATCAATTTGAGCGCATCTCTGACATAGTGATAACAAACATTGCCTTCTCTAGTGCATCTCAGCCAGGTCTCGTCCCATTCGTGACATCACAAATCCCCCCAAAATATGCATTGTAGTCCAAATGAGTCGTTTGTTGTAGTTTTTGAAAAGTGATTTCTGTTAAATAAATGATCTCTTTTTGAAGTGGACCTTAAACTTTGTAACTTTGCAGATCTTTTTTTATGCTCGAACAGCAACATTACAGACTAACTGAAGTTGAAAAAGTGAAAAACTGAAAGAGTGTTTTCTTGCAAAACATACTTCAGTATTTTTAGTTTTATTTACAACCTCGAAAAATAATTTTATACAGTGTGGAATTATTTGATTAAAAACAGTAAAACTGTTAAATATTATTACAATTTCAAATAACTTGTTTTTTCTACTTTAATAAAATTTAAAATTTATTTCTGTGCTGGCAAAGCAGCCGTTATTTCAGTCTTCAGAAATCATTCTAATATGCTGATTTGTTGAAAAGCTGTGCTACTTAATATTTTTGTGGAAATCAGGATGCATTTTTCAAGATTTTGTTTGATGAATAGAAAGTTTAAAAGAACAGCATTTATTTAAAAATACAAATATGTTGTGATATTTTAAATTTTTTACTGCAAATAATAATTCCATTTCATTTATAAAAAGTATGGCACACTTTTTGTCTAGTACAAACAAATTGAATGACCAGAACTAACTCTATTCTATTCTATTCTATTCTATTCTATTCTATTCTATTCTATTCTATTCTATTCTATTCTATTATGTTGTATTCAATTCTATAATAACAAGCAGCAGCTCCACAAAACACCAGAAGCCAATAAGATTAGTCTAATGAGGGTGAACAGTCTTATTTTCATAGACTCAAATATACTGTTCTTAATCATGTATGTAAAGAAATTCAAGTTTAGCAAAGTTATCTGGTAAGCGGTGCCATTCTGAATGTCCATAAATAGACTGCAGGCATATTTGCATTGTAGAATAATGATAGGTGAAAGAAAAACAAGACCAAATACAACAAAAAGAAACAGTCATTCTGTGACTTCAGCTGCAATTTTGAATGCATTTAATGAAGGAGGTAAAGCACTGACTGACCAATTACTAAAAGCAAAAGCCCTGTTTTCTGTTCTGGCACAGGCTGCTGCTGAATTTATCAACCTCATTATCATAACAATGATGCATGGGAACTTGTGGGACAATGTAATAATGTATAGAAATATGATTGGATTATTTCCTTTCCATCATCAATTCTCTGCCATTCCAATCCATGATTATTTAACATAACTTATATCAAAATCAATAAAAATACTGGAGATACGTATGCAACTAGCCTCTGATTTAGTGATAGTTCCACATGCCATCATTTAAATAAACACACTTCTGACTTTCATTTTGACCTTTAAACTGCTTTCTAAAAGATATATGTAACTACACGCATATAATGTACAGATAAGAGCATGAACATTTTGCATGGTATCAGTGATTACTCCGGGGTGTGTGCGTCGAGGTCAGTGAAATCTAAAGTGTAATGAGCCCTAACCATTCTGTTGCCCTGTACTGTCATTCATCATCTAGCCAGGCATCCAGCCACACTGCTGCTGTCTAGCCAGGCGTGAAGACACATCCTGGGCATGCAACCATGACTCAAATTCCAACAGCATCGAGGACACAAAAGGGACTATGAAAATAACCTTAAAAGACAAAACTGATCTAGAGGTTTTGAATTCTGATTTATATAAATGCTTTAAAAGGCTGGTCATCATGTGCAAATCTGTGCTTAACATTGTCATTGGTTCAGTTCAGATGCAAATAACTGTATACTGAACAAACACCTCAATAGCAGTGTTATAGGCTAAATGCTATGGATTGAGCACCTATCACTTAAAATGTGCAGAAATCACTGCATAATGGATGATATAAAAATGCCTTGCACCTCCCGACAGCACAGCAGCAATTTCAATAAAACTGGCTGAAAATATGCCTATATTTACCTAATTGTGAGTTAGGCTAGCGAATTTCAACTGTCTGAAAATGCCTCCCAAACAATGAAGCAAATCTGCCAACTAGGCCACAAGCAATGCATTTGGAGAAGCCCACAATTTTAAAAGAACCAGTTGCTAGGGAACAATGCCATATTACAATTGAAAATATATTCCTAGAGAAATATCTAAACAAATGTGCAGTTTAAGGAGTTTAGATGTGTGGTGCAACTCTTCTGGGAAAGTTCACAAGGCCCATAAAGGTTAACTGCAGTTTTTTCTTACTACAAATTTTTTCCCCTCTAAAAATTACATTAACAGAAAGGCGTGTGTTTTTATATTTTTGCATGAACAGTATATGTCTATAAATGTCCTTCGCCTAGATGGTTATAAACTGGAGGTATACTTTTAAAAACAGCATACGATATGACCTAGTTTGCAGAATATATCTAAATCACAAGGATCAAATACACCGTACAACATATTTACAGAGGAGTTTCTGCAGTTCTACTTAGCATGCTGACCAACAGGTTTCTGCATAAACATGTCTTACCTTGTGTCTGCATTTCAGGACCACCCCATATGCTCCTTTGGAAAGAAAGAAAAACCATCATAAGCTTGATTTATATTATTTAGGGCTTATATACACAAGCAACTGTTTTATAATTAAATATTTTGATGCTTTTTTTCTCTTTATTAAAAGGATTTTAACAAAAGATGCACTCACCCTCTCCTACAATCCCAAGGACCTCAAATTTATTCATCACATTACCGATGTCAGGAATCTTCATGAAGTCAAAAGATGCCAAGGTGGTGCATATCCAGGCTGAGAGGAGCAGAAAGCCAGAGGATGGGACAGAAATCGGTGCTCGAACGGGTCATTGCAGCAAAAATCTGCTCCCGGTTTGTCACAATGCTCTTCTCATAATCCACACACACTGACACACATTCCTGCAAACTAATACACAATGCACGCACACACACACTTGCTCACCTGAAGAGAAAGAGTACAGAGGTTTTGCAGGGAAGGGGTCAGATTGAGTTATTCATGCATGCTGCATCTTTATTGTATTTATTTCACATGGATATGCATCAGATCAGTGGCATATCAAATGTTTACATCTAATGTATATTTCACATCCATATGAATTAAATCATATTAATTATGGCTCATATTCTGTCTCATTAAACTCAGACAGGATATGTAGGATTGTCATGATTCGGTTTCTCTGAGGTGATAATAAACAAGGGCCACAGTTCTTCAAGATGGATAATCGGAAATCTTCCAGCAGTTTTTGGAATAGCAAGACAACGCAGCTCTCAATTACAGGTGGGTGAACAAGGACAGACTGAGAATCCTATCCCAAACCAGAAGTCAGTGATGTAATGTGCTAAAAAACCCAGATGGACACCATCTCAATCACCTCAGATGTGCGACAGGTATCAACTGCGCTTGATATGTGGGCAGTACCCGTTGCTTTTACACTTAAATGAATTTTTATAAGCGTTTCGCAGGTCATATCGTGACACACACAGCTCCTAGTATGTTTGTGCATTGTGCACAGAAGCGGCGCATGTCTGCATCTGATGTGTTGTGCGGTATGCGCGTGCGTAAGTGTGTGCGCGCGCTGGAAATATTCGTAGGTGGATGAAAGTTCTATCGTTATTTTAAGCATCTTATCCACCTGACAGTATCAAGAAATGACTGACAGCCCACACCACTAACACCCACACTTAAATGAACCGTAAAAACTATGGTGCGGTTAAAAAAAGAGAGAGAAAAAAAATCACAATGATTTATACAAAATGCCCACCCAATATAAAGACCATTTACATAACCAATACAGTCTTAAACGGATGCTATAACAGGTGACTTCGCTCTTTTGGAGTGTGTGGGCAGGAGGTGCGCGTGTTTGTGCGAAACACCAACGATGTAGCAGCCACAAACATCTAACATCCTGCGTAAAATCCAAGCGCATTGACAATATTGTACATTTATGGGAAGAGCTGCGACCAGAATACTCACTTATGTCCACGACAACGATGCGCAAAGTGTCCTCTCGCGTCGCCGAGTAACGATGTTTTCATTTTCACCTGCAGTGGTCACCCATCATCACAGCTGCAACAGTATCCACCTTCATTCTGAGCCATTGACAACCTAACTACGCGAAATTACGGATCACAGTATGGCGAAGGCTCGCTTCATGAATATTAAGCAAGTCACGCTGACGTTGGCTGGAAACCTTGCAAGTGCGACCAGTCACGTAATCTAATTAATATTCATGAGCCTGGCCTTCGCTGTAGTAGGGTCTTTAATTTGGCGTTCAGGCGAAGCGGCACCAAGCTGAGTGGCGGACTGCTCACACCAATAGCGTCCGAACCGAGCCCCTCTGTGGCCAATCACGACGGAGGAATGCTCAGAATGGTCCTGAAGCGAAGGATCGTTTTTGCCTGGGTTCGGTTGAGGAAATATGCATTCCTGCTAGGATGTGTTACATTTCATGCATGCATGTATCCAAATTGATGTGTTCGTTTGGCGAGGCCGTGCGTCTCTCTCTCTCTCTCTCTCTCTCTCTCTCTCTCTCTCTCTCTCTCTCTCCCTCTCCCTCTTTCTCTGTGTGTGTGTGTGTGTGTGTGTGTGTGTGAACTGCTGAGAAGAGACAGAACAAGCCTTTATAAAGAAGCCTTTATAAATTATGACTGAATAGGCCTATTATGAATTGTTATTATGCTTTAAAACATCTATCTATCTATCTATCTATCTATCTATCTATCTATCTATCTATCTATCTATCTATCTATCTATCTATCTATCTATCTATCTATCTATACTTGTGCCTTTAGGTTTTTCTTTTTTGACGCTCTATGTAATCTCTAGCCTACTTATTGCGATTGATCTTCAGTTTTGTATCTATGAGATATGAATGAATTTGCTTATTTTTTTTATTTTTAATCAAGTTTTTTATTATATTATTGTTGTTGTTGTTGTTATAGAGCAGCTTGCCAGAATATCATATCCAGACAGACGTAGGCTTGCTGCATTAAGTGATTTTTCACCTTTTGGATTTTTCTGGAAAAAAGCATGGTGCCATCTTATCGATTATTCTGAATTTAAACGTATTAGATGCGATGCATGAAACGTACAAATAAATTAATAAATAATATTCGTACAAGACAATATAAATATCATGGATTTTGTTCATATGTGTTATTTACAGAAGTCACTCTTATATTTAATGTGACACCATCCCACATAGCAAAATCTTTTATATCAAAACATTTTTTAATTAATATAGGCTATAGATCATTTGGATAATTAAAAAATAATACAGGCCAAATGATAAATGAGGTGTCTTCACAATATTAAACAACGCAGATAATGGACAATGGCTTGTTTAATTATTATGAAGGCTTAATAAATTATATTTTTATTGTTAGGTAGTTTATGTTTAATCGCAACTGCAAAGTATGCCTAAATTAAACACCTTGCCTACATATCCCTCATGTAGGCCTAGTTTTTCTAGCTTTTTGCTTGAGATCAATTACATCTGCAACTCTTCACATACAGTATATTACAGTTTTTCTCAGTCACTTTGGTGCATTTTTCAAAACAGAAATGAAATTCTCAAAACTACTTGTACAACCTCCACACATCATCTAGTCATTTATACACATCATAAAACCAGTTTCTCATTCTTTTGAACAAGTTGCGATTGCTTTTGTACATTCATGCAATTGATTATGCATGTTTATCGGCAGTTTCCTACATTATCAGTTGCTCATGTCATGTTGCTCAAAATGTATTGCATAGTTTTCTGTGCAACAGTCTTACCCTTCAAAACATCTAGTCTTTAGTTCATCATATAAGTCATTAAATGCAAAATGGTTAATCTAGTTGTCAAAAACTGCCTAGCACACTTTTTATATTTATTTTTACACATTATTATTAGACTTTTTGTACATTTGGCATGAATTGTCCAAGTGAATCTTGACTTATGAAGAGAATGTATATGATAAACCAATGATAAACCCTTTCTCTGAAATAGCTCAAAGGTTCATCTCATGAATCTTCAGTTGAAAAGCTTATACTGTATAGACAGAGGACAACACAAGAGTTACACATTCTGAAAATGGACTTATTTTCATATTTGTGTCCATATTTGTTTTTCCTTTTCTATATCACAATGACATTGTAAAGGTTTTTTTTTTTTGGTCAGACTTTGTAAAAGTGTAACTGGGAATTCTATCCAGTCTCTGTCAGTCAATATCCCACATACAGTAATGTGTAAATGTGTACGTTTGAAATGGATATGGCATACATAAGCATATGGCATATTGTTCAATACAGAGGTTTACATCAGATCATCCCTCCAGAGTAAACTGTTATATTGACAACATGACTAAGCAATTTGACTGTCTTATCCGTACACTATGACACAAGGACTTGTCATTCTGATGGCACTGATATGTTCATTGACACAGATATTTATTTTTGAGAGATGAACTAAGGATTTTGAGCAGGAGACTGGCTTTTGCAGGTAATCCATGGTGTTTTGCTATTTGTACGGGTTGTTTTGAGAAATGCACTTTATGTTTTGCAAATTGTGAGTTTGATTCAAGAAATGTACCAAAGCGACTGAGAAAAACTGTAAATCTTCACATTCTCTTTATCTGTGTGTTCATAATATCTATTTTCACCCCCTTCCTACTTTAAAGCAGCCGTGTCAAAAGAAAAAGTTTCCTGTCTGGGGGGATGTGGTGCAAGGACCTTGAAAAGACAGACAGGCAGAGAGGGAGACCACAAAACGTAGCCATCATCTGTTAATGGGAGGTGTTGGAATCCTTTTCATGGACTGCTGCAGACTCATGACTAATGACCTTTTTATGGCAGTTTGGAATCTTTATGACAACACTCTGATTGGGATTCACAGCTTAAGACAGGAAAATGAGGAGGAGAGGGGAGAGCGAGAGGTTGTCTGCTATCTGGACACAAGTGGCTAGTAGTTTCAGATTAGAAACACTGGTGTGACATTGAAAGGATTCTATCTCTATCTTTTTTTTTTTACTTTTGGTTTTAGCATCATCTGGAGTTTTTGCTGAAAACTTTGGCAGGATAAGCAAGTAAGAAATTAAGTAGAAATGCATGTTTTTTTTATTTTTTTTATTTTTTATTTCACATCTCTTGAAAAAACTCTTTAAAGTACACAATTGCCTTTATAATTCCAGTGTTTTTTATTTTTATTTTTAAATGTTTTATGGCAATATATTAACATCTAACATATGCACTAGGGAAAAAAAGAAACTTTTCAAATTTATTAATAATATTGGATTATATTTTACAAGAAAATACTGTCAGGCTTTCTTTTTCAAAATTACACATTTAATTCAGTGTGTTGCTTGCAATTTCTTTGTTATTATTTGCAAAACTTACTAGCAAGTTCTAAATGAAAATTGTTTCACCACCATTTTTTGTCAGTGTGTAGTTTTACCACAGTAAGCACCTGATATTTATTAAGTTCACATTTGTGCATAAATTTTGTGACTTATGCTCATTTTTGATCATTTTAACGCATCCTTACTGAATACAAGTATTCATTTCTTTAAAAAAAATCTTGCTGACTTCAACATTATAGTGTAGGTTTAATGAAAAATATTGTGTTGGATTATTGAAAATATTGGATTTTATGGCTATTGATACAATTCTTTCTTTCTTTCTTTTCTTTTCTTCAGGTGGCTGTTTAAGAGCTCTGCTGGCTGTCCAGTTTCTGTCCACTTCACATGGTGCTCCAGATTACCATGGGAAAAACCCACTGCAGAAGTAAAAACTGCTACTTCATCCCATTTTGAAATTAAAACCTTCTTCTTTTTTGTTAATCCTTTTTCATAATTAAGTAACCTATTTGTTATGTAGGATTCATTGAAGGATTCAGACAAAGTCCAGTTTTGGTTTTAATTAGTTAAATAGTTAGGTTTCAAAGCTAATTTGATTAGAATCTGTTTGTTTCCCTTTCATAAAGCATAATGATTATTTTAAAGTGAAAATTTGCCCTTGGCTGTAGGTATTTATAGTAATATAATTATTTTTATTTTTGTTCATTATACATTTTCTGTTTAATAGCCAATTCCCATAATCAGGGTTCAGAATAAATGCCTCTTCTTGGCCCATGCTCCTATTAAAAACATGAAGATGGCTCCAGCTTCAGCCTTTAAAAAGGTAATTGCTTTCATTTGCAAACCATGTTAAGAAGCTTTTCATAGATCCATGGATAAAGCTTTGGAATAAATGGAAAGGGTTTGTTGCAAAACATAAATTCAGACAAGAATAAATATTACAACAAAATTGTTTTATTCAAATGTTTCGATTTTTAGCATACATTACCAGTCAAAGGTTTGGAATAAGTCAGTTTAAAAAAAAAGTATTGTATGCTTACCAAGACCAATCAAAACACAGTAAAACAGTAATATCGTGAAATATCAGTACTATTTTAAATGACTGTAACTATATTCTGTTATAAAATATTGTTATTATTATTAATTTATTCTTGTACATGGACGGTCTCTTTTCTTTGAATGCCTCAGGAGCCGCCCAAACCTACTCAGAACTACTTTAAACCTGGTATGAAATCGGAAATGGTGGACCGAAAGAATCTCTACCTCATGTGTCCTGCTACCATCGGAGAGGTGAGAGGGGACAGGATATTCATCATGTCTGATGGCTGGAGAGGAGCGTTCGATTACTGGTGTCAGTATGACTCCAGGGACATCTTCTCCGTGGGCTGGTGTCAACTAACCAGCCACAGTCTGCAACCTCCCTGCTGTGAGTACAGTCTGTGACCACTAGGGGTCACTACAGCTTTGTGTTTGTGAGGTGGAGTGAAGCGATCGATTGAGAGAGAAAGAGAAACCACCTTTTAATTTTCTCTTTAATGAGCCTAGAGCATATCAAAAGTCACGTGGTCATGTAGTGGTTTATAGATGTCTGTTGGTGCTGTTCAAATGTTTAACTCCAGTTTGTGTGGCTCTGGCAGAATTAACTTATGTGAGTGGATGAAAACAGAGTTCTTGATGAATGGGGATAGTTAAGTGTGTCCCATCAGTTCTTCTCCTCTGAATATTTTCAAGGCTTGTTTACTGCTCTCTTCATGCTTTTACGACAGTGGACATGACCAGACAGAAAGGATATTGGATGTTAGGAGATGTTTCCCATTTATCCTAGTCAGATACCACAGCCTTTATTTACTGTATCTATGAGTACAAATTAACAAATCAATCTGGGATTTATTTATTTTTAATGAGGCTCTTTTCCACTTCTTGTCCTAAAGCTTGTTTCACATACGTCTTGATGGACTGAATTGCGAAATTGTGTGAGATAGCTGGTGGTTTTTGAAAATATACTAAGTTTGATTGAGCATCTGGCATTCTAATGTTTGCTTGTTTGAAAAGCATTTTGGAATATTTCTCCACATATTAATTGAAATAAATAAGTGGGCAAAATAAAATAATTGTGTCTTTGAGACTCAGAATTCAGGACACAAGAAGGATTACATTTTCTCCAGACCATAAGATTTGCCTTTTCATTTGGAATCGTTGTAAATTATTTACAGACTGATCACAATTCACTGCCACAGTTTTACTGAAAATCCTTAACTCAGCAGTAGTTTATAGTGTAAATGGTTTAAATGAGTTTTATTTTAACAAAATACTTTGTTGTGCTTTCAAATTTCTCATCTTTGACTTTACCGAAAATTTCTGAATGGATTTTTTTTTTTTTTAAAACATCAGACATATTTCTTTTTAATGAAAACAGCAGTCATTCATGCTTTTTCGTGACTTCGTGCACTTATTTTAGTGTACTAAATTTAGTAAGGCCAAATAGGCAAATTTCAAATGAAAAAGCAAATGGTTCAAATAAATTCTGATGGTATTTTAGTGAGCTCTGAATGGAGGCATGAGAGCAGGAACTGTGCATTTACCCTTTATACCGTGTGTGCTGTGTCTTCATTTGCCTTGCATAGTAGTTTTAACAGATCATTAGTAAGTATCACCTTTCTAATGTGCGCTGAAAAAAAAATGTGTCGTCTGTTGGCGAGGAAACACAATGTGTATGTGCACATGTGCATTTATTAATAATGTAGCACAGAACAACGGTAGTAAGTGCTTAGGACAATGGATGCAAGACAAAGGATGAACGTGTGAACGGTTTCAACTTAATTTCTCCTAAAAAGAAAAGTGTTTAGATTTCCTGTAATTTAGGGAGATGATGGAATATCTGGAGTTGTGCTGGTTTGTGTTAGGATATGTCTTCTGAGAGTTTGTTTTGATTTAGGACATTAAATTATGTTTCTCATGAACTAATACAAAAGATTCAGCCTCTAGTTTTTTCCGCATACAGTAGGAAGCACATTTATAACAGAGTTTCAGAAAAGATTAAAGAAAAATTTACTGTCACATCTTTTTTTTTAATACAATAATGATGTACAAATATTTTCCCTCCAAGTTAGACTTTTTGATTTTCTTTGGATTAAATTATTCATTTAAAAAGCAACAGTTAGCCTGCCTACTAATGTGTAGATAATCAGAATTTTCTTTCATTCCCAACATATCTTAATAAATTTCCTTATAAAAATACAAATAAAATGCTTTACTTAATAGTACAACAGCAATTCATTATGTGGTATGCCTTGCTTAAATGACCTTCTTCATGTGCCATTTAAATTTGGAGCTGTTTATTAGCACTAGTTATGCTTATTAGTTATGCATTCACCTCTGCTCCTGCTCTCACACCTAAAGTGAGAACAACAGGGACAGTTTTGTTAATAAGTGTTGGTACGTTCACACATCTCACACACTAAGGTGGATTAATGCATTTAATATAAATGTGTGAGACAAGCAGAAAAAACCAATTTGGCTATAGCCTGTCTGTGTATTTGTAATAATCTTTGCCATTCATTTGCTTCATTTCTTGGGAAATATTAAATACTTGAGGTTGGTTTTGCTTTAACAGGGTATTCTGAATGAGGTTTGGGATTACAACTGGCACCAAACTGAGGTGTGGGTACAAGACTATATCGGCTGGGTAAGAAAGCACACAAGTACCACCAGCAGGAGCATCATTCTTGCCTCTCTAGAGCCGTTTGCTTCAAACCACGTGCTCTGAAACTGATCTCCCTTAACCTTTTACCCCCTTCAGCCCTAAAAGCCTGGGAGGAGCTTTGAAATGGCAGGAGAGTGGTGGTAATGGGGTGTTGAATGCAAAATATTAAAGTTTTCAGAGTTAATAACAAAACTACCCTGTTTTATAAGCATATATATGTATATATATATATATATATATATATATATATATATATATATATATATATATATATATATATATATATATATATATATATATATATATATATATATATATATATATATGTATGTGTGTGTGAGTTTGTGTGTGTACATATATAAAATGAATAATAATATTTTTAAGATTAAGTCTAAATTTTAATGTAACATTCCTCAATAATACTTAATCATTTATTCTTAATATTAATAATAATGTTGTTATTATTTTTCATAAATAAAATTATTTATGAATGTTGCATTAAAATGTAGAGACTAAATCTACATCTTAATGATAATACTAATTTATTAATTTATGAGTTATTTCATAATTATGAGTGTTTGTGAACGTTACATCAACATGTAGATAAAAAAATACATTTTAAAGAGAAATGATATTTTTATTTAAGATAGGTACAGTATTTTATTGTATTTCAATAAGTAATCACATTTTATATTAAGCGCCTTATAGTTAAGGCTGATAACATGAATACGACCCCCAATCGCCTTCCTTTAGCTCCTCCTCTCTTCCTCCCCGCCTCCATATAAATTATATATTGACCGATCAGGGCTCCAGCACTCCACCGGCACGGGCTTTGTCATGCGCTTCTGCTACCGGAACCGCTGCTGTTCAAACCGGGCGCGAAAGTGAGCGCGAGATCCAGTTCTATTGCTTTAAAACAGACATTCTCCTCCAAGAGAGAGATTTACATCGGATTCGTTGGTGCACAACGCGGATACAGTTGAAAGTTGGCGTTTTGGTGAGTTCCTCTGGCGTATTTCCAGAGCTTTTGTCTCTGATGTCTGTTGCTTTGTTTTAGTGGCTTGTGCATTTAGGTCACACGAGTTTAATTTGAGTGTATTTTTGTAATTGTTTTCATTCCTGCTGCTCTTATTTCTTCTGGATGTAGGGGACTAACACTCCACTTTTATTTCTCTAATTGTGAAAAGCATTCATTGAGCTGCTACTGAAAGACTGTGGCAAGCTATTTTAATATTTATTCTTTTAAAACAACGTATCTATCTTTACTATTTTAATACACACACACACACACACACACACACACACACACACACACACACATATATATACATACATACATACATACATACACACACACACACACACATATATACATATATATATATATATATATATATATATATACATATGTGTGTGTGTGTGTATGTATATGTGTATGTATGTGTGTGTGTGTGTATAATTTTTTTTTTGTCTTTTTTTTTTTTTATACAAGTATTGCAACAGGGACTAGTGTTTTTTTCTCTCCCATTTTTCAGTTTCACTAGTAATTGTTCATTGGCTCCTAGTACTAAATTCAGTAGTAATTGTTTAATAGTAATTCATATTATTATTCGCATGCTAGAACACATTACTTGCAAGGTTTGTGTGTGTATCTGTGGTATGCAGTCATGGATGACTAGTCATCATGGTTCAATTAGATCTTTCTGAATTGATAACATCAACAATTGGAATACGCACTAGTCATAAGTGAAGTGACTCAGGATCAGATGTGAAAAAATCTGATCCTGTGCGTATTTTGTTTTTTCATCAGTTCCAATCTGTGTCAGATGTGATAAAAAAAAAGTGTTATACGTGGCTCTGATACAGAGCATCTATTTAACTCTTACTTATTCTTATTCACTCCATATTAATATGCTAGTCAGTCTTAGAATACCTGATAGTAATCAAAAATATGATACTAGTAAGATAAAAATATATATTATTAAATGTTCAAATGGCTTGCAACAAAAAGAGTCCTTAAAAAAAACTGGTGAATTAGATTTATATGTGTTCAAATGTTTACCATTTTCGGTCATAAAGTGATGTATTCATTTTACTAAAAGATTTGTCGAATTCTGTGTTCATGTTTCATGCCATGCTGGATTCACTTCTGTAGTTTGTTTTAACAAGAAAATATATATGCATCATGAATAGTAATTCAATAATTGATAAGCTTCAACTCATTTCCAGCTAAATGGAAAAATCCTGCTGACTAGTAAAATTAAAAGCTCAGATGATTATTTTTGTACAGAAACCGCAAAATATATTTGTTGAACCACTGTAGCTGTTTTGACTTTGGTTCTTTAACAGATTGCATTTTTTTTTTCATTAAATTGCCTGGGGCAATGGGAACCCTATATCCTCTTTTACCACACACACACACATATGCATGGACACAGACACACTCTTTTTCGGCGTTACTCCCTGCACAACATGTGGTTCTAGTTCCTGCTAAGTTGAAGCTGCAGTCAGCCATAGACAGATTGCCCTGGCGTTCGGGTCCGGAGTGGGACTAAATGTAAATATTGTGGAACAGATGGAGTAATTAGACTGGTTTTCCCCGGACACCTTCGTTCCACATCGGTCACAACCTCTCCCGTGACCAGAGACGCCCCCAGGTCCTGCACTGAGCTAAAGGGTGTGTGTCTGTGCACTGAGAGTCAACCTTTGGGTCACTGGGTCATTGGTTTTGTTTAGCCAGTGAGAAACTGGTTAGAAATATGCTTCACCTTTACACACAGACCAATTAGGGTGGATAAAGTTTGCTTGTACATTGTCCGTGACAGAGCTTCTGAAAACCTTTGCTTCTGTTTTGCATGCCCATTATGCATATGTGGGCTTAATAAGCTTGATTCCTCACGTGCATGCTTATATTCATAAGATATTTGAATAAGAATTGCCCTCTTTCAAATGAAAAAAAAAACACTTGTCCATTCCTTGCACGCTTTTTCTCTTCTCCTCATTAAACGTATGCGTCTCAGGCTAATTTCTCTTCACATTCCCCTCTTGAGGCCCAGGAGAGCAGCTGCACGTAGGACTCTGTGAAAGCTCCCAGATGTACTTAGTAAAGGCGGCTTCTGCCGTCAGCCACCCTGTAATATGAGAAGTTTATCTGATCTTCGATATAGCCAATACAGAGGCAATAATAAGATAATTTTTTTGCAATTGAAGAAGGCGTGTGTTGGAGAGTTCACTTCATGGTTGTTTGAAATGCAAAAAGCATTGATTCGTGCTATTTTACACCTTCATTTGTTGATGCTGAACTGCAGATATTTGATATTATGAGTTTTCATGGAGAGGAAAAGGCAAAGGTTTAGCGAAATTAAGATTATTTGGTTTGCAAGGCAGGGTGTGCACATTAGAAATGCATTTTTCATTAGCAAACACACATGGATGCATTTGATGGATTAACAATAAACTTCAATCAAAGCACTTTCTATTGTTTCTTTTCTTTTTTGCAGAGCTTTTTCTTGTACATATGCTTGGCAAATCAAATTTAAGAAAAAAAATTTTCCCCACTATATTATTTTGTCATTATTCAGGATATTACACCTCTTTTAACGTTCCATGCATTACCCAGAAAATGCTTTTAAAGAAAATATATGCTTTAATGATGTAGGGTGCTTCAAATGATAACCATGCAATGCTGTTTAAAAATGAGACTATCAAGTAGACACTGCATTTTGAACCAGCAACAAAATGAATAATACATTAACTTGCCTGCTCAGTAATATTTATAGAAAATTGTATGTTTCTCTCTGCATGATAAAATTGATTTAGAAATAAACTGTGGAGATGCAGTTCTAGCTGTGAATTCCTTTCATAGCACTTACATACCTGTCAAATCTCCTCCCGCAGCTTGATAGCACACTCTTCTAGGTGGAGAAGGGGGTTAGTCTTTCTTCCTAATGAGGATTACCTGTTGGTTCAGAAAATAGGCCTTTGACCAGAGAGCCGTTGGGGGAAGGCCTGCAAAACAAAAGGGTGCTGAAAAGCACATGTCTCCTGTGGGGCACAATGGCCAGCTGAAACTGTCTTGAAGAGGATCCCCCAGACAACTCTGTTTTTGCGCTGCTGGTTTCTAAACTGCCGCTTTCAGGGCTGTAATGTGACACTTCTAATATGCAAAATCTAAAATGGCCTCTGAGGAAGAGAATTCAGCAGTATGATCAACCTTTAAGTGGTCGAATTCAAAGGGAAAGGATCAAAGTTTGTAACTGGACTTTGTTTGACCACTCAATCCAGTCTGCGTGAGAATCAGTTTGACTTTGTTGTTTTAATTTTTTTAACATTTATTTTGTTTGCAAGTTACACGTTCACGTTTTTCCAAAAATGTTTTTTATTTTATTTTTTATTTTTATTATTATTGTATTTTTAGAAATATGAATGCCTGCTTGCTTTCCTATAGTGTGATAGCCAATGAGAGTCAGATGGGTGAACTTATTGCAGTAAGATTTAATCATTTCATGTTGAATGTCAGTATAAATTATTTCATTTAACTTGCAGATATTGCACATATGGCAGTAGGGCTCAATAAAACAATGGTATATAATCATCTTGTAGGTTCTAATACAATGTAGTTACAAGTTGAATGTTACGAAGAATAACCGGTTGATTTAATAGTACAAAACCAGACCTGTGATCAAAATCCTTTTTACAAAAAAAAGAATTGTGGGCCTAAAATAAATATATATATTTATCATATATATTTATATATTTATCATGTTACAGTATGATTAGGATAATCATATACCATGATATTTACATTTTACTCAGAAGCACTTTCGTGGAACTACCATAATAACACACGTCTAAAGAAATGCAGCAATACAATGGAAGTTTTGTTTATCATCATGTTAACTGAGTTTTATAAACACTTTCTTACAGTTAAATCAGCGTAACATATTTTAATGCAATTAGTATTATTTTTTTTAATGGTTTTGTAGTTTCATATAATATTATGATGGTTAAAATAACCTTTTTCATTTTTTTTTTCTCCCCCAACTTCATTCACTTTCCCAAAGACTGTTATTCGGGCACTGGGCCAGTCCAGTCTGTTTTGGTGCTCCATGCAGTCCCCATATCGCCTGCCGCACCCCCTGCCCCCTCTGCCGGTGCGCAAGGGGGTGCGAGGGAGGAGACCCAAGAGCCAGACCATTGCCATGTTAAAAGCAGCAGCCGAGGCAGCCGCAGCCGGCACGTCACCGAATGGCCAAACACAGTCCAGCACAGCCAAGAGTCCCTTAAGTTCACCACTCACACCCAAACCATATAAAAAAAGAGGACCCAAACCCGGCAGCAAGGTAGAACTGCTTTTTTTTTGTGGTTTAATGGGTCAGTAAATAGATTTAATTGGTTCACTCATGTTGTTCTAAAGCTGTATGATTTTCTTTTTTCTGAAGATAAGAAGATATTTTGATGTTTATTTTTTACTTTTTCGATTGAATCTGATGTCCCTGGTAGTCAAGATAATGGGATTTTAATGGTATTAAATTACCCCTAGTAATTGGTTATAAAGCAGCTTTTGTTTGATATAGGGTGGGTCGTATGTCATGAGCAATTATCCATATTAAACATTAACACTTCTACTATAATTCTTCCCCATGAACGGTACATTAAACATGCTGGAAGGTTCTGTCGTAATGGAGATACGGCATTTGTAGTCTTTTCCATTGTTTCGAGAGTGGGCAAACAAAAGTGGGGTTGTTTTGTGAGAGTGAAAATTGTTGTTTTATCTCTCACTCTGTCTACTGCTTTTACAGAGGAAACTAAAGGTTCCTCATTCACTTTCAAGCCCCTCGTTGCCATCTTCAGTGTCAGACGGGAGACTGTCTAGTCTGCAGACGACAAGAGACTCAGGAGTTGTGTCTACAGGTAGGCTTTTATCTTCTTGCCTTTATTTTCTACTCGTGTACTCCTCAGTATTCTGATGGTTTTGCACTGTTGTACGCTTCACCTGACCTTCCACTCTCTCCTCTTCTAGTTTGTGTGTATGTGAACAAACATGGAGACCCAGGGCCACACCTGGACCGTAAACTGTTGTTGCAGCTGCCTGATCATTTCGGGCCAGGTCCCGTGAACACGGTTCTCCAGCATGCGGTACAAGCGTGCGTGGACTGTGCGTTTCAGCCCAAAGCTCTGTTCAGCTTCCTGCAGTCTCAGTCTGACGGAGGGGAAATCATCAGAGGTCAGTTTGGATCTGCTTTAAGATTGTGATCTGGGTTTCAATTAAGAGTGATTCTTCGATTAGGAGAACATTTCTGCCAGGAAGGAAGAATGCTTTTAAATTACAAATGCATATCATATCGTATCATATATCATATCATATATTATATTTAGTGCTGTCAAAATTAATGCGCTACAGCATGCAATTTATTTTTTTCGGTTAAACACGTTAAAAAGATTCAATGCAAATAACGCAGAATCAGAGCTTGGGTTGCCAACCAAATCACAATTGCTGATTTTTCAGTATTTTTTTTTTTTTTTCTTGACAAGAATTGCATTAATTGACAAGAATTGCATTAATATAGAATCAAAATGTCTTTACGACACCAGGCGCTAGTCAAGTAAGCACGGAAGAGGTACAGGTGACAAGTGAACTTCAGTAGAACAACAGTGAACTGCAGTCAGATGAGATATTACCAGGCTATACATTAGTAAAAAAAAAAAACATCCGATTCAACTCATCAGCTCACTAGTAGAGACTTTAAGAACTGAAGTGGGTTAGAAAAGATTTGTGAGAAAATATGATGCATGTCAGATGTGCATCATGTTCATATGGCATTTATTATAATGGGATATATATGACATTTTATATAAAAAAAAAAAATAATAATAATTTTCTTAAAGGCATCAGTAGTAGTGGTATGAGTGATACTCACCTTCAATCATAAAGATGCAGTTAAACAAACATTAAAAATATACTGTTGACAAAATACCTTGATGTTGTTTCAGGGCTGTTTAGAAATAAAATAAAAGTTAATTTTATTGCTAGTTAACTTGTTAGTTATTTTTGGATTCTCAGAAAACTGAAAAACATTTAATTACTATCGCTCACAATATCAAAAAATCCCCATCACACATTATATAACCGAAATCTACCCGAAGGTTGATTGAGGCCATGCCATGTGATGTATGTTTTAACAAATATGAAACATAGTTCATTTTACAAAATGTCAGGGAGTTAAAAGGAAGAATGATCCATAATCTCAAGAATTTTGAGAGCTGAATGGCACATTGCTGTAAGACATGAGCTGCATCTGAATTAGTGTAGGTGTATGTTATTTTAAGGCTGTCAACATGTGTGTGCTTAACAATGAAGGGAGAAGTGAGAGCAAGGGTTCGTGATTGACCTGAAAAGAGAAAGGGTGTGTGTGTGTACAGCTGATGTCATCAGACTGCGATCTGTGTGTAACCCGGTTCTGAGCATTTAATAGGGGGGTTCCCATGGGAAGTGTGTGTATGTGCAAGCCTGTCTATATTTGTGTGTGTGTGTAGGAGGGGGTGGGGCCGACGCTAGGACTGTGGGGGCCATCTGCTGTGACGCCATGGCCCCTTAATCGGCACCCATTTAGCCAGATCAAACCCCCCCCCTCAGCCTTTTTTTTTGGGACTAGTTGTTTTTTTATGGACTCATATATTATAATGAAAAGCATAGTATATTATAAATGCATTCCCTGCTGGATGCATTCCATGTGATGTTAAAGAGTAATACATTTATACATAGTAATACAGTTTTTAATTTTGCAAAAATTCTACTTTCATGCAGTTCGCTCTGAAGGAGGAATCCACTACGTCAAGCTCCCCACTGCCTCCAGTGCATCGTTCGTTCTGCGCTTTCTAGAAACTCTGTGTCACCACCTGCACTGTGAGAACCTGTTCAGCAGCCAGCCATTCAGTCCAATAACTACTAACACACACATGGCATATGAAAGGAGCAAATCAGGTGTGCATCTCCAAGCCCCCATACTATGAATTCAACTGTGTTCTGTGGGTCTTGATGTATGACCAGCCGTTTAAGATGAATATGTTTGTTTTGTTGTTGTTTGAATTGAAATTTTGTCACAATAATTGCAGTATGATACATTTATATAGATTTCCTTACACAATGACACAGCCCAAACTTGTGTGATTTCAGAAGTAAATCCTGCTCTTTTCTTCTGTTGCAGTGAAAGAGGAGACGTCAGAGGCTATGTCTGTAGTACGAGGTACGAGGCGTTTCAACAGAGATTCGGCTACATACACCACTGCCCTGTCACCAAAATTACAGCGAACAGAAGCTTTGCCCTCGGACGGTACGACCTGTTCAGCTGTTCTGAGTGTTTTTGCTCGTAAGTGTCTGAGAGCGAATGATATCGATTGAGTGTTTATGCCAAAGTAAATGCAGCATATCCAAGCCAGTTCTGATGGGTTGAACTGAAAGTGAATGGAGGATAGGGTTTTCTTTAAGCTGAGTTGGACGCCTCTCTTCATTCTCTCATTAAGTGCACATAATAAAACCCGACAGCCTCCTAATTAAGTGATCTACATTGTTACTAATTAAGTGTCTGATTTTTATTAGGGTGTGAATCACCGGCCAGTTTGGGTTATTTTTTAACTGCTGTTATAATTTAACAGACATAAGTGTTGCCTGTTCTCAGCTCTTATTGAATGTTTTGTAGATCAAGCGCATTAAAAAAAGAAAAAGACAAAAAGTTGTCTTGGCAGCATTATAAAACTGATTTGTAGTGTTTGCAAATGGTGTATTGGAAGACCGATATAAACATGTTACTACTTGTTCTATCATATTTATATTCATTCAGTACACAGGAATCCTCTCCTGCATTTATTTTTGTGGAGATTTATGTTTACACATTTAACACTGTAGGTGTGTATACTTTTAGTCTCTAGCGTGTAACTAAAACCTTCCAAAAAACTTAAAGCTATTCTTTATTATTGCTATTTTATACAATTTAAAGTCAGCAGAACTATGAAATGGCACAGATGGAAGTATAGGATTTATGTAAAGATCAAAAATGTTCAAATATCTTATATTTTAGCTTTTTGAAAGCAGTGACAAGTAGCCACAGCTTCATTAGATGCATCCTGGGATTCTGTTTAAACAGTATATTCATCCATTGAACTATGCAAAGAAAATAATTTAGGTGCAATTTATATTTGTCAAAACTATGTATTAAAATGATCAAAAGATTTTTATTTTTTAAGTATGAACTAAAACATTTCACGTCATACTATCTCTGTGCCAGAAACCATCGTCCATGCTGAAAATGGTGCCACCACAGACCAGCAGTTCTCAGTAGAGTCAATAGACTCAGCCTCCAATTCCGTTGCCCCCCGACCCCCCGCACTACGGAGCACGTCTGAGTATCACACCCCGACCGGAAGCAGCCCGCACTACCCTTCTCACCCCCCACCGCTCCGCAGACTCTCCTCCAACCCCTCTGAGCTGGGTCCTCCACGCACACACAGACGAGTGGAAGGTAGGCTATGTAAGAACGCTTTGTTTAGACACCTTTACACACACTATTAATAACACACCAGACTTAAATCAGCACTCTTTATAATAGCGTTCATTCATAATACAAAAAAAAATCATATCAAAAACTGCTTAACAGATCATTTACATGCAGTTATAAATGTCAATAACACATTACGATCTGGTTTTATTTCTTACTATTAGTTACTACATTAGTATAAACTGGCTATGAGCATTAAACATTCTTATAGCATCAGTCTTTGCTACTGTGCGTTACAAATATGATTTTTCATAGTTTGTACTTCAGCATTAATAGATAGATGTTTTGATTTAAAAAAAAATGTATTAGTAAATATAGAAATTACCATTTTAAGGGTTAGTTCAGGCAAAAATGAAAATGAAGCCATAAATGACTCACCCTGAAGTCATTCTAGGTGTTTATGACACTCTTCTTTCAGACGAATTCAGTTGGAGTTATTTTTAAAATTGTCTTTGATCTTTCAAGCTGTTGGATGCCACTCAGCGGGTGTTGCACTCCATCGCTCCATGAGAAGTTTAATAAAAAGCTCATACATTAAAAAAAAGTGTCTCACACTGCTCCGGGGGATGAACAAAGGCCCCCTGTAGCGAATCGATGCATTTTTGTAAGAAAAATATACCTGCAATACCTGCTAAGGCTTGAAAGATCAAAGACAATTGTCTGAAAGAAAAAAGTCATATACACCCAGGAAGACTTCAGGGTGAGTAATTTATGGCTGAACTAAACCTTTAAGATTATAAATGCTGTAGAAATATTGATAGTTCATGTTAACTAATGTAGTTAACTAAAGCGAATAAATTAAACCTTATTGTACAGTGTTACTGAAATGTCATGAAGCTTTGAATTACTATTGTAATTGCATTGTTTTTTGCTTATTTATTAATATTAACATTATAAAGTTGATTAGACGTTATTTTATTTTTAATGGACCTAGTGCAGATTTATAAGTAACACTTTGTAATAAGTAATTTATTGAATCATTTAAAGTCAGTGAGCTTTTAGTGTCTGTGCTTGTTGGCATTCCACTTGTGTTTGAGCCCTGAAGGCAAAACAGTTTTATTGTTCAACTTCCTTTAACTCCGAATGCTTTCAGTCTAGTAGCTTGGCTTATTCACTCAGTGCTGCTCTTCAGAGACCTAGATCTATTTCTATCGTGGGATAAACACCCGTATCAGTTCTGCACAGAGTGCCTGTGTGAGGACCAGATGTATTTTCTCTAATCAAATGTCAAGTGGCACAATAGGCTTTGATATGGATTAAAGCCTGCTGGCGGCTCAGGGGGCCATATTTATTGAAATAGCATCTCGGAGTGGGAGTGATGTTTGGGGTTCGGTTTGATTTTGCATTGTAAAGAGACTGAGACCAGGACTGTCAAAAGAGGGAGTGATCCTAGACCTGCACTCCCATTCCGGAAAGCTCCTTTTCAGTTTTCCAAAAATATATATACATGTCAGTTGAGGCAGGCAGAAAATGACTAACTTTGTGATTATAAAAAACCTAATGTTTCATTGCTGTGTGATGATGACACACAGAATCCACAAAATTGTATATTATATTAAAATTTTAACATTATAAATGTCCCTTTACAGTTAATGCTATCATATTTTTTTTTCCTTTTAATGAGAATATATATTTATATAGAAAGTGTTTTTTTATTTGAATTGTCTGAAGAAGTCCTACATTTTTACATTATATTAGGAAGAATAAATACTGCCCACCACAGTATATCTTAATTTTGTTTCAATATTTTTTATATCATAAGTAAGTATATTAAATTATATGAAATCTTATTAAAAAAAGTTTTTTTTCCCCCTTGTTTTGTCTGGAAAGAAATCCTAACTTTTATGTAGTTCAATCAAATTATGAGTGAAAAAAGTGACCTGGTCATTCTGTTATTCTTTGCATAAAGAAAATGTACATGCTGTGCACAGTATACATACTAGATACTTCAGAGTGCTGCTTTGAACAGAGAACATGCATTTTGTCATGATTATGTATTGCTGTGCCCCCTAGTGGCAAATATATAAGTTCATCTGAATTAATAACCAAATAACTGTTCTGAATTATTATTTTTTTTCACTGTGGTATAATTTTAATACTTTACTGATTTATATATATATGTGTGTGTGTGTGTGTGTGTCTCTCTCTCTCTCTCTCTCTCATATATATATATATATATTTTAATGTGTGCTGTTTTCTAGCTGCTAGCTCAACCACTGGGCCTGATCATCAAGCAGCAGAGAAGGATCTGACCAAAACGTCTAGTAAGAGTCCATCATCCTGGAGTATAGAGGAAGTGATGCAATTTGTTCACAATGCTGATCCACAAGCACTGGGCCCACACGCAGAGCTCTTCAGAAAACACGTGAGATAAGATTCTCTGGATTTCTCATGTTTTGCAATAGTTTTTTTTTTTTTTTTTAGGTTTTCAGAACAAGATTTCCAAGTAGATTTTATAATGGATTGCTTTTCTTTCTTCCACAGGAGATTGATGGCAAGGCCTTGATGCTTTTACGGAGTGACATGATCATGAAGTACATGGGGCTGAAGCTGGGTCCTGCTCTTAAACTTTGCCATCACATTGAGAGACTCAAACAGACAAAATAGTAGCTGGAATCTTCTGAGCAAAAACGGAGGATCCACCAGAGGGCAACAGAGGAAAAATCAGGTTCACTGGATTTCACAATCTTTTTTTCACTAACTTTACTCAAGATAAACGGATATTTATTACGCGTGACATTGATGGTTAGAGGTCCAACATGTTGACCTGCTTCACCTGAACTCATTCCCGCTTATTTAAACGGTGGGGAAAAACTGATCAGCCAAATATATTTTTGTGGCAAAAACAAATGCAAACATTTACATCAGCAGATTGACTTTTCAAAACTACCTTTGCGTGGACATTGTGTACGACTACTGTGTACAAGAATGTTCACCGGCTCTCATCTAGAAACCAATTCAGTGTAAAACTGCAGCTACAGACCTCAGTACCTCAGTGATACAATGCTCTGCATTTACAGACAATGGTAGAGAAAGCTGAATCCCAAACGATTTCATTGTGTTATGTATTGTTTCTGGTACGGTCTACATGCACAGACAGCTTGACAAACATTTACTTCCACTGTATTTTAGGTTAAGTCTGATGAAGATTCATTTGAAATACACTTTGGACATCGACTATGAAGGGTTTTGGTGCCGGTTAATCATATTTGACCATTTTGTATAGTTTAATTAATTAGTTCTTTTCGTTTATTAGTTATTTTTTCCTCTAAAATTGGAATGGAAATACACAATCGTATTTCAAAATGTCCTGCTGTTTCATAAAGTAACTGAGAAAAAATTAAAATGTTTTTTTTTTTTTTTTTTAGTTATGTAAACCAAAAATGGTTTTGTTATGGTCTACAAAAGGCACCAATTTTAAAAGCACAACATTTTAGTCCTACTATTGCTGTTTAACTCAAGATAATTTCTCAGGACACTTGTACTATGTTTTCATTTGTACATATTTTGTCATAATGTCTTTTCCCTCTAAAAAAAAGACCACACCAGCACTTCAGGTGACGGCCATAAAGTGGACATGATGTCACATAGGCCTGAAATTCAGAAGTTTATCTGCATGTTGAATGATGATGTATGGAGCAATCCCAGATGTTTTTTTTTCTATCGTATTAATGTGTATTTAGCTCAGTATTCTATCCTTCAGTGCATTCTTTTCTTATTATTTAATAAGTAGAAACTGTTGCTTTTTTTGAGCACATTGTTTTTTGTTTATATCATTGATAATGGATTTTTTGTTTTGGGGGATGGAGCATTTTTGTTGTGATACACATTTATATACATTTTTAGCTCCTTTTAGTTACACTGTATATACCTTACTCTTATACTCAGGTTGGATTATTTTGTATTTACTTATTTGAATGCTTTTCTACCATTTTGAATAAATCATTGCATTTATAAAGTTCTCATTTTCACCATATTTTCAGTGGAAAGGTATTACCTAATTGAATATGCTTTGCTTAAAAGATCTTGAGCATTTCATTTGGGTTTAGATTTGACATTTTTATAGTATATATTTTACTAATATATATCAAGTAATTGTATTAATGTGATTTTTCTCTTAAATTTATTTATTTCATATATTATTAATGAATGATATCATTAATGTTATTGCATATTATTTCTTTGTACTGGATAAAAGTTTAATATGCCTTGGTTGCCTTGCTAGGAAAAAAACAAATCAGTATCTGCAATCACAAAAAATAAGTAATCATAGATACATTTCAACTTTCAGGGCAGAATATTTCAGGGCAGTCTCCTAGAGCTGCGCTGTACCACATTACCCTGACTCCTGTCTGGTTCATTGGTGAGTTTATCATGTAGTCCCAAGAAAAACCTATTGATTTGTCACCTAAAGGGGAAGGAACTGTCTCTTTGGCCGACACAATGACTTTGATTGTTTGAGTTGGGCACACAATCTTGCCATTGTAGTCCACATACTTTGAACGTGTGATGTTGTTTCCATTTCCTTCATGTACTGTCCATGTGTTTCGTCCATTTTGAAGTCTACAATTTGCGCTTACCACAGACAGATCCAGTGCTGAGTTTGGTGAAGCAGAAAACACATGTAACTGTTTAGTTTAGGTTGCCTTAAGAGAGAGGTCAACCACGTCATCCTGAGACAATGATGGTGTATGTGGAAATATGGGGCAGGCCATGCTATTGGTACAGCAAGAGAATCAAGAGAATCAATCGTAGATCCAGTTTCTGAGGTTTTGGTGAAAGTTTTGGAGTCTAAACTAAAGGGATTTGGACAGGCATTGGGAAGGGAATGGGAAAAGGCACTGGTAATGGAAGCAAAATTGGATAAGGCACCAACAAAGTTCCTGGTGGGATCAGTGAGATCATTGGTGTGTTAGTGGGCTGCTCAATTTCATGTGGCAAGAAATTCAAATTGAAAGGGACTGGTTGTTTTGGACCAGTCATTTCACACTCTGCCAAAGCACAATTGCTCAGAGATGGTATTAGATCTTGCAAACATGTTGCAGTTCCAGGGCTTTGAAACACTGGTGTGTCTGTGTAGTAAACCAAAGTTTCTGGTTGACACAAAAGCAGGTTTTCAAGCAAAGTTCTTGTCTGGATATTGAAAACTGAGAGAGCGTAAAGAAGGTTGAAGTTGGGAGTTTAAATGCTGATTCAGGACCAGTGGCATGGAGGCTTTGCTTGAAGCTGGCAAAATCAAGGGAGATATACCTTCCTCACCAACCTGGGGTGACGAACCCAAAGCTAACTTGTAAATGAACAGGCAGTACAACAGGCCTATTTTCAAGAAGGATAGACTGCAGCAAACATGTGGCCACTTTGAGAGTGAGATTCACTCAGTATTCATTAAAAGGATTAAATTCAGGTTAAGTTTTTCTTGTTTGTTCTTTGTAATTGAGATTGGAACAGTCTGATCCATTGTCATCTGGTATTTGTGTGTTGAGCTGATGCTTTTTTACCTGTTTTGTTTGGTCCGTCATTGTAGACTCATAAGACCCTAAGGTTCTACATAAAGAAATGTGAAATTTCTAAAACGTCCTTGTGGTTGAGCCCTATAGGTTCCTGGGGGAAAAAAAGAAATATTTTGCATCATAATAATGTTTTTGCGTTCCATGTTAATGGATGAATTCAACGACTGACTTGTCAACAACTGACTGACCAAACAATTTATAGATTCTGCTCTACAAGGAATCTTAAGATCAACAAAGAAATTTGCTACTTTGAGTGAAAAATGGTTTTCACCCATACTACACTCTTAAAAATAAAAGTGCTTCAAAAGGTTCTTCAAGCGATGCCATAGAAGAACCATTTTTGGTTCCACAAAGAACCATTGAGTCAAAGATTCTTTAAAGAACCATACCTTTTTATAATCTGAAGAACCTTATTTCACTGCAAAGTACCTTTTGTGAAACAGAAACACTCTTCAGATGTTAAAGGTTCTTTATGGACCCATTTAGACAAAAGGTTCTTCTATGGCATCGTGAAGCAGTGTAACTCACCCACGTGACCGCGCGGCGAGCTCGAAGCTTGTCGCAGCTCTACGATGGCTCTGGATTTAACCAGGGGGCAAGGAACTCGACCGGAAGTTGAAGTCGGGTGGGGGCTGCCATCTTTTAGCAGAACTTCACTTGCGTTAGCATTCCCACTGACTCCCATTCATTTTGGCGTCACTTTGACAGCGAATAACTTTACATCTGAGGCATTTAAAGACTCCGTTTGTCCATTATTTATTTCTAAAGATACATGACAATGTATAAAGGGCTCCATTACCTTCTATGTTACATTATGGCCCTGTATAAACAGTTTTTGTAAAAAATAGGCTAACGATTGCGTCATAACCACTCGTCTCTCTGTCGCATTACCGTACAGACAGGAGGAGAAGCTCGCAGGCAATTAACTTAATATGGCGTACTGGCGTTACATTTTAAAATACTATACAAAATAATTAATCAGAATACTTACTCCTGCTCACTCACGACAAATAACTCCCCGCTCAAGCTCGCCGTCTCTGCAAGATTAACGATGGCAGTTTGCACGCACAGCCACTTAGAAGATTTACATCTGTCAGACAGGTTGCTGACATCGTCAAGCTTCGTTTGAGTCTGCGCGTCAGAAACGGAAGTGCAAAAAAAATGCTAAAAATGGGCTTCACTTGTCTCAATTGAGTTCCAATGGGGTCGCTGTGTCCATTTCTTTTACTGTCTATGGATTTAACTGAAGCGAACTGCCCTCGAAATTCCATTGTTGCTTAACCTTAAAACTGAAGGCTGACTGTGCATGTCAAGAGAACTCGCTTATCACTGGGATCCATGGCCGTAGGTTTAGGGGGGGACACTAGGTACTAGTCCCTATCAATATTTTGAGATGACAAATTTGTCCCCACTAATATTTAGAAAGCTCCTTTGAACTGCTATTTGTATCTTTGCACTGCTATTTGGATCGATTCTAACGGCCACGACGACAGTACAAGAAACGCTGTAATTTGATTTGCGCCGGGGTATCTGACAGGCTACACGCGCGGGCCGGGACTACTATTGTGCTTGCACTAGCAGTGAGGCGGGTGGTGTGTGTGTTGGTGGTGTGGTTCCTTGTCTGAACGAAAATGCATATTTTACATATAAAATAGAACTTACAGAATTACGGGTGTTGAGATGTTGGGACGTTAGTGTCTGTGAAAAAAGACTATTCATGGAGAAATAGCCTCCTCTTGTGGCATTCTCCGGAATTTCTATCAACAGGTCTTAGTCCACAAAACAAATGTCCAAACTTTTTCAACTACCCTAGAATAGACATTCTTAAGGTGCGTTCACGCCATATCATAATTACCATGATTACGAGTACCAACAAGTCCTTCCACAAAATGCCCAGGAGAACATCGACAAAGAACATCGACAAAACGGCCATTTGACATCAGTGGTTCAATCGTAATTTTAAGAAGCTATGATAAAATTACCATCTACTGCCATTATCGAGAGTGACATGACTCATGCTAGTGATGCTGCTGATGTAAACATGCGCTGAGCCTTGTTTACGAGCAGAGGAAAGCATGTGCATATGTTGTGGTACTCTCCTGAATGTCGGTAGATGGAAACTCAGGAGAGAATAATTGTTGAATAAAGTTCATTTTATTTATTTATAGCTTCATAAAACTTATGGTTGAACCACTGATGTCACATGGACTGTTTTGTCAAAGTTCTTGGTACCTTTCTGGGCATTATGTGGAGAACTCTGGCTATCTATGGTAGGGTCACAAGACGACCCCATTTGACTGGAGTTGTCCCCGGAAATGTCACCATTTTACAGCACATTCAAAACAACGATCACTTTCACCTGCAGAAGGCGCTGCGAGATACTTTAGCTATGAAGAACCTGGATGAGAGCAGAGTGCTATTATCATCAATTATCAAAAATTATTTGTCTTTTAAGGTAGTCACATACTAACTAAACATGTTAAAGGAACACAATAATGTTTGTGCGCACTTTATAACAAGTCCACAAGATAAGGTTGTGGTATTGTTTTACACACGGTATTAAACATTCCTGAAACTTTTGCCGTTACAACTTTATGAATAATATAAAAAACAATAAACTAAACAATTAAAACTTGCAGAAAGCACTTACTTTGTGGTCAAAATTAGCCTAAAATGCTAAATAATAATTTATTGTTATTTTCCATATATCCTGTTCCATTTCCAAAAGCATTATTTTTTTTTTAAATTACTTTATACTCACAGTTCATGAAAATGTTACAAATATTTGTTAAATACAGTCTCATTTATCATATATTCTCATATTTATTGTTTTATTTTTAATATATTGTCCCTGTTTTTTTCATTTGTAAATAATCGCAAGTGAGATTTCAAAGATATTTTGTCCACTGAACTAGAAAATGTCCCCGGTTTTCATTTCAGAAATCTGGTCACCTTGGACGATCAGAAAGATCTCAGATCTAATCTTAATTTGTGTCCCGAAGATGAACAAAGATATTACTGGTTTGTAATGACTTGTGGGTTAGTAATTAATTATAGAATTTTAATTTTTGTGTGAACTATCCCTTTAAGAGGCTTAAAACTGACCGATTAGTATTTCTTACTGTATGTACGTTTTATAGCTTTGTTTTAAATACATTTAAAATGTTTTTTTTTTCATTGTGACTGCGAAGTGTCAAGCCACATTGAAATATTTTTAACCGTAGGTCCAACTGTACATACATTTCGTGATGTATTCTCACTATTTATGACACAAAAATCTTTACCTGTAACTAAAAATGACATTAATGCACAACATTTGCCTTAGCTTAGATTATTTGATTCTACTAATTATGTGAGGTTTACATTTTTATCAAATGAATACAGTAAATATATAAATCATACTACAGACATCCACAGTTATTTTTCAATGCAGTCACATTTATTGGCTTTCTCTATACACAGTTACTAAGCAGTCACTTGAGCTGGCAAGAAATGGTTCAAATTTACAATGGAATTCCCACAATGTTTACTTAAAAAATAAATACAGGACTGAGAGAGTCGCACAGCTCAAAAATATACAAAGGCTTGGAATTAATGTAAACTTTTAAAACATTTTAAAAAATGAAATAGTGTCTTTTTCTCTTTTTTTACTTTAAAAAGATTATATGTACATGTTTTTACAAAAATACAAAATGGATTCAAATCTCTTGAAGTGAAGTTTGTATGCAGAGTGAGATTTGTTTCCTGTTTATTGTAACTGAATGAGATGCATCTTATCTCTAGACATTTTCACTTTCTGATCAATTATTTGTTTTATTGTAATTTGTAATTCTTTTTACATCAGTACACATTTCAACCCCTTTGGCAAAAAAGACTGTGCTTCTCCATTAATGCAGAGAATTTCAACAAGAAAATTTAAAAACAGAAATATAAGACAGATTATGATATTTCGGTCACAAAAAAGAAACCCACATAATAACTCTGTATAGTATTTTTGTTTCCTGTCACATATTTGTTCTTTTTTTTATAGATGATCATTTTTGTATAGAACTATGTGCCAGTTTAAAACAATCCAAAGCATTTGAGGTAAAATAGCTATTATTCAGATAACTGTGATTTCCCTTCATTTTTTTTTATATTTTGAAAATAAGGCCTAAACTGACTGGTTAGCTTCCCTGCAGGAAACTAGGTTGATTCTTCTAATGTTGCTACTGTTGTGTTGTGAAAATAGAAATAAAAACAAAAGACACAATCACTGCTACATATCTGAGAATTTTGTCACGAGTGTTGTTTTCATGACTGCAATTGCATCGCAAACACAGAGAGAATAGTATGAAAGGAAAACTGATGATGTCAATGATCCCCCCACCCCCCACCCCCAATGGCAACAATGAGAGAATATGGCCTGGGTATAGAATTCAAAGCACCAAAACATTTAACTACAGGTGTGTAACATATGGAATAACTTATATGCTCAGAATGCAAGTTTACAGCTAATTAGAAATGTTTACAAGTTCGGTATCTTCATCATTGGCTGATACACCCCTGATATGATTTTTTTTTTAATTATTTTATTTAAATAAAGCTTTATTGTTATTATTTTCCAAATTTATTAACAAAATAATTCTCTGGATAAAATATCCCATAATTAAAAATACTTTTTTTCTATTAAATGTTGCAATCTAAAAGAAGATTTTATAGGTTATTTCTATAACATGGACAAAAAAAAACAAAAACAAACAAACATCTTTACATCCAAAATTCTGTAGTTGTAAAGCACAGCTAATTGGGACAACCATCAGACAGGGTTGTATTAAAGGAGGAAAAAAGACATGGCACAATTGCAGCTCCTATTTTATGAGAAAATATTTGTTAGTTCTGTGTCTAAGAATATTCTGGAAGTATTCTCTACCGGTATAAAACAAAAAGAATTCATTTCTTAAACCTCTTGGACATGACGACAGTACATGACCAATCAAAAACAATTCAGAAAAAAGGCTGAAATATTATGTTAATCATCCATGTATATACAGATGAGCAATGAACCACTGCTGCCTTTTTGCAGTCATTTTTATCTACATCCCAGAGGTTGAGATATATCAGTACTCACATTACATGAATCCCTAAATATAATTCTCTCATCATTTAAACAAAATGGCCCCATACACCCTCTTATGCCTCAGTCTGTTCTTTCAAAATTCAGCTGTACACGAATAGTGCCTCGTTAGATTAGATTGTCCAGTTCCTCCACTTAAGGGAAAAAGCTCAAACTGTGTATACAGTGACGTATAACTCCAAATTTCAACAAATCTTATACATTTTGTACATTTACTGAACAAAGCACATACTCAACAAATTCAAGTCAAGGTGGAAATACATTTTAAGTGGAGATGTGACATGTTCTAGTGTTTTATTGCATGCTGTACAGAGGATGAAGAAACTGAATTACGACCATGGTGAAAGAGCGCTTATTAGAGACGGATGACCAAAAATGTATCTTTTCACAGCTTGTCACCTTCCCTTCAGTGGCACAGTGTAGGCTTCACAAATCTAGCTAATTTCTATGAGTTTTGAACTCCAAGAAGACCTCAGACTGAAGTTTCACTTTAAAAGTGGATCAGTTATTCTTCAAATGAACAGTATTCTTGATTTTAAAGGTATTCACAGAATACATTGAGATTGAGGTCCTCATTTCTTTTGCAGTCACAAAAATTGTCTCTGTTTGTTGGTTAACATACTGTACATGGTGACACCTGAATTGTGACTAAAGTACACAACCCAATTTGGGTCTATGAAGAAAAGTAAACAAATTAGTTTTTGTAACCGTTGTTGTAATGCTTTCTGACTATTTGAGATTCAAACAGCATGAAGAGTCACTCATACACACATACACACACACCACATTACACATCCCACTACATTACATTAAACTAAAAACTAAAATGGGATTGATTTTGTCCGCTTGCCTTGTTATTTAACAGTACATACAGGTTGTATATTTCAAGGTATAATTAACCAAATTAAGTGCAAAAGAACTGATGATTTTACAAAACAGTCCATTATTAGAACTATTTTCATAACATTTCTAGCTTTCTTTTTCTCAGAAGTCTTTCACCGTGCACACCATGGTGCGATTGTCCTTAGAAAAGCTTCCACATATTCATGTAAATTTGTGATGGATGATGTAAAAATAATAGTTTTCTATATTAAAATGTTACCTTTTTAGTATCTTGTTAAAGGGATAGTTCACCCAAAAATGAAAATGTTATGTTTATCTGCTTACCCCCAGGGCATCCAAGATGGTGACCTTGTTTCTACAGTAGAACACAAACCAAGTATTTTTTACTCAAACCGTTGCGGTCTATGCAACAATGTAAGTGGATGGGAATCACGGCTAAAACATACAATAAAACAAAACAAAAAAACATACACAAATGTGTATGTTTGGGGGATTGTGACGATACACTGATGTGTAAAAACACAAAACAATCGGTCTGTGCAAGAAACTGAACGGTATTTATATTGTTGTTGTTTTATTTTACCTCTGATTCACTGCCACCTATCTCTGACACTATCTACAATCTCAGTTAGGGAATGTCAATGCTCCATTTGAGAGATAGGTGGCGGTAATGCACTTATAAGTCTGCAATCCCCCATAAAGCAGGAACAAGAAGATGACACCTCAAGCGCCTGCTGCTGAGAACAAGAACAGGAGGACGCGATCAGGAGAGTTTTAACAGTTCAGACATTTTGTAAATCAGAGGTAAAAAACTATATAAATACTGTTCAATTTCTTGCACAGACCGATCATTTTGTGTCTTTACACATCATTGTATCATCACAGACCACAGGGTTTAATTTGGTTTTGTTTATGTGTTTTTGTTTCATTTAATGTTTTACCTGTGATTTCCATTCACCTACATTATAAGACTGACAGACTACACAGTTTGAGTTAAAAATCTTTGTTTGTGTTCTACTGTAGAAACAAAGTCACCTACATCTTGGATGCCCTGGGGGTAAGCAGATAAACATCTTTTTTTGGGGGGTGAACTATCCCTTTAAAGAATTACAACTAATTTCACCATCTCATTTTGTGAGCATAAAAGCATGGTTTATGTAATTTCCATTCCATGTTTTCAAATGACCCGTTTTTTTTTTTTTTCAAACCACCAACATCAGGGGAGAAAACTAAGGTAGATCATAATATGTGAACATCACTCTCATTCAGTTCAAATAGAATCCTTTCATATTATAAAAGGTTTATGATTTTGATAAGTGGTTAAAAAATTTATAATACCACTAAGAGGAGCGGTCATCATGTGGACTTCCATCTGAGTTTTCCGTCTCTCCCTCTGATATGGCCTGCATTGGGGCAGTGTACAGCCGACTCCGTGTGCTATAGCGACTGCTATTTGCTGCAGGTGGAATTCTGGAACGTCCCTGTCTGGAGGCAGCTGACATGGTAAGTGTTTTTGGGGAGAATCCTTCACTGTTGGCCCTAGGGAACTGGCTTAGAAGTGGATCGCCACTGCTAGTGGAATCCTGTAGAAGTGAGGAGGGCTCCTCTGGCCTTGCAGCCTCTAATAGTAGCTCTCCTTGAGTCTTGGGTGTGATTGGGCTCTTAAGGATCTCTGTAGCAGACATGCGGTAACTCGTGTCTGAGCGACTACCCTTCTTTAGCAGCAGGAGTTTGAACTCCTCACTGGATGTACTGGACTTTTTGGCACTCCTGTAGATGGGTCCCGGGGTTCGTTGGGAGCTGTTTGAAGGGATTGAGGCAGCTGGGGTGACCGGGCATACAGTAGGGTTGCTGACAGGGGCGGTTGCAGGGGCGGTTGCAGGTGCTACACCAGGGCGACTTTTTCCACTCATCTCCCCAGAGTCTTTACGTCCCAGCACTTTCCTTTTAGATCTGAAATAATTTGGTAGACAGTGTATTATGTCACATAAAAATACACTTCCTGTAGTCCAATGATATCAACAAAACCGTAAAACATATAGAACATGACCATGAGACACAAAACGGTGCAGGGGAATGTAAAACAATTGTGGATACCTGTGTATCATGGCAAACAGATCTTCAGTTGTGCGTAGTTTGTTGGGGGATGGGAAAACATCATCATCATCAGGTTTAGAGTCATCAGTCAAAGAAGAGGTTGAATTGTCACTGGGAGTTGATTCTGTCAACATGCAAAGCATTTATACAACAATGCATGGAGTTTGTTTTGTCATGTAACTACTGTACAGTATGTAAGAAACTTGAGAAGCTAATTTAAAACACTGACAAGGTATGTTTACTGTACTAGTTATCATTAACTACAGCCATGGTACAATAAACCAATCACATTTGTTAAAGGGATAGTTCACCCAAAAATTAAAATTATGTCATTAATGACTCGGAGGTCTTAAGGGTTTGGAACAACATGAGGGTGAGTCATTAATGACACAATTTTCATTTTGGGTGAACTATCCCTTTAAGTTGTTTTTTTTAACAGGACAATTACCCTTGCTGAAGTAGTCCTCTGTGTCTGGGGTTGACCCTTCTTCCCTAATGTCCTTTGAGGCACTTCTGGTTGTGACACCTGATGTCTCATAATCCTCATCTCGGACCTGTACATCGCTGATTGTGTAAGTGTGCGATGCCTCTTGAGTTGAAACAGGCACTTTGTCAGGACTATTGCACAGTACAAAATTGCTCCTCTGTATTTCACTGTAAGCAGGGGGTAGCATTGTGCTGGCCAAACATACAGGATGTGCTGAAGGGTCTGGCCGCAATAGTTGATTTAGATCTTGTTTTAGTCTCTCTGGTGACAATGTCAGTTGCACATCTGGATACATTCTTCTGTCCTGTTCTTGCTCAGGACCTTGAGATGACCTTGTCGAAGAATCTTCTTTTTCAGGAGTAGGATCTACAGGAGGTCTGAAAGCAGTCATTGCCCAGTAAGTACCAGGACCAAGCCTTTCCTGTCTTACTTTCACTTCCTCCTGGGGAAGAACAATGTTTGGTGGAACCTGTGATTCACAGAGCTGTGCCACGGGGGGTTTGTAGGCTGGTGGTTTCCTGGTGTGCCTGTTGCTAGAGGATGGGGCTTCAGTTATTAATGTGGGACACTTGGGACGAGTTACTGGATTTGCACTGGCCAGATCATACCCTTGTTTTCCTTCAGCTGTTTTACAAATAGATCGCAGTTGAACTGATCTAAGAACAGTTGGAGTGATGGCCAAATGGGCTGAGCTGGTTACTGTGCTTGTTGAACTTTCTGAAGTAGAAGCTGCAGATGCAGTGCGAGATTCTACAGCAGCAGAAGCAGCTGCATTGCGAGCTTCTGCAGCAGCAGCTGCAGCTATGGCGGCTTTCTGCTTATTCTGGTGTATGATGTGCATTTGATTTCTGTGGGGAAAGTGCTTGCTGTGAAGAGCACTTAGGTCGAGGTGACTGGGCGGTATGGCATGGAAGTCAGTTTCCCTCCTGGGGGAAATGCCTGGGTTTCGGACTGAAAGCTGTGGCTGTTGTAGGGAACAAAGTGAGGACTTCCTTTCAGGGACTTTGGGTTTCCTTTTGCCACTGGTTGGAGAAAGGGGCCCTGGGAAGAAAGCTGAAGGGAAGGAAGATGTAGGTGTTTCAGATTGACTAGAATATCCACTGGAAGGGGATGCCAAGCCTATCAGCTTTTCAGGGGAAGCTAGCTTGAACTCACCTTCAGGTGGAGGAAGAGTTGGGGAAGTAGGTCTGGACCTGGGTTCACAGGCTTGCATCTCTGCACTTTCTGGTAACTTGATGCATTCAATAACAGCTGTATCCGTAGCACTGCTAGAGTTAGACAGAGACCGGTATGGATCATTTGATTTCAAGTCATTGTGGAGCCAGAGGTCTGCATAGTCTGCTTGCACAGCACCTTCGTCCTTGAATGAATGTGTGTCCGAGGAACTGAATGGAGAGGAGCAGTCAAGTATGTCCCTGACATTCTCCACTCCCCATGCGCCAAGTGACTCAAGACCTGGAGTCTCAAGGTGCCCTGCAGAACAAGCCAAATCCAGCTGCAATTTCATCTCTCTGGAAGACAAGGGCAGCGGCAACTCACAAGTAATCTTTGGTTCGTTCTGCTCTAGAATATTCACAGCACTGCTTGTTTCCTTTAATGAAGAGCTACGTTTTGGTGGTGGTGGCTTGGCCTTTGGTTTTTTTAAGGAGAAACATGGTCTGCCTAGTGTCCTCGTGGCTCTGTACTCTGACTCAGGGAATTCACCCATGCCAGTTGCTACATTTCCACTTGGGCCACAGTCAGGGTCAATGGCTGCATAGTTGTAGTAGCTTCTGCTATTCTTAACACCAACGTCAAAGTGCATGGAGGAATAGAATCCTTCAGTGTCAACGATGTAGTGCATCTCAGATTTCCTAGCGGATACTTGGTCATTGAAGCTCTCGTAAGTTTCTCCACTAGAATAACTGGGGCAGCTGACGCCACTCTCATCCTCTCTGGAATGCTTTGGGCTGAAGTCTTGGGGGCAGGGCTGATCTTGCTGGTCCTGAGCGAAGTTCCACTCACCATCACTAGCAGTGCTAACCCCTGCATCATCCATCTGATCAGTGGCTGATGAGGTAAAAGAACTAGATCGTTGCCCCTGTCCTTGTGGCTTGTCAATGTGGTAGGGATCTATTATGAAGCCAGTGGTGTCATCAATGACATGGGACCCAGTATTAAGGGAGAGTTCTGAATCACAGTGTGAGGATCCAGTCAGGGGAGGAGAGGCAGCAGGTGGTAGAGTTTCAGATGTCTGTGATGGGCAAGTGGAACTGCTTCCACTCCAGTTGCCACTTGAGGACTGGTGATCCTCTTTATGGTCCATCTGGCTGCCAAGCACTCCTGTAGTGGAGGCAGAGTGGATGGGGCTGCTGAAAGTATCAGAGCTGGAGGAAATTTCACAGCTCCCCATGTCAACTTTGCGTGGGAGCCTGGATCTGCCTCTTTCAATCCATGTGTGGTCAGGGCTCTCTGGATGTTGCATATGCTTGAGACTTCCAAACTGTAGCTCTGGCATGGCCTGGTCATCAGTACTTTCTTCTTCTTCCTTTGGAATTCTCTGTCCTGGAACAGGTAGGAAGTCTTCAGTTTCATATGGAGAGAGTTCCTCATCTTCCTCTTCATCATCATCATCATCATCATCATCATCATCATCACTGTCATCTTGATCCTCATCCAGAAGCCGGCCACCCTCACGTGGTAGGCTTCTAGAACGAATACGAGTGGCTGATGCTGCAGCATACACATTATCAGAGCGATCTGGCAGGGAAGTGATGTTTCCAGTGGAGTGTGAGAGAGAAGCTTGAATTCCATGACCCCTCTGAGCACGGATACGCCTCCGGGATGGAGCTGCAATCAAGAAGTCATCTGTCTGACAGCCAGAGTCCTTGGTGTGCAATACTCGGCCACTTAGGGAGAGCTCCTCATGCCATAGTGACTTGTGTGGGTTGGCATGGATGATAACTGTTCTCTCTCTAGCCACAGGTGATTCATCCGAATCTACAAGTAAATCAGAAAACCAATAATTAAACTAAAGCTATATGAGGATAACACATGCAGATAATGAACTAGAGCTTTAGATGGAAGTAATCAGCTGCCCATACCCATGTCTTGTTGAACACGTTTGGGGATGCCAGTTATCGTTTTTCGCCTCCTGAGTTTTCGACGTCTCTGTAGAACTGAATGTGAGTGAACAAGAGAGCAGCGAGCACTGGCATCTCTGTCAAAACCAACGCCTGTGAAGAAAAATAACACAGACCCTCAGAACTTGTTAAGCATATGCCATAGATTCCCTGAGTGGGAATAAAAGTTGTTGATATGTTCCACAATATCAAATTATTTTGGTCTTTGATGCATTCATTTTACATATATATTTTTATAATATATTTTACAATATATTGTTGCTGTTTTTAGTTCATATTGAATCTGAAGGAATGTTGCTTACCAGAAACATTTATTGGAATTATACAGGATGAAATTACTTGAGAGTCATTCTTTATTTTCTCTTCTGTCGTGGGAAGAGGCAGGGCTTTGGACCAGTTGGTCTGTTTGTCCAAGGTGGTAGGTACATTGGGAACAGGACATTTAGGCCTATGGCTCATCACTGGCAATTCGCCATCTGTTTCTGTGTTGGTTCCAGCCTAATATGGGATGATGTTAGAATTGTTACTGTTGCTGTATTCATAACAAGACTGATGATTTAAGATTTTAATCCATATACACAGACTGCAAACACACTGTCGAATGTAAAGACACAATTTTATCTATAAGATCACAAGTTTTATACAGTGGCCCCAAAAACCATCAGACACTTTTGGAGTCACACTTAATGTATGAATTCCACTGCACTAGAAATATACAACAAACATACAAAATAGCAAACCATGTGGCAACTGATGGTTAAAGGGATAAGCAACTGTTTGGTTATCTACTGTACATTCTTCAAAATATATTTTTTTCCATTCAACACAAGAAAAGAACTCATACAGGTTTGAAACAAGTGAAGTGTGAGTAAATGATGACAGAATATTAAATTTTGGGTAAGCTTCCCAATAACCCCCCCCCCCCCCCCCCCCAAAAAAAAAAAAAACACTAACTTAGATATCAAATTAAGACATTCATACAGTACATTTGGATGAGGTTTAAGTGTCCAGATACTCTTTGGAACCAACTGTACTAAGTATAGGCATGGGCCGGTATGTGATTTAGATGGTATGATAACCTTAAGCAAAAATATCACGGTTTTACTTTACTTTACTTTAATTACATCTCTAAAATGAATTTTTAAATGTCTGGCTAAAATACAACTTTTTATTCATTGAACACAATACATTTTTCTTTGATCTGCATTTTAATCATGATCCACAAAGATGCTACATCTACATGTAGCATGAACCGTTTCTGATTTAAATTAAATAGTACAATTTTATAATAACCAAATCTGCTGTCAAAACAGAATTTTCTGACTAGATTTGTGAAATTATACAACATTCAACAATTTCTGGACAAAACCGAAACAGCAGAGGGGTTGAATGAAAATGCTAATTCACTCTCTTGCACCAAGTGACGCTTATGGAACAGCACCGAAACAGCATTTCCTTGGTTATCTCTGTAAACAAACACTATTATTTTCTCCTCTTTGCATCCGTCTTCAGTGTCTCATGCCTCTGTTAACGGCCATTTACAGACTTCGTAATTTTCCACACAAATTACATTTTGGAAAATGATTGCAGTGCAGTAGGAAGGGTCATGTTACTCTCTACGCTGCAAACAACCTGAGGGATTCCTACACTCTTAGTCTTTGACAAGACATATAAAACAATGTATACCACAAGACAGGTTTAACAGGAAATTTTAGTGGTTTTGAAACCGTGACATTTTCACATCGGTGTATACCTTGAAACGGGTAATCGGCCCATACCTAATTAAGTAGACATCTACATACATACATGTATTGCCAAAATCCCATTTTTCTGTGTTGATGAGAAATGCAGCGTTGGTTATGAGGCAGAAGACACGAGAGAATGAAGGAGAATAAATAAATAAAAGAATCAAACACAGGCAAAGAGACAGCATGATTTTTTTTTTCATGGTTGCATGCAGTAGTAGTGGTGCAGTAGTGGAGTAGTATTCAATGTCAAACAAAAACTAGAAGAAATGGTCTTACTATATCAGATCAGATACAGATATTTAAATACATTTATTATGTATCACATTAGTTGTCCCAGATAATACTGAGCTGCCCAACTTAACATAGTGCCATTTAACAAATGGTATAAATGATTTACACAGTAGCATATTCCTTAACTGATTCTACTTATAAATCCAAATACATCCTTATGGAGTAATTTACTTAATTATCACAGGATTTACTCTGATGATGTTATCAGCAATACCAAATATAAATCTTTGCAGATGTTTTGCAAAAGGTACAGCAAAGTGGCTTAAAATCCATGAACAGACATGAAATATTTACATCTGGAAAAAGTCTTCGTTCTAGCCTACACATTAAAAAAAGGAGAAACAGATAATGGTTAGGAGTTAAGAGTTAACAAGCAGTCTTTAATGGGGAAAGATACCTTTCTAATCCAGGGAATGAAGTAACAACACTGAACAGGGGAGGAGGAACGGGAGCGCTGATACTAAAATTAAAAGATGGAAAACATGACTAAATAAATAGCAAAAAAATGTACTTGTTAAATCAAAATAAATGTCTAATGCAATGTTTCTGTGGTGTTCATGGAGTGCACATGCTGTCAGAGAACAGGGGTGACATGCACACACAAAAACATAGACATGCTCTCTTTTGGAACTGTTTTCCAAAACCTGGATCCACTGAGATGTATGTGGTTCAACTCTCCAACATACATGCAGAAATGAAAGGCCAAATTTTTTCATGGAGAAGGAATTTACTACATTTTATTTTTATGCAAGGATTTGGTTTAACTCTCCAACATACATGCTGAAATGAAAGGCCAATTTTTTTTCATGGAGAAGGAATTTACTACATTTTATTTTTATGGAAGGATTTGAATCAATCTGGCACCCATCCAATAGTCTTGGTACCTGTACTTAAAAATAAAAGTTAGATCAGGAGTTCTGTTTTCACATGTCAAAAACTGATGTAATTTACCTTTTTGAGGACGGGTTTGACTTCAGCCTCTTTGGCTAGTCTCTCCTGCAGCAGTTAAATGCAATAAACAAAACCAATAAAGATCCCAGAACACATTTAACCACCTTTAAAATCACATGTTGCAGCCCATTTTACTTTACTTTAAAAAAATTAAAGATGTAAAACAGACAGCATTTATAATATGACAAAACTAATTATAAATAACCAATTCATTCAAAACACTCAGCACACTGAAGAAACTGTTTTATATATTATTGCTCTATGGCAACAATATGTTGTCAAGCCAACTTCTGTTGTTTCTAAACAACTCATAGTAGATACAGATCAGTTGTTGGTCAGCTTATAAATCAAACCAATATTGTCAGAATGACAATCAAGTCTCCTCTGATGTTTTGTATTTTTTTTCCTTCACATGATTCCATCTCTCTATCTGAAATATCTTTGTAGGTTCATTATTATGGAGGGTTACTATTATGACAAGAAGATAGTTAGATATTCATTCAAGAATTCCCGGCATACTGAGCATTTTGACTTAAGTAGCATTTTACACTGTGCACTGACACTTTAAAGGGGTCTTCAGATGCCATTTTCAACAAGTTGCTATGATTCTTTAGGGTGTTAATGAAAAGTCTGTAACAGTTTGGTTAAAAATTCTCAATGGTAAAAACAGCTCTTTTTTTTAGAGCAAGCCGTTTTGTAGTGTTTTCCTTTAAATGTTAATGAGCTCCCCTGACGCCCCTCTCTTTACATTAACCGTACTGTTTGTGAAACTTGCTAATGAGCACATTATTAGGAAAGGAGATTTGCAAAGATTAATTAAACCATATACTCACTTCTTCAGTTGGTGAAGCTGAATCATGAAAGATTTAGGTAGATCAGAGGTGCATTCCCATCAGAAACAAATGTAATTCACTTCAGTGGCTCAGATGTCGGAAGTAAATGACGACTGCTATGTTCATTATTACAGTAAATCCAAAAACAAAACACCTCAATCACTTAGTAGTCATTCTTGTCTACATTTGCTCCAGTGGTGAAAAAATGGAGGACTGATGACAGTCACAGTCCAGTTTGTGCTGAAACGCTAGTGTCACTCAAAAAATCATAGGATAGGCCTGTCTGTGTGATGTCACAAAGACTGAGATTGAGATTGGCTCGATTTGAAAAAGGGGTAAAGATTTTAGAATATTTAAGTAGATTTAGATTTTTATCATTATAGGGTGGCCAACACATATTTCAGTTTAAGCAACTTGTATAAGTGCACGTAGCATCCAATGACCCCTTTGAAGTAAAAAAAGCATGCATTATTGATTATTGCAAAAAAAAAAATTAATCTATCTTATTAAAAATGTTAGTTCAATATTTTACACACAGTAAAAAGCACAAGAAAAAAAAAAGAAAATACTGGTAACTGAATGTCCAAACAAATAAACAACAAAAAAAAAAAAAAAAAAAAAAAAAACGCTATTATATAATATTATATATATATAATATATATATATATATATATATATATATATATATATATATATATATATATATATATATATATATATATATATATATACGTTTTTTTTTTTTTTTTTTTTTGGACGGGATGGAATCGCACTACACATGCAAACATAACCGCTTTACCTTCCTCTGGATAGTTTGCACATCACTCTCTCTAATGCTCCTCTCCTGGTGTGCATGGCAGGAGAAAGTGTGCTAGTTTAGGCCAAAAATATCTTGCTGTTGGTCTTATAATAATTTATATTTTAAGATAAACAATTCTGGTACTGGGTTAGATCACCACTTGACATTTGACACAAAATCTGGGTCCTGAAGCAAAACCAGCTGAGAACCACTGATTTGTGGACCTCCTCTACATGAGTGGAGATTAAATGTTGTATTCTTACCACGCGTGAGTGCCGGCCCCTCTGCTCCCGCCTTCTGAGTTTGTGAGTTGAAGGGAAGGTTGGCATGGGAGGGGCCACAGATATAGATATGGTGACCCGACCACGCTCTCTGCTGGTTGAACGCTGACGCTGCTGCTGGTCTGTAAAGCACACATCACACACACACTTACTTCAGTTGGTTGAGCTATTTTAGTCTAAACTAAATTATGAATTAGAACAACTTCAGTTTTATAGAATTTATACAGACTGCCAACTGCTAACTAAATTGTTAATGTGCAGAAGGCCTTCAATGTATTTGGTGAATACTGATGATGTACAATCAATGTTCTGGTCACATTTTATGTGTAACTGATGGAAGTAAAATTGATTCAAGGGGAAAATATAAATTATGCTAGATGGTTCACACTGAACTTGAGGCAATGCAGGATCAAATTTCATCATTCAAACACAAGGTGGCAGTATGAATCAGATGTTCAACAACAAACTCCCCTAATATCTGCCTCGTAAATAATTTTTTCTTTTCTTTCTTAACAGTTATATATATTCACACCTTTAAAATGTACAGCTTCAAACTCATTAAACACATAGATTCAGGAAACTGTTTGGACAGATTGGGGACTACATAATAACACTTTATTGATACCTGAGGGGAACTGCAGGATCCTAATTCTCATCTATCTTGATCTGTCACTTCTCTAAGATGATCTATCACCACTGTGGCCCTGAGCAGACCGCTGAACCACAGTGGGAATTTGGTTACAACTTTTGTGATATAAGATATGTTTGGATGAAAAGAATGATAAAAATCAAATGGTACTGTGGTTTGGAACCAAAAGATATAGGCCCGGAAACCTGACTCAGTACCTCTGTGCAGTGCCCGCAGGTTGAGCTTGGCATGTCGGTGTAACTCCTCCAGACATGGTGGCCGTGTACAAGTGTGGAACAGATTGTGATGTTGATGCCATGGAGCCTGATAGTGGGATGTCAGTTTACTCTCAATGTCCAGATTTGATACCGCTGCAGAGAAAGACAAAGAAATGACAAGGTCAGAACTCTGGAATGTGTCCAGGATTTTTATTCCAACTTCTAGCAAATAAGTATGCAATAAGAATAGAATCTAAGTCCTACTGGACAGAGTGAAATTTCTACATTATTGTTTAAATAAACTTTAATGCTTATATGATTCTTTTGAATATTATGTAATTTTTATCAGAACCCATTGTAGTTGTGTTGGAATAAACTCATGCTGTTGGACAGGTAACGGGAACGGTGTGTTCTAAAAAAACTACATTATTTAGTATTTTGTTAGAATCCTTGAGAGCATTTCCATGAGAAGTAATATAATAGATTACAAATGACATCAATTCCAAAAAGGAATACTATTTAAACCAATGAATAAAATAAATAAGTAATTTTATTCAGTGAAGATGCATTCAGTATATATATAAAAATGTAAAATGTAAATATTAACTAAATGTCTTTATTTTAACGTCTCTATTCATCAAAGTATCCTGAAAATCAAAACAAACTAAAACAAACACACATGTTTTTGGAGCACAAAATCTGCATTTTAGAACAATATTCTGAAGCATCATGTGCCCCTGAGGACTGCAGTAATGATTGCTGAAAATTCAGCATCGCATCAAGGTATAAATTACATTATAAAATATATTCAAAGAGAAAACATTTTAAATTGTAACAATGTTTCAAATGATTGTTGTATTGCTGATTCTTATCAAATAATGCAGTCTGGACATCCTTAGGACACTTTCTAGAACATTTTTAAAACTCTTACCAACCCCAAACGTTTGAGCAGTAGTGTGTTTCCACATTCACTCACAGTAATCAATATTATGTATTAGAATAAAACAAATAGCATTCTAGGGAGACAAAGGTGAAAGACAGCTTCATTAGTATTTCTCCCTCTATCTTTTTCTCTTTTCCCCAGCATCCTGTCTCATCCTCTCCTCTATAAAGGAGCATCTGCCCATCAGTATTCACTGAACAGTGGTCCTCTTGAACTACACAGAGTCATTTGTATCCAAGCAACCCTTCATATCTAATTTACAATGAATTAGCAGATCCTTATCAAGCCGTGATCAGCAAAATAATAACAGAAATGCATTACCTGTCTTAGAAGACCACAAAGAAAAGGGAGGAGATTAATGATGAATGATGCTTAGAAAAACACTGGATTTTATAGAAACAAATCCTTGGTTGTATGTAATTGGAACAAAAGCCATAGGACATATTTCTTGAAAGTGTAATACAAAACAGAAGTGGCTTCACAAGGAAGGGTCTGTGGAGATTGTTTTCTTAGACTCTTAGAGGATACCGCAAATGGGGTCTTATATTTCTGAAAGCTATGGCTATATATGATGCAGACAGTTCAGACTGACAGTCAGAAAGGAAACCTTTTAGTACTTATTAACCATGAGGTAAACCATGACAATAGTTAAGTCTGTTGGTTTGACAGAAATGAGTACACAAGCCCCCCCCCCACCTCTCTCTCTCTCTCTATCTCTCTCACACACACATATTTGGTAATCTGATACCAGCCCTTTCTATAATCTTTAGTCTGACCAAATCTAAAGAACTATTAAAATGAATAACACACAATACAATACGAATCTGATACCTGCTTTTTGCACTATTAAATGTCTTTGCATGTCCAGTGTTAGCTTGCATTGCGTAACCAAACATTTGCAGTGATACCACATATTTGCACAACTAAGCTACACTTAGCAATAAATGAATTGCATTGCATGAGTTTTGCAAGCAATGTTAACCTAACTTTACTTAGATTTTATACATTTTTACATTTACTTTAAAACAAATTCTAATCAACTAGTACAGTGGTTTTCAACCTGTGGTCCGCGGCCCCCTAGTGGGCCGCGGTGGTATTGCAGGTGGGCCGCCAATTATTTTCTGTTCATTTCTAGTCCATTCTAGGGCTGTGCGATTAAAAGAAAACGTCCTAAAATCACGATTTGAGCGTGCGCGTATGCCTAACTCCAGGTTCACACACTGTCTGTGATGCGCCTTTTTTCTGAGCCAATGTTGACGGATCAGAGCGTTCTCACTGCGGTAAAAGGCTAGAAATAAAAACGTGCGAAAATAATTCATGTCTAACACATGAGCATAGAGTGAATTTGTTAGTGAACAGGATGCAGTTAAAGTGAGAGGAGACACGTTTTAAGTGTGCACACTCTCTCCTCGCAAAGCAGCGTGTAGCCTATCTGAGCAAGCACGACCGGTTTTGTGACAGAGCAAAGGAAATCTGCTGCGAACAGAGAGATTCGCACTCATGCATTATTTTAATGTGCTTTCGCGTTATATTTATGCGCTCTCACTGCTGGCCGCATACACATACTGTATACACACTGCAAACACCTGAGGCACCGCTACAATTAATGAGCTCTATGAACAATGCGTGGCAAAAAAGAAAAAAAAGTCCCTGTATACAGAAATTTATATAAGTCTATAATTTTTTTTACATCTTCACTATAGTGATAATTTTGACTTATGTCTGTTCTAGAGATGTTACAACTTTTTGATAAAGCTCTGATTGGTTTTCTTTTGGAAATATGTTTCAAATTAATCCTGAATGCATTTATGACTGTAAAAGCACAATTGCAAAATTGATCAAAAAAATCGCGATAGTTTTTTTTTTTTTTTTTGTCCATATCGCACAGACCTAGTTTATTCAATAAATATGGTTTAAAATCTAGCTTCTGAGTACTAAGTTATTAACCCAACAATAGCGGGGTCAGTTAATTTTTTTGAAGTGGGCCGCGCAAACATATGTGTTTGGTTGTGTGGGCCGCGAGTTGAAAAAGGTTGGGAACCACTGAACTAGTAAAATAATAAGCGTCTTTTAAAATCTGTCTATATAAAGGGAAACAAATGGCATTGGAATATGGGAAATCAAGTTAACTTTTTTATAACATAAATTTTTTAAAAATATTGCATTTAGGTGGAAACTTACTCTCTGTATTATTTATAGCTTGAACCTTTTTAAGGTTTTAAAGACATCTGATTGACACTTTACTGATCGATTCAGACCTCCGCCAGTGTGAGGAATTTCTAATGTATTCATGCTTCAATCAAAATTAAGAGGCTCTTATTCATAGTAAGTCTACACTAATTCTTTGTCTCCAGGAGTGGGCCAGTTTTTGTTCTTACTTCGGTTTCTTAAGCACCCTATTAAATTTCCCTAGTGATTTTTCAGTCCTGTAAGCAATATGGCAAATCCACTTACTCGTCTGAGTGACCTATTATACCATTAAACTACCTGATGTATAGAAAGTTTGAAAGAACAGCATTTATTTGAAATACAAATATTTTTCAAGACTCTACATATCTTTACATATGTCACTTTTTATTTAATGGGTCTTTGCTGAATACAAGTAAGAATTTCTTTCAAAAAACAAAACCAAAACAAACTTGCTCAAATCTTTTGAAAGTTTATAATATAATATAATATAATATAATATAATATAATATAATATAATATAATATAATATAATATAATATAATATAATATAATATAATATAACTGATAAATGTCCACAAATGAAAAATGAAATGAAAGCTTTTCCAAAAGGCTGGCAGTTAATTAATTATGCTGCTATCAGTGTATCAGGGACATATGTATCCTTCACAAGAAAAGCAATCCCAGAATGCACTGCGACACCTTATAGAAAAAAAATTTTGTCTTGAGTTAGTGTCTTGATATTCACCTGCTCATAACCTGAAATCCCATAGCATGAAATCCATGCGGGCCAGATGTGGGCGGGATCTGGGCCGAAACGGCTTGCTTTCTGGGCTGCACTGAACAGACTCTATTACTCAGCACCTCTCTGCTGTTCCCATCGTTTGTGCCCTGCATTATCAAGTACTGATCCTGCAGCACATCTAGCACACATGCACCGTTTTCATTCCCTCTGCACTTGGACATTTTGGATATCAATTACAAATTAATTCAACCAAAGAGGAAGTATGCGTTGTATGCAGAGTTACACATAGCATGATGTAATATAATAGTCTGAGACTCTTATTTTGTCATTAGTCACAGTTAAGCTTATTACTACTTGTGCACATATGGACATTTTCAAAATAAACTCCACAATACAACACACACAAGTATTTCATGAATTTCTTCTAAAATGTAAACCACAAAACATCTCAATTCTCAATGTTCCGTTCAGTGGCATTGAAAATCAGAGTTTGATTCATGTAAAGAGGTCAATGCTTAGTGAGACAGCAGTAGCTACACTGCAGTATAATTGCACCAGAATACAAAGAAACGAGTTAAAACATTAAAACGATGCTCATCTATATTCTCGTCCATGAACTACCTGCATTCACCTCTGCAGGGATTCTAGATCACTATCCTTGTCTGTAATCTAGTCGTCTTACCTGTTGTGCCTGCTCTCTGGCCTGCGTTCTTACTACCCCTCTTTATCCTTCTCCTCTTTTTCAAGCCAGAGCCAGGTATCTTTCTCTGAGCGTTTCCCATCTTTCCCTGGACTGTTCCTACAGAATGAAGGAGTGAAGGATTCTGCTAGCACTACTGCAAGACTGGGCGAGCTGCTCTCTCTCTCTCTCTCTCTCTCTCTCTCTGTTTTTCTTTCATTCTGTCTCCAGCAGGTGCACAGTCAGCAATGTGAGTCAGGACTCTGCCAGCAGCAAGGCAAAGAAAAGTACTGACAGATCTCTAATTAGTAATACAGAAGGGCAATACAGAGATAAAAAAAATAGTTCTAATTAAATAATGAAACTACCAAAGTATACAGGTGGAAGAACATTTTAGATTCAGAACTATAGAGTTTGTCACTACCGATTGCAGTTAATAATTTCATCAATATCATGTATACAATACTGTTTGGGGTCTGTTTAAAGATTTTCGATTTTTAAAGGTATTTTAATGATTTTGAAAGAAGTCTCATGTGCACCAAGGCTGCACTTTTTTTGATAAAAAAAATACAGTTAATTTGTGAAATATTATTACAATTTAAAGTAACTGTAAATGTAAATGATTCCTGTAAAGGCAAAGCTGAATTTTCAACAGTCCTTAGTCCAGTCTTTAGTGTCACATGATCCTTCAGAAATCATTTTAATATGCTGATTTGATGCTTAAGAAAAATGTCTTCTTATTACAATTTATTCAGGATTCTTTGTTGAACATAAACTTCAAAATAAAGAGATTTATTTGAAATCTTTTGTAAGATTTAATGCATACTTGCTGAATAAAAGCATTCATTAATTTTAAAAAAAACAACAACTTTTGAACGAAATTTTTTTGGCCAGTATTGCTTTTAAAAATAAAAATGCCCACCATAAAAGTTCAGGTCTCTATGCTTCACAACACAAACAGGTCTACAATGAACATGTTATTGTAATAAATAAATTACATATCCATATTACATGCATAGTACAACTGCACAAAATAAAAACAATAAGAGATAAGAGAAGAGATAAGAGAAGAGATTCACTTCCGTTGAGAATGAACGTCTCGGTTACGTCTGTAACCTCGGTTCCCCGAGAAGGGAACGAGACGATGCGTCGATAACGCTTTGGGAACGCATTCTGCGTGAGTGCGTCTGAAGCATCCATGTCAACTAGTCCAATGGCGAGAGTGAGCGTCAGGAGTGACGTCACGACCAGGAAATGATAAAAACCCCAACCGGAGCAACCGGTGTTAGCTTCGACAGTGCCGAAGCAAGTCGATCACAGGAACGAAGGAAGTATGGCAGGGAGACGCATCGTCTCGTTCCCTTCTCGGGGAACCGAGGTTACAGACGTAACCGAGACGTTCCCCATCGAGGGAGAGACGATGCGTCGATAACGCTTTGGGAACGAGAATACCCAAACCGCCATATTACAAGTGCCTGAGTGTCAGACAGAAAACCCAACGCCTCTAGAATTAAAAACCTGAGACCCGGGAGTAGCGTCCAGGTCTAGGCTATAAAACCTGACGAATGTGAGTGGCGAGGACCAGCCTGCCGCATCACAAACATCCTGAAGAGAGGCCCCAGATAATAAGGCTCTAGAGGCCACCATACTCCTAGTAGAATGAGCTCTGACCCCCAAAGGGCATGGTAGGTCAGAAGACTCATAGGCAAGAAGGATAGCCCCAACTATCCACTTACTAAGTGTCTGTTTAGTGGCAGGAAGACCTATCTTAGGTGACCCGAAACAAACAAACAGCTGATCGGATTTCCGAAAAGAAGAAGTCCGATGAACATAAGTGTCCAATGCTCGCACCGGGCACAAGAGGTTAGACTTTTCCTGGTCCGATGATGCAAACGGGGGAGGACAGAAAGCCTGCAGAACAATAGGTCTCGGAACAACGGTCGGTACCTTAGGGACGTATCCCTGCTTCGGGTAGAGAAATGCTTTGACCATCCCAGGTGCAAATTCAAGGCAGGTGGGAGAAACCGAGAGAGCCTGAAGGTCTCCGACTCTTTTAAGGGACGAAATAGTCAAGGAGAAAAGTAGTCTTAAACGAAAGAAACTTCTCAGAGACCGAATCTAGGGGTTCAAACGGAGCCCTAGAAAGGCCTTCTAAAACTATAGCCAGGTCCCAGGCCGGCACTCTAGAACGAGTTGCAGGTCTCAGCCTCAAGGTGCCACGAAGGAAACGAGAGATAAGAGGGTCTCGACCCAGAGATGCACCACCCACTGGGGCGTGGAAAGCCGAGATGGCCGCCACGTAAACTTTTAAGGTGGATGGACATAGACCAGAAGCGAAGCGGTCTTGTAAAAACTCAAGAACTGAGCCAACAGAGCAGTGGACGGGGTCACACTGATGTTGGTAACACCAAGAAGAAAAAACATTCCATTTGAGTCTATAAAGTTTCCTCGTAGCTGGAGCTCTGGAGCTAAGAATGGTCTCCACAACCTCAGTTGAGAGACCACTCTCTATGAGTTGCGCCCCCTCAGAGGCCACACCCAAAGCTTCCAAATCTCTGGCCGGGGGTGAAATATAGTGCCCCCGGCCTGAGATAGAAGGTCTTTCCTGATCGGGATCTCCAAGGGAGAACCGTCGAGGAGATGAATCAGGTCCGCAAACCAGATTCGACTCGGCCAGTGTGGAGCTACGAGAAGTAGACTTACTCCGTCCTGGCGGACTCTCTCCAGAACTCCTGGGAGCAGAGCAACAGGGGGAAAGGCGTTCAGACGTAGCCTCGGCCACGTCTGTACCATAGCGTCCAACCCCAGGGGGGCTGGATGAGTAAGGGAGAACCATAGTGGACAGTGCGTCGTGTACTGAGAAGCAAACAGATCCACTTCTGCTTGGCCATAACTTTCCCATATGAGCTCCACCACCTCCGGGTGAAGCCTCCATTCCCCTGGCCTCAGCACCTGCCTCGACAGGGTGTCTGCTCCAATATTCTGAGTCCCTGGTATATACATCGCCCTCAGAGAGCGTAATTTCCCCAGAGACCACAGGAGGATCTGGTGCGCTAATTTGCAGAGTGGGCGCGAGCGCAGACCCCCCTGACGGTTGATGTAAGAGACCACCGATGTATTGTCTGTGCGGACCAGCACATGATGGTCCCTCAGGTCTGGCAGGAAGTGCCTCAAAGCTTTGAAGACAGCCATCATCTCCAGGCAGTTGATGTGCCAAGAGTGATGATGGCTCTCCCACAGACCCTGAGCTGAGCGGCCTTCCATTACCGCTCCCCAGCCGGTAAGGGAAGCATCTGTCGAGATGGTAACCCGAAAGAGCTCCCAATACCGGACCCTGGGACAGGAACCAGTGTTCTCTCCATATGACCAAGGCGCGGAGACACCGCCGCGTGATCTTGATCGTACGAAGTGGGTTTCCCCTCGGGGAGAACCCTCTGGTCCTGAGCCACCACTGTAAAGGTCTCATGCCCAGCAGGCCAAAGGGGATCACATTGGACGCTGCTGCCATGAGACCCAACAATCTCTCGAACTGTTTTACAGTGCGTGACTGGCCTAGCTTTAGCTCCGAAGTGGCTGCGAGGATGTTGGCTACACGAGCGGGCGAAAGAGAGGCTCGCATCGTGACCGAATCCCATACCACCCCAAGAAAAGTGGTCCTCTGTAATGGAGATAGCACACTCTTCTTGGTATTGAGCCTCAAACCCAACTTTTGCATATGAGCGAGGACGACATCTCGATGCCGAACCGCCAACTGTTCTGATTCTGCTAAAATCAACCAGTCGTCCAGGTAATTCAGAATACGTATGCCCTGCAGCCTGAGCGGGGCCAGAGCTGCATCTACGCATTTCGTGAATGTGCGGGGTGAGAGAGCTAGACCGAAGGGAAGTACCCGATACTGGTATTCTTTGCCCCCGAAAGAAAACCTTAGGAACTTCCTGTGCTGAGGGAGGATGGAGATATGGAAGTACGCATCTTTTAGGTCTATTGTGACGAACCAGTCCTCGGATCTGATTTGAGTCACGATCTGTTTGAGTGTCAGCATCTTGAATTTTAATTTCTGAACTGTACGATTCAACAGACGAAGATCTAAAATGGGACGCAGCCCTCCATCCTTTTTTGGAACAATGAAATAACGGCTGTAAAAACCCGATGCCCTGTCGGGAGGATACACCTGCTCTATAGCATTTTTCGCTAAAAGAGATTTCACTTCTTGCTCCATGACCAGAGCCTGCTCGGGATGCACTACTGTGAGCAACACCCCGTTGTAGCGTGGGGGACGAGAACCGAACTGGATTCTGTAACCCTTCTCTACTATCTGCAGGACCCATTGAGATATATTCGGCAGACTTTCCCATTCTGTCAGACATTCTACTAAGGGAACCAGCCTCTCGAGGCTGGCCTCTGGTGTAATTTGAACAGCTAGTTCGGGGACCTGAAGCCGAAGCGCAGGAACCACCCGAGCTAACTGCTCTTGGACCCCCCTCAGAGGGAGCGAGCCTGACGCAGCGTCTGGGAGACACAGCGCCAGAGACCTGCTGGAGACCGCTGCGCCCCGAGGCACCAAGGGTGGCGGGGTTGGCAGGACGGCCCCGTGAGAGCACCGAGACCGGACGGGCACCGTATACTGAGGTGTACACCGCACCGTCTCGATTGGGGCTGCCCTCACAGGTCTGACCCATTTGGCGTCAGGACCTTTTTTTCTGAGCCGAAGCTTTCTTAGCGAGAAGAACGGTCCTCAGATCCGGCTTCTGCTTAGATTGCTTTGGCTGTGAGTGCTGGCTCGGTCCCCGTGATTTTTGAGGAGGAGCGCGAGACGCAACACTCTCTTTTTGAAAAACACGATATGAGGAGCATGATGGCTGGGGCTGCCTTGCACGCCCAGCAGCATCAGGATTAGAACGGCGAGGGAGAAAACTTTTAAAAGCTTCAGATTGCTTTTTATTTTCTTGAAATCTTTCAACCACTTCATTCACAGCATCACCAAACAGACCTTCATGAGAAATGGGAGCGTCTAAAAGAAAAGATCCATCTTTATCTTTAATATCTGAAAGATTAAGCCAAAGGTGTCTTTCTGTAGAAACCAAAGCAGCCATAGATCTACCAATAGCACGTGCTGTTTCTTTAGTCGCCCTGAGAGATAAATCCGTAGCCCGACGAAGTTCGCGAATTTCGTCACGGCTGACTCCCTCACTGTTATCTAACTCCCCCAGCAGCTCAGCCTGATAAGCCTGAAGCAAAGCCATCGAGTGAAGGCAAGCTCCAGCCTGACCTGCTGCTGTGTAAGCTTTACCCACTAAATTAGATGTGATCTTTAAAGGCTTCGTGGGCAAAGTCGGGTTCTTAATATATGACGCTGAACCAGGGGAAAGATAGCTCGCGAGCGTCTGCTCCGCCCGGGGCATCGCTTCATAACCATTTTCTTTCAGCCCTCTTATATCAGAATAAATGCGCACTTGAGGGCTGAAAAGACGTGATGAATATGGCTTATTCCACGATCTAGACAGCTCACTGTGAAGATCAGGGAAAAAAGGGAGACCCCGTGATGTAGGCGATGTTTTAGAAGACAGAAAACGCTCGTCTAATTTGCTTTTAGGACGAGCGCTCTGTTTATCAGATGGCCAAGATATATGTAATTTATCTACAGCTCGTGTTAATACATCAACCAACTCCTCATATGCTGGGGAAAGAGATGGCGAATCCTCTTCCCCCCTGATTGTGTCACCTTCACTGCCCGTTACATCTAACTCCTCGGAGCTAGAGCAACGAAGCAATGGGCTCTCCCCCCGGGCGGAAGAAGCCGCGGGGCGGGCTTCCGACACCGGAGTTTGAGCTATGGATCTCCCAGGTAAGGGAGGAGAAAGAGCCCTCGGACCCGTCTCCAACCCCGCTGAGAGATCCATTTGCGAACCCCAGGAATGCATTCTCCGTTCTGCCTCGGCAGAAGCGGGTCCTGCACCCTGAGGAGCGCGAGGCTCGCCGCTCTTCTCATCAAAGAGTGACAAGCGGGAGCGGAGCATGCGAAGCGAAAGCTTCTCACAATGCGGGCAATCAGTCTCCTCGAAGGCTGATAACGCATGCTCCACTCCCAAACAAACTACACAAAGCTCGTGTGTATCCCCACCCGTTAAATAACGCGGGCAGGGAGAAGCACACGGTTTGAATAGTTGCTTAGCCATAGTATATAAACTTTGCACAAGACAACAGTAAATATGACAGACAGGTTTGACACAGATCGCTTGCTGAGGCACAGAAAGCTAACACCGGTTGCTCCGGTTGGGGTTTTTATCATTTCCTGGTCGTGACGTCACTCCTGACGCTCACTCTCGCCATTGGACTAGTTGACATGGATGCTTCAGACGCACTCACGCAGAATGCGTTCCCAAAGCGTTATCGACGCATCGTCTCTCCCTCGATGGGGAACTGATAAATCATAATAATAAAATCAAGGGACAATTACAAACTACACACTCAAACTATAACTGCAATGCAATACATTTGATATAATTTTCTATTCCATTCAGAAATATCCAAAGAAACAGGACACATTCTCATGCTACACAAATCATCAGTCGCGTCTCTTTTTTTATAATATAGATGTTCTAGTCATTAACAGTCAGAGCGCTAGCATAGATGAATCTGGGTCAAGCTTGCCTAGCAGAGCTTAAAGACATTGCTGAGATCTTGCTGGGGAAAATCAAATAGTGGATTTATCTGTCGGTAGACTCAAAATTAAGGAACTAAACAGCATTAAACAAGAAACATAAGAAGTCCTCATAATATAAATGCATGTATTCCCTAAAAGGAGACGGATGGAGGCTGGGGACTCTGTGTCTCACTGCTGGTCCCTCTGCAGGAGTGCTTAATACCCACTGATACTACACAGCACTAACAAGACTACGGACTATAGATATCAATATATCTTGTCCTCTTTGAGGAGCACTTTCCTTCCATTTACAGCAGGGGATCCCAATCTTTACAGCAGTTGAACTTCTTGTGACCTGGATTACTCTGTACCCACTGAGATTTGAAGAAACTTTCAGGAAATAGAGTGAATAATAAATGTATTTTTAATTATTCATTTTTTTTTCATAAAACTAACGTACAACGGTATTAATTTTCATTTTAACAGTTTTTTACACACACACACACGCGCGCACACACACACACAAAGTACACTACTGGTCAAAAGTTTGACATTAAGATTTTTAACTGAAACAATATAGACAGTAAAGACTTTTACATTGTTACAGTTTTTTGTTGTTGTTGGTGTTGTTCATTTTTAATCATCTTTTTTATTCTTTTTGCGTTTCCTACAATCCAAAGTAGTTAATCCTGTAATAATATCACCATATCTTCATTTAAAGGGTGTCTCTGATAAGATAAGCCTGATTTGAGGGCACCATGGCTGGATGGAGGGTGAAGAAAAAGAGGTCCTGTAGAGACTTGACTTACAGACCTTTACAAATGAGCCATAGCAGAATCACTGAAGCATGAAGACTGACCGCTGCCTGTAGTGCTGACCACTGCACTGCTCCGACACACACACACACAAACACACGCACTTTCTCTCTCTCTCACACACACAAACACACACACACACACACACACACACACACACACACACACACACACACACACACACACACACACACACACACACACACACTCTTTCTCTCACACACACTCTCTCTCAACCATACACACACACACACACACACACACACACAGACAGCCATATCAAAAACAAACTCATCGTGTAAGTCAAAGTTTAAAACATTATATCGGGTAAGGATCAAGTCAAAATTTTTTGAAAACTGCCTATTCATTTTAATTCCTGCTTTACTGCCATCATTAATTCTGAACCTTTTTCTCTGCAAATAATATAGGAGAACAATAAACAGATTTCAGACAGAGGATAAGCAGATGAGATGGGTTGTTGAGTTTAGATGTAGGACAGGACTGTCTCTTTTTCCCCTCTCTCACTCACTCATAACCCTTTTAATAAACTCTACTTGATTCCAGTGTCAGAGTTTAATAATTCAGATTTTCTTAAAGGGACAGTTCACTCAAAAATCAATTCTGTCATCGCGCACCCTCATGTCACTTTTTAAACCCATATGCATTTATTTTTTTCCAATTTATATATCTATTTTTTTAATTCTTTAATTTTCTATAGAATAAAATTGACAGCTGACAGTTTATAATGATCATTGTTGTCAAAAAGCACTACAAAATTAGTCCATATAACTTTGTGCTCTTTCTTCCAAATCATCTGAAGCCATACAGTAGCCATACATTTACAGTGTTTTTTTTGTCCTTTTTGGAGCCTAACAGCCATGGTCTGTAAAAACTGTCACTGTATGGTTAAAAGCTGTGTGCACTGTAAAAAAAAAAAAAAAAAAATTTGTAAATGAAACATAATTGGATTTACAAAATAAATAAATAAATAAATAGATTTACAAAATAAATAAATAAATAAATAAATAGATTTACAAAATAAATAAATAAATAAATAATTAGTTTTTCTACTTCAAAATTGCATTTAACGCAGTGTGTTACTTGCAGCTTCTTTGTGACTGTTTGTGAAGTTGACCAGAAATTTCTGAGTGATTTGTTAAAATTGTTTCTATACCAAATTGTAAAAACTGTAAAAATACCAGAATGTCGGGCTGAAGCAACACGGGGGTTACTAAATAATGACAGAATTTCATTTTTGGTAACTATTAACTATACCCCCAAATTCAACAGCAAGGAAGACGGACAATTTCTTGGTAATATATACAGGTATGCGTCAAATCACTACCACGCTTCCCACAACGCACATACATATGGAAACTATGGAAATGACAATGGTGCACAGACCTCCAAATTCATATCTGCAGATGTATGGATACAATGGTATAAAGCCATCAGAAGCCTGCACCTAAAGCCTTCATGGCAAAGAAGGACGACAGTTGATCTGCATCACCAACACTGTAATTCAGTATGCAACAGCCTGGCACTTTACAGTTTATATGACTGCATGCTCCAACATGTTAAACCAAACATGGACAGACAGTCTGTGTGACAGAGACATCATCACAATAGCAGGCTTAGCTTTCCTAGTACAAGTCAAAGATGATCTCTGATAGAGAAATAACCAAGGCGGATGGATTATGTACACAGTAAAAAAAAAAGCAAAAAGATTTTACAAGAAAATACTACCTTTTTAAATTATTATTTTTTTAAATACAGGACAAGAAGTTGCAAACATTTATTAAATATAGTAATAAATAAATATGTTACATACAGTTTTTGAACATCAATACAGACCAAAAGCAACTGATTTGAAGTTTAAATGAGCTGCATCATTTAATCGATATCAAAAATGAATAGCAATTTAAACCACAACAAGAGAAAACAGCCTTATCTGATTGGACGCACTGGAAAGGAATGCACTGAAGGATGTACCTCTCAATCTGACAGGAACACAGCAGACAAAAGCCATTGTTCAGGAAGAACAGCTATGTCCTTTTTAGCCAGGTCAACTGTCCTTCAACACTCATTCCATTCATCTTCATGCATGCAGATACATGCTAGTGCACAAACTCACCTGCTGTGGTTGGCAGCCGTGCAGCCACATAAACAGACTAACCCTAACATCAAAGTGAGACCATCTGCAGCATCTGCATTCACTGTGCTCCATTTCCACCTAGAGTCCACCCCCTCCCCATTTCTAGGGGCAGATTGCAGGTGGTACAGTCTAGTCTGTAGACCATTTGCCCTTAATCTTCTAATGGGCCAGAGAATGAGCTGGTCCAAAGGGAGATATAAAACAGGAATACAAAAATATTCCTATGATATGATATGATATGATTATTCCTGCAAAATCATATTTTCAGTTATATTAAATAGAAATTAATCAGCTAGAAATTAGAAGATCAAGAGGTTTATTATAATTTGGTAGTACATTTCATAAATAATTACAGCAAGACTGATTCAAAATAACCCCTATAATTTTTTTTTTCAGTTTATCACAGAAAAAAAAAAAAAAATCAGACACTGAGAAAAGATGCAAACATCTTTTAACTCAATAAAAAACAAAAACTGTAACTGTTCTTCAAGCATAAATAAGATGCGTTATTTCACAATATTAAACTGAATAGCAATTAGGAATACAGAAAGAAAGGTGCTTTGATATGACTTTCCCTGCAAAATTGTATACAGAGTTTATTTATGCCAAAAAATAAATAAGCTATACATATATCCAGTTTGGAGACTTTGGAGTAATTAAAATAATTCTCATCCATAATCACAATCACCTTCAAATACATAATCATTCAAACATAAAAGTCCTCACAGTGCGATGTAACTGACACAAATACAACTTGAAATAATTGCTTGTCGCTCTGTGTAGACATCAAAGTGAATGAGCCCCCATGTGCACATATCTGAGAAGTGAACATCCTTACATGTACGAGCATGCATTTGAGTGTGTCTGTTTGTGTGTGTGAGCGGTACACACTCCAGTCCCCCTGCCTGGAATAATACAGACCTTCCTGCTAATCCATGTTAATCTGGTCATCCTGTGCCTCTGACCTTGGCGTCAAATGGTCCGACGGTTGGTGAGTGTTTAGTACGGACAGAATCACACTGGCAAACAGAGAAACACAGGTCTGGCTACTTCAGCCAGCAGCTTGTGGCTCTGCAAGATGTCCATTAACAGCACATATTCACATGCCTAGATTTGGGGAGAAGCCAATATGGCTTTTGCAGTGACAGTGTGTGATTTTGAGGCAGATTCAAACTGCAAAAAGCATTCAATAGTGCAGACTGAAATACTTGATGACAGTGCAAGAGATAAGTTTGCAGTATTTTCTGTCAATGATGTGATGCCCAAATGCAAACTTTATCATTTGCTGACTTGCAGAAGTCACAATCCATGGATGGGACCATGGCTTCTGAATGGCCCGGAGGGGAGCACACCTGTTCTATTCTTTCCTTTTCCTCATAGGTCACACCCTTCCTCTGCCATTTACTGTGGCTTTCCGTAATGTGACCTTTTTATATCTGCAAACGAACCAGAAACAAGCCTGGAACACACCGTAGTTTCCAACAATAACCTCTTTTCACAATTTTTCTTTCTGAAATGCATCACTTTCTAAGAGCTAAAAATCATTAGCATTGTATAGAAACTATTGAATGTCACTTTTTTAAAATTGGTTTTGTTGTTGTTTTTAACAGCTTTCAGCTCTCTTTTTCCAGATCAGTCTGATCACTCTTCTTTTATCTGTATTTGTGGCCATATACACACACACACACACAAATTTCTACTTGATGATAACAATGTATATGCGTGGATTTGTGTAAGAATCTCTCAGACAGGAAGGCTGATGGTACTGTGCGATCCTGTAATTTTGATTGAATAACTTAGTATCCAGTGATAAAGAATATCTCTTTGGTTTTGAGACTTTAGTCTTTGCAACGTTACAGATCTTCTTTATGCACCAAGAGCTTGTAACACTCCAAAAAGAAAGGAAAAATTGACCCCTTTAAAACTTTATATTTCTCACATGCTATATTTGAGAGAATGCTGTATCCATGAAACAAAACATTTTAATATTAAAATAAATGTGTAAAAATGTAAATAAATTCAATAGTTATTTCATTATTTGACATACAATAATATAATGCAACATTTGCTCCTTAAAATTATATTTTCAAATAATATATTTTCTTTACATACAGTTTCTATACAGTAGATGCCAACAAAAAGATGGAGGAAAAAAACTGTCTGAGGGAAAGAGAGTTATCAGTGTTTGTGATCAGTGTCACAGACAGCTTTGGGGGAAAGGGGCTGTAATTTGACATTTCCAGCATAAGATCACAGAGCACGTCTTCAGACACGACACCTCAGCTCCTCCTCCTCTGCCATCACAGAGACTCAACTGAGTTCACAGCAGGATGTGGCTATCTATCACATAGAGGCTAATCATGCTAATCATGTAACTGCCTCCAGACCTGACCCTTTAGGAGGGGATGTCTGCAAGTTTGCACATGTATACCTTAAAATGGAGACAAAACTCATGATATTAATAGAACATGAACTGCAAAAGATTTCCTAAAAATTACACTGAAATAAATATTAATGCTAATGGATAGCTTTCTCCAGGTAGCTACCGTAGGCCCAAGTCAAGGCCACAGTGTCAGTCCACTGAAACAAACAAAGCATTGTTGAAAGCACCAAATTGTTTACATCATTGAGGGAAATCTAAGGACAAACAGCTTACTTATAGTCATCTCTGCAGGTTAAACTGGGATAGTTGAAAGTACATAACATAAAAAGTTGAAAAACATAAAAAAATAAAAAATAAATACATACTTCACCTTTAGGCAATGGGCAATGCTCTGTTTTATGCTCAGGTTTATGGCTTAAACTTGTGACAATACTAACTGGAGGTGATGTTTAGCTCTTGAAAAATAGTAGAGTCAAATATTCGTTTGTTTGCCTTTTTAGTTTTTTGTCTTGCCTTTTAAGAAAAAAACAAAACAAAACATACTACATACAATGAATGCCAATCACAATAAATGGAGAACAACAAGATCCAATAACTTCATGTTAACAATACTTTTAAACAACAGTCTCTAATGCTTACCAAGGCTGAATTTACTTGCTTAAAAATACTGAAAAAAAAACTGTGATGCCATATACATTATTAAATTTAACAGAATTGTTTTTTAGTTTGATATATTAATATGTAATTTATTCCTGTGGTTGCAAAGCAAAATTTTCAGCTCCATTCTTTAGTCTCACATGATGCTTCAGAAATCCTTCTAATATGCTGATTTGCTGCTCATTTTCTTATTCGCTTAAAACCCTCTTTATTATTATCAATGTTGAAAACAGCTTAATATTTTTGTGGAAAACGTGATATTTTTTCTGGTCTATGTAATGAAATATTTATTTGAAATAGAAATCTTTTGCAACATCATTAATGTTTTTAGTGTTATTTTCGATCAATTGAATGCATCCCTGCGAAATAAAAAATAAAAGTATTCATTGCATTCAAAATGATTCATATTACGGCTGTCATTCAGTAGCACTATGCATCAAAATGCCATGGTTTTAATGTCTGATCCAATCATGGTACTTATACTCTATTCAAACATCCCCATAACAGACTCCATCCAGCCATTTAAAAACTAATGCACATATTAACAAAGTTTCAGCCTTATCTATATATAGCGCATGAATAAACTACCACAACCCGATCATAAGCTGCACAGTGCACACATGTATGATACGCATATAGGGAAACATGCAAATTAGAGACAAAAGATGGTCCACTGCATGTGTGAGTAGCTGATTCAAACATACTCTGAAACTGAAAGTCAGAGACACAAAATGCTCTGATCTTCTAATTTAAACAATCTTATATGTGCGTGTGTGTGTGTGTTTAGAGGGCACGAATATTGATACGCCATGATAAAATATACAAGTTTTTTTGTGTATATGATATATGCACACAAAACCTTGTATATTTTATCATGGTGTATATGAGCAAGTGTGACGTGCTTCAGATCACTATCCAGAATACATAAACAATATGACGTGATTTATTCTTACATGTGGTCTACAGAAACCACAGAATAACAGAGAACAGGATGGAAGAGACGGATGGAGTTCTTTACAAGTGTCTTTGTTTAAACGCCTTCCATTTCATTTGGCTACAATGGAATGCAGTAACGTTACACACACAAACACACCTGCGTAATTCAACATTCATCTTCTGTTTAAAAGTCTAATAAGGTCATGAATACCATCGTACAAAGGTTGGGGGATGGAAATAATCTTTCTATTTGAACATATATAAAATGTAATTATTCCTGTGATGCAAAGCTGAATTTTCTTTATCATTATTCTAGTCATCTTTGTTACATGATCCTTCAGAATTTACTCTAATATGGTGATCTGCTTCTCAAGAAACATCTCTTATTATTTTCAGTGTTTAAAACAGTTCTTAAATGAATAATAGTTCAAAAGAACAACCATTTGTTTCACTGTTAATTAATATATGTTCATAACAACGACCAGCGTTTATTTAAACTGTAACATGGTAAAGAAGCTTACGAAGATGAGGAATAAAACTAGGAAATAGACTTTAATAACAACACTCTGGATAAAGGGATAAAGCCGGAGTAAATCACACACTTAACATTAACAAGAACAAGAACAAATACTGAGGGAGACAAAAAGCAAACAAGGAACTATTAAGTCAATTAACAAGGCACAGGTGACAATAATGAGGAATAAGCAACTCAGGAAAACTAGGTCAAACAGGGCAAACAGAAAACAACAGATGTTACATATAACTTGAAATGTAAAAAAGGTTGATTTTAGGGACACCTTATATCCAAAATCTCAAAGACTACAGAGTGTCCGCCTACCTGACATTTTTCTACAACTGTGTCATAGTATTTAAACATAAAAATTAATACAATTTTCTTTCTGTGCCCTTATAAAGCTGACATTTTTTTTTAAAGTGATAATAAAAATAATAAGTTGTCTTCTTAGACATCTCTCTCTGTCTAAAGCAGTTCTTCTAAAAGAAAAGGATACTCAGGGAATTCAATTTAGGTTAATGAAGTTGCAGTTTCTTACAGTGAACTGCTCATGGGACGACGTCTCTCTGTCCGACTTATTTTTTTTTACATCAAGAGATCGCTGTGATGTGAAAATGAGAGATGTGTGCATATGGTTTAGGTTGTATCGTTCTGAGTGGGGCTGCTGTTTGCAGTTGGAAATGGGTTAATGTGGGTAAAGGGAGATTATCATTCATACGCGTGTGTATTTAAGAATGCCACTGCAGCAGGGCGGGGTGCAGCCTCGTCGTGCAGCAGCACTGCAGAGCCCATGGGGCAAGCATACTGTGTGTGAGCATGCGTGCACCCAAACGAGCAAGAGATGAGAGTCCAGTGTTCACTGCCTGTTGTTGCCGTCAGTCCCGTCTCATCAACAAGAGGCAACGGGTCTCTGTGTGTGTCTATATATGTGTGTGTGTGACATTTTGTGTCATACATGTTGGTGAATGGTACAATAAATCCGTTGTCCATGTTATTTTTAACTGTCTGTCTCCATGGAAACCAGCACATATGCTGTGAGCGATGCACCCTGCTGATTGTGTGTGTGTGTGTGTGTGTGTGTGGAGATGCAGCAGTTCATCCTGCTTTATCTGAAGGAAGCACACACACGTTGCGCATGCCTGCCGCAGTGTGTGTGCATGTGTGAGCGTGTGTTTTACGAGGTCAGATCAAATCACAAAATCACATCTGATTAAACACACAGAGTATAAGCAGTTTGGTAAGTCACACCCAAGAAAACGAGGTGGAGGGATCCACAAACCAGTAGCTGGATCACACAGGCACGATTTAGATTTACAATAATATTAATAGCTAATAACATGACAAACAGTGCCAGTTTACACTCAAGCCTACGTATGCCTGACTAATATTTCATAGTTAAAAAGCACTAGTTACTCAAACCAAAGCATTTATTATTTACAAAAGGTTTATAAAGCCTTATATCTATACAGGACTCGCCATAGGTTATGATATGTAACTTTATAGCAAAGCTTATGAAAATGGTATAGATATGTACATATATAAAAAAAAAGTCCAACATCAGGTCACATAATTTTATACTGAAAAAAAAAGAAATTATATATATATATATATATATATATATATATATATATATATATATATATATATACACACAGACTTGAATAGCAAGTGCTATAAAACAGTATGAGCTGGTAATGTATACATTCAAACAAAAAAATAAAGTAAAAATAATAAAATATTAATAATAAAAATTAAAACGACAGGGTCCTAGAAATGCGGTCCTGAAACTTTCACAAGAATATCCTACCACAATAAAACAGGCTTGTTGAAGATGCACATTCATTCTCTGCCAGCAGGAGGTGCTTTCGGAACAGCAGAAATAGAACTGTTTCCCCGGTTACAGCAGAACACAAACCATACATAACAGACTGCATGAAAGGTCCTGAAATCAGAATTAAGACTTTATTGCACAATTTAAGACTTTTTATGGCTTTAAATTTGATTCAACTAAATTTAAGACTTTTTAAGGATCTGCAGAAACCTGCAATCAGTTGAAGAGGGGAGCTGACATCACTTCATTGCGCCTCATTAGCTGCCCATGCTCAGTGTTCACTTGTAAGGCTGAAGATGGATAACTGTCAGCTGGGGAAACATCTTTCCATACAGGACACAATTACATGTGTCTGCATGTCACTGCTATATGCCTACCTGGTATATCTATAAATAAGCCATCCAAGCGCTGTTATATTCACCTATATTCACATCGCGAAAGGCAGCAACCACTACATGCACCGGCCTCGCCAAGTCAATTATATGTACCTGGCTTGCCTCTACCTGACTAATAAGTCTTGTTTTGGTTATTACTGTAAGGACATGATAATATGAGTTAGAGTAAAATATGCCAGTCACAATTATTTCTCGTAATTTTTAATTGTTTTTTTTTCTTACAATATTATTATTTTTTATCTGTGACTGCAATACTTCTGGGGGAAAATGTATCCCATAGTGCTGTGCTCATCAGTAAGGTTGCCAAGCAGACAACCATTCATTCCCACCTGCATTTCTGTGTTACCATGGTAACAGCTTAAAGATTAGTGCATTCGTTAAAAGATGCAAAATGAACACCTTGATATAAGTGTGCTTGTACCTTCTTAAAATCTTTTCATTTTTCTTCACACTGTTTCTGTCCTTCTCAGGTATTCTGGCTACTATTCATCTTTTAATCGACAAAAACAGTAGCAAACACGTGGGCCGACTGGATTTGATATTATGCAAATGTGATCTAACAGAGAGCAGGAGCAGAACAGCCAATGGAACAGCAGCAACAACAACACGCTCTGGGTGACGATGTGATTGAGGCAGTTTTATGCTAACAGCCAGAGCCTTTTGAATGTAGGTCATGTGCAAGAAAGACACATATACACGCCTTGCTACACACTGCACACACATAATTCACAACTTTCAGAGGAGCATTTCATTTAATGTGTGACCTGAACCCACCTCGGCCTGCAACATCAGGCTGTCCCTTACGAAAATTAACCATGGTTTTACTACAAATGAAACCAAAAAACCATGGTTACTATAGTTAAACCATGGTAACCACAAATTAACCATGGTTTTGCTATATTAACCATAGTTTAACCATGGTATATGTAGTAAATATGTGGTTAGACAAATGGGAGTCAATATGCCAAAAAACCATGGGTTACTACAGTTTTACTATAATAAAACCATGGTTATTTTTCGTAAGGGGTAACACATATTAAGACATACACAAAGATCACATGATTCACATACTAACAATCTTGACAGAAATAAGATGTAATAATGATAGTATCTAAGATTCGTAAGCTTTGGTTACATCAATGCTTTGCATGCTATTTTTGCAATGCTTTTTTTCAATTCACAAAAAATCAAGACCGACATAAATAACCCTCATTAGACTGTCGCAACTGTCGTCGATGTCGTGAGGTTTGTTTCTACGGTGGCCCTGAGGGACAGGTTTCCCTTTAAATGGGACTGTGCTTGCAAAGGCAACATCTCACGTCAGGCTGCTAGCCAATACCAACACTCCATGGAGAATCCTTTATGTGCATGTGTGTGTAAATGTGTGAGTGTGTGTGTTTTCTACCTCCCTGAGCAGCGATCGCACAGTGACCTATATATTCTCCGCTCCGCTCCTGCAATGCACTCAACCTCAATTATTCATAACACACACAAACATTTCAGAACAAAGGAGAATCTCATCGAAGAAATCGGACTGTTATGCATAACATAAGTAATAAAATATAAACATTTAAAATGAAATATAAAATGAAATGGAAAGAATGAAATTTAGTAGTTTTTTTATTTTTCATTTAAATAAATGTTATAGTTTTTAAATAATAAAACTTATACCGATGTATCGACCAACAATGCTTTTAATGCACCCGCCCCGCCTCATATTTACATTTTGGGGTGGGGGTTCTCTAAATAGGACCCTTTCTGAGCCTATGTAAATGCCTCAAGAAATCCCTCAGGTAAACCTAGTTTCCCTATGACCATCCCTAGCTGTAACCATCACAGACATTGAGTATTCAGATGATTCATCAATCAAAACAATTTACAATAGGTGATTCTTCCCATTGCATTCCAAAAATATGTGGCTAGAATCATGTTATTTACAAGCAGTCAAAACAAAACTCCATTCATACATGCTTGGTCTACCATGTGATAAACATTTTCTTTCGACCAATCAAGATTTTGGAAGGATTTCCATCTAAACCGCCTGCCAGACCAACCTGCTGTCCAGCCAGGCTTACACAGCAGGCCTGCATATGGTCAATCCAGTCCACAAACCCTTTAATTCCTGCCCGTGGTTTGCACATAGCTCTCCAGATCACATAGTGGGACCAATGTAGCAATAAAAAAGCTCTTTATTCAAATCAGCCACACATTTACACTCAACTCTTCAAAGAAATAATATTAATTAAAACGAATTTAATTAGAAAGGCACAAATATATGCTATAAAGTAATGTATAACATATTTTCATAACTATTCAGTTCAGTACATTTAATAAATGCATTCACTTTAAAAACATTTTCACCTACACAATAAAAGTGGTTGACAGGAAAAGGGTGAGGCAATAGGTAGTTTATAAGTGTATTTTCTGCTTTTCTGCACAATGTTTTGTTTTTATAGCACACGGCTAAAACCACAACCACAAATGATGTGAAGGAAAAAATAGCAGGGTATAGAATATGGTTAGATAAGGGTAACTGCGAGAGAGAGCAACTGAGAAAAAAGAAGAGGAGAAAGATAATGCAAGCAAGTAGTAATGAAAGACTGAGTGCAGTGAATGGGTACCGTCAGAATGAGAGTCCAACCAGCTGATAAAAACATTAAAATGTTCCACAAGTAATCCATACAATTCAATTTACATCAATCAATTAACATCTTAGGCAATCTCTATACATATAAGTTTTCTCATCTGAGTCAGGAGGATATATACACAACTCATCTACATTTCCGACCAACAGAGGGTGAGTACATTCTCAGCAAATTATAATTTTGGGGTGAATTATTCTTGTAATATTACATATTCTAGCCTATAGTTTTATGTAGACTGCATGCAAGACAATCTTTATACAATAGGTAATCTGCAAAAAAATCTAATGCTAACTGACATTTTCCTCATTTGTTTCCTATGTATGCCATGTCCCATGATGCAAGCAAAAGTTGCAACTGTGTAGAGTTGCCGGACATTAAAAGCTGGCAGTATGTAACAGTACAGAAATAATCTACCCAGGATTCTGCAGACTGGCTAGACATGTTTGTGAGGGCTAGAGATACAAACATAGATTTAAAAAAAGCAGGGAAGGATTGCATAAATGATGTAATCCCTTCAAATAGAGCAGATTTGAGAGGAGAGCGGGAATGAGATTATGGCCTGCTCCTTATTTTTCACTATTTGTTTTTATGCCATACACACAACAGAACATGCAAAAATAAAAAACTAAAATAAAAAAAGGAAAGAAATATCATTGCTGTTTTTTTAAAATTCGAACACATAATGTTATCTGTTATCTCAATCACAGATAACTGAATCACATAAAGTTTCCCACTGATACAAAACACATGGCTGAAATAGTGTAATGAAGGGGAGAGAGGTGAGTAAAGTGCAATAGAAGGTTTGCTTCTCTGTCATATAGTGGACACACTTATTTTTTTTTCTATGGAAACAGGGGAATCTGCTTTCTGTTGGTTTGGGTTTCCCTGCAGAACACAAGCACAGTAAAAGTACAGTCTCAAGCAATAAATGCTCAGCCTATCATGTTTAAAATAATACAAATTGTGGATTTGTGGGCTTGCTATTTATTTAATTTATATTTGTACCTTTTTTTCACAGGATTTTCAATCTGAAGCAATGTGTTCACTTTGTATAAAAAAAACCCAAAATTAATTTACACCATTCGAAATGAGATGGCACGTATGAATAATATGGATGCAAAATGATAAGTAAATTATTAAAACTTTGAGCTTCTAAAGCTTAAGAAGAGAGCTGCACGAACAGACGACTATCATGGCTCTGCTGACTGATTGCAGGTGATTGGTTAATGTGCTCCGGTTGTAACGAACCACAGCACAGATGCCACCGAGCTCCTTTTACTAGTTGAGACCGTGCATGTGTGCATGTGTGCTTGTGTACACGTGTTTGTTTCTCAGAAGTGCAAACTGGAGTTTGTCTCACCCCTGCTGTTTTCACCCAACCCCCTGCAAGCCTCTTTTCTCATCATTCAAAACCTTGACAGCATTTGTAAAGATCCCAGGCCCTTTACCAGCCTTCCCCTGCCCCCTTCGGCCTTCCGTGACGCCCTCCAACAACACTAGCCATGTGTAAGTCCGCTGAAAGACAGGGAGACAAAACAGTCCCCAGAGGACATGGCAACAAACACACTGAAAACCAGGCTCCCTGTCTCTGCCGCCTCAGTTCCAGGTGTCAGAGACACATGTTGTTCGGATAGAGTACAGAATGATGAATGAAAGCCCTGGAGAAAAGCACCCCACAATTAAAATCACAAGCTTCAGTGAAGCCCAAAACATCTTTGTTACACTGATGGCACAGTCTCTGCAGTTTATCATACACGTAGAACTACAACACAAGTCAAATAACTCACATTCCTGTCAGTTGCAGCATTCATTTTTTAAAGTTTTGGTTTTACACTCACACATTTCAAATTTCTTTTAGGTCAACATTTTAGTTGACGCTAATGTGAAAAATGACAAAAGTGTGTCAACTTTTCATATATTTGATTACGAATATTTTTTACTTTAGCATATATTTCATGTAAACAAATTAAACTGTGAATTTTTTTTGTTGATGCTAATGTGGAAAATGACAAGTGTGTCAAATTGTAACACGTTTTGATTTTTTTTTCTTGATTAAAGCATACTCAATATCTCAAATATTTCAACATATGTTCAATATAAATAAATACAATGTGTAAAAACCCTAAAGATTGCTTTAGAGTTTCTAAAGTACACATTTCTGTCAATTGACTGCATAACTTTTACAAGGTTTTCTGTTTTAGTAATAGTTTTTGGTCTTTGATTAAAATGTTCTTTAAATTTAGTCAATATTTTGTCATATTCATTAATTTTACACATACACATCTCAGGCATTTTAATTGAAATAACATTTTAGTTGACGTACATCAAATTACATCGGACTAAAGTTTAGTCAGATGTTCACACATTTGGATTTTTTAAAATGAATTTAACCATATAAAATTCATAAACATTTCAACGTGTGCAAATCTGAGCTCCACAAATAATATATTGTATATAAATTATTGTAAGTTTTGTTTTTTTGTTTCATCTTATGTCTTTTGATTAAATGCTCTTTAAATTGAGTCAATATTTTATGCCATATTAATTAATTTTCACACATTTGGATTTATTTAGTAACTTAATCTTATTAAAACTATAAAAGATTTTCAGCATAAACAGAATACACTGAGTACTCCTACAGGATCTTCATCACAGTATGCTAGTAAAACAGTTTAATTATCATCTTTAATTATCATTGTGATGTGCATTTAAGCCTTCATTAATTTTGGCAAAAAAACAAACAAACAAACAAACAAACAAAAAAACCTTGGTTAACCAACGTTTTTGTCATTAATTCCATTGACAAGAAAAACACTGGCTCAATGACTTATGGCTGAGCCATCTTAGCAAGCAATGGAGAACAAAATCTACTCAATCCTTTCAACATTACTGAGTTTATGCTCTAATCCAAACCTTCTTTACACATTATTGACATTAGAGAAGCTTTCAGTGTGTAATTCTTGTGGCAAATGACAATGCTTCCTTATCAATTTGGTAAATCTAAACGGAACAAAGCGCTCCAATGATCATTCTATTCGCAAAGCCTGCTCACACGAGCTATGGATAATTAGCTTGTGACAAGGCCCAATCCAGTGCCATAGACCCCGAAGAATAATCTGATCAGAATGCTCAATCGCCTCCGTCTAATCTGGAGATTTGCGTGGCTCAGATCAAGCCCACGCTGGTAACTGGCTTACCTAAGGAGAGGTCAGCGCAGAAAGGCAGAGCGAACCCTAAAGCCCTTTAACTCTGTGGTCAGATGGGCCGTTTGCTCACTCTTATTATATTCAAATCACAAGCAAAAGACACCCGAAGGCCACATGCTAATGAAGATCTGCTAAACAAGCACTGAAATTAAAAAAACAAACACACTCTCTCTACCTTCCCCTTAAAAACTCTCTCTTTGATTCCTTAAAAAAAAACAACTGTAAGTACTGTATAATGTACAGATAGAAGGCCTTCATTATAATGGCCACATTGAGGTCGAAGCAGAATGGCAAAATAATCAGCCATTGCAAAAAGCCTAGAAATGTTTTTTTTTTTTTTTTTTTTACAGAAGTATTCCAGATGGACCTATAACTGCTGGTCATTTTCTCATTACGTTCAATAAGAAATCTAGCCACGCTACAATTCTAAAATTCGCATATACAGGCCCCCCCCAAAAAAGAGACTTTCATCATGCAGCACCAAAATGGTAATATTGTGACTTTCTCCCAACAAGCCTCTGCAAATTTTGGGTAGTAATATGGTTTTGAATGATGAAAAACAGAAGAAGCACAATAACTACATTGTATAAAATGACAAAGAAAGAATGATAACAGTAATGCATAAAACTCGCACACTATATTTCAAGTCTCCTGAATCGAACAATTCTAACATCTAACATGATGTCAAATGATTTGGACACATCAAATTTGAATATGTAGCTATTCTACCAAGTTTGGGGTCGGTAGTATATATATATTTTTTATATTTTCTTTTAAATTAAAACAGTCTCTGCATTCATTTGATTAAAAATACAGTAAAACTGTAATAGTAAGGAATTCTAATATAATTTATAATCACTGATTTCAATTTGAATACATTTAAAATGTAATTTATTCCTGTGATGACAAAGCTGAATTTTAATACACTGATTTGGTGCTCAAGAAATTATTATTATCATTGTTGAAAACAGTTGTGCTGCATAATATTTTTGTTGAAAGTTTTTTATTTATTTATTTATATTTTACCCAAGGTTTTTTTTATACATTAAAAGTAAATGAACAGCATTTATTTAAAATATGAAAAAATAAAAATAAAATAATGAATGTCTCCACTGTCACTTTTTATAAAAAAAGTTCTAATAAATTATTATATATATAATATATATACATACATCATTAATGGTAGTGTGAATATTTACATATTTTTGCTGTCATATGGCTATCGTATGGCTTTAGAACACAATTCATTAGAAATATTTTATGGTACTTTTATTATCATTTTTGGTCACCATTCACTTTCACTGCATGGAAATGAGCAGAGAGTGAACATTCCGTCAAAAATCTCTTTTTGTGTTGGATGGAAGTAGCTATTTTGGAAAGACATGACTGTAAATAAATGAAGACCTATAACCCTAACAGTTTAACCTTGTGTAAATCAATATAGTACCAGAATGACGCTTGAATGTCACTTTTATACAGTACAAGAGTACCATTTTTGTGAAGCAGGACAGCTGCCATGTAATAATTATCAGTCGGTCAGACTGTAGATTCAGGATAAACAAACGGGCAAAAGCAACAGCAGATGGTGCCTCAGATAGAGAAATATAATGACCTTAGTTAGTTTCAGGATCACCCGTCTTGATCTATTAAAACCATATGGCTGATCTGCACTTCACGCCCAGGGAGAGTAACGCAGCCTCCTCCTCACGCAAGATAAAGCGCCCTAAATACAACACACATTCCCATATATTTTTGCGCACACAATGACACACACTACTCAGCAGGTTGGGGGGCAAGTGGAAATTACAAGGCAAGTTAATTGCAGTTTGGCATAGCTGTAATTATTCAACTGAGTAAAAATAGTCACTTTCAATTACTTGATCATAGAGTGGATGTAGATCTGGTTCTATCAGACAAATGAGGCTTCTGTATATTCATGCTCTAATTAGTAACTGTATGATCTAGCTGGTATATTTTATTCAGCATCTCTTCTTTGGCTCTCCATCCTCATGTGTAAGGTGCAGCGTGAGCGTGTTTCCAGTATATAGTGTTTTAACACTGTCTAGTGGAGCAGCTGCACTAGCCTACAGCCCTGCAGCACGCCACCACTGCTGTCAGCACACGACACATCAGCCCACTCAGCAGACCACGCAAAAATAAACTCATACAGACTGATCTATTTTTGAACTTTCACTGTTGTTTCCTCAAGCGAGGTACTTATACAAGGTCCATAAACAGCTCACTGGAATAGATTGCTATTGGTCAAATATTTTTTTAATATCGACTGAAATTAAAATGTACAAAATAATTGTATTTGTACCTTTCTTGTTACTGCATGGTCTCATCTCATCTAATTAAATAGTCTTCAGTGTCACATGATCCTTCAGAAATCATTCTTATATGATTTGCTGCTTAGGAACATTTCTTATTATTAATATTGAGAACAGGATTCTTTGATGAGTTAAAAGTTAAAAGGGACACCAGTATTTTTTTATATACCGAAAATTTTGTAACAATCACTTTCAATCAATTTTATGCATCGTTGCTGAATAAAATGATTACTTTCATTCAAAAATCTTTCTGACCCAAAACTTTTAAACAGTAACGTAAATGTACTATAAATTTAATGCATCAATAACCAGATTGTATCTTGCTTGCTCTGACATAGTAGGGAAAAAACATGTTACTTCCTCTCTGGTGAAGCATTTCATGAATAGACCTCAAATTGAGGACAAGTCAAACAAGACAATCTACACTGACTTAGAGGCAGGGGATGTTTGGACTGCACACGTCAACGTCCTGACTGGAGATTGCTTTAATTTGTGCTCCAGTTATGGAGTAATAGTGTGTAATTCCTGAAATAATGAACTTGGCTTTGCACTTTGCTTTTGGTGCCTGTTCTACTTAAGCTGCTCTTGATCTGTTCATGCCGATATCCCAATATCTGTCTAGATATGATGTCAACACCATGTGATCTCCAGGATGTGTCTTTAAAGAAAAGTATGGGCAGTTGTCCTTCAAACTAGGAAAACAGCACTGTAAGATGCTTACCAAATGCAATCTGCTGACAGAATGATGTGGTTTAAGATCACACACACACAGAGACACACAAATCACAAACATAGGCCTATACATACACCTATGAACTACAGATGAGGGTCTACTATCTTTACTACAGAAAAGAGTCTAATACTATCATCAACACTAATAACACAAATAACTTACCTATACAGATATTTCCCCTAAAAGCTGAGCAGCGAGGAGAAAAGACATCAGGGATTTGTTATAAGTAAAATAAACAGCCAATCCATTCATGTTTAAAAGGTGTGCGTTAAAAAGCAATTTCAATGTCACAGGTCTGCATGAATATTACGGGAATATATTAAAACAGATGCTGTATTTTGGTACCATGTCTTTAGTCACACCCTATAATGTTGTGCTGTACAGTGCAATGGTTTTTGGACATAGTCAAAACTTGCAGAGAATTATTCTCTAAGGCTCTAAAAGTCCCACAGAAAACAAAACTCAGTTTAGAACTATTATATAAGACAGAGTTGTTTTTCTGGCTCACTTTCCATTCTCAATGTGGCATGTGTTTTTTGTTAAGGGATAAATATAGCAAGCTTGCCCAGGCCCCCCCCAAAAAACTTTGACTTTCAGTGGACAGTGATTTGTTTTAAAATATTATTTTATTTTTATAAAAACCTTTCATCATCATAATATAATATAATATAATATAATATAATATAATATAATATAATATAATATAATATAATATAATATTTAAGCCAGTATTAAAGAAAATAATCACACTAAAATATGAATTTCTACATGAATTAAGAGATCAATTGTCCATACAGTCCATATTAAATAAATGGCACATTAAATAATAATATTTTATTTTAAACACAGCTTGTTTTGTCGTATTTTAAGCCAGCATACGTGTTGTTCAAAAATTTGTGTCATTCAATAAATTACACAAAAATATGATTTTTAAATTTTTTAATGTTTTATTTCAGATGTTTTATTTTATTTCCTATTTCATTTCATTTAATCAGTCAGAATTAAAGTGTCATTCAAAGTTAAAAATCACACACACACAATTCAACATAAACTAAGAGGTAACTTGCCACACGGCCCATATTACTATTTTATTTTAGACATGACTGTCATCTATTTGTTTAGCATATCACTTGGACTCTTTCATTCAAAGTTATCATAATAATCAAAATACTATACTTTTATCACATTAAATATATTATACAATACATACAAATATCATACTAAAATATTTTACTACAACATTATTTAAATATTATAATTAGCAAATATTAATTTCTACATAAAATGAGGTCATACAGACATACAGAGTTTCTGCACACTGACTGCCATTGATTCATTTCTACTGTAGACTAAAGACGGCTCAAATACAAAAGCCTTGTTTACAGTTGCAGCTTTGATAAACTGTCATCATCATCACAGCCCTCTCTCATTTATCTCCCTCTGTATGTCTGTCTGTCTGTCTTAATTACGGCTATTCCCTCTGTTGTGACTCAATCAGCCAAGTTTTTCCTCTCTGTTTTCACTCACTCTCTCTCTCTCTAAGACCGACCCCTCTCTTGCAGCACGAGCAGTCAAATAAACACTTCTCCTTCTGTTCCACTGACACAGAGGAGCTTTTCCTTCAGTCATTGAAAGACTGAGGATTCCCACTGATTTTTGTCATTTAAATGCCACTAGCAGCACCAATGAAACTGCAAAAATAATTGTTATCTAACAGGTTTCCCAAACGCTTTTACTGGCCTCCTGCTCGCCTCTAAGTCTTCCTATTTGAAAATTTAAACTAAAACTGGACAAAACTGAAACTATCAAAATAAACAAATAATAAACAAAATAAAATAAGTAATGAAGTATTTGTATTGATATTTCACATGTATTTTACCCAGACTTTGAATTATGCATTTCATTCTTTTGTGTTTTAGGGTTGAAGAAAATGGCCATAAACTAAACGGAAAAGGTACTGGTAATTTTCTATTTTTCAATGTTTATCTATTTATTTTCCTTACAGTAAACCAATTTTCCTTTTATTTTATTTTTTTACATAAAATATTTATCTTGTAAGATTTTTTTTTTTTTATTATTATTTGAATAAGCACAAACTTATAAATGCACAAAAAAGTCCACACAAGAACACATATGGACATTATTCACAATGATATACATTTAATTTATTTTAAGCAAGCGGTATATAAACAACAACACAAAAGTGATTAAACACGTAGTTCATGAAAAAGTTATAAATCTTACAAAAAGTAACATCCAAAAATGTCAAGCCTTTGTTTTATTACTGATATATGAGTAAAAGCTGTAGACAGAATTGAGAAGTTATAACAGACAAGTGTCTCACAGTCTGCGGAGCAGAGCTGTGCTCAGTCTGGGCAGATTGCCAGCCCGAGTCGAACTGCAGTTTAACCCATCCATACATCCAGTGCATCGAGGATGGTGGTTAATGATTTCCCAAGGTGTTCTTTTGAGGTACAAAAATTACCCAAATTCTTGAGCATTGCCATAAAAAGAAATTCATTGATAATAGAGTCAGACATTCCAGAGTAATCATCAAAGAGCTAATATAAGGGCATATCGACATAATTCTCTCTCTCTTGCTGTGTATCTACAAGGAGAGGGGTGGGGGGGGGGTAAGTGAGGCATAGCTCATCTAGTTCGCATGTATGAATTCTTCTTGTTTCATCATCACAGCGGTGTGATCAAAGGTATGCTGAGATTACTGGCAGCTCACAGGCAGAAGACATGATTATAGTCTGAATGTAAACACAGGCAAGAAAAACCCAAGCGGGCCCAGGCCAGAAGCTTCCCCTCTGTCTGAACTAACAAGATATCTTATCATGGAGTTCATAGTGAAGATCATGTTTTGCAATCCAGAGGTACATGTGTACATACTTCAGCGAGGTTCACTTACACACCAAAATAATGTCTGGAAAAACAACATAATGTGAATTGCTTACTTGCTTCATTTTAGAAAAACTGTTGTCATATCATATACACAAACCAAAACTATTGCACAAAATGTGGTTATATATAAATCGGCACCCTCACCATAGGTAAATAGATTGAATTCACTGTAATTTCTTTGATGACAATTACGTGATATATTAACAATACATTTTCATTTTTTGAGCTGTTGATTGGTTAAAGGTTATGGGATTATTCAGACCTGTTTAAGTGTCAGAGGTATTTATATCTTTGTTGGGAATGTCCCTGGACTGTTGCTCTTAATATAAGTTATTTATAATTACTAAAGAATAACTAAAATAATAAAGAAAATACTAAGAAAATATAACTTTTAGATATAAGATATGTAATCCCTTTATAAATAATAATTTTTCTGTGGGGGTATCCCCATAAAGTGGTTTATTTTATATAAAATAGCAATTATGTAGGGCCACTTGTTTAGAAACAAACGAATGATGAAGATGACAAGTATTTTAGGACCAACAATGGAGGAAGATTTGTTTTCCCCCCAGAATGATGTAACGAATCTTCCAGCAGGGGCAAACTGGTAAAACCTTCCCCCTTTAGTTTAGGCTGCCATTTCCCATCTCAGCTCCCCCGCTAAAAATGGGACGTGACCTAAAAGGTAAAATGGAACTACTGCTGTGATTACTTCAGAGAGCAACCCCGAAACTGACACAAACAGCCCCATAGTTATGGCTGACAATCCCCAACTGAGAAATGGTTCTGTTATCATACGATACATTTCTTTCAGCAAGACTAAAAGCATTTCAGTTGAGTAATGAACCTGAAACTGAATTATTTGAGGAAACTGTGATAATTGCTTATTGTGCTATGTGCTATTGTGCATATATATATATTGATACCCCTGGATGTTCACTATTGGTGTCTTCAGACATGGTGTCTGGTGCAACTTGGCGAACTGAACCCTAAAATATAAAACGTTACAGAAATTACATTATAATCAGAATGGTGACCGTTTTGGCCAATATAGCTAACATTATACTTCCAGTTTGTCTGTTTCTCGGCTCAACCTTTACTTCTGAGGCTTTGTTTTAAGATCTTTCTTTCCCATCACGATGAACAGTTCTCAGACAGGCCTCATAGAGAGCCTTGATGTGTCTCCAGTGAAAATCAAAGTGCATTAAACATTAAAAGTACTGTCAAGTGCAGAAGTAGACCAACTCTAAGGGAAAAAGTAGAGCACCAAAAGGGCTAGAAGGCAGAAAGCAAAAATGTTGACTTTATTATCCTCATTGTGCTCTTCTATTCACCTGCATACTTAAATATGTAAATTTTAAGGTTTTTTTTCTTTGAGAAACCAAAGGAAACTTATAGGTCCACTATTCAGTTTAAAAACCCAGACAGCACTGCAATGAGCTCAGTGAAAAAAATCAATCCAACATGGCAGAGAAATGATGATTATAAATATACTTACATTGCATTCAGTAGTGAAACTATATTGGGTTTACCCTCTAAGCTCTAAAATCTGTCCTTCATTACCTTGTTAGATTTTAATGAAACACAAGTAAAACATTACCCAAGACAAAATGCTTGAAATGTTAGAGAACAGTGAAGTTTTGCTGCAAGTCAACTAGAGAAATGTGGCACTGCACCCACATACACAGGTGCTCTCTGACTCCATTATGTGTTTGTGCTCGATGTGCTCTTCCTTTTAGGATGGGGTTACTGTAGAATGCGGGGGTGGGCTTCCGCTTGAAACAAGTTGGGACAGTTGTGCTGATGGTTGAACAATCCATTGGTTTAATTTCGTCTTGACAAAGTATCAGTGAAAGCTGTAAGATCCAATCTGCTACACATCAACTTTGTAGTCTTTACTACTTATCTCAAATGATATGCTTAGTTTATGAATATTTAATGGCAATAAAAGAAACAATGATTCACGCTGGACCTGCTGGTCTTACTAATTATTCATGAGGTCAGGATTTTAACTCTGCCATTAACCAGATGTCTGAATGAGTGACAGTATACAATATCAATCCAACATGGCAGAGAAATTATGATTATGAATATATGATGATTATTTTGCACTAAAGAATGGCTCCTGCAGTCAATCAAATGACTGGCATATGTTTTTGTGTGATTGTCATCATTTGAAGTAAAACAAGCAAATAAAGGTTCATTTCCCTTTAAAGATTCTCTCAATTGAAAACAAAGAATCGAAACTATGAAAGCCTGTTTCCGCCATGGAATAAAAAATAAAAAAGTTAATTGTGACTTTTTAACTTACAATTATTTTTAGAGAAAAAACTCACAACTGCGAGATTAAACACAGAATTGCAAAAATATGAATATTTAAATATGAATTTACATCTATAAATAAATACGAATTTACATCTCACAATATATATGAAAATCAGAATTGTGAGATAAAAAGTTGAAATGACACCTTTTAAGCTTTTTATTCCATGGTGGGACCAAACTTCATTTTACATTATATGAAAAAGGAAATATATATATATATTTTTTAACATGCCCATTTTTTATTCTTGATACATTATGTGTGAAAGGGTTATTTATTTTAATTAAAGTGTAAGTTATTTTTTTCATGTTTTTTTCTTGCCAAATTTCACAAAGCATGTAACAAAGAACAAAGCATGTTCCGTGATATACTGCATTTACAATTCCAACATAAACATATTATTTATTCAGTGTGGAAGATCACTGGACTGTAGGATGTAAGATCAAACCTAAGCTTAACACCATCTAAACACCAAAAGTAAAAGCATGCATTTACTTATACTGACCTGAGGCATTGTACGGTAGACTTGTTCTCTAAGACTGTGTGTGCTAATGGTGGGCAAAGTCTGAGTATTTAAACCATGGGCCGCAGCACTCTCTGAATCTGACCAATCAGAGCTGAGCACACAGTGGCCCGGAGCTGAGAGGATGATGTGCCGTCCATAGCTACTTTAATTCCAGGCCACTGAGACTCATTTATGTATGACCCTTATCAAAAAGGATCAAGCAAGAGAGCTCTCGACCTATTATAATTCAAAGAGAGAATGGAAGAGTGTGTGTCACATGCATGTTTTCCAGGGTGCAAGAGTTTGCCTGCTTTGTGTCCTTTATATGTGTATTTAAATTTGCGTGTATTTTTTCCATGTGAACACATAAAAAAATATTTTCTCTTGATGGTATAAATGTGCACTAGTGTGTGGGGGTAGGGGGGTGTATGAATATAGCTATTAAAGCTATAGGGCACTGAATTTTGCTCCAGGGGCTTTTAGAGAGTGGATGCTGCAGTGGGCTCTGTTAAAAGGTTAGATCCCCTCTCCCTCGGGCCAGGTTTCTATTCTGCTTCTGTGTGCTGGTATGGCTATAAACAAATAAAAAAAACATATATATATATATATATATATATATATATATATATATATATATATATATATATATATATATATATATATATATATATATAATTCATTTTTAATGATATATCTATGTTTTCATCACGTTTATGCAATAATTGCATAAAATTACTGCAAGAATTACTCGACCTAAGAGGTTTCAAGTCTCTCCAGTCACCGCGAGTCGACTTTTCTCAGTCAGATGTTTTCCCTTCATTAGTAAAACCTGCAACTGGCTGTATGCACTGGGAGAGATCTTGTCTAATTAAACAGGTCCGGGGGCAGGCAAGGTAATCTCCATCCTCGCTGGGGAGGCCAGATCACGGGCCTTCTCACTTGCGGGATAGAAAGAGAAAACCGTCCCAGAATGGATTAGATCCAAGACTAGACATAATGATGTGTGGGGTACTGTAGCTATTAACTGATCCTGCTCTGTGCTGTTATGCAATGTGATGGACTTATCACTTTTAATGCACTGCTCAAAGATTTCAGGAATTAATATCCCTTTTTAAAAGAAGAGGCACGTATCAAGTCTAATAATCATGTAGGACAAATCTAAAGAGCATTTATGCAAATACCTTAAAACTTAAGAACAGTTTCAGGTGGTAACAACCATCAGGAATACTATCTGACAGGTTGCACACACAACACAGCGACAGGACTCATATGGACCCCCTCCCCATGTATTGCACATACATTGCATCACATGTATTGCTCTAGACACCTTAATAATCCACCTCACTCCAGCCATTTTAAAAGTGTGACAATTACTATGATAACTCACTATGTTACAGGATGCAATTAGCCGTTTTATGCTCACTATGTCTATTGTTTGTATATGTAGATTGTTTATTGTCCCTCACATCTATTACACTGAGTCTGTAACATTGAGTTACTGTGCTGTACATAGTGTGTTTCTAAATGCTGATGTTTGCAACAAGGTGTCTTGGGAAACGTTTGGTCTTATCTGTCCGGACTGTTTACTTGTCCTATTTTTGTTGACCTAAAGTACTTTATAATAAATGATAAAGACCATAATGATTTTATTCATAAGCTTAATTCAAATAAGATGGTTTATTCATTTTTGTAAATAAACGTTTGGAGCTGTTGGTTATGCAAAAAATCTGGAGCAACATTATTTTAGTATCAGTTATTTTGTGGTGTTTTTGTAATTTAAGTTATTTGTGTGTGTGTGTGTGTGTGTGTGTGTGTGTGTCTTTAGTTAGTTTTATTTTTTTTTAAGTACATTACTTTTTTTTCTTTTTTTTTTTTTAGTTAACCTCTTTATAGTTATAGTATATTAACTCTGATCTGGAGTGAATCTGAAGAGGAAAGTTAGCAAAGGTCACAATCAAAGTTGTATGAGTGCCCTAACTACAGGTCAACTATCCATTCAAATTCAGGAGGGTGTTGTTCTTGGCACCACATGTCATCACTGGAATAAAAAGACAAAACACCCCAATTATGGGATTAGGATCGTTTACACTAATCGAGCCATAAAGGGCTATGACACACGACTCAAACACACAATGAGATAGTTTTAGGCTCCCTGCACAACTGTTTATAACCAAAATCAGTCGCAAGTCACATTTATTTTTTCATTTTTCACCTTTTCTCACTGATTTATGTGATAATTTATTCTCAAACATAAAATACAACTGCATAAATCTTAATAAAAGTCAAACTTCTGGAGATTTTCCCGTCTCTGTTTACACACTTAATTACAGACTAGCATAAGTTTGTGCTCCTCAAAGCTTAAGGCAGCAAACCCCCTTGCTTTTAATCTTTTTATTTTGACTGCAAAGTCAGACACAGCAACCAGCTTTAGCATAACAATGTTCTCCTTTAATCACGCTGCATACAAACACACTCACAGTCCATACTCCATCATTTTTGGTAATTAGTTGCTTTTATCTACATTAACCAGACTACAGGAAAACACAAGGAATGAATCGTACCTTTTTGATGTGGAACAGGCTTTTGGAGATCTCAAAATTTTGGGCTCTTCTGAGAAATCCACACTACAGTATACATAAAGCTCTAGGTGTTTGATGTTTGGGGAACTAAAGCCGTTTGGAGGGTAAACTGAATGCATATATATATATTAACATGACAAATAACAAGTCCTCCAAAATGACACACTATTGTAAGGGGCAGATGAATGACTGTGAGAGTTGGAGGGGTGAAATAGTTTTGGTCCAGTGGTAATAATCACTCTTGGAGAAAGAGATTATTTCAGCAGGTCCTAGCCTGACCTACATGGCTTAATCTTTTATGGGTCAAATCAGTTTATGCCTGGACATGGCCGGGTTCAAAACATGCCGCATGGCATCAAAATAAAATGATTTCATCCTATTCAAACTAATTGCATAAGTCTGTAAATGTTCTTGTTTTTCGTGTAGAGTGGAGGGGGAGATCTCCTTATTTCCAGTGCTGTATCCATGCACTGGATTTCTCCCCATGCACTGCAGCTTAACATCTTCTTATAATTAAAGCTATACAGCAGCACCCAGTGCTAAGGCTATGATCTCCTCAGATGCTTGACAAGGGTGCTGAGTCTGTAGCATTTTATTTTAAAGCAGGGGCCTTGTTTCTTCGGCCCATGCAGTTGAAATGAAGTAGGAGCTTTTTCTTTTTTTTTTAAATCACATGTTATAGCTATCACTATTTCACTGGGCACTGGACATTTCTTCGTGGATACAAGGTGGATGTTGTTTTGCATATAGTGCTGCATCCAAGCAACTGGAATATTTATTTTCTCTTCACACCCGACCTATAAGTTTCATGTAAAATGCATTATCTTCTCATAAAATAGGCTTTTTTTGTGTTTGTATACTAAGATATCTTGTCTCATCGTGTTTAAATGTCACATCACCGATAACCTTTAGGTTAGATTTATCCTTATCTTGCATTTAATTCTGTTGGAGCAGCTGGGTGGGTGCAGCGCCTGTTTAATGACTTAAGGACAACGTATTTTATTTTATGTTAGACCTGCTTTATATACCGATGTGCAAAAATAAGAATAATTAATAATTTTTGTATTTATTTTTTTGTGTCTTCTTGTGCAGCCGAATATGATTAAGCATGTAGGCTATGCGTTTTAAAGACAATATGGATCGCTTATTACTGTGATCGAAAAATAAAATGAAATGAAAATCATGTTATAGCAGAGATAGCTGTTGCGTTTATCCATTTTAATGAGCAGCGGAATTGAAATAGCCATGGCACCTACACGCCCCTCTCTCCAAACAGCTGCTGAAAACGAACCAGACGGTCTCCTAATGACTTTAAACTCTTAACAATCACACATATAGACCAAGAAAAAAAAAAAAAAAAACAATATGCAGCGGCTGGTCACTGTATGTCAAGACGGTTGTCGGTTCGGAGCGAAAAGCGCAACCGGTCACAGTGCAGGTGTTGGTTACGCATGCAGGCGTGTGACACATTATAATTTGCTCTGCAAATCTCCGAGGCAGTGCCTACATTTGACTTGATAGATATAACCACCATATTCATTCATTCTTTTCCAATAATTATCAAAAACATCACACTTTCATTTTAAACTCTCCAAGCCATATAATACACGCGTAATGGTCTACTTACGCACAGCCTCCAGTTTTGGATCCAGCGCAATGGCGGTTTGCTGGATTTTGCCTATTTTGTTCTGCAAAGCCCAAACCCGTTGGTTTGTGGAGACTATTTCGTTCTCAAGGTCCTGAAATAAGGAGCAGGCGTGTTTGGACAGGTCGGAGAGCTGCCGCAGGGTCCGGGATAGAGCCACATTAGTGATGGAGCACAGATCCTCGAACAGTAACCCTTCATCATTAGGGATGGGATGTCTGCACAGCAGCTGGGGCTCAACGATCCGTTTGGCAAAAGGCATTTTTCAGTAGGTAAATGCAAATCCCCCATAAATAAACCAATCAACTAATCCAACAGAAGATTCTGGTGCCTGTCAAGCAAAAATCCACGAATCCTCCGCGCAACCCGCCATCACTTCAGTTCTCCCGTTAGAGGAGAGCACACAAGGATGGAGGTTTCTCAGTGAAAATCTCTGCTCCTCCTCTGGACCTGAACGCCTTTTGGTAGGCTAGGGTTTTTTTTTTTTTGAGGGCTTGGAGGCTGAGAATGGATAGAGAGAGGCTTTGCAAAAACACGGACTGGTTTACTTGCGCCAGGAGCGGAGAGAATCTACGCATTCTACTACGGTGAAGGCACACCTCTTTAATATTAATTACAGCACGATGACGTTGCCTTGAACGCGTCCAGTCAGGCGGCTAATTAATATGCATGAGCCAAACCTTAACCTTAGTAGGTTTTAAAAGAAAAAAAAAAAGCTTTCATGGACGAAGATCTACACACCTTTATATAGCTTTGATTAATTCATCTTGTCAAGCCACCTGTGTTCTATAAATAATATATTAGACAGTCTTGTAACACATTTCATTATAAAAGCTATTTTTTTTTGTACGTACAAATGTTTTGGGTAAAGGTAATCAAATCTACCGCTTAAAATAATTATTATACATAAACAATATTATTTTCTTATATAATTCTAAATCTGATCAGGAAATTTGTGGTCATGTATGAGAGTGTTCCTAGCTCGTTTTTAGTTGGATAAAATTGGTTACAACTCACCCTGCATAACAATAAAACATATAGTCTCCTCACCAACTACAGGCAGTTAAAGTCTTTTCGGTCTGCTGAAATGATTAAGTTGATTCACAACCCCTCACTACGTCATCAATGTTCCATTGTGATTGCTACAAAGGTGACAATATAAAGTATCTCTGCCCCATTTGTAGTTACATCATTGCAGCAGTTTTCCGGTTAGGGGTTCCGCTTGGATAAACTTTATCCACTCTTTTGTCGAGGACTTAGCTATGTTTAGGGCTTAACAACACACAAGCTGAGCTCAATGGTTAGTATAGTGGTATGGATATATATGAGAAGTAAAAGCTGTTGAAATAACCAAGGAGTTACTCTGAGTTTTACATTCTATTCTTAAATTAGAAAGATTATTATATTGAATATTTTACCATCATATGTTTTTCACCCTGTGTGGCGAGCAGCCTCTCGTGGTGGAATCTGTGCAGCAGCTAAAATTCAAAGCGTAAAAAGAAATATCACCATCTGGTGGTCATATTATGCAACTAACACAGGACAGAGAATGGTCACTGACAGTGCAATATAGGGGGAAAATGTATTTGTATTTTTTTTTTTTTTGGTTAACATTTAATCATGTTTTATAAGTGTTGACAACGATATTTTCTACCTTAACTCAACATCGCTTAAAAAAACACACACACATAAAACCCACAAAAGATTAAAGCATATCTCTGATTCATGGATGATGTCAAATAAACAGATTAAACAGCTCTGTTAGCAATCTACTTAAACAGTCTGAATGTTGAAGCTGATTACTGAATGTTTGTCTGGACATTTTGTTTAGTAATTGTGAATGTGAAGGTGGGGTTTGTAAAGCCTCTAAATTTCAGTGAGACTTTTTCAAAATTACTATTCTGTTTTAATAGTACATCTATGTTCCTCATGTTCCAACTCTAATATCATGCTGTTCAATCAAATGTATTATTTAATATTTTATGGTATAATTTAACTATGAAACTCTGAGTCATCAGTCTATCTTGATAAAGATCTACATTAGCTGTCACAGGCACAGCTATTTATGCTTTTATAGGCCTAGATTATGTTTGCACAATGGACTTTCCGCTCAAAGTAAAGAGCACAAGTCTGCTCTTTACAAAAATCGGTATTTTTGGTTTATTTTGCTTTAGCGTTCAGTAATGAATAGTAATGTAGTAAATAGTAATGGGAAACTGAAATTGCAAATCTGTTATAATAGTAATCATTTTCATCAATCACTGAGTCATACTGAAACTATATTTTGTTTAATTTGCTTCCTTTTATCATTTGTGATGTTACTTAATCTTATTTACAATAATATCACAATAAAGCAAGGACCTGAGCAATAACAAGGAATGAGAATATAAGACTTTAAGATCTTGGCTAGTAAATAACATCCCAGAATCCTGCAGCAACCAACAAGTAACTGCTACAGCAAATTTGAAAGTGTTAAGTAACACTCGCAGTGAGAAAATTAGCACTTTTTCGGGTTTTATATAGGTCCACACCAAATAGAGTTAAACTAACACTTAAAATAGTGTTACTTTTTTTTTTTACACTTACATAGAGTTAGAGTAAAAACAAGTGTTCAACATTAACACCATTAGTGTTTTCCCTCCCTCTCATTTACACCAAGTTAGTGTTGAAACTACACTAGTGGTGTCAATAATCTTAACACCAAGAGACTTATTTCCACACTAATGTAGTGTTCATACAAACCCTGATTAAGGAAATTAAAAGTCATCTGTAAATCGACTAAAAATAACTGTGCATTAAAAAAAAAAAAAAGTCAACATGCTGTATCAATTTGCTAAACATACACAAAACACGAAAATTGGTCGGTTTAAATGGTTATAAAATATTATACCTGTTTTCTTTTACTGTGGTTTGAACACTGTCTTTTCCTCGTGGTCGTCCATTAAATCAAAAAGGAAATAGTGTGCAAGGACCGGAAATTGGATCAACTCATCACCAGTGTCAGTTATGATTTACTGATTTACACTGCACTTCAAGTGTTAATGCCATTCAAATCAACACCAGAATCAATATTTTTTAACTCTGAAAAATTAACACCATAAAAACAACACTAAACAACATTGGAACCAATTAGAAAACCAGTGCAACCATCCAAAATGCTCTGGCATCATAATGGCAAATATAAATATGGTAATTTTAGCATAAGATATGTAATGCAACAACATCCAGAGACACTCCTTCCTGGAACCATCCTACCTGCATTCAAGCACAGCTTTGCACCATTAGGTTATGGCACTGGTCAAAGGACACAGCAGTTGAGCGTCTTTGATAAAACCATGCATGGGGAAAACAACAGTGTCAGTGTTGGTGGGACAAGTGCTGTTGCGATGTTTGCTCGCTGGCTCTTGCTTTTGGCTATGGCCTCTGTGGCCTGTTCTCAGACCGTGGAGGAAAACGCAAGGGAATTCTTAAAGAAATTTGACGAGGAGGCCTCCAATCTTGTGTACCAGTATTCCCTTGCATCCTGGGCTTACAACACAGATATCTCCCAGGAAAATGCAGATAAAGAGGTAAAAGTTTCTTTTGTGTGTCTTTGAAGCATATTTTGCAATCAGATTTCAACCCATCCAACTATAGAAATCACCAAATATCTAATTTTTTGGCAAAATATTAATAATATTAAAAATAACTGGATATAGCTGTTCAAGACAAGTTGCGCATCTTTTTCTATCTTTTGCAGACAGTTTTAACCTGTTTAACTATTAAAATCATAAACTATCCCATATTTGGGGAAAATATGAATTGAACAACAGCAATAGTAACTGGATGTGGGTGTTCATCACAAGTTCTCTTCAATTCTCTTCAGGCTGAAGCATATGCAATCTGGAGCGAGTACTTCAGTAAGATGTCTGAGGAATCCAGTGCCTACCCCATTGATCAAATCTCTGATCCACTGATTAAAATTCAGCTTCAAAAGCTCCAAGATAAAGGATCAGGGGCGCTTTCACCGGACAAGGCTAGTGAAGTAAGTATAACATAGATTTTTTTACAATAATGTCACCCAGACATTGAAATTCGCTTTCATACTACGGTATGTGTAGAGTTTCACTTCTTCTGTGGTAATATGGCAAATGTGTTGAAACTAAATGTGTTGCCTTATGGATCGCAGCTGAGGAACATCATGTCACAGATGAGCACTATTTACAACACAGCGACTGTGTGCAAAATTGACGACCCCACTAACTGTCAGACTTTGGAGCCAGGTAATGTCAAGTTGTTCATTTATCACCACCCAAATGATAAAGGGAAATCTCAGGATCATAAACCATAAACCTTGTTTCCATATTATCAATAATAAAAGAGTCTGTCTGAAAGGCTTCTATTATTGGTGTTCATTAATAAACGCAAAAAGCAACAAAAAAAAAAAGGCAAAAAAAAAAAGAACACTGAAAAAACAAACTGTCAAACTCATAAAAAGGATCATGTCACACCAAAGATTGCTTTGGCTGCTTACATTTACAATATTATTATTTTACTACATTTTTTGTTAAATGTATTCAGCTTTGCTGAGCATAAGAGATTTCTCTTCTCTTCTGTTTTATGAAAAATTCTTGGCAACCCAAAACCAAATTGAGCACCGTGTTACTAGATCTCACTGCTAGCAACGTGAGGGTCCTTAGGGAACTCATAAAAGCATACACCACATGTACTGTAAATGCACATTTGAATTTAAATCAGTGGTCCAATTTACCTGACTTCAATATATTTTTCATTTACTAGGCCTAGAGAGTATTATGGCAAACAGCAGGGACTATGATGAGCGTCTCCACGTGTGGGAGGGCTGGAGAGTTGCCTCAGGGATGAAGATGAGACCCCTGTATGAGAAATATGTGGACCTGAAGAACGAAGCCGCCAAACTCAACAGTATTGGCTCTCTGCTTAACTTTATGACATAGGCTTTAAATAACCACAAATTATAATATTATGCCTCTGCTTTTACTGCTGTGATTGTATGGACAGCTGATGTGGTGGTCACAAAGTTCGAGATTTTTCACATCTTTCATTAAAGATTATGAAGACCACGGAGATTACTGGAGGGGGGATTATGAAACCATAGATGAACCTAAATACAGTTACTCCAGAGACCAAGTTATGGAAGACGCTAGGCGCATTTACCAGGAGGTTGGTGAAAGAAAGTCAAAACAAGTCACACACTCTTAAAAATGAAGTTTTGCAGCGATTCCATACATTTTTGGTTCCCCAAAGAAACTTCAGTAAATGGTTCTTTAAAAGTCTGAAAAAAAAAACTGAAGCACCTGTTTCCATTAGAAAGAACCTTTTGTGCAAAGGTTCCATGGAAGTTAAATGCTCTTCATGGAACCATTATGGGGCAAAAAAACCCCTTTATATTTACTGTTTTCCTTTTGATTTAGAAAACTCACTCTTACTGTGATGTTCCAGATCTTACCTTTGTACAAAGAGCTTCATGCTTATGTGAGAGCAAAACTACAAGATGTCTATCCTGGTCACATCGCCTCTGACGCCTGCCTTCCAGCACATCTGCTTGGTAATATACGGGACATCATTAAGTGATTTGATTAATTAGCACACAGTGATGTTAAATGACATATACTTAAATAAATAAATGCTTTTAGGATATAGTGTTGTTTAATATCAAATGTGAGGATAATGGTGACATTTCCTGACTTTTCACATTCAGGTGATATGTGGGGACGGTTTTGGACCAACTTGTATCCTCTCATGATCCCCTATCCAGAGAGGCCTGATATCGATGTTAGCTCTGAAATGGTGGCCCAGGTAAAACATGCGATCATTTTAATTTCTAATCTCAACTTTTTGTTCTAAGCTAAACATCTTTTTTTATCTCCAAGGTTTCATATTTTATCTTCATACATGTTTAAAAGTCCAGGCTAAAGGTCTAAAGTCTAAAGGTCTAAAAATGACATGTTATCTATGCTATTAATAATTTTGTTCTTTAGCCTGAAGCAGTAAAAAAGTATATCTTTATTAGATACATTTTATTTTACTAATTATTTGATACTGTTTCAGGACTGGGATGAACTGCGCCTCTTTAAAGAGGCAGAAAAATTCTTTGTGTCTGTAAACATGTCTGAAATGTTTGACAACTTCTGGACAAACTCAATGTTTATTAAGCTTGAAGGAAGAGATGTGGTGTGCCACCCTACCGCATGGGACATGGGAAACAGAGAGGACTTCAGGTGGGGCGGATAATGTTGTGTTACATTGGGTCACAATGTTTGGTAATGATTAACCGATTAGATAAGATAATAATTTCAAACAACTGAATTCTTTTGAATTATTTCAAATAATATTTCCTTTTGATGTTTTTCCACAAAGAACTGATTGCTTTTAAGTCACTTTACCATGCAGAGGCTGCAATTATTTGATCAAAAATACAGAAAAAAACCTATAATATCATGAAATATTATTACTATTGAAAATTAAGTTTTCTATTTTTATATATTTTACATGTAATCTATTCTTGTGATGGCAAAGCTGAATTTTCAGTAGCCAGTACTCTGGTCTTCAGTGTCACATGATCATTGATGCTGGTTTGGTGCACAATAAACATTTCTTATTAGTATTGATGGTGACAACAGTTGTGCTGCCTAATATTTTTTTTGGAAACTGTGAAATGTTTTTTTTTTTTTTTCAGGGTACTTTAATGTACAAAAGAGTTCAATAGAATAGACATTTTTCATTTTAGTTGCTGTTGTCATTTCGAGCAATAAATGGCAAACTTATTGAGAGCAACACTGTTGTTATTTATTACAGAATTAAAATGTGCACTAAAGTGAACATGGACGATTTCTTAACTGTTCACCATGAAATGGGTCATAACCAGTACCAAATGGCTTACCGTCACCACTCATATTTGCTGAGAGATGGGGCTAATGAAGGTTTCCATGAGGCCGTGGGAGAGATCATGTCCCTTTCCGCTGCCACTCCTTCTCACCTGCAGTCACTGGGGCTTCTACCTCCTGACTTCAAACAGGACTACGGTAAAGTGCAATTGCACTATAGCTATGATAAAGAACATTCTTTACCAAAACCTAAAAAAAAATATATATATATATATATATATATATATATTTATTTTTGTGTTCACAGAGACAGATATCAACTTCCTCATGAAGCAGGCCCTCACCATCGTGGCCACTCTTCCCTTCACCTACATGTTGGAGGAATGGAGGTGGCAAGTCTTCAAAGAGACCATCCCAAAGGATGAGTGGATGCTCCGCTGGTGGCAAATGAAGTAAGTGACAGAAAACATATGAAAAATAATCAGAATCCAAACATTGTGAACTCTAACTAATTTACATCCTGACTCTCTGGCTCATCACAACATATTTGTTTGTATTACCGCAGGAGAGAACTAGTTGGAGTGGGTGAGGCTGTGCCCAGAGATGAGTCGTACTGTGACCCACCTGCACTTTTCCATGTGTCTGGAGATTATTCCTTCATCAGGTAATGTCAGCATTGTGCTAAACAATCTAACTAAATAATTTGTACAGTGCTACAGGTTCTGCAGATGTAACTGCGTTGTGTTTTAGTTCAGCAACTAGTTCTCAGTGAACCACAAAGTAATAGCTAGTATAGTCTTTATATTGAGCTGTTCTCGCTGACTGCAGAGATAAACACAATCACAAGAGCTTGTGAGTTTTTGAAGTATTTGCGACATCTCTATAAAAATTTGGTATTGCTTAATTTCAACATAAATGGATTGATAATAGCAAGAAATAATATAATATAAATATTTGGATGTATATAGGCTAATGGCCATATCCATATCTTGTTTCTCCAATAGGTACTTCACTAGAACCATATATCAGTTCCAGTTTCAAGAGGCATTATGTGAGGCAGCTGGCCACACTGGTCCCCTTTACAAATGTGACATTACAAATTCAACCAAAGCTGGTAACAAACTCAGGTATGTAGAATGCTTTGATATTTTTGATATTGCTTTGATATTGCTTTTTGATATGCTGTATGTTCTATTAATAACTCCTGTAGTCTTTCATATTAGGATAAACCTAACTGCTATAAACAAACCCATATTTTGGTCCATAGGCATATGCTTGAGTTAGGCAGATCCATGTCTTGGACTCGTGCTCTGGAAGATGTTGCAGGAACCACGAAGATGGACTCTCAGCCACTGCTGCATTACTTCAGCACTCTCATGGAGTGGCTGAAAGAAGAGAACCAAAAGAACAACAGAGTGCCAGGCTGGAATGTCAATATTAACCCAAGTCAGTATTGCATTTTTACAAAACATTGGTAATTTATGTGGATTCTTAAAATAAATTATATTGGTTAAACTATATTACCTTTATCCATCATTACATTTCCACTATTGATTTGCCCACATACTGTATGTTGATTTATTTTTTTATTTTGTATGGGTATATTAACTAACTTGTGGCGTCCTATATAAATACAGCAGATGCAAATGCATTCAAAGTCAGAATAAGCCTAAAATCTGCAATGGGAGATGATGCAGTAAGTCTCTTTTAATGTTTAACAAACATAATGAATTACATCTACAAAAGGAATGTGCCTAATGTGCTAATTACTGTCATTTATTTATTTTTTTTATCTCCAGTACACTTGGAATAAAAATGAAATGTATCTCTTTAAGTCCACTATGGCCTTTGCCATGCGCCAGTACTATTTGGAAGAAAAGGGAATAAAAATTGATTTCATGTAAGTACCATCACTTCTTATGCTCGCCTAATTGCACATTTCAGAGTGATTGAATAATTGTCATCTTGAAATTGTGACATTGCACAACTTATTTGTTGCACAAAGGCCAGAGAATATCGACACATACAAAGAAACGGCCAGAATCTCCTTTTATTTTGTTGTGATGGATCCAACCAAACCAGACACACTCATTCCTAAGGCAGATGTGGAGGCAGCTATCTGGTATTTCATGAAACCATACTATATAAAAATATAGAAATAAAAATATTAAATATGGTTTATAATAATTTTAGAAAATTTGAATAATTACCTTTAAATATATATTGTAACCATAACATTTTGACCACTTATATATATATATAATGACGTAATCAAGAGGAACTTGAGCAGTTGTTCCAGTCACAGAATTTCCCTTATTATCTCTTCACAGGCTGTCCAGAGAACGCATCAACGGTGCATTTTTACTCAATGACGAAACATTGGAATTTGTTGGGTTGCAGGCAACATTAGCTCCACCAAAAGAGGAAAAGATTACAGTTTGGCTGGTGGTATTTGGAGTGGTAATGGGTGTAACTCTGTTTGGGGGGATCTACCTCATTACCACAGGGATATTAAACAGGAAGAAGTAAGTGCTGCATGAGAAACACTTCATGAATGATTGAAAGCAGATTAGTGAGAGTGACGATTATGCCATTCTTGTCCATATTGAACACTGACATATTTGGTAGAACCGCATCATCATTGCAATGTGGACAATATTTAAAAAATACATGACCCAACAATGGAACAATGCCATAATAACTATATTTTTAGCATCTAAGTTACACATTATATTAATTTAAACAGAAATATTAAAATATTGGCTTAAAAAAAACAAAAAAACAATTGAATCCACACAAGGTTTGACCGCATGTGTGGTATTGAATTTCTTACATTAGCAAAACTGTCTTTTTTTTTTTTTTTTTTTACAGGAAAGCTAAAAAGGCTGAAGAGACCGTGAACCCATATGAAAATTCAAATGATGGAGAACTGAACAAAGCTTTCGAGGAAGACATTGAACAAACAGGACTGTAAAGAAATCGGTGTTTCCAAAAATAAAATCAGAAAGGAGAGCGATGAAAGAAGTGTCCACACCACTGCATGCTTTTTGGAAACATTTAGTTTTCCAATAGAAAAACAAATCCGATTTCTGCTGTGTTTGCAAATGTTTATTTAAGTGCATTATGTTAAAGTTTACAAATTAACATGAACACATTATAATTAGGTTCATTATAAAGTTACTCTAATTAATGCAAATAATGATATTTCTAGTAGCTTATACAGGCAAATGTAATAACGTTTAATATTATAAAAACACTGATAAAGTATTCAATCTATTTTTTATTCTATGAAAATAGTATGGTACAACAAAATAAAACTGTAAAAGTGAATCAAATATAATAAGAATATTTAACATTCATGGATTTCGTTGTCATCTCTCTCAGTGACAAAGCAACTTCTGACTCCTTTTCCCATTTTCACAGCCTTACAATTTATAGTGTGCATGAACCATCCTCTGTAGAGCGCTGACTCAAAATACCGGAGACCATCACTTTCTTGAGACATGTAGAAAATGAGGGATAATATTTCTGGGTCATGATTAGAAATCTTTTTTCTGTCGTACACCTGAAACAAACATGATAAAAGTTGGTTTGCTGAAGTTGAACAGGAAGACCCTGCTAAAACAAAACACAAATGCAAAATCAAGAAACCGAGATTATAGAAAACTCACTTTAACTTTTAAATAAATATTTTCCCCATCTTGGCTGTCGCAGGTCAGGAAGTTATCTGTGCCTGTGAAGTTCAGCACAATGGGAACACCTTTACCATCGGTGACACTGCCAGTTAAGTTGCGACGATAGATGGTAATTTTTGCTGAAAAAAAAAGGACATTTGTGGAAAACGTGATTTTAAAATAACAAAGAAATAATAAAAATACGGTTTACAAAATTTTCATTATTTGATGCGAACCTGACATGGTGCTCTCCAAACATATCTCATTTCGTCTTGATGCAACATACATGCCTCCTTCCCATGACTTCAGGAATAAAGTCTCTTGTTCTTTAATCACTTTGCAAATTTGTGCAGTAACTGAAAAAGGCAGCAGAATATTACAACCAGAAAGGAATGGAAATTTCAACATCAGATCATTCAAAATGAATAAAAATGGAGATGGATAAATCATTATGAAATATTTCTTACTATAGGAAATATCAGCTTTCTCAGACACGATGACACTTTCTTTAAACTGACTATCACTGTTGCAGAAAGGGTTGTCAGCATCAGAGTCTTGATCAACAACCAGATTCAAGCTCATGTTAGCCAGGGCATGGTCCAGATCGACATCATTGAAACCGTCAGACTCAATGTCCTTCTCTTCTATCTTTGGTTGTGGATGTGATGGCTCCTGATCCCCACCCATCTCAGTATAGTCAATCGACAGGCTGAACTTTATGAATTTCCGCTTTTTATTGCATCGGGTGTCCTTAAATTCACACTCTTCTGTTTCTTCGGTGCTCGGATGATATACATTCTATGAGAGGAGACTATTTTGTTTAATGCAGTTAAATTATATATATGCTTCAAATGCCAACCAGAACTCATGGCCACATGATCATCAAGTTTCCTGACTAGACAAAGATATTTCTGCACTAAATATTTCAGTTTCATTTCTCTTTCTTGTAAAATTTTAACGGGCTAAATGAACAGAGAAGTGAAAGAACGCATTAAGTACATGTGAACTAGAAAGATCAGAAAAGGTCTATATTTTTGCACTAGTCATCATCTGGAGTTATCGCCCTTATACTGAAAAATTAGAGACTAATTCTCTAATATAAACAATGATCAATTGATGTATATTTAATTATGTTTACATCAACTACAAAATAACAGATTGCTACAAGAGTGCTTACCTCTTCTGCCATGTTGAGCTCAGCACTTATCACTAGGAAGTGTGAGCGCTGCCTTTGAACATTGCCCTTTTTGTCACTAACCTTTTTCAGCAGGAAGAGGAAGTGATGAGACTGGGTGTACCACAGCGTAAGGTTTTTGGTGGAAAAGGTTACCGTTTTGGGGGGAGTTTTTGTATACATGGGGCTCTCCCTGCTGGGAAATCCCATAAGAAATGGATCGATGTTTTGTGGCAAAAACATAACAAAATATGATGCAATTCTTGCACATAGTTTTTACACTGGAACTTCATCATACTTCATGGAACTGTCAGTGAATTAAAATAATAACTGCTACAAATGTCTGCTGGCGTGGAAATCAAAAGGCACGAGGAATGTAGAAATCAAAAGAGTATTTTAATTATGGAGACAAGGGCACAACCAACACAAATCTTCAAACATAAGGTATAACATTCCATTAACGTCAAGGGGGAACTAAACAGACAGGGTTTTTAAAGACAAGGAAAGTAATCAGGGGAATGAAAACAGATGGGGGTTAATCAATTTACAAAACCAGGAATGGAACTTGACCAAAATAGGGAAACACAAAAGGAACAGAAAGTCCATGATCGTGATAATAACATTTCATTAATGTTTGAATCTTTTATTTATATATATAAAAAAATAATTAGTAAATGAAAAAAAAAGTAAAAACATATATTTTATCAGTTTAAAGATAGAGCTTAGAGGATTTAAAAAAAATGCAATTAAGCATTCGCACAGGTTTTTCAGATTAATAGCAATAAATCACACTTAAAATGTGTAATCATAAATATGTTTACACACTAAATGGAATTAGAATCAATATAAAGTAAGCATACTTTAATTAACATGCGTTCAATGACATTCTTCAATATGTATACAGTATATACAGTAAATATATATATATATATATATATATATATATATATATATATGTGTGTGTGTGTGTGTGTGTGTGTGTGTGTGTGTGTGTGTGAGTGTGTGTGTGTGTAGCTACAAGCAGTTCTTCAAAACATTGCCAATACACAATACAATTACAATACCACTGGAACTGTGTTGTTGGACGAATCTGAAACATTTACTGCACTTGATTCACAACTTTTTATTGCGATTTTATAGAAGAAACAAGACATGACTCAAATTTTTATGGTAAATTATACATTTATGCAGCAAAAGCAACAGTTCTAAGTTAGCTTTCCGCTTAAACAGACAAATGTAGCCTAAAAAACAGTTGATAATATAAATATAAGAATTACATGCATTACGTTACTAGTAAAAAAGGAACTACGGACAGTTAGAAATAAAAGTAAATTTGAATTAGATGTGTTGGATTAAAAACATCAGTTTAAAATTAGTTGAATATAAAAAGATGACAGTATAACAGTATGATACATATCTACTTACTACTGCGATGGCAGTAAAACACACCATTCTTTGGAAGAGGCTGCATCCGTTAAGACAACCTTAACCTTAAACTCATCCAAAACATGTTTATTGAAATGTAAGTTAATTTGAGAATAGTTCTCAGCGTCCCAGCGATCATATCAAGACCTTGAATTCTAACATGACCTTTTATCACTCAGAATTATGAATGAGAAGTCACCGCGTTGACCATTGTCTTTTTTCATGTTCACTTCATCTACACTTTGTGAGTAAATAAACCATCCTTTATAAAGAGCTGATTCAAAATACCGAAGATTGTCCTTCCCACTAGTCATGTAGAATACTAGAGACCATTTGTCTAGGTCATCGGGACAGATGCTTTTAAGGTCATTTTTACTGTGGCTCTGCAATAAAAACAAAACAAAAGTCTAGTTTCAGCTTAAAGGAACAGTTCATCCATAAGAATAGAGTGCATAAGTCACACTTATAATAAAAAATGTAAATGGTGTCAAGATATATAAAAACCTAATAAAAACATCTAATACATTAATAATAGTAATAATAATAATAATAATAACAATAATAAACTTACCACGATTGTTAAAAACTTCTTATCTTCACCTTGCTTGGTGGTACAGCAGAAGAAGTTTTCTGTGTCAGTGAAGTTTAGTAAAACAGGAACACCTTTAATGCCTGGGATGGTGGCAGTGTAATAGTAAAGGGTGATATTTGCTAAAACAAAAAGTATTGCAAAATAAATTTCAGAATATACTTGGATCAAATCAAAACAACGCATTTTTGCAAAAAATGTAAATAAAAAAATAAAAATAAAAATTCTGACACAAATTGGTATTTGTTTATATATTTCCCTTCTAAGCATACTTAAGTTCTAAAACTTTTCATATGATTGCATTAAAAAATGTATTAACAAAAATATATTCTAATATTATATATATATATATATATATATATATATATATATATATATATATATATATATATATATATATATATATATATATATATATATATATATATATATATATATATATATATATATATATAATATTTGTCACAATCACTAGCTGGAGTGCCCTGTACCAGACGGCACTCCTCCCAACTCCATCCTAGACTCTATTTCCCATAATTCTTTGCCCGGTCTCATCCGCTGTTTGTCCCTCAGCCTTGTTTGTTGTCATGGTTTCCTTTATTAGTTCTCATGGTGTTTAATGAACTCCTCCCCCTTGTTACCTATTTATGACCTGTCTATTTCCCTGTGTCCTTGTGAAGTCTTGAATGTGTTATTACTGCATTTTTGAGTGCTCTATTGTTTACCTTGACCCCAGCCTGTTTTCTGGATTACCCTGTTTGCCTGGTGTTTTGTGTTGGACTGTTTACTCAGTGTTTATGACCTCTTGCCTGTTTATTGGACATACTATGGTTTGGATTACCCCTTAATAAATACTGCATTTGGGTCCCCATCTTGTAGTTTCAGATGTTGCAGATTGTAACAATATTATTATTATATTTTATATTAGTTACCAACCTGACATGGTGTCACTTAAACACATCTGCTGATTTTGTGGGGTGACATACTTTCCTATGAGGAAACTCTTCAAAATCACATTATGTTTCTCTCTGAACTGTTTCAAAATCCTTGAAGAATCTGACAAAACAGAGGAAGAATACCACTTTAAACTAACAAACAAAATCACATTTAATTTTGCATATGTTTTCCTTAAAATCTGTATGAACATTATTGCAGTGTTACTGTGGTATTAAGTTTTATGAACTTCAATTATAATATTTAAGAACTTGAAAAAAAAGGATAAAACATAAATATGAAAACGGCAATGAAAACAACATTCATTTCTTACTATGGGTAATCTCAGCTCTCGCAGGCAGGACAACAACTTCGTTAAATTGGCAATTCATCCCTCCACAGCAGTTGCAAGGATTGTCAGGGTCACCGCCCCGAGCAATGACCATACTGAACCTTGTGTCATCCATGGAGACAAGCAGAAGTGTGTCATCAATGAAAGAGTCGTCCTCAATGTCTTGGCTTTCCCACTCTGGCGTTGGTTCGATTACAGTGGCTTCTAGATCTTCCTCTCTTACCATCATCAGGCTGAATCTCATGACTGTCGACTCCTTTGTATGGACACTGATTTCCTCAGATTCACATTCTTCGATTTTGATTTTGGGCGAATGGTGTATGGTCTAAGAGAGAAAATATTGACCTCAGCACAGTTGATGTAAAAAAGCCAATCTAGCTCAAACAGGTGTTTTATTCACCAAGCATTTATAAGAAATCTACCATGATGATGTTATTTCTGGTATTTAATGTGTGAAAAACTCAAGACACAAGTCCATGTGACCAATCACAGTTTGCTGACAAGACGAAAAAAAATAAAAAACACTTTTTTTTTTTTACACTTTTAGTTTCGCCTTAGGAGGTAATTGCTTATGAGAGTGCATTATAAAAATAAAACTCACAAGTAAGAGTGATCCTTCAGCCAGGAGCTTAGCAAATGCCTGCGGAGTCAAATCTTCCATATCTTTGTTGTTTATCATTATAAGTTTATCTCCTTTGCTGAATAAAAGAATATATAGATGAATGAACAGACAGACAGACAGACAGACAGACAGACAGCCAGACAGTCAGTCAGACAGACATCCAGACATCCAGACAGCCAGACAGTCAGTCAGACAGACAGACAGACAGACAGACAGATAGATAGTCTCACCTCGCAAATATTCCTTTGTTATAGTTTAAAAAGCCTTTCACTTCATATGAGTGTTTCCCTTCATTTTCAGTGTGGAGCAACATAACACCACCATGAACAGGATTCCCCTATAAGATGTCACACAAATGTTTTCAACTGGATACATTTATCAACTACCATAGACATTGATCAGTTATAGATTAGATTTGCATACCTCTTCTGCCATGATGATTTCAGTGCCGATTACGAGGATGTGTGAGTCCAGACTCTGAAACACTGCCTTTTGAAGGCCAGTTGACCTGATCATATGGTAGGAAGGGGAAGCTAGATCTGACGTCACCAAACCAGTGTTAGAATTGGTTGGAAAGGGAGAAGTATAGAGTTGTAGGGGAAGGACATAAAAGTGTAATCACAAAGTTGGGGAAAGACAGTAATACAATTCAGCAAAAAACGGATGGCTTACTGTGAGATTTTCTTATCCACCACACTGCACTAGTGGCAAAGCTACGGTGGGCCCGACTGGGCCATTTTCTGCTGTGGCCCACCCACAGCTGGTAATTTTCCAGATGAATGTTATTTATAAAAAGGGTAATAATAGTTTCACCATGACTTCATATATGTGCTTTAAAATATATTTAACGTGAGTTTTAATGGTCAATTATAGCCAGGCAGTTTATACCTTCTCCCTTTTCCTATAGGTGCTTTCCATACACTTGTCAAAATAATGATTGGTCAGTTTCTGTTAATCCCATCCACAATTATGTTAACGACATGAGGACGCGAGTGTTTAAAAATAATGTTAAATTTGAAAGTTGAATTTGAAAATAGTGAAACAAACCTCATTCAGATTTTAAAAAGTATATATCGGATTTTACAAATGAAATTTAATTCATAGCACTGAATCTGGACCGCCTACAAATGATACCAGACCAGCGGGTGATGGATTTATAGATTAAAAACGTGTTAAAAGCATCATATTACCATAGGTACAGTGTTTGATCCGCTAAATAGATGCGTTTTCTGTGGAAAGAACAAAAATAAAAATTGTGCTAGATACTCTCCTCCACAACGAAGTGCATATTTGCAGCTGCGCCCATTTCTATAGGTGACTAAATGAGCTCAGATGAAAAAATATGCTGGGTTAAAAATACTCTCCTTTGAACGCGAGCTGATAATGAGGTCATCTGCGAAGCCCCATCACCTAAGGAAATGCTTTGCATACAGTAATCTTTAGTTAACGTTTGGCAATGCCTTAACTAATATTAACAATGAGAAATACATTTGGCAAGGTATTAATTAATCTTTGTTGAATAATAAAAAAAGCTCTGCACTGCACATGCTGCTCAGTGGCAAACCAAGACTCAAATGTGTCGGAAAGCTGGTTCACCAAGGCTGACCATTGACAGGAAACTTTATTTAGGTTAGTGAACACCTACTTTAGTAAACATCTATTTAAGACTGCCTTCCTGTTTGAAACACCACATGGTTTCATAGTTTTTTTCCACTGTTCAGTGCATAAAACCTATTTCACAGCAAGTGAAATTTACCTTAATATAATACTTTGAGAAAATTAGAAAACAAGGTTGCACATGAACAACAGTGCATGTTTTCAATCCCATAGCTTGATCCTATACTGTACTTACTCATGTAAGGTGATATTTACAGTAAAAGTGACGTGACATTCAGCCAAGTATGGTGACCCATACTCGGAATTTGTGCTCTGCATTTAACCCATCCGAAGTGCACACACACTGTGAACACACACCCGGAGCAGTGGGCAGCCATTTATGCTGCGGCACCCGGGGAGCAGTTGGGGGTTTGATGCCTTGCTCAAGGGCACCTAAGTCATGGTATTGAGGGTGGAGAGAGCACTGTACATGCACTCCCCACACCTACAATTCCTGCCGGCCCAAGACTCTTCGATTGGAGTCTGACTCTCTAACCATTAGGCCACAACTTCCCCAGAGGAAAAGAGGAACTGCCTTAGGAGAGTAAAAATGATCATTTGACCCCCTTCTACAAGACAGAGTGATAGGTTACTCAGTAAATATACATTCATTACTTTTCATTGGTTTAGTTGACACAGAATGACCCTAGAGAATAAGACTATGAAATAGTAAACTTACCTAATACTGAGCTCTGTCCTTCAGTCTCAGTAATAATTATCATCATGCCTTTGGCGAGATCAGAAAGGTGATATAATGTGATGTATGTGTGCTCAGACCAAAAAATAAAAAAATTTAAACAAAATTTGTTTCTATATTCACTCTTGGGTCATCCAAAATGTAGACTGTTTCTGGAGAAATATGGTCCGTCAATGAATGTTTTGTAAAGTGAAAATCAATCAAGGTGTTTTTCCTAAACAAGTCCTCTATCCATATTATTACTTTCTTCTGTGAATACATCATCTTGTCTGAATCAGGGAAGAAATATGCACTGATCAATCATCATTTACATGCAAAAACAAGGACATCTACTTTACATCTTCACGTCCCTAAACATGATGCTGAACGAAACAAACTGTAATTGATTGCTTCACAGGTCAGTCAGGTGGCCCGTGGACGGTCATGGGCCAGTGAAAGCTGCTGTGGATTTCAGACCTTATTCCTTCAGTCTGATGGTCTGGCTATGCAAGACTAGATTTATTTGTAACATGGGGCCCAGCCTCAGACTAAAAAGTAAAAAAAATCCTAAATTAGCATATCCTCTTTGACTGGATATTAATGGATCACGAAGGAGGCTTAAAAAATTGAACTAAAACAGAAAGGGGTAGGAAGTAGCATTTATAAAGGTTTATCAAGAATGGAGAAATAAATAGAATAGAAAGAAAGTGACAATAAGCTGAACTAACAACCCCCTAAACACAGTGACAAATAAGTTGATTTGTCACTGTGTTTAGGGGGTTGCCCTCTAGTGGACATTTATATCTGATTTATTGATGTAGATCCAGAACAGTTCCCAACCTAAGCCTGAACTCTCTCTCTCTCTCTCTCTCTCTCTCTCTCTCTCTCTCTCTCTCTCTCTCTCTCTCTCTCTCTCTCTATATATATATATATATATATATATATATATATATATATATATTCAGTCCTGAATAATGGTTTTTAGTATGAAACACAAAGAATATCAGTTAAAAGGACTAAAGAATGACAGAAAAAAGTCTATGACAGAGAAAAAGTCAAGAATATGTTCAGAAAACACAATAAGTTCTTTTCCAATGAAAGTACAGTTCTAAGTGGCAGCTTACTTGAGAGGAATACATTTTCTGAAAGACATATTTAAGTTTATAATGACAGCATTGCTAGCACAGTTCAACAAACAGTTTGGATTATACAGCTTAATTTTATGCAAAGCATCACACAGTACAACACGTCTTCTTTTTATGGAAAGTAATGTGTTATTTTACTTTTTCTCATGTGCCTTGGCCTCAAAAAGAAACACAAATGTCTTGTTTATCTAAAGTCATTTCGGTTTATCAGTGTGATTGATCATTGAAGGTCAAATAGAAATAAATACATTAAGGATATTTGTGTTGTTGAACATGTTTGCATCACGTCTTCAGTTTGCATTTGACTGCTTTTATTCATTTGAAGGAATACTGAATCTGTTTTCGTGAGAAGGAGATGAGTAAGTACATGTTGACATTTAACTTCATGTTCACACAGCACTTACTTACAGAGTTGTCAGTCAATATATGAGAAAACAAAAGTATATGGAATCACTTATTGGAAAAAGTGACAGATATTTTCTTGTAACTTGAAAAATAATGTGTTACTTTACTATTCAAACTAAAGCTAAACATGTGCACTACAAAACGCTACAAAAAGAGTGACCCACCAGTGAGTCTTTGAAAAGGACAACAAACTGGTTTTGGTTTATTTTTCCATGCATGCATCCTATAATTACAGACTGTTTGACACAGAAAATCAGGCCAAATGTCTGTCAAGTCCTCCGCTGCACTTCGAAGTGGTGGATTTTTATGGAAAATGGACATCACTGTGGAAAAGTCAGTTTACTGCTCTGAATACCCCTCACCTCCGATCACACGCTGGTGCACTCTGATCCATCTAATAAGATAATTCAGCAATGGAGAGCATGTGTTGACATTTGCATCTCCATTTTCATAATATGTGTTTTTGAAATTCTATTCTCTTTGAAAAAGTTCAAACCTGTGTTATTCAACTACTGAAATGTTATCGTAAAATCTCAAAGGAAACTTCAAGTAAATATTTTAGGTCAAAGGGCTTCGGCTGACTAAAAAGTTTGGCAATCCCTGATTACAGCACATTGTTTGTTGTTACTTTGTTGTAAGAAATTGCAACAGACGAACAGATGGTCAGACTAAAATATACAAACAAAAATGCAAACCAAAAAATAAACATTACAGTGATGTGGTTTTTCAAAGGGACTAATATTTCCTGCATCTGTGTGCAACCTCAAAAGGCCCTGAAGGACTTTGTGCCGGAGCAAAATCAGGAGGACGAGCTGCACTGTCTACCTGAGAAAATTTACATTCAGGATGAGAACGCATTTTTTAAAGATAATTGCCTGTGAAAGAAGGACACAAATCTTCTTCTTCGATTGTTCCTTATTTTCCTTTTCTGCAGTTGGCAACCCTACTAACAAATGCACCAACGAAAGCTGTTTCTGGGTCCAAATCTCAACTCATTTCACTTGAGAATACGATCTCAACAGCCATTTATGAGCACTGTTCATTCAAATTAACCATTTAAGCTAAACGCTTTCAAACTTATGGTGTACACTACAGTCTCTGTGCTTTTAGCATCCCAAACACACAGTTTTTAAATGTATTTATTTATATTTTCATTGTCTGGCTATGTGGGATTTCGGTATAGAGTTAAAGGGTAGGATTAAACATTTTTTTTGGTAGTATTATATCACATTGTGAGTGTATATTAGTACCGTTTGTTGTTTTCTCGTGGTAACTGTTTGGAAATGGAATCGGTGAGGCGTGACGTCAGACTTAACAAGCAGATATGTTGAATGTCACTTTTAGCACATATGCACATTTAAAGTGTACAGTCTTTGTTTTTTTTTAAAACAAACAAACAAAAAAACTATAAAAATATTGATGACACATCCTGCACTACTTACAATTTCATCCAATCAGATACACTCTAGTGATAATGCCCCTCCCCCAAAACAATGTGCAACCAAAGTAGCAAATCCTGGTTTGTTGCTGTGATGTAACTAAAGCCAGTGGGTTTTCTTGCTCAGCTTCTTTCTTCTCTTTTCAATGAGTTCTTGCATATATCATGTCCAAATACAGGCGATTTTAACAAAGCCATCAAGAATTGTCCAGTGAAACACTCCCATCGTTTTTGGCAATTTAAGCACTCAATTTCTGTTCACTCAATGTGAGAGGATGTATAGTCATTAAAAACACTTTCCTCAAAATGACAGTGTTTTGATCAGAAATGGTCCTGAGAGTATTTTCTGAAACTCGACTAAAGAAAAGCTGTCCAACTCCCTTAGCCTCTGAGTTCATCTCCTTGATTATCTATTTACAACATCCGATGTGCTAATTTGTTTAACCACAGTTTGGCAACGTGTCTGGCATAAACTGTTTCTATGGAAAGTGGGTCTGTGCGGCTGTGGAAATCATTAGGCTTGTTTCCTTAAAGAGTTTGATGTCTACTAATGCCATCTTCACATCTGCGCATATTTAGTCAGGATATATGCAAATTAAAACAAGGGTGTGAGGGATAAATGTCCAGTCTACTCATCGAGTTTGGGCTCTCTTTGTAGGTTCTAGAGTTTTAATTCTTCATATTATGAGCATTATTAGCAGAACTGGACTTACATGTTTATTTAATATGCGGAAATCTAGATTATGACACATAGCATCAAGCCTCTTGGCCTGGAAGAATGCTTTTTTATGGTGCATGACAGGCCTTTACTAGACTATTTTTTGTCAGAATTATGAAACATTACAAAAGGTGCAGTAATATTTATTTTTTAAAGCACAATCCAGGAATTCCATGTGAGGATGAAACATATCCACATGTAAATATATGCATAGAATTAATGCCACCTTTTTATTTGTTTTATATACAGACTGCAAAAATTATTAGCAATTTAAATTAAAATTATTTAAAATAAAGTTATAATATAATGTATTTACGTTTAATAGGATGTTATATCCATACACTCACACATAGATCAAATGGATTGAGAGTTTTTATACCCATAGGGCACTTCCTGTGTCGTAAAGCTGTCTCACTTTCTCCTGGGTCAGTAAGGGAATGTTTTAATGGGCTATTAATATGTCTAGGCCTCACTACTTTAATTACAGCTCACACCTAACCTCTAGCTACCGGGGCTAAAGCCTAACCATCAAACACTCGGGGACTCCCTGAAAATACCAGTAGCACATAGAAGGGAAAAGCTGCTGAGTGTTTCACTCTATAACTCAAACCATCTAATGCACAGTGGCTCCCTGAGAGGGCCTGCTAAACATCAGAACGAGTGGAAATTTCCACTGAGTGAGAATGAAAAAGGAAAAGGTGAAGGAAAAGTGCTCCATTAGGCTTATTAAGCTGTTGTTGTAAAACTGGAGGGTTTCATTTTAACACTGAAATAAAAGCTCATAAAGATCTCTCATGCTCAGCATGCAGATGGCATTAACCAGTGCACAAAGTTCCTGAAACAAGAAGTTAGTCTGTTCATTGGCAAATACTAACAGATAGGTCTACCATTAGGAATAATATAGAATAAAACATAATTTTTGTTTTCTGTCGTGTTAGTGGATGACGGCAGGTCGTGGGGTAATATCTGAGATGCTTGTGTCATATGGACAGATTCATGGCCTTCAGCTTTGGGTGAACTGGAAAAGTGCAGATAAAATGGTGAAGCTTCAGTACCAGGAGCTAAAGAGCAAACAATTCCCAAACCCAGCAAAGATTTATATAATACTGGTCAGAAGTTTGATTAATTCAGATAAAAGTCTATTATGCTCACCACGGCTCCATTTATTTGATCAAAATACAGTAAAAAGTAACACTGGGAAATATTGTAACAATTTAGAATAACTTTTCTATTTTTATATAGGCCTATTCTTATATATTCTTCTGTATTGCAATTTAATCCAGAGACAGCAAAGCTGAATTTTCAAAGCCAAAATTCCTGCATGATTATCAGGTGATAAAATACATGCTCCTCATAAATATTCTAAACCACTGAGTGAAAAAAGGAGTCGGTATGTGTCACTCACATCTGTTTATCGTCTGTAATTTCGCAAACATGATCATTTGTTCATCCATTTATCAATACATTATGACTTACCCAGGCTTCTGTCTGTCTCTTTCCAGGCTGTGATTTACAGGAAATACAAAATAAAGAGTCACGGTGAGCAGCTATAATTGAATGTTTGATATAAACGGCCGACTTCTTTATAAATGTTCCAGCCAATCATAACGTCCGATTTACAATCTGATACTGGAGTCCATCACACTAATTGCTGCTGCAAGGGCATCCTCTGTCCTATCTCTCACACAACAGCAGGAAATTAAGAGCAGGTTTTATTGGAAGTGGTTTTAGTAAAATATCTGAAATGTAAAATGTGGTTATGGAGGTTTTTTCTAGAGCAGAGGGGAGAACGCAGCGTTGAAGTTAAATGTGAGTCAGCCAAAATGTTGGGCTCACTGAAACCAGATATGCACTGGAACTCACACACAATGTTTTTACATCCGTTCGAGCTCATGATTTAAACAGTATTGAACAATTTCTCTTGTTTTTTTGTCTTGTAGCAATAATGAAATCTGGTAAAAATGGATATGTTATGAATAAGGAATATAACTGTTGTTGTCACAGTAGTCTTCTGCTGTAAAACATAATTTTTTCAAGACTATTTCGTGGTATTTACATGCCTTTTCTGTTGCCAGTCAAAGATTTAACCGAGAACTCCGACCATGTACCTCTGCTTTGTGCTGAGGTCAGGTGCAAAGCATGTGAAGCTTTTTCCTGAAGGTAAAAAATGATTATCAGATGCACTTTGAGTTTTCCCTCATGTTAGGTCAAGTTTTCCATTAAATCCACATTTATTTACAGACATTAAATACATGGTTTAAATGGCATTTTCCCTTGTTAAGGCGAAACATTTTGAGTCTTTATTTTCCTAAAATGTGTGACTATAAAACATAACTGGGGAACCTGATGTTTTTAGTGAGGTCTCAGACTGTGGTTCCATTGTACATTAACATAGGATTGATTCATTTAAAATGAGTCACTTTTGACAGTAGTCTCAATGTCTAAAAGTTGCCCAGTTTAGCTTCATTAACCCCTTTTTTTTATCATTTATCAACAGCTTTCATCTACACCCGTGCAGGTTCTTTATGCACTGGTGAGTTCAAATGAAGACCATCTAAAAAAAACGATGTCTTCCTCAGGCAAATTCGCTAGCAGATTTCCGTCCTTGAAATCCGAGCAGGTGCTTTATGATTATTATCACTTCCTCTCTCTCTCTCTCTTGGACGTCTGACAGACATTTAAACTATTCTTATGATCTTGTGCCAACGGCAACTCTAAACCCTCACATTGAGAAATGAGATTGCCAAAGCAGTGTTTGATATGTTGATTTATCAGGTTGATTTAGATGATTTCCAGGTTGTAGGACATACATTCATTAAATACTCCACCTGTGTCTTTAAGGGAGTGAATCTAGTTTTTCCATTGTTCTCTTTAATACAATTAGTATAAAATAGAGCAAAAGTTGAGAAGCAGACTTTTTGAAACACTATCATCTGCGTGGGTGGGATACTATGTGGGACCATCTTTGTCCCACAAAACATATCTCTTGTTGACATTTTTTCCTCATTTAATCTGGTTTGTGGGGTATCTGGTCTTCAACAACCTTGAAGTAGCTTTGTATTGTGAGCCAGGTCTAGTTATGTAAAATGATTGATGGTGTATATCTAGTTTTATAACATCATTTGTGTAGGACTGTGTAATTTATTCTGGCTGTTTGTATTTTCCTCAGGCCCAGACGATGATCTGCAGACAACTGAGCCACACCACACAGTGGTTTTGCGTCAGAGTGGAAAACAAAGTATTTATTATTCTACTGTTCCTAGGAAGCTATTCTGTTTGTTTTTGTATGAATTTTACTGTTAATTCAGTCTGTTTATTCCCTTTATTATTATTTCCAGGCGGCTGAAGAGTCTCACTTTGTATTAATTTTTGGTGAACCCATTTATGAAACTGCAGTTCAGCATGGTAAGTTATAATGGTTTACTCTTTTTTTTTAAAGAATTGTTGAAAAAAGAGAAGAATTGTTGAAATTGTTTTCTACGTGCACAAAAATTATTCTCGTACCTTTGTAAAATTATGGTAGAACCATTGATGTCACATGGACCATTTAAACGATGTTTTTACTACGTTCTGTGCCTTGACTGTGGTACTACCCTTGTAAAAATATTTTAATTTATGTTCCGAAGATTAATTTTTTTTTTTTTTGGTGAACTATCCCTTTAAGTGTACAAATATTTAATGCCAAATGTTATTAACATTATTTCTGGTGTATTTCTGAGTGTACAAAGGTAAAACATTACTTCAACTCTATGTAGCCTCTTTCTTTTAAAGACCTTTTATGTGACTCCATTTATTCCTATTTTTATTTTGTATTAGGCTCTGCCGGTTCACATTGTATCTGATTACAACATGATTTTCATTTTATTAAATATCTGTGTCACGTACTGTGTTCTTCTACATTAAAGGGATAGTTCCCCAAAAAATTACATTTCTGTCATTAATTACTCATCCTCATGTTGTTCCAAACCTGTAAGACCATCAGCTCTCAGATTTCATCAGAAATATCTTAATTTGTGTTCCAAAGATGAATGAAGGTCTTATGGGTTTGGAAGGACATGAGTGTGTGTAATAAATGACAGAAATTTTGGGTGAACTATCCCTTTAACCCTAACCATTTTAGATCTACATGTGACCACACAATTCATCCACATTTTATAAAAGTGACCATGTTTAGAATCTACACAAACAATAAGGTAATAGATTCTTTTAACTGCTGATAATAGATATTTTTTTAAGCTTTTAAAGTAAAAGCATTCAGATGATCGGATCGAGCTTTTAGAGTGTGGTTGCAGAAGACGGCACTCACAACCCATTATGCTGCATTAAAGCTCCCTTTAATTCTCAACTCGTATTACAAGCTCATTGTTAAATCTGCCTGAGAGTGAAGCACACACACACACACACACACACAGAACGAGAGAAAGGGCATGCCGGCTTTGCTCCAATCCTTTTTCATCCTGCCACTTTGTTGCATTTAAGTGGAATATTGGCTGGATTCTCTCTCTCTCCTCCATTCATCCCTCCATTCCCCTTCCCTCCTCCTTTTCTTTCTTTCCCTCCTCCTCCTCCTCCTCCTCCTCCTCCCCCTCTTTCACTCCTTGCCCTCTGTAGAGGTCTGGATCACATTTAAAACCACATGTTCCTGTGTGTGAGCAAATGAGTCTGGAAGTCAGCAAGCAGGAAACGTGGTGACAGCAGAGTGGGACCGGAGCACACAGTAACGGGACAGACATGCACGCCTCCCAGACAGCCTTGCACGCACTGGAAGCTGAAGAAGACTGGATGTGAGCCCGTGGCGGATTTTGCAAACATACATTTAGTTAGACACATCCGGATCTGTAGAGACACTGGGCCAAATCTGGCCAGTCCAAGACGGATGACGGCATTAAGAGGTTGTCCTGATCAGAGAGAATCGCAGAAAAGAGGAAAAGACTGAGAAGCCCAGAGTAGACCAGCACAGATTGATATCTCTTTCTCCTCCTCTTATTTATTTATTTTTTTTTAAAGAGGAGAGCCCATTTGGCTCTGGAAAGCTCGATGTGACAGGTCTTTATTGGTGTGCCTGTGTGGTCCTGTTTGAGAAACCTGCTTCGTGATTTGTGAGCATTTGTTAGTATATACACAGACTGGCCTCTCTTGCTGCTAAATCGCTGGATGGTGCCCTGGAGAGCAAGTAGCAGAATGAAGACACAGAACTGTGCTGGACTTCACATGTTGTTACTCCTGTATGTCAGATTGATGCTGGCCGTGGATACCTACAGACCCCAGAGAGTAAGTATGGCGGACCTCAGCAGACATGAAGAACACCACTTGCAGCCAAAACCTTTAGGACATTTTCTTTGTTCACAGCCAAATTTGAATGGTTTAGTTGAAAATATTTTTTATTTAGTTTTTATAGTTTTATAGTTTCCTTTTTATAGGTTTTCGAATGTTATAATGAGGTATAAGCAAAGTCTGTCCATGTAAAATAACCTTTTTCTTAGTTCTTAAAACATAAAAAATCTAAGAAACCTTTATCCACTAAAGAACCTTTTGTGGAATAGAAAGTTTCCATGGATGTTAAATATTCTTCATGGAACCATAGATGCAATAAAACAACCTTTATTTTAAAAGTTCGCTCACCCTAATGTCAAAACTGTATGATTTTTTCTTCTGAGCAACATAAAAAGATATTATGAAGAATGTTTTTGTCCATACAATGAAAGCCAGTTGGGTCTAAAATAAATTTTTCAAAATAATAGTTTTTTATGTTTTTATTTATGTTTGAACTACGTCTTTAACGTGGCTGTTACAAGAGGATTTAACATCATTTTGTGCTGACTCACTGACCACGGACCTGTTGCAAGCTCAGCAGGGCCGGATAGGGCCTTAAAGTGGAAGTGAAGCAATCAGTTAAGTTAACATTATTTAGTAAAGTGGTAAAAGTGATTTCCACTTTGATGAAGAAATATATTACCAATGTGATTAATGTACAGTAAGCATTTAAAAGAAAAAAAAATGATGTTTCGTTATAGCTTTTGGATCAAGGGTGCTGCCATCTTGCAGTACCACTGAGTGTGACATCATGGGGTTGGTTCCCTCCAATGGCCAGTGCAGTAATATACACATTTCTTTACATTTTGAAATAACAAATGTTATTTTAACATACAAATAATTTGGGTTTCACTATGATTTGTTTGAATATTCAACATCAAACTGTCCATATGGTAAGTTTTGATCATTGTCTCCCAAACATTGTTTTCATAATGCCAGGTGCAACATGATGTAAACAGTACAATGTAATTCATTAATTGTTTTCAAACGAGAGTGTGTTCAAAATGTAAAGAACTGCTTACATTACTACACTGGCCATCGGAGCGAACCAACCCTGTGACGTCACACGCCGTGGGTAGTCTACTGCAAGATGGTGGCGTTTTTCCAAAATAATGCAAACTTGACTGACTGCTTCATTTCCCCTTTAAGGTTGCAAAATAGCAAATTCGATCATTTCCCTGTATGTTACTGTGGGAAGTGAGGTTGAAGTTAAAGGACAATGTTCAGAATTGCAGTGTTCGATGGACTATTAATGAGAATTTCCAAAGACAAGCTGTTATCACCATTCATCTCTGTGTGTATATCAATGGTAGGTTATGTAAGAAGGGTTATAGGTTACAAGCAGTGGCGAAATAGCATGATATCCTATTTGTTTTCACAGATACACTCCATAAAGAAGCTGTGTGAGCATATGTGTGTGTGTGGCATGTAGCTTGGTATCTGAGCGCAGCCTGAAGCATTGTAGAATTTAATGTATGTTCAACCTCTCAATTTTCTCATCCATCTCATTTCTTCTTCCTGGTTAAGGGCCTCCACTTCATTCATTTTGAACAGTTGTAACTCCTACTCTAACTTTCTTTTAAACCCCTCCTCATTCTCTCGCTATTTCTGTTTGTTGTTGCATTGCTTGCACTGGTAAGTGAAAGCAGACGGCTCCACCCCAGCATACTGAAGGGATCTCAGAAGATCATGTCACTACACAACAGCAGGATGCTGGACTTCTCTGGTGATGACTTCCATATCGCGTGCCAGCCCTCTCCGTCCCTGTCTCGTCTGTTTTACTTCCCGCCTGTTTTGTGGCTTTCCTGTCTCATATAAAAGCATGATTTGAAGTATTTTGGCCGCTGTTGCTCTTTTTTTAATTTGCACTTTTTGGGACACACCCGGTGTGTAGTAAACATTCAAAACAAAGCCAGTGCTGGTTTTTGTCTGCTTAAATACCTCAATATTCTATAACTCACTTGGTATTGATTGAAAGGTGGCAGAATTTGACAGTTTGTATGTGCACTCCAACTAGTTAAGCAAATCGCATTTGAGTGATCTACTCTACACTTGCTTTTCTGTAATTAAGGGTTAACCTGTGACAGACTAATGTGCTGAACAGGGGTGCATATCCCAAAAGTATCATTGATCTCAAGTTCAATCCAATAGAGTTCAGAAGAACTGGCAACTAATACTGGCAATGCTTTTGGGAAATGCACTCCAAGCTGGCCAGGATCTATCCTTAGCTGATTAATATAAGTTGGTTGATGTAATAACATAAAATATATATATTTTAGGTTACATTTAAGAAAATGCTAAGAAAATTTGTTTTTAGTATTTATGCACACATGCTAACATTCAATTGTATTAGGTTACAGTATGTAGCCCTAATGCGACTGTACATCATCACCATTATTACTTGGCTACTTACAAAATAAATAAATATGTGGACATGACATATTGCTTTGTTTTGAAATATAATATCTGAACATAATTTCTCACTTTTATTAAAACAGTATAAAATCTGCCTGGCAGCAAGATGAAAGCTGTAACAATATTACAGTAATAATGAAACAATACTGATGTTTTCTTAGGTAATTTTCACTTAAGTTAATAAATGAGTCACAAGATGTCATCCGTTGTGTTTGAGTGATTGAGCAAGCAAATCTGCATTGTTACACCAGAGATAATAGAAGTAACCAGATGAGCAGACTGATATTCTCAGAGAATATTTGGAAACATCAGACCGGGAAATGCTACAACTGACCAGTAAGAAACATATAAAGTGTTTGACATTCAGCCAACTATGGTGACCCATACTCAGAATTTGTGCTCTGCATTTAACCCATCCAAAGTGCACACACACAGAGCAGTGGGCAGCCAGTTGGGGGTTTAATGCCTTGCTCAAGGGCACCAGAATCCCACAACCCTAGGGTTAGGAGTCAAACTCTCTAACCACTAGGCCACGACTTCCCCGAATATATTCCTGAGACAGCCATGTAATGCACATCATATTGGCATTATATTGACCATTATTTACTATCAATATTGATATTGGCCACTGAAAGAGTGCCCACTGGAGACTTTATGAAGGTTATTCTTCAGCTGTTACCAGGCACTTACAAGTTATTCAATCCATGCTTTGGAAAACAGCCACGATGTTCTGTTCATGTTGGTGGCACACATCCCAAACTCCAATCCCTGGGATCTGTGTCTTCACTGAGCTTCTAAACAGGTGGTCCATACTGAGCTAATAGAGCATGTGTTCCATTTGTTTACTTCAGAGTAGGCCTCTGCCAGAGGGTGTTCCACGTGTTTGGCTATACAAGCTGGTAAAAAAATTGAACTTTATGACCTGACAACAAGCCTAGACTCAAAACAAAGCACTAGACAAGTTCTAGAGATTCCGGCACTTAGGCCTCACAAAGTCTTACTGTGTGCAACAGTCCAGTCAGCAGCTTTGCTTTAAGACTCCATTCACCCACACTGAAGGTTGCAAATTTAATATACCTTTTCAGCAAGTTGTGAGGGAACACTCTGTGGATTATATTGAAGTTGTAAAACGAAGGATCTATGTGAGGTCTGATGCAACACACTGCCTATTCTTTCCCTTGTGTAATACCAATTCTATACATGGCCAAAAAATGCTGAGAAAATCCAACATCATCACTACTTCCCTCTAGTGGATAGAAAGAAAATGCTCCTTTAAATGTGCGCTTAGATTTTTTCCTTTTAAAAAGTTGTAGCCAACCACTAGTAGCTATAAATATATGTGCTCTCACATAACTATATCTATCTTGTAATGTAATGGCTGTTAACTCCTGCTAGTTAGCCTTTTATCATGGCAAGACTTCACATACCTCACAGAAAGCAGGAAGTTTGTATGATGCAAGCCTTTGTAGTGGGTTGTAAAGTTGGGGGTTGTGAAGTTGGGAAAGAAGGTGTTCCTAATTTGTGTAGAATTAGGGCATTCATTTGTTTTGTCCCTTCATTTATCGAACAGTTCTGTTGTTCCATACTTTTTGCTGATTTTTTCCCCCATAGGACATAAACCAGGAGAGGTGGGAACAGGAACTAAGGGAAGCTGGGAGTCTGGATGAGCTTATGATGTTGACCGAATACCCGGACTGGAAGCTGTGGAGATGCAGACTCAAGCTGAAGCACTTCGAATATCCCACTCCGCTTGAGAACCGCAGGTCAACACGCTATGCTGCCACATCATTCAGCCCAGAGATGCTAAAAGGTTGATACCTTCATGCAGACACATCTGGGAACATGTGCTGTCTAAGTACACAGATGTGTGTACCTAAAAAGTACCTAAGAAGTATACCTAAAAAGTACCTAAATGTTTTTTTCCCCCGCAGATATTGATGACGAATGGCAGAAAACACAGTGTATGCCCAGAGAGACGTGTCTAGATGTGGCTAAAGAGCTGGGCACCAGTACGGCTGTGTTCTTTAAGCCCCCGTGTGTCTCTGTCTTCAGGTGTGGCGGCTGCTGCAACAAAGAGGGAGTTACCTGCCGTAATACAAGCGTGACTTATATCAATAAAACTGTGAGCACTACTCATTGCATTGCGTGGGTATTACAAAAAAAAAACAAGTCCAATACAATTTGTTTCTACTTGCTCATTTATATAAAAATGATGTGCAATTCATTCAATATATAATTAAACAAATTCTAGTCTTAAAGGGATAGTTCACCATGAAATATTAAAATATAATTTACTTATTTACCCTCATAAATGACACTTTTGAAGCCAGCTTTAAAGCCTTGGTTCATGTTGATTATAATCAATTGGAAAAGTGCCACCAGTGTCATTCTTTACAATTTCTCATTAGGGTGAGCAAACAATGACAGAATTATTATTTTTGGCTAAACTCTCCCTTTAATGTGTTTATGTATACATACTGTTACATTTGACCTAGGGCTGCACAATTAATCAAGTTTCTAATCGCGATTACAATTATGGATGCCATAATTACATAATCCTTCAAAGCAGCATTTAATCATTCAAAGTCCACTTATGTTGTTCTGCATGCTTAAGATTTGTTTTCTTAAGTTTTTTTTATTATTATTATTATTGTGTTTTAATTTTAGTTTTAGTATAACATTATAATACCATGCATATTTAATTTTTTTTAATTGTTAAAAAAAGAAACCAATCCAATTTATAGTTGACATTTGAGGCTTAATACTATAGAAAAGTAATAAATGTTAATTGTTAATTTTCATGTAAATGGCATGGCATGCAGTTGCTTCAAACAAAGGTGTTAACATTATCAATTTAATTGTAATTAATAATTGCAATTACACTTACAAGGGAATAATCAACAATTACGTCAATTGACAATTTTTGTCATAATCGTGCAGCCCTAATTTGACTGTTTCTAAAAGTCGCCCTTTTCTTCCCAGGTTTTGAGTGTGAGTCTGGCTCCGTATAAATCTGGACCGGAGCCTGTGCTGGTGAAAATTGCCAATCACACTGAGTGCACGTGCCAGGAACATACGCTGATTCGCAGACATGTTCGTGAGAAGCACAAGAAGAGGTTAGTAAAAGAAATAGGTTAGTGTGAAAACTTGGTGCAACCTTGACATCAATTATTAGATATACAATGTAATATTCACGAACAGCTGATGGTTCTCCAGTTAATAGTTTTAGAAAATGCCAGCTTGATTACAAACAGAGCTGAATAAAGCTAACAATGAAACAATCAGTATTCCTCTGCTCTAACACTGAGTGCAGTGCATTTTGACTAAAATTGGCTGGGTATTTCTTGTGGTTCATCGCTCCGCAAAATATATTAGACCCAACCGTTGTTTTTCCAGTGCCATGCTGTGATATCCACTGTTGATACAACAATGTTGCTCTTGGAGAAATTACAGACTGAGCATTGCTGAGTGGCAGCCATATGTAGGAGTTTGAGTGCTCGTTGGCATAATAATATGTTTGTACGTGTATGCAGTTGCTCTCCTACACGTAAGCCAGAAGACAAGAGGCTATGCAACAGAGGTTTAATATGGGACTGGATGGCGGAGCGATGTGTGACGTACCCCTCCAGTAAACAAGGTCAGTGGGTAATTTATTTCAGCTCACGTATTGCCACTTCCTGTTCTGGCCTAATGCACTGATGCCTTGTTTACATTGTATTTATGATAATTACTATTTTGCATGAATGTTCATTCAGAATAGATCCATCAAGGTGCACACAAAACAACACGATTTATATTTTTTGCACAGTTATTGCATCTGCAGCATTTTTTTTTTTAACTAGATCCTCCGTCTACAGTCAGGGAGGAGGACTGTGAGATTGATGTAGAGCGATGTGAATGTATTCCAAAAGTACGGACACACAGATTACACCATACGTGAAACGATTCAACAAATCTTCTGAGGTTGGAACATTTTTCATATTCCTTTCACACTGTTGAATAGAAAAATGTGAGGACATAATATTTTCTGTGTTTTTTTTTTTTTTTTCTTCTATCGCAGAGGACTTCAGAAATAATTTTAGGCCTACTGTAATATTGTTGAGGTTTTCGTTTTGCTGTTTTACATTATATACAGATACAATTATAAAACAATTTCAGAGCAAATCAATGTTTCACATCCATTTATTTAAGCATGTATTTATTTATTTAGCTGCGTAATATGCCACTCCATGTCAGGGTCTGATCACCCTTTCAAGATTTATTATGTGATAATGCCTGACTTCTTGTAAATTCATGAGCGAATAAGATTTGAATGTTATCCAGATTCATGCTGAATATTAAATTATGGAGGCCTGTTTGAGCTACTTCCCATCTGAACAATGACACTTTCATTCATATATATATATATATATATATATATATATATATATATATATATATATATATATATATATATATATATATATATATATATATATATATATATATATATATATTATATTTTTTTATAATTTTTTTATTTATTTATTTTTTTACAGCTGCAAGAGAGAAAACAATAATGAACACAACGCCCTGACAATCTCCTGGATTTGCCAAGTGCTGAGGCTGCAAAACACCATTTAATTTATTTATCTCTCTATTTATATCAAATAAAAATACTTTTATTAACATTTATTCTCACATCTCATCAGTAACATGGCAGCGTCCTAAATATAAAAACAACGCTGCTTTTCCTGTCTGAACACATGAAAAATGATATCTGAGTAAATGTCTCTTTTGCACTGAAGACAACGTTTCACCCTGAAGAATGTCTGTGGAATTTCTTATATATAGTTTATATTTTAAACAGGTATATATTTAAGGATAAATTATAATTTGTCAAATTAGTCCCTATTGGGCTAATATGGATTCCATCCACGTCATGTTTCCATGGCGCAAGAGGACTACAGTACATGTGGGATGGTGTACAGAATACTTCATTACTTGACATTCTTTGAGAAAATGCCCAGGCCTCTGTTTTAGATGATGTTTTCACCACTGAGCATGCTGCCCATGATGAAAAAAAATGATGTACTGTAGATGAAAGCTGTTCAAATAATAATAATAAAAAGGTTAATTTAATATGCCTTTGATTGTGATATTTTCAAGGACTACAAAATCCATTTTAATGTAGCGTATGAAAGGTTCACATATTTTAAAAGAGGAAACATTGAGTTCTTGGTATGTTGCAAAGACATTTCATAATTTATGTCAAAGAATGGTTTCCTGTATAAGGCTGTGTAAGCCCATAAAACCATATCAGAGTGTTCTTTCAACTCACTTTTTTTTTTCTTTCTTTTTTTTTTACTGTGTTCCTGTAGCTTAATTGGTAGAGCACTTCGCTATCAAGTGCAAGGTTGGGGGTTAGATTCCCCGGGAACACAAGATAGGTAAAAATTGATAGCCTGAATGCACTGTAAGTAGCTCTGGATAAAAGTTTCTGCTAAATGAATACATTTAATTTAATTTAAAAAAAATAATACTTTTTTTGTAGCAATATACAAAGTAATATGCTGATATTTAATATGCTAATTATTAGATTAAATTATATTTAGTTAAATGTTGGTTTGTCTTTTTTTTTTTTACTCTTGTTTACTTATTGTTTCAAATTATTAGTAGCTTGCCTGAGAAGATTCAATCTCCCCAGCCCTGATTATATAGTATATCAAAAGTCTGAGTAGAAATGCTGTGAAATTGTGCGTTTGTGGACAAAAACTTTTTGCACAGAATGGGAGTCGTTTCCTGAAATGAACTACTTTCCACATATATTGCACTGAAAAGACAACCTGCCACTCCTGACATTTTCACTTGGGCACCTATTCACCTCCCTAAACTCATTCTTGACAGTTTGGACATCCTCTTGCTCCAGGTTGTGACTCCTGCACATGCTCTCTGTCCAGTACTGTTGAAGGTCACAGTCGCTGCTCCCTGGTGTGTTAAATGCCTGGGAGTCTTCCAAAATATCTTGACCTTTATGGATCACTTTGTAGCAAAAGCGCAATCCAGCCTCTTCACATACCCCTATATATACACTTTCTATATATATATATACACACACACACACACACACACACACACACACACACACACACACAGCACTTTCTGCATTCATAATGCACTAAGCCTCTTGTTCTGTTCATCTCATCAATTAGGGACTTTCTGACCATCCATCAATATGCCCCTAAATCAATCATGGGAAATTCCCTAAATTCTAGGGAGTCCCCAATACTTCCAAATTAACTCATTTTTCAGGCCGCATGCAGGCAACAGACAGCATCTAAGCACTCTTCACACGCAAAGCACTTCAGACACCTTTTTTATTGTTTAAATTTTCCCTGAGGTCTGCTCATACAATTAGTTAAGCATTTGGTTGCATCATTTTGTTTATTACAATTTTCTCTGACAATTTCTAGCTGTGCCTTTAAGACTTCATGTTCCCTTTTGTTTTGAACTGTGACATCATTCAAAAGCAGATGCAAAATGCTGCACACACTCTGCACACTGAAAATTGTTCATCAGTTTATCTGAAAGTTCTGAAATTTACAATATCTGTTTATTTAAAATATCTGTTTACAACAAAGAATGGATAAAGGAAAATGTATCTCTTTCAACCCATAGATATCTTTTAACTTGATCTTTATTTTGAAAGGTGAAAATCATACAAGACGATGGGGAAATTAAGCTAATTTATTAGATAATAATTGTATTTATTTATAATTTTTGCTGGTTTCTTAACACTATTTAAATGAATATAATCAAGTTTATTTGTTACAACTGGATTGATCCTATTGGTGGCAGAATTGCTGCAGTAAATGCTATTGTTTGTCTTGTGTTTTTAATCAAGAGTTTGACTAAACCTCAAAAATAAAAGCCCAACACTTTCTGACAGCTAAAATGGAATTGATTTTGTAATCATTTATGCTGTCAGACTGTCAAAAGAAATGGATTCATTTTTGGCTATTAGCTCCTTCAAGTTACTGGATTTGAGAACACAATTTTAGAATACAACAGCCAAGAAACCTCAAGCTGTTCAGTAAAAAACCCTTTTGACATCAGACTGACCTTCTCTTTTTTTTTCTTATGGTCTTTGAGATCATGCTTCCCATAGAGATTCAATTTCATTTTACAGATCTGAAGCCCCAGTGCCGGCACTTCCATAAGATGTTCTACAACATATTCACAATGAGACAATACTTGTTGGCATGAGGATGGGCAGCATGTGACCTCGTATCTACATGAAAGAGTTCCAGGGCACAGAAGTGCAAGCCCCAACAAACTTTAGAATGTCTTGTGGCTGTTTATGTCTGCGTTCCTACATCAAACTGAAATATCAGTGTCCTGAACCTGTCTGAACTCTGTGTGCTTTCTAAGTTATACGATTATGATTTATAATAAGCTCTGATCTTGTTTAGATATTTCTGTCTGGCTCTGATCTCATTTTCTTTTTGGTCCCAGAGGGGAGTTCAAAAATGTACAGTGCAGTAAAGTTCATAAGGACAAGGAAACACATAATGTGTTTTCATCAATTTATAAACAAATGTTTTGTTACTTTTAATTTTGGTGACTAAATGTCTTAAATTGCATCAAACTATTTTTGATTAATATTTGTGACATTATCAAAGATGCTTATGTTTAGTCAGTGTAACATATAACTACTTCTTTCTTTCCTGGCCTCAATTTACATCTCTGACTTTGATATGTACATTCTTGAAAGGAGATGGTATGATGAGTGTAATGTATTTTAACCCACATAAAAAAAAAAAAAAAAAAATACAAGAGCAGACAGATGGCAAACGCTAAAACTAATTTATCTGTTGCTTTTTGCACGAGTGGAAAGAATCTGAATTTTCCAGTGTTTATGAAAGATAAGGTGGATCAGACAGTGTCTGCTGTCTTAACTTTCATTAGTGTGTGTTTTTAATATTTCCAGATTAAGAAGGTTTATATTAGCTATGCTGATACCTCTGAACCAATACACAGTGTTTGATCTTTGGCAAAAGCCATAAGAGCATGGTAATCACATGCAACCTCTTTCATGCCGACAACCTACAGTAATATACTTTCAGGGACCAGCGATATGTTTCAGAAAAATGTTAAATAAAAATAAACAAGTTGTTTTCTATCCACTGGATCACTGAAGTTTCCATATAAACAACATACAGGCCTGTTTCACATACTGTATGCCAAATTAACTGCTTAAAACATGATTAACATTAAAGGCTCCAAAAATAGCATGTCAATAGCAATAGTTCTCTGATTATATTATTATTTTAACACATTAAAATAATTATTGGTCATTAATATAGCATCGATTATCCCCCCCACTTTTTGAGCCTATACTTCTTACTTCCCACTTCTTGTGGCTGTCATTTTTATGCTTTGGCTGTTTCCGAAAACCAGAGGTATTTTCTTTGAATGTGTATAGTAATTACTTTGTGACCATCAAAAAAAGTAAGATCAATATAGTATGAATGTGTGTAGCATGAATGTGATTTCATTCCACTGTATGTCCTCACATGTAGCAGAATGACAATAAAGCTCAACTTGACTTGAACTTGCAAGTAGACTACTACATTCACCATGTTGTCATTTTTTGTGACTAATTTTCACATCCTGGTTGATGTATGCGGGTGGACAGCTAATGTGTGTGCACTGTCATTAAGTGTCATTTCTGTCATCTGTATTGTGTTAATGTGCACAAGAGCAATGCATAGAATCAAATGATCCATTTTTGTCATTTCCTTTAATTGCATAGGAAGCCACTGCAGATTTCCTTTAGGTCTTTTTATAGGATTTTTTTTTTTTAATGTACCTGTAATTTTCTTTGAAGGAGAGTGCAATTAATACAGGGTTCTTTCTCAGAATCCAATAATGCATGCTGGGAAACACGTTGTACAAAGCACAAAGGGGTGCTTTTCAAGAAATACACGTATACGTCCACAAATCTTTCTTGGTCGTTTGTTCACAGCAATCTGCACTTGCTGACACTTTTGTAGGCTTTCAAGTGCGTCTGATTATTTGATTATTTAAATGTTTTATGGATTGAAACATGATCTACTGAATGTATAATCACTGGGTTGACATGCATTTCATTAGTTTACATGATTGTGTGCTGGATTCTTAAAAGGATAGGTCACTCTTAAGGTTAACAAAACTTAAGTTGAATCTCCTGTTTCTTTTTTTTATAAAATGAAAGTGCAATGTGAACTGAGGCTGTAAAGCTCCACAACTGCCAAACAACACTATAAAATTTTCATAAATGTGGGCTATATGACTCGTGTACTGCATTCCAAGTATATTATATTCGTTCAGTGTTCCTGTTCAATCAATAGTCTACACACAAAGCAGTGAACAGGTTTCCAAACTTGTTGATTTCTTTGGTTTCTTTTTTTCACTACCAGGTTTCTGTCATTTTTTGAGGCCTTTCTGATTGAAAACATGGGCAGCCCAGTCAAGCCTTTAATTTCAGATGGCGTGGTGTCAAGAAACAACAACCATGTACTTCAGAGTTGTCAGTCTTAGAGGAAAGAACCAAAATCAAACTGGGCAAATGTTCAGTCATCTGAAGCCCTGCATATTGGGCTGAAATTTTCCATCTCCCTCATCCAGACACTTCTGCGTTTAATCCATGCCACTGCACAGACCTTCTCAAAACCGGTTTCAGTTTTGCTGATGTAACCTCCCAAACATAAATCATTTTTATTCAAGTCAAGCATGGTCAAATTTCAAGGAAGAGAATGTCAAAATGAATGTCACCTTCCCATTTTCTACATAATATTCATTCATGATTTAGTGTATATTACGCATGCTTTGTAAACACTTATGTTGGTGGAAAAATTAACAAACTTTATACAGAAGATATATAGTTAAATAATTTAAATCAAATACATATTTCATGTTCACATATTTATTTGTTAAGTAATCGTGTAATAATCTGAACAAAGTACAGTCTGACAGTCATCATCTGATGTTACACTGTTCCTTACTTAGACCTATGGAAAAAGAAAAACAAGGAACTGAAACTAAGCTTTTCGTGACTCACGAAGTGTGAAGTAGATATTAATATGCTTCTTAAAAGAGCTTTGTGCATATGTCTACATTTCCTCAAGCTAAATTAAGATTTCAGGAGAAATCCCACAAAGCCTGTCAGAGAAACAGTTTTAATAAAAGAAATCTTTACCTAACTCATTACAAAAAAAGAGCGCAGGGTACTAAACTCATTTCCTACTTTTTACAAGTTCGGTGGCTTCCATTGGGGAAGAAGTCTAAAAAATTGGTGACCTTTTTTTTTTCTTTCATCACAAGATATCAGAACAGAGAAAGTACAATGTGAATAATAGCTCATCATCTGCAGGAAGCAAAATTCAAGCATTTATGGGTCCAGTCACAAGAACATGAAAATTATGTTATTTCAGCAGAATCTGTACTCAGGAAAATACCAGGAATTGAGTTTATTTTAATGCACTTCCAGTCTTTTCATTGAGTACACATAATGCAGGGTCGAGACTATAAGCACTTGCTTTTACCTTTTTACTGGCCAAATTGCGTAGAATGTATTTTTCAACCAAACAGCTCACTTTTAACATATCATAAATCGATCTTGAATAAGCATGTGCATCACACACACGCACACACACACACACACACACACACACACACACACACTGAGACTGCTTTTTTTTTTTATATATGTGGTATATATATATATATATACATTCGATGGTTTGAAAATTTAAGGTATATACTGTATGATACTATAAAATGTTTTAATGTATATTTTATAAAATTAATACTACTTATATATGTTTTCTTATTTTAACTTTTTTCACCTTAAAATAAAGTCTTAAGCCTTAATAAAGCCAATAATCTATGAACAACACCATGTTCATTCAATACTTAAGTTTATTCTAATGAACTGATTTGATGCTTGTGAAGCCTTTTATAAGCACAGCTGTGTTATGTTGGTGGAATGGTTGTTCTGCCTAATGATGCAGAAATTTTCAATACAGTGTTTTTGTGTGTAATTACTGAACTGCATTCCTTCATTTTAAACGGACAGATACATTTTTATTTTACATTTTGAAATAATAATTTGTAATATAGTATAAACCAACTAATATAATCAACTAAATACTAGCACCTACCTTTTCTTTTCTTGTCTATCATATTCTTGAAAAAAAAAAAGGCTACGTGTTCTGTGCAAGACTTACTGAGACTTGTCACGGCAATACTGTCGTTGTTCTCTCGTTGGTCTGATTGCTTTTATTGTTCTCATTTGTAAGTCACTTTGGATAAAAATGTCTGCTTAATGATTAAATGTTAAATGTAATGTAATGAAATAAATGTCTTTAATGTAATTTTTGGTCAGCTGAATTAATCTCTGGTAAAACTCCAATGTGATGTGACGTGTGTGAACAACATTGCATTCATTTGTGGTGTATGGTGTTCTGTATGGTTGAACACATAAAATGAATAAATATTGCATTTTAAAGAAAATGAATGCATAGTTTTTTTCTGTATAACATGGCTTTTTACGTAATATTGTTTTTAAAGCAAAACAATCCACAGTCATACAGTCCTGTAGTTCAGGAAATGTTTTCAGTGGTTTTACCTAATTAAAGCGATAGAATCAGAGGACAGAAGCTTGTGAAAATAACTGTTAAAAGATCAAAGGCTATAGCTTGTTTTTGCAAGGTTTTAGCCAAGAAATCGACAGATTACCAAAACAACAGAATAATGAAATGAATAATCTGGAGTCTTGTACAACTTGACACAAAACAGTTTTACACCGGCTGAAAGCTATCATCTGTTTATTTTAGATTTATTTCCTAAAAAACGGAATACATATATATATAAGCATACTATGTTGTTATGTAGAGTCATACCCATAGTTTAAGTCAAATGCTGTGGTCTTCATTCACTTATGTTTTTTATGAAGAGCTTGCCAAACTGCTTTGATCAATTTCCCGCAATACCCTGATATTGATGATGAGGTATTTACAGGAAGTGCACAGCCCATTGCACATGCCCAGAGGAGATTGATGGAAAGATACTCTCCATTACAGAACAAAAATAGACCCACATCTATAGCATTCCTGTTGGTGAAGTCAGTTTGATTCAGTCATATGAAATAATATATTCGACTTGAATAAAGAGAGTTCATTTGAATGATACCATGAAGTACCACATGTTGTGTATGGTTTGATGAAAACATTGTTTAATGTTAGCTCAGTCCAAATTGCCCATCTTGGATGTTGCATAATGTTATAAAAGAATATAAAATGTTTAAATAGACATGTTCAAACATAATAGACTTGCCGTTAAATTGGTTTGACTTGGCATCTGAAGCAGTGTGGAACACACAAAGACAGGTCCGAATGCAAACCCGACAGAAAATATCTTAATGTTTGGCATTCTCAGCTGATCTGTGGTGTCTATATTGTCAGGATGGTGTAAGCCAAAAATGATCTTTACCAAATCGGTGTTAACCTCAATAAAGTAAGTGCAGAGGGCCAGGAGAGATGTGCATAAGGAAACACTCACTGATCCACATTGACAAGTCAAAAGCCATATCAGGGGAAATGTTCAAAACTGAGTTTTTCCAAAACCCAAAGCACTTTTAGGTTTGACCGCAACTTGCATTGTTCACTAACCAGCAGCACTAACACAGCATCAATCTGAATCAATACAACCACTCATGGTTCAATCATCATGTTTCCTGCTAATCACAATTCACTTACCACAATATATCACAATAAACACATACTTAAACAGATCCATTTTTTGTCAGTCTTTACAAAAAAATTATAATTATAAATAAATTAACTAATTAATTAATTAGGCCCTTTATCCTGAAACAGTGACACATTTTTATTTTTGCAATTGTTTTTGGTGTAAACAATCCACATTCTGAAAATTTAGGCTGCAGAAAAGATAATCCATATATTCATAACTGATGTATTTTCTCTTCTTATTAAAATAATAAAAATAAAATCTTAACTATACCTTTATGTGTGCTGGCTTCACTGCCAATAATGAGCAGTTACATGTTTACAGTATTTTTTAATAATTAATATACTGTTATATAAATTGTATTCATATTTTGAATTATTTTTATGTTTTCCGCATCCAGTTTCATTTGAAATGTAAAGTTTGTCATTTTATTAGTTTTATTTATTTTTTATTTGCCTTTGTCAGCAAAGCTCCGTTTCTATGTGTATAAATATATATGATTTCATTTAATGTTTAGTTAAAGCCTCAAGTAACAAACATTTTGTTATGGTTTTAGTTTCAGTTAACTATAATAACCCAAATTTAATGAAAAATATAGTCATAAAAAAGAAGAGAAACGGTAGCGGAGTGAATGCAAACAAAAATAGGCTTTTACTGCTGCCAAATGGTGAAACATTTAATAACAAATTGATTATTTGACAGCAGAGGAAGAAACAGTGGGGAAACAACTCATGTTTTCCATAGCTTTCTTAAAAGGTCCGGCTGACCTCAATAGAAGTTTTTGTTCCCATACATCTATTTTTACTCGATCTAATCTCCTCAAATACCGCAGGGGATAGATATGGCTCGGTTATATATCTCTAAAGAAAAAACTTGGTGAGAAAATACTGATTAACAAATTGAAGAATAAATAAATAATCCACATAAATTTTCTGTTTGTTAATTACATCAGCCATCTAAACATCAATCATCTGGATAAAACATTGGGGGTCTCCAAATGAGTTTTTATCCCACATGCTTTAATAAAAGGTCATATCTTTTCATCCAACATGATGCATTTAAATGTCAATGCTTTTATCTTTATTATCATCAGACTAATAATTATGAACTGGTTGCTCATCTCGTCTAAGAGGTTAAGGTTAAGCATGGTCCAGTTTGCCCCTTCTGGTAAATGTTGAAACTGCACCACTCTGATGGGAAAAAAGGGCATCTTTCTTCTTCATTTTCTCTTTTTTTCCCCACACAGCCTTTTTCTTTTCTTTTGTTGTTGTACTCTTTTTTATCAGGATTGCTAGTAAATTATTGTACCATTTGTACACACTAAGCTATGGACAACAATATGGAGCTATTTTAGCGGGTAAATGCAGCATTTTATTCACAAAGTCCAATACACTTGAGTTTCTTCATGTGAAACAAAGATAAAGAGTCCACAACAAAGATGAAAACATGATTGCACATTAACTTTCATTACAGGTCAAAAAGTTTATTTTCATAGTGTCTGTTTTAGACAAAAAGAACAGCAGTCTATGACAATGAAGAGCTCCATCAGAGCCTGACTTTTTTTTAAATAAATGCATCTTGAAAACACAAAGAATGATCCCCTAAAGGCATCACAAAAGCTTGTCCTTCAGCAAACCTGGCGCAGTTCCTGCCAGGATTCACATTATACACAAAACTTATGAAATAATACAGCAGAGCATTAGCCATTGATCGGTTTTTGTTGTTGTTGTAATTTTATCATGTGAAGCAGACAAGGACACTATTTTGTTCACATTTAAAAACAATAAAATAAGTGCTTTTTCCAATTTGACCACTGTAAACTTAAAAACAGAAATCTCATTAAAAATATATATCCAATATATTTAGAACGATCACAGTCCTGGTTACCACTATAAACTCATTAGAACTGCGAGACACCATGAAAATATCTACATATAACACAATACAATACTTCAGACTAAATAAAATAAATATGTATAGAGTAAATTACATAATCTTTGTTCATTCCTTCACATTGTCATGGGTTTGTCTCTTCAGTGGCACCTACTGTATGGCTGAACACACTGTGTGTGTTCGTTGTGTCAGTTCTTTCTTTTCAGTGAAATGGCCAAATGTCTTTGCAAAATGTTGTGAAATGATTCACAATCATTCAGAATCATATGCTGAATCATTTAAAATGGATTCTCTGGAAAAGCAAACAAACCGTATCAAGATAGAACACAGAGAATAAACAGCACTGTATGATCTAGATATCACTTGATCTCATGAGAAAATTGACCAATTTTGTATGAATTTATACAATGTGATTCTTACAGAAACATACAAGTATAAAGGTCCACCCCTAGCCCCACGTCTAAACTTAAACATCAGTGGAGTCCAAGTAGATTGTATGAAAAGATACAAATGAGCTCATTCATGATAAACAAATCATAAATTAGTTAGCTATCCACCTAGTTCGCAGTGTTTTTCAGTTCTTTTCCTACAGTATATGAACAAACATTAGCTGGATGTCTTCCACCAATGTCTCTGAACTATTAGCTTTGTTTTTGCGACAACAACAAATATCTTTCAAACGCCATTAACTAACAATTAATTAGCAAATGAACAACACTGACTGAAAGTGAGTTAGAATTATTGAAAAGTGTCTAAGTCCCTAAATTTTTTCATTGTCCTTAATTTCACATGTATTTTCATCTGTGGTTTGACTGGTTTTAGAGAGAAACACCAATTGCAAAATCCAATTCAACAGTAACCAACAGGCACAAAACCTTCCCAGTTTCTTGTGGTCTCTGCAACTAAACATGTTATTTCATTCATTTGAAAGGAATAGTTCAGCCAAAAATTCAAACTGTTGTTATATACAAACTGTAAGAGATGATAGTCTGCCTCGACCCAACTTCCACTCCATAATATGTTTGATCATGCTCATTTCCCAAAATGGCTTAATTATTATAGAGAAGAAGAAAGTCAACAGTTATGTTGTTTGTAAACCATTTGGGATGACAACATCCTGAGCAAATGGTGACCAACTGTAGAATGGGAATGGTGTGGGACACTGAGAACCACCTCAGACAAAGGGGTGTCAGAACTTAATTAACATAGAGACTACAGCTGTTACCACAGGACAAACTTCGTTTAAACTGTAAATGTATAAAAGGTTTGAACTTAGGATGTTCTGGGTTCATTCTGACTCCATTGGACCCAAGGTACTACATGTACTTTTTCACTGCTATGCTACAATAAACATCTTCATCAAGATCCTCAACGTGATCGTCACTTTTTCTTACAAAACCCAAGCTATATATATATATATATATTTTTTTTTTTTTTTTTTTTTTCTGTGGAGTGCAAAAACAGATCTATGAAAGCTTTCATTTTTGGGGGAACAATTCCTAACGTAAGAAGCTCTAATGGCAGACAGCATTGCCATTGACAAGGCTGAAGCTAGCAACAGAGTGGTTCTGGGTACTTTTGATTGAACTCAGCCGTGTGTTGTTACGCCTAGTGCTTTGTGAATGCAGCAAGATGGAGGGGCAGCAACAGCAAAGCTGATTGTTGAACTGCTTTCTAAAGGATTTACTGAGCAGGTAGAGAGCAAAAGGATTTACGCAAGAGTTGGTGAAGGCAAGGATACGCGCACACACACTGCAGATGAAATGGGCCATTGAGGTGTCCACTTCTGTGTAGTGGTAGGACCGGTAGAGGTAAATCACATGGTTGGGGAGCCAGCAGATGGCAAAAAGGCCCACAAACACCAGCACTGTCTTGGCAAGCCGTATACGTGACTCAATCTATGGTTCAGAGAACAGAAACATAAATATCACGTAAAGAAATTGTATAAATATATATAAGTACAATCTTTATACTATTATTAGATGATTTGAAATAGGACAATCTGTGATTTTTTTACTTTTCTTTATTAAACTCCATTATTAAACTGAATTTCAACTTTTCTTTATTAAAAAGCCAGAATAGGATATATAGAAATGTATATAATGATTTTAAAATATCCTATTCTGGCTCTTTCAACTTTGAAGGCTCAACCAATGGCATGATATGGGTGGGACTAATTGTTTGTTCGACCAATAGCAGACAGAGGGAGTTGTCAAGAACCTGTTTGGGGAAAAATTTTAAATTTAAATGCATTAAAAAGAAAAAAAAAGAATGTCATACACATTTTTGTTTCATTATCAAAGACCTTTTCTTATTAGATCTCCAACATTTATCTTCATCGTCCATGCAGACTGATACGTTAGAAAGAAATGTACGATACAGGCACTTGTATGCATCATAGATGAAGAATAACAAAAGCAGCACTTTGGTATACGTTTAGTACATATGGTTCCTAACATACACAGTACCTTTCAAATCCAGACTGTATTATTCATATAACAAAAGAAAAGCAGAGCAGAGCAGAGCAGATGTTTTTAAAACAGATACTGAATCGCCGTTCGAAAACAATTACAGGTTAACTGCAAAATTTAAAACAGGCTTTCTCTGCATGGACTCTGGCATGTTCAAACTCAGCAAAAGAAATTTTAAGGGCTCAAAATTCTTAATATAATGTAAAAAAAAAAATTCTCTAAACCAGAAAAAGCTTGAATATTGTATTATTTAATTTCTAGATTAACCTAAAAAACCTACATTCAAAATAACCATAAATAAACACACACACACACACAGATTTTTTTTTTTTTGTAATTACAGTCATAAACATGTATTGAAATTATAATATTAAAAATGATATCTGGGCCTGTTATGCATGTTTTGTGTTTTCATGAATAATTGCGTATACCAAATGAAGGTAAACAAGAATGTATGAAATATAAAAAGTGATACAATTACTTTAGCTACATTACATTTTTAAAAGGAACTAACATAATGATGGGCTGAAGGACAATTAAAACAATAATCGTACTTCGACAGCTGAAGCACTACTAGACCTTTAAACTCACCTGCCTCCGAATGTGTGCATTTCCTTCCACAGGCATGTTGATCGCACTCTGAATCAGACTCCTGGCAATGAAAATGTAGTACACAGCAATAATGAAGAGAGGAATGATGTACAGAATGAGGAAGGAGGCCATGGAATGGATTTTGGGGTGCAGGTCTCCGGCATTAGGATACGGGGCACATGTTTTAAAAGTCTCATTGGTTTCAGGGATGTGGAAGGTGTGGAGATCAGAGAACACCACCTCAGGAATGGCCAGGATCATGGAGAGAAGCCAGATTGACACAGCCCTCAGGCAGACCTTAAGCGAGGCTTTAGATGTCTGGATATCCATTGGCTTGACAATTGCCTTGTATCTAAGAGACAGAAAATGACAAGCTGCATTTGTATGAAAAAAGAAAGTGTGATTCACGAAAGCTTCAGAGCTGTCTAATATATAGCATGAACAATATTAGAAACTGAAATACAAAAGCCGGGTTCCATAAGTAAAAATCCTATTCATTTTCTCCATGGAATTTTATTTAATTTTTAAAATTATTATTATTTTTTTTTTTTTTGTCAAAGGTAGCTTATAAACCGTTAAAGACACACCTACTGTGAATCGATGGTCTATATATGCTTTTGTTAAAGGCATCATTTAACATTATAATGTATTCATTCTTCGTGAAAAACTACATTACCCATGATTCTGCAAATGTTCCACCAATCAGAGAACTGAAACAAGCAAAGCGTGCCAAAAAACTAAAAAAAAAAACTTTTTAACACCCACCCACTCCATTGAAGCACTGCAAATGACATAATTAAGTGAGTGCTAATTAATACCCAGCATTATTTGAATGTATAAGTATATTTTGCAATAAATGTAAAATTGTTTCCATATACTACATAATCAAAATCTTTAATAGTTGTTAATTTAGCTTTATTTCATATTTAATTGTCATTGTAAGTGCTTCATGGGATTGAAGTTTTTCCATTATTATTGTTGTACTTTGTTCGTTTTGTCTAATTTTCAAATACTTTTTACTTCAAATTAAAGTTTGTAGTGTTATGATTTATCTTGTAACTAATTTGGTTTGGTTAGTGGCTTATAATGCTTTTTTATATTGTAAAAATGAATGGGAAAAAAAAGAAAGGTTTCTAGAACCAAGTCCACTGAAAAAGTCTGTCAGGAAATAGCAGATCACCAGTTGGTGGATTGCCCAATCAGAACTGACTATTCCAGAAAACCCAAGAAATAAAAGCTATCAGACAGTAGCCTACCTATTCAATGACTGATTTAAAACCCTGAATGCAGACCACAGGAAAATATCCTCCCACCTATGATTGCCATCTACCATCTGTTCATAAGAAATCAAGCCTCCAGTGCTAAAAGACTCCCACCACATCGATCTCTATCGGTCTTTTTTTTTTTTTTTTTTTTTTTTTTTTTTTACTATCTAGGTAGTTTTTTTCTTCATTTTCTTTATTACAGATGGAGACAAACATGTAAGAGAAATTTGCAATTGTACAGTGCATTTCCCAATAAAGCAGCTTTACAAGGAATAGTGCTAATAATTTCTGACTACTCGTGAAATTCTGAGAAAGCGTATTTTCTGTTCTTAACAACTTTGCAAAGTCTTAACGAACAATAATTATTCTTCATTATTATTGGCTTTTAGTCAACTGTTTCTCATTTAATCCAAGAGCAAATCGACCCTCAGTTGAACCATTGCTCTGGAGGTGAACTGGTTACTCTTGAGTGCTCTAGCATCAACACTAACAGACAGAGGAAGCAGTTCATTTTTTCCACCATCATTAGGCATGTCATTTTTGATTTCCATTCATCTGCTACTATCACACACCAAGTCACACACTTCTCCCGGAGAATACAAAATATGATCCTAATATAGAGTCTATGTACATTATTTATTCAAAATAGAATATAATAGAACAGAACAGAAAACCTCATAAACATAAAAATTATCTAAAAAAATTATGTGATAATGAAAGACGCACAAATAATTATATACAGCTTTGATACAATACATACATTTTATGCAACTGACAATTCAATATGCATTTAAAACAACCACAAACTTTTTGTAGCTTTTTGGGTTTTGTTTACTTTCATAGAGTCTTGTGTTTAAAAAAGAAAATTCCTATTCTTAAGTGTAATCTCACACATTATTATGAATATGATTAAGTGATAAAGAGGTTGTTATTATTAATCACGTTCACATTTGAATTACTTCCTGGTAGTTAAAAGGCAATCAATCATGAAAATTACGGTCCAGCTTTATCTGATTACCCATTTGTACCCTAATCATGATAAGCAGAATAAAAAAATAAAATAAAATCTATAATTTTGGTGACAGTTCATTATTGTTAGTGTAAACTGTTGTGTTGGTGAGATACTTCATTATCACTTTAATATAGTAATCAAGTACATTCAAATGTATATAGAAATCGTATTGTAAAGTGTTACCAAACTCTCTGAACCACATTGAGGCTAATAAAGAATATTTGACTTACCTGTCAGCTGCCAGCGCTGTGAGCGTGAACACCGACACTCCGACCGACGTCAGCTGGATGAACGGGATGAGTTTACAACCCATCCGCCCGAACAGCCACTCATCCGCTAGAAACTTGCTGGCATCCACGGGCGCGCAGGTGACCAGCAGAAGCACGTCTCCGAGAGCGAGACTCGACATGAACAGATTAGGGACATTGCGCATGGATTTCACGTTGCAAAACGTCCTAATCAGCGTCACATTACCTATTAGACCAGCAGTTATGAGGAGCGCGTAAATTGTGGCGATAATGATGCCTGAATGGAAGTGCGGATGCTCCGGAGCGGCGCTGGTGTTATCGCGCTCCGGAGAGTCGCCCAGAAACTTTACATCGGGAGTCGGAGTAAATGTAGCGTCAGACATGTTACAAATCAGCTCGTGTGCATTTTAAATCCACTATAGACGAATTCTGCCATTAATGGCGGTTTGTTCTGGTGATATTCCTCTCCAGCGCATCCTATGCGCAAATGGAGAGCCCATGTGAGGTTTGGCTGCTATATGCCACAACGATGCGCCTGCGCTCTCAAGTGAAGACGGTCAACATAAAAAAAATGTTCCTTAAAAGATGCATTTAGCGTTTAACAACTCTGTTGAAGTTAGCTGAAATGCATGTATGAAATAACTAATTGTGCACTCTTTAGAAAACTACATAGTCAGCCATTAAAGCTGCCCCTAAACTTAGTGAGCTTTTTTTTATTTTTGCTGTGGTGCCCTGAGAGCCGTTGGGGGTTCAGTGCCTTGCTCACCTCAGTCAGGGTATTAAGGGTGGATGAGAGCACTGTGCATTCACAATCCCTGCCATAACTGAGACTCGCCAACCATTAGGCCATGACCGCAACAACATAAAGTGACATTCAAAAATGTGTGCTTAGTGTCCCTTAAGGAATAAGGAAACACTGCAATAGATAACTTTTAAATATGATGAGAACACAGTAATGCATCGTCTTGAAAATACTTTCAGAAACCAAATGTAATCCTCAATGACAAACCTGAAAGTACAGAACACATACTACCGCAGAATTACCAAGGATATGCAGTCTCCATAGAAACAGACTTTGAGTTATGTGCAAATGAATGGAGTGTGATCCCAAAACATGTTTTATGACAAAAAAAAGAAAAGCTGACACTTAACGCAGAGCACAACATGCCAAGGTTTCAGTTCATTAGATGAAAATCCAAAACACAAAGAGCACTGCACAAAGATGATAAAATGTATCTTTCAGATTTGCAGGGTGTTAATAAGCTGAACCGAAACTGACATCAGGGATGCAACATATCTGTTTCAATATTATTCCATTACAATTATACAGTGAATCAATATCATAAATGCTGGTGTGCATCTATTAAACAACCACTCCATATTACACAAGAGACACTAGCTATCAACACAAGCATAGCTGTTCACGGAGGCTTCAAGTACTGTGTGCATGATGAAAGATCTGGCTGTAGTGGAGAACACCCTCTACAGCTCCTTTCCATAAACTAATCCCATAGTCAAAGCTTTAAGCACAACTTTCATCAACATTATATAGTGCTTGCGTGGATCCTGCAGTTGGGAAAATGGATGAAGTGTGTCTAGTGACAACAGAAATGCCCTGGCTTATCTTCACCAGGTGTAAATGAATAGGGCAAAGACTGAGCCCCCACTGTGTTGGTGAGATGATCCTGTATTACAAGAAGAAAGGGGATAATACACAAAGGGAAAAAAATCCATTCACCAGGCTCCCCACTTCCCAAATCTCCCACACCTTCCCTTTCATTTGCCGATGAAATGGTCTCCCTCTGTTTCACTCTGAAACATGCTTTTCAATCAAAAAGTCATATGCTGTTTCCATAGGTCACTACATCTGCCCTTCTCCTCTGATAATATTACACTGCAAAACCCACTCCACAAGCACTTCAATCAAAAAAAAAAATGTTCTACTGTGTTCACTAATACACTTTTTGGCTTACTTTAGTTTTGAAAGATGTTGGCTGATGCGGTGATGATAAATGGAGATTGCCCTTTGTAAGTTGAAGTTCACTCGTAAAGTTTCAAGTATCTGTGGTACTGATGGTGATACGCACAGCAACAGTTTATCACTGCTAATGAAATCTGAAGTGCCCTTTTGTCACCATTTATCATAGATCTGCAGGAGACTACAGATTGCTCTCAATGTCCCAGTATCTATTATCATTAACAATTTGACTGCGCTGACATTAACGGATAGAAATACAATTTGAGCTGAATAATAAAACTACTGTCTTCTGCTTTAAAGTTATTAAACTGAACTGAGTCAAAATTGAAATGAACTTGAGATGAATAGCAGCACTATTATTTTGTTACAGCTGTGAGTGTTTGTGTGTGTGTGTGCTTTTGTTTTTGGGACATATCAGGACACAACTCAACACAGCTGTATAATGACATGGTTATGACACAGGTATTACAAGGAGAGGGTGACTTATGAGGACATAACCCATGTCCCCATTTTTCAAAATGCTTATAAATCCTACAGAATTAGTTTTTTTGAGAAAGTAAAAATGCACAAAGTTTCCTGTGAGGGTTAGGTTTAGGGGTAGGGTTGGTGAAGGGCGATAGAATATACATGTTCTACAGTATAAAAACCATTACGCCTATGGGATGTCCCCAAGTTTCATAAAAACAAACATGTGTGTGTGTGTGTGTGTGTGTTGAAATGTTGGGACTTGCAAGATGTTTCTTAAAAGTATTTACAGAAAATAATGTCTTTAGCCATGATATGCAGAAATGATAGATGATGCCAAAAATTGAAACACAGATCTATTCTGAGACAGGAAAATGCTACATGCAAATAATACAATGCAACTAACCATATATTCATCCCTAGGATAAAATAAACAGGCATGTATCTTTTAGTGCACCAAATATAGCTCCATATGATGTTTTGATACAAAAACATTTGTCACTTAGTACAATCTAGCCAAATCAAGCAGAAGGCAACATCGACAGTTTGTGTGGCATGACCTCATCCTCAAAGAATAAATCAAAATTCTAACAAATAAATAAATAAAGCATATTATGACAGATAAACATATGTCTCCTTCTTAGTGATTTAGTAGCAGTGAACAATTCATAGAGACCATGTGAATTAGAACACAACCTTATTAATACTGTCTACTGCCAAATTTATAAAAACTCTCCAAATTATCTGATAATGAATGAGATTATTGGGGTCACAAACCAGTATTTTGTTATCAGTTAGATATGATATTATATTTAAGTCATGTTAGATACTGGGTTTGAATTAGAATTCTAAGACTAAAACGAATGAAGTAAAATAAAAAAAATAAGAAATGGATGAATAGGAAATAAAAAAAGAAGAATAATATTAAATTTGATGCACTGAGTGCAGAGACGTATTGCAAGCTGAAAAGGCAAGAATGAAAGTTATTTATAGGTTCTGTGTGGGACTTTTTGGTACATTGAGAATGGACCTATTGGTCATAAAAGTACAAAGAATTTAAATCACTGGTAGATGAAAGTTAGTAAGTTAAAGCAGTAAGACTTATATATAACTTATAAAGACCTGTGTGTAAAACACAACTCTTTTACCATGATGAAAATAAAAGGTATTATAGGGCATGTTGGGCAATATTGATTCTTCATACAGCCTGCTCTGAATGGCTACTCAATTTTTTTTTTTTTTTTCAGCTGAATGTCTTTGTTTTATTTTTCTTTAATAATGCCACTTTAGCGTGGCAGTTATATTGATTCACCTAAATGTCACATCAGCAGAATGTCTCGTGTAGAGGACATTATCTTGGACACACCGCTCCTTCCAGATAGACAGTCAAACAGGAAATTTCTGCAATTATTGAGTCGTAGGCAAAATCCGGATATGCTTATTAAATGTCATTCTTTATTATGTCCCATACACAAACAGACAAAGAGCCCTACACTCTGATAATTTGCCTATGAATCCATAACAGCATTTTCGGTATTCTGATATCAGTCTCAAAGAATAAAAAGAAAATGGTTTTCTTTTCTTCACCACTGACATTGTTGTTTGATTAAGAAGAGGACCCAATTTTTTTTCTCAAGGATATTCTTATTTGTGTGCAGCATACAGCAGGACCTCACATTTTAAGAATTAATCAACAACGTCTGGAGGGAATAAATGACTAATCATGAACAACGAGAAAAGAAAACTCATGTCAAAGGTCATCAGACTTGCATTGAACTGCTATAACCTTTTCAATGTGACAGACCATGAAAAGGTTCAGTTAAGACCTTTGCTTCTTATCAACTATAGTGATAACTACAGAATAAACAGAACACATGCCTGGCAATGGCTGCATGATTGAAAAGTTGCTGCTTCTATCCATTTCTTGCAATTTATGGCAGCATGTAGATTATATATACATATGTAGATTATATATACATGTTGCCTTGTACCTACATGTGCAGTGACAATAAAGTTGAATCTAATCTAATCTAATCTAATATTCTTCTCCCTTGATAATATTTTCTGTTCCTATACCTGTGATAATTCAGGTGTGATTGTATTATTCTGAATAGTGTTATAAAACCTTGTTTTCAATTTTATATATAATAACACATAATTGTTAATAGGGTTTGATAATACAATACAGAATAATATTTTTAAAAAATCATTTTTTTTTCAAATAAATGTTTATATAGACTTTACATGAATCAATGAATCCTGAAAATAATGTATCAAAATTTACACAAAAATTTTTAAGCTACACAACTGTTTTTAACATTAATAATAAGAGTAGCAATGTGTGTGTGTGTGTGTGTGTTTCAACATTTTATAATTATACATATGATTGATACATATAATTAATAAATTATAATGTATTATTTATTTACAAACACACACACAATTATATATAATTTCATAGGTCTGATTATTAATTTTTTGTACAAAACCATAAAAAAGTTTAAAGGTTTCAAACTGCAGACAGACAATAAAGGTAGGTAAACTTCATACAAAAGAGTAGAGAAAAATAATAATTTTAGAATATTTATCCTAAGGTTGACAATCAACATTTTCTGAAGGTTAAGCACCTCCTTCGACTGACCTTCTACTAAACATTCATTGTTGAGAGTTTTTCTTTTTTTGTTATAACATGGGGATGGATTTTAGTTTCTTGATAAAAAAATCCAGGATCATTAAACCTATAACATGTAGTCTTAGACCTGTCTGCCTGATCACACTGTGCTGGAAATGAAGGTGCTGATGTATCATGATCATCATATCACATCTGAGGGAGTGCAATTATACAGAGTTATGCTGCTAATGAAACTCTATGAGATCTTGTGTGTTAATGTGCATTGACTGTTGAGCACAAATGAGATACTGTATGTCCTCCAAAATGAATGTATTTTTCTTATTCAAACATGTACAGTACACTATGTGCATAGACAAACATGAACTCTTAAAAAGAAACTATGGCAACCTCACAACCATTTGTCCACGCCAGTTGCCTGAGCTTTTTTGCTTAAAAACAGGATTTTGGTCTGAATACCGCATCAAAAAATATCTTAATCTGTATTCAAAAGATGAATGAAGGCCTAACAGGTTTGGAACAACATGAGGGTGCGTAATTAATGACAGAACTAACCTTTTAAGGAGGAATTGACTTTTTGCTATTGTGAATTATGCAAGGGACGAAATCAAGAATGGCACTAATGTAGGAAAATTGATGCTCTTACCTTTTATTGATGGCTCAGGGTGAGATGGATGATGGCAGGGCAGTGAACAACTTAAAGCTGAAAACAATGAATTAAATAATGAGAAAATTATTACCACTGGACTGTAACACATTTGAAGAGCTTTATCTAATAAAAATTCAACTTATAACCATATTTCTATTCATAGATTACTTTTGTTAGGTTAGCTCATTGTTGCTTTCTAAAGGAACAACTTTAAAAATATAAATGAAAATAAATGAATGAATATATAGATATCTAGTTAGATAACTACTAGACAAATCTTAGAGATATAATAACAGTGGCTTTGCATAAAGTTATTTTAAGGCTCTAATTTGTCTGTTCTATATAAAATTAGCTCCATCTTTCCAGGCTTTTCTGAACATGCTATTGACAATTTGTCCCAATATTTCCATCTGTCCTCTTTACAGTGCCAACTGAGAATGATTCATGACCAGATTTTGCCTAGAAACCATGACAAATGTGTGTGCAGTTCTATATAGCCTCTTTCTCCCTCAAAATTAAAGGTGCTGTATGTTTCTGACTCTGCTAAAGCATAAAAATACCATAATATGTTTGCAGATATTTAATAAACATGCTAAGTTAACATAGCCTACTTGTTTATCTGAAAAACAATGCTACAGTCAATTATTCTCTTTTTTTTAAAATGTGCGTCTCGGGTCGGAATCTTGGTCTCTGTTTTGGTATGCAAAATGTCTCTTTGCTTTAATGAACCTCTATATTTAGTTGATTGACTTATGGTGCAATTATTTTCTCTTCACACACAACATTCAGAACATAATGACCTTTAGCTGACTCCAAAAAATTTAATATTAAATAAAAAGCAATTGAAAAACAATTGACAATTACATGAACCCATATAAGACCGTCACCGAGTGACGCTGCTGAACTCTATGGGGTTTCCACTCACAGAAATGTAATGTCGCACACCGCTCCATTCACAGTCAAATCACAAAATCACACACTGATTAGGTCTAACAGCATTTCATTCTCTTTAGTACTTCTGTGGACAACTCAACTCCAACTGGATTACTGCTGAGTTTTATTACACGCTGGTCAAGACAATGCATCACCTAAGACCACCAAGGAAATACAAGTTTAGATTTTTATTAAGGTTATTCAAGCTGGACAGAGTTGCATTTGTTGTTTGCTTGGTTAAAATAAACAGAGTAAATAAATATAATTTCCATTTTTCCCATTTCTGAGTGTTCTTAAAGGAATAGTTCACCCAAATTAAAAAGTTTCTGATGTACTTTCAGACCATCCAAAATGTAAAAGGAGTTTGTTTCTTCTTTGTAAAATATTTGGAGAATATTCACTGGAGGAATAATTATTATGGATAGAGGACAGTTTGAAGTTAAAACATCAATGATTGATTTGTTTCTTACAAACACACAGCTTTTCACTTCACAAAATGTTAACCGACGGACTGGAGCCGTGATTTCATCTACATTATCATGCTTGACCACTGTGTGAGTAAATGTGCAGCAAATTTTCATTTTTGTTGAACTAATCCTTGAAAGCATTCTTCATTGAAACTATGTAGTCCTATAAATCTAGAATTTCTACCTCATTGACAGGATTTCAGATTAAAAATGACATTGTTGATTGTTTTATGCTATAAAATGATGCTATAAAATGATAGACAGTATCTCCTGATCACAACTGAAGAGCATCTTGTGCTTCTTACACCTCTCTAACCTTTTGCTTGTTTCCTCTCTCGCTTGTGGAGCTATGGGTTTATGATCGTCTATGAGATTATATCAACTTATCTTACATTCTCTTGAGCCAGCGCCAATACTAATCCCGTTCGGAGAGCCCGAAGGGGAATATAACCGAGGGAGTGGAATGGGGTCCGTAATCATAGCAGAAATCAGTTCCTGAAAAACTGTAAATTACACACAGTAATGGGATCCTACATTGCATTTTATAGATTGGTCTACAAAATTACACAAAGCATGGTGAATTGATAAAACTATGGGAATCTATATCAAGCATGAAGTGTGCATGCAAACATCACTCTTATGCTTTTCACTGAATTGTTACAGGATTTAATTCTTATTCATGATAACTTACGAAAAAAGGTTTTTAGTTTCACCTTGAAACTTGTCATTCAGACAAAGGAAAAGGAAAAGTTCCTGTACATTTTTTTTTTAAAGTGCACTATATTAGGCTGCAATAATCCTATTACAGTTACAATAAAAAAAAATAACATTAAAATTGGTTCAAAAAAGCTAACACAAATGTGTGAGAACATAATCACTCAGTCCTGCTGGCCTGGAGGGGTCATCTTAAGTGGTTAATCATGGTCCTAGGAAAAAAACACAGACGTTATGAAGGTGTCTAGATCTGTTTACTGCCTTGCAGGTGCTTGATCCTGACAGAGACAGATAGCTAAGAAGGAAGCACAATAACACGTGTTATGTGAGATGAAACTAAATAAATGTTCTTGCTTTATCCTGTTTTTCAGTGCCAAATGCGCCATCTATTGGTGCTTGTTATAAATGGCACCTTGATTCATGTTGTTGATATTTATGCAGAGCTGCAATTAGTGGAAAAAAAAATTACTGGAACTTTTCCTTTTCCTTTTCAAGTCACTTGGAATACAAATTCTGCTTCACTTCCTGTCTCCGGAGGTACCTTCTTCTGAACAAATTTTTGAAGGCAGCATAGATGTATTCTTCGCTGCCTTTGATATCCCACAATTTTGTGCATTCCATTCCATAATGATTGGCATAAAAAAATAATAAAAAAAAATAAAGATGGCGTCTGAAAGTTGCGTTTGGTGGTCAGTTTGTGTGTAAATGTATTTTTCTGATTTGCACTTTTAATGTTATTTCTAGCGAGAATTCCAAACAGCATTACATGTCTTTACAGTACTTAAAAAATAGAGGTTTAACGGATAGATTTTTTTATTTGTGTACTTTACAAAAAAGAAATGAGAAGCACCCACTGATCTATATATATTATAGATCAGTGGAAGCACCCCAGGTAGAGCGTGACGACACAAACACGCTGCTGACACAGTAAATATTGAGCTTCCTGCGCCCTCTACAGGTTAGACTGGTTCGGCGATCAGCTGTCAATCTGCGGCTGCTGGTGCTTGATGCGTCCACTGTTACTCCAAAATGCAGGCTCACGAGATCCGAAAGCAGAAAACCAACATGGTTGAGTGAGGATGAGACTTCCCAGCTCTGTCCTTGTGTCCGTCTCTTTGTTTACGGCCGAGACGACGGCTGCTCTGTATCTGAGCAGCACTTATCACTCCGCTGGTGATCAGATTTGGCAGTGTTTCACGCTCCTCTTCACGCTTGTGCCATCCGTGCTGGTGCAGCTCACACTGATCTTTATTCACAGAGACCTGAGCAGAGACAGACCTTTAGTGCTGCTGCTTCATATATTACAACTAGGACCAGTAATAAGGTAAGTGGCCAATATGCGACTGTCCCTCGGTGTATTTGGATGCGCGTCTGCTTATCACAAACCTGTGGATGGGAATTATCAATCCACGTAATTGATTACGATATAAACAATGTTTATTGTGAGCGAATACACATAATGAAGGTGTGTGTGTGTATGGTTCGGCTTTAGGGCTTAAGGATTCATGTCCCTAGGACTTTCCATAAAATGCATCAGTTTCATTTTTGATAAGGTGATTTTAAATAGTATCATATGAGCTGTTAACATTCTATTGGACAAAAATATAATCTATGTTTCGATATGACTACAGCTTTTAAATTAAGTAACAGTGTTGACTGCTCCGATAATAGTTATAGCCTCCAGTTTATTATTAGCACTTTTTTCAGGACCATGACATTGCACAGTTTATAAGATAAAGAATATAATGGTAATAATATTACCATATCCAGTTTTCATGAACAAATTATTTACTGTACAAAGTAATGTTAACAGAACTATAAAAAAGGCACTTCACCTGAAGAATAGATGATGATGTCATTCCCTTTTTTAAATGTTAAGTGATTTTTCTAGTCTTTTGTCTTAATGTTCTTAATATTGTTAACTGGGCATATCACATAATGGGAATATACATTTTATAAATATACATAAATCACACATACACACACACTATATATATATATAGAGAGAGAGAGAGAGACAGAGAAAATCCAGATTTTTTATCACAATGTGTACAGATTAAATTGTACTTGAAAAAATAAAATAAATGTGTAACAGATAAATTTAATAATGTGGTTGGTGTGCTAAAATGGCTGTAATTTGAAAAGTTGGTGTCAGCTTTTCATTGATAAAGTCATTCTTTTATACATATATTCATGGGGTACATAAAAGTTACCCATTTTGCGAAATGACCCCTTTGCAAATTATGTTGCTGTAGGAGTTTTCTTGCTGTGTAATTACACTTCAAACTGTTATTTGTTTTCCATGTACCGTGCCAGTGCCACAAGCCATTTATGGACAATTTGTGGCTTGAAATGATTTATTATTATATAAATTGGTGTTATTGACAGCTTCAATTCCAGTCCAGGCTTCAAAGTGAACTGTTCCATCTCTATCGGCCTGTGTTTTTGCATTGATCATGTGTATAATTGAAGCATTGATATTTCCTTTTCTAATAGTAGAGTTTAGCAACACGACCTGGACCAGCTCATTCAGATAAAGCCCAGCAGTGTTTCATTCCTGTGTGATTCATGTGTAATTCACTTGTTTAATTCCCTGAATTAGTGTGAATGGCCTGTGAAGGCTCTCTTGGCCATCTCTTAACACACTCTCATGAGTCTCATTATCATCAAGGTTGCCTGCACCCTATTATTATAAAATAGCAAGGCCGTTGTCAAGGTTAGGCATCGGGAATACTCACTCAAACTTTGGCACCTACTACCTGTCCTGTAAGACCTAGTCTCTGCATTTTAAATCAATGAGATGAACATATCAGTCGCTGAGGCCTTACAAAAGCTGTCCTCAGATAAGCTAAAATGCTGGTGAGCTTTCATTGAATTTAGTGCAATTCTATGAACTGTTGCATTGTCCATTGTCTATGAATCGATATCGAATCAACGTCATTTAAAAAGAAAAGATTAATCGAAAAATCGATTTTGTTGCCCAGCCCTAATAAACACATTTAATTTCACCAAATATACAAAATAATGTTATTTTGTAGCAACGCCATATGACCCCTTTAACCAATCATTTATCCAAACAATAAAACTTTTTATTCTTTTAGGTGTCTGGATGCTTTCTGCATCTATGGTAGTTCTGGACAGGTGGAGGAGCCGTATGTCACCATCACCCGTAAGAAGCAGATGCCCCGGGAAGGGCAGACCGAGGAGGTGGAGCAGGAAGTGGGGCAGGCGGAGGGCAAGTTAGTCACCCACCGGGCTGCTTTCGCCAGGACCTCGGTCATACAGGCCTTCCTGGGTTCTGCACCCCAGCTCACGCTGCAGCTCTACATCTGTGTGCTGCAGAAAGGGGTGTCCGTCGGTAGAGGTTAGAACACACACACACACACACACACAGTATCAAGTACATTCTTACACACCTAAAATAGAGCGCTGCTGGAGATGTGCAGAGTTTAGCTCCAACCTTAATCAAACAAACCTACCTGTGATTTTCTAATGATCCTGAAGACATTGATTAGCAAACTGTGTTTGATCAGGGTCAGAGCTAAACTCTGCAGGAAAGTGGATCTTGCGAGCCACATTTGAGGATCACTGCTCTAGAGCATAACTAAGACATTTTTTAATTATTATTTTTTATTTTGTTATCTGGGCTTGTGAAGTACAGCCCCCAAAGTCTTAGCATTTCCTATACACTGTTTTTTTATACCAGGAAGTAAAGTTTTAGGATTTTAGCATTTCAGATTACATAAACTGTTACATTCTGCACTATTTTTAGGTCATTATCAAGTTATTATATTTGTGAAACTGATCATGTGAATTCCTTTTTGCAGTTTGTCAGATGTTCTTGGTTTCAGGTTATTCTGAAATTCATGTACATAAATTAAGACTTCATCCAGATTGTTATAATAATAATTAAAATGTAAAATGTGTATTATATTACAAAAAAAGCAAAATGGTCTCATTTGTACCCCACTGTATATTGTAGACAGCTTAGGTATTTGCAAGCTGTTATTTGGTGTAATGTGAATTTTACTCTCCACCCATCAACTGTTACTCTTCACTGAATATTAAAAATGATAGACCCAACTGTGCCTCGCAGATATGTAGTCATCCGCTCGACATGAAGAATGTGTTGTCAACCTTGCAGTCTTTCATTGAAAGCAGTATTGCAAATGGAAGTTCATAATGGACAGTAAATCAGTCTGACCCCATTACCCATGAGGCATAGAGTAATGATACGGTGACTGACTTTAGATCAGATGGAAGGCTGGGAGAGGCCATATGTTTGCACTGCTGGTGGATTTGGGCCTTCAGGGTATCTGCTTTTGTTATCCTTTATTACTAAACAACAATAGTAAACAACACAGTAAAGTATGTAACCGAATGGTAACATGTTGTGCACCACAGTAATGGAGTCCTAAACTAAATAAAAATAATACTAAATAAATGACTTGATAAAACACAATTTTCATTAAATTTAGTCCTGAATTATTTTTTTTCCTACGTGTTATTTTCTCTATTTTATTTAACATAATTTTTATTCTGTCATTTATTTTTACATTTATTTATATATTTATTAAATGCATTAATTTTTTTTATTTATTCATCCCCACATGTTTTTATTTCCATGATTATTAATTTAGAAATATTTGTTTTGATTTTCTGTGTGCAACATGGAAATGAGGGAGGTAACAAGTCATTTATTTATTTATGCATTTTATATTTATTTATTCCATATTTATGTATTTATTTCCATATTTATTTATACATTTATTTATTTTTACTCTTCTGTGTGCAGCTTGGAAATGGGTTAGATATCATTTCTTGATGTAAAATAATATATATTTCTGCATATTAGGGCCTCCACACCCAGTAGAGTACTTTATTCCACTTATCTGATGCAAAAGCTTTCAGTTGCTTTTTACCACAAAGTATGTTTATATTGGATTTAATGTAATCATTTTTCATTCTTTTTGCTCTCTGCCAGGTACACTGATGGTCATTTCCCTTCTCTCAATTGTATATGGAGCCCTACGCTGCAATATTCTTGCCATAAAGATACGTTACGATGATTATGAAGTCTCCGTGCGTCCATTGGCATACCTGTGTGTGTTTCTGTGGCGAGGGTTTGAGATCGCCACACGCGTGACCGTTCTGGTCCTCTTCAGCTCTGTGTTGAAGGTATGGGTGCTTCCAGTGGTGTCGGCCAACTTCATCCTGTTCTTTCTGCACCCGTGGGTTCTCTTCTGGAGCAGCCGCTCTCCATTCCCAGAGAACATCGAGAAGACATTGACCCGTGTCGGGACCACTATTGTCCTCTGCATGCTGACCTTCCTGTATGCCGGCATCAACGTGTTCTGCTGGTCTGCCGTGCAGCTCAGATTGAATGACCCTGACCTGATTGATAAGGGTCAGGCATGGAGGCGCCTCGCTGTGTATTATTCCCTCCGTTTTGTGGAGAACACAGGGCTGACTTCGATGTGGTACGTCCACCGGACTGAGATCTACCAATTGGTGGATGTCCCCGTGTTAGAACTGTCGCTGTTGTTGGGTTACGCCACAGCTGTGTTCTTTATGTTGCTCTTTTACCAGTTTTGCCACCCATGCAGGCAACTCTTCTCATCCAGTCCAGCCCAGGGCTTTTGGGAGTGCTGTGGACCCCTCTGCCTGCTCCGTGGGACGCTTTCCCAGTCTGGCTCCGAGAGGACCAAGCCATCAGGGGAAGACGTTGGTGATGATCCACCCAGCGTTAACATAGGGGACATTGGGCAGAGTTTGTGCGGCGCAGTGTGAGCAAAGCGCAAGTTTTTTGTACAACAAACGTTAATGTGGTCTGATGTTGTTTTGGACCTCACTGATATTCATTGCATGGACAAAAACAATTCTCTTATATGAAATATTTTCTCTTGCGTTCCAAAGAATTAAAAAAATAATAATAATTCCATTTGGATCATGAGAGTGAAGAAATGATGACAGTACCTTTACCTCATGAAATGCCCTTTAAGGATAAAAAGGGAGGAATTAAATTAAAATGTTAGAGTTCTGCCATGATACTTAATGGTGAAATGGAAAAGTCAACATTTGTTGAACTTTGAGATGAATATACTTATACTTGTTTTGTTTACAAGGCAAGTGAGCCAGCATGTATCACTGAAGTGCACGTGAAATTCCCTAATATGATGGAACCGCTGCTTTTGTCATGTGATGTGGGAGCACTTTGTCCCTCGTTCGGTGTTGGTTTTAAGAATGTCATAGCTTCCATGCTCTCTGTGTCTGGATTATTTAAAGCAAATAATTTTTTTTTTATTATTATTATTTGTTTGAATGATAAGCTGTTAATATTTCCACCACCTTGAAGCCATTGCTTTCTGAAAAATGTCTGACAACCTCTCAGGTTCATTAGTAATAATTTATTCTAGTTTATATTATCTATTACTCTGTTCATACTGTGTATAAGACTGAAATAAGTTCTGATAGGTCATATTAGAGTTTCCCATCATATGATTTGATATGGCCTAAATTCAAGCAATTCAGAATTGCTTTCAAAATGTAAGGACTTTTGGATCGTGATAATTTTTTTTGGACATTTGGGTTGCCAGGACCTTCGTAATCCTGCAAAGTAGAATTAAATTTATTGTTTTTCCATTCTTTGTTTACACTCCTGTTTTTGAACTTGTATCATCTGGGGTCCTCGTTTACACATTATTTTCAGATTTTTCCTACAAAAAGTAAAAAGAAAAAAAAAAATATTTTCATTGAGGGCAGTAGATGATTGTATTCTAACTTTACTGCCCCCCAGTGGGGAGACGAATGCTTTGAGTTTCTTCATTCTGCAAGACTTTGTGATCAGGTTACATCTGGAAACTCCCTTAAAATTTGTCCTTCAGCACTGTATAGATCGCCTCACTGCTTTTGATATGCGCAACTCTCAGCCAAACCCATGAAAAAAAAATAAAAAAAATAAAGGAGAATGATATGTGGTGCATGAAGGTACACACGGTTTATTTGTTTTCAGTTTTTCCAGTTTTCCTTGTTATTTATTTAGAAACATTTCTGATAACTTCAGTTAAAACCCAATGCTTCAAGAGAAAGATAGTAACAAATGCAGGAAAATTATGTAAATCATATAACCATATTACAACTAACATAAAAAAAAAACACTAGATGACAGACTAAACAATAAAGCAGGAAGAGAACTGAGAGATCCTCTGACCATCCACTTCAGGTTAAGGACCGTTGCTTGATGTTTTCTCATGGGCTCACAGTTGTGACGATATTTCCTGATTTACTTCTCTGCTTCATATATCAAATCCCTTTTTGTCTTGTGGCTTTCTTCAAAATCTTTCATCCTCACTTCACTTCATCTTTTCTTTCTCCACATTTCAACATCATGGGGAACTTTGCTGCAAATGAAGGACTTTCCATTTTTGTTATTGTAAGCTATGCTTTTATTTTTGGTTTCTTAAACTGAAATAACCTTTAAATTCTTTTTACAATCTTTATAATCTTTGGGCTTTAAAGTTCTTAATTGTTTTTAATTGTGTTGTGTGTGTGTGTGTGTTCGGCTCTATACTTTATATAATTACTTCATCAGTCTGCAAAACGTCTCAAACACCATTCATTCTGTTTTTCAGCTGGTATGGCTTGGCATCAATGTGTTTCTCTTTGTGCACTTTTACTTGGCATTTCTGGTTGAAAGATACTATTATACTAGAGTCATCCTTGGGGTAAGTGTCAGATCATTTATACATTTTAAACAAATAATTTATTCAATAATATACAAATATAATGAATGTATTTTATTTTTTGTAAATTATTATATTGATGTAACTGCTTTTTTTAAATGTATGCTGTATAATGTGTAGTTAAATATAATATCAAGACACACTCCAGTGTTAATTATATAAAATGTATATTTTCACTTTAATTTCATATTTGTATATTGCACTCAGCTAGTGTATTGTTAGATTCTACTCAGAACTGAGAAAAGTACAATGTTATATGTTGGCCTATATATTGTTACATTATATCTCTATAAGTACAGTTTTTTAATGAATCAGTGAATATGTTGTTTAGAGATTAAAATGGGAAATGAAAATTCTCTATGGCTCATTCTCTCTCTCTCTCTTTCTAAGCATGCTCTCTCATGGGCCAGAGCTCCAGCTGCATGTCTGAATTTTAACTGCATGTTGATCCTGCTGCCCATCTGCAGAAACCTGCTCTCGTTCCTGCGCGGATCCATACAGGTCAGGAAAGGAGCAACAGAGCGAAAGTGAAAGGCTTATCCACTTCAGGTAATGAAAAGTGAAAAAGCCTGAATCTCCTCATTAATGGTGTGTGTGTGTGTGTGTTTGTGTGTGTGTGTGTGATCACAGTACTGTAGCCGCACTGCAGCCCGTCAGCTGGACAGAAACCTTACTTTCCACAAACTAGTGGCCTACATGATTGCCCTCCACACAGGTACAGTAAGAAAGAAACGTCCACATAATTTACACTTTTGAACATATATATCACTGGGGCAGTCCTCTTTCAAAAGGTAATAACATGTACTTTTACACTACTAATATGTGGGGATATATGAGTTACAAATATGTGCCTTGTTCCACCTCAGTGACAGTTTTATTTTTCTTCGAAAAGTATTTTTGATATTTTAAGGATAAATTACTGTAAGCCTTGCATTTTCTTCCAGCCATCCACATCATAGCTCACTTGTTCAACTTTGAGAGGTTCATGGATTCCCAGCTTATGATCAACAGCAGTTACCTCCCTTACGTGCTTTCTCAGATTGGCAACAATGACAACAGATCCTACCTGAATCCTATCAGAACCAATGAGACGGTGAGTCTTTCCAGACCAGTTTTGCAAGGTTTTAACTAATTTCAGTAACTCACATTAGTTTATAACTTTCACAGTCTCAGTGTTAACAGAAGTTGCCTTCAGAACCCTGACTCTGAAGCAGCACCCCGTTTATTATGCAAGGAACCTCTGATTTCACTTCAACCCCACAGGAAAAAACCCTCCCACTTCCGCCCACGGTTACATCACATAACCATCATGCTGCTGCCGCTGTTGTGATCACGCGATTTAAAAAAATTCAGTTGCCATGGTGTTGCTTTGATGACCCAGAGGACAATAGCCAGAAATAGAACACAGAGGGGATGAGAAGCCCATGATCATAACAAAACATTTATAGTGCCATGTTGAAATACAACCAACACACACTTCCTATGACTGATATGAAAAATCATCAGAGACAGCCGCTATGACATATTTGATCAATTTTGTGGCTTAGGGTAAAATATATAAATTAATAAAATGAAAATATTTTTTTTAATAAAATGATGCCTATATTACAACTACACACAATCTCTGCAGTATATACACTACCGTTCAAAAATTTTTACCATTTAAAATTATTAATTTCTATTTTAATATACTTTTAAATGTAATTTATTCCTGTGAATGCAAAGCTCAATTTTCAGCAGTTATTACTCCAGTCTTTAGTATCCCATGATCCTTCAGAAATCATACTAATATGTTGATTTGGTGCTCAAGAAACATCTATTATTAGCAGTTGTGAAAACTGTGATCGTTTTTTTTTTTTTCAGGATTCAAAAGTTCAAAATAACATAATTTATTTGAAATACATATATTTTGTATAATTATAAATGGTCACTTTAAAATCATTTCATATGTCCTTGCTGAATAAAAAGTATTAATTTAAACGAAACTTGCTGCCCCAAAACATTTGAATGGTAGTGTAATGGTAGTCTGAAATTGCACAGTTCAGATATTTGCACACTGCTTTATCTTTGTTTTTGTTTTCTTAATATAATGATTGTTTAATGTAAAACATTTTGAGTAATGTTTCATGTTGTCATTTTTGTATTTGTGACTTTCCAGAACCCAACCATAGTGATGTTTACTACTATAGCAGGACTAACAGGGGTGGTCATCACCCTCGCCCTCATCCTCATCATCACCTCCTCCATGGAGGTCATCCGAAGGTCATATTTCGAGGTGTTCTGGTTCACCCATCACCTGTTCATCGTCTTTTTCATTGGTTTGGTGCTACATGGAGTCGGGTTAGGGTTTTTGATCAATTAATATTATTCTTTTTTTTTTTTTTTTTTTTTTTTTTAACTAAAACTATTTAATTTAAATGTGCTTATTTTGAATAAACAAATGCATTAGTAGATGTAAATAATTTAATCTATACTTTCATTCAGCAAGGTGCATCTTATTGATGATCTTATTATCATGCATTATTTATGCACTAACATTGTGTGTGTCTCTGTGTAGGCGTATTGTGCGAGGCCAGACTCTAGAAAGTGTAAAAGTACACAACCCAGATGAATGTCACAGCCGGTTCGAGACCTGGGGAAAGAATGGTACCGACTGCCCAGAACCTGTCTTTGCTGGGAATCCCCCGATGGTATATCCTAAAATAATCACAAATACATCTAGCATTTCTTTAATCATTGTGATGCATCTCAAAAACATGTACTTCCTTTTACAGACATGGAAGTGGGTGGTTGGCCCCATGATTCTATATGTATGTGAGAGACTGGTGCGCTTCTATCGCTCTCAGCAGAAAGTGGTTATCACCAAGGTTAGTCAGTCAAAATTTGATTAGGCCCCAATGGATTTCTTCCCCTCTTACTGTATTGCGTCACTTTACAGGTTGTGATGCACCCATCCAAGACCCTTGAGCTGCAGATGAAGAAGAAGGGCTTTAAGATGGAGGTCGGTCAGTATGTTTTCATCAAGTGCCCGTCCATTTCTCAGCTGGAGTGGCATCCCTTTACCTTGACCTCTGCCCCGGAGGAAGACCACTTAAGCGTGCATATCCGAATTGTTGGAGATTGGACACAAGCCCTTTATACGGCCTGTGGTGGTGACAAAACCGTGGTGCAGGATGCTTGGGCACTACCAAAGTAAGATTAAAGTGACAGATTAATAATTAAAAGGAGTCTGTCAGCATTTACTCACCTTAATGTTGTTCCAAAGCTATATGAATTTCAATGTTGTTTTGGACCCCATTGACTTTCATCGTATGGACAAGAATTTTCTTTAAAACATCATCTTCAGAAGAATCACACAAGGCTGAATTAATGATGATAAAAAGCTTGTTTTTGGGTGAACTGTATTTTTTAATCTGAGTATCTTGAATAACAGATGTAGTGCTTGTAATAGTACTAGTCCCTTTTTACAAGTCTCACTTGTAAAAAGGGAAAATATCTGTGCAAAAAGGGATATGAATGTACAATCATAGTTGAGAAAAAGAGAAGTGTGGAGATGCTGGGTTTCTGGTGAGAAGTTGGTAGGCAATATGTTGATTGCAACATGACTGAATTTTTCTTTCTATTTCTCCTTATATGTTTCCTAATTTCTTCCTCCTGCAGTAGAGAACTGAGAGAATACAAATGAATAACTTATCACGTTTATAAATGATAAGTGAACAACACAATGCTCAGTTATTTCTTTGGAACGTCCTGTAAAGGATGCGTTTGCTAGTCTTTTGTGCATAATGTCTGTTTTTCTCTGTGTAGGGTGGCTGTGGATGGGCCTTTTGGGACGGCCAGCGAGGATGTCTTTCGTTATGAAGTCGTGATGCTGGTCGGTGCTGGTATTGGTGTGACACCTTTCGCTTCTGTTCTGAAGTCTGTGTGGTACAAACACGTCCAGGAGAACAAAAATGTCTTCACCAAAAAGGTGATATACAGCACTAAGTTTAGCTATTCAGGCTTTGAATGACAGAACAACATCTTTTGTTTAATGTCTTTGCAGATGCCATGTTTATTTCGTAGTTTTATTCATTAAAGCTCATAAATTTCAGCTTTAGGATGATAGCTTTTAAAGCAACACTGTGTAACTTTTTCTGTGTTCACAATTTGAATGTAATGCAAATATAATGGGCGAGTACATCCGAAATAACCCACGGTACATTTAAATTAAGTGATTTTTGTGTACTATTGTAGCCTGTCCAGGTCGTCACCGCTGCGGAGTAACACATACCTGCGTGAATCGGCATAGACGGAAACTTGGAGAAGTAGTTCCGGTTAGAATGTTCTTCCGCGGCTGGCGTGCTGTTCTGTTTATTAACCGTTAGAGCGCCAAAATGTACTGTGTTGCTTTAAAGCTGCGGTAGGGAACTTTTGACGCTCTAGCGGTTAATAAACAGAACTGCTTGCGCCTTGCGGAAGAACATCGTTGCCGGAACTACTTCTCTCTGTTTATGTCTATGAAGAATCACAAAGGTACTGGGTTACTCCGCCGCGGTATCCCCGAAGCAATTTAAAATAGTCAGAATATAAACACTTACTATAGGTGCACCCTAGTGATTCAGGACAAGCCAAAAACACGGTTTGGAAAATGGATTTATGGTGTACTCGCTTATTATATACATTTTTCTACATTTTGAACACAAACAAAGTTATGGACCACAGCTCTGATTGGTTATTTTTTACCGGGAGCGATGGAGTTTCTGCAAATGGCAATAGGACCACTGGGAGGAGACAGAAGAGCTTGATTTTTTTCACAGATTATCTGTCTCATATTCTACTGTCAGGACATAATGACAGGTTTAATAAATATGTAAAAAATATTTTTTTTACAAAAGTTCCCTACAGCACCTTTAAGGCAAAATACTACAGGCGAATATGGTAACAATTGTAAGTAATTGATATCACCAAACTGCTAAAGTTGAATATAATAAAATAAACAATTAAATGTGTATTTGTTTACTTTTCACTGGTCTGCAAGAAGTCAAGTTATGGAAGCAAAATAGCCTAAAATCTCAAAATTGACGAGAACCTCAGAAAACAGCGGGTTAGTCTGTGGTGTCAGTTCATACATATGTTAGCTAAACATTTAATGTTCTGACCATTGACCTCTGCAGATCTATTTCTATTGGCTGTGTCCGGAGACACAGGCTTTCGAATGGTTTGCAGACCTTCTGCAGAGCTTGGAAAGACAGATGATGGAGAAAGACATGAGCGATTTCCTCAGTTACAACTTTTATCTAACGCGCTGGAAGGATGCTGAGGTGGGCGAAAAGACTTGCTTGTTAAATGACACTGTGAACTATTTTGAAAAAAGAAATACTTCGGCACTCATACTTTTGATAACTGTTTAAAGGCGGCCCATTGGAGAGTTCAATATCAGGCGGAAGATGATCCCATTACTGGGCTTAAGCAGAAGACTCGGTACGGCAAACCCAACTGGGACAAAGAGTTCAGCACCATCTCTACCCAACACCCAGGGTATGTAGAGTGTGGTAAATAACAGCAGGGATAAGGCTTTCTACTCTTCCTGTGCATTAATAACTAGTATTTTTTCATCTTCTTTCAGTTCAAAAGTAGGCGTTTTTCTATGTGGTCCTACGGCTTTGGCCAAAGCTCTGGGGAAGCAGTGCATTTCACACACTGAATCTGGAACTGAGTTTATATTCAACAAAGAAAACTTCTGATGTGCTCCAAAGTGTGTCTACTGAAAAAACAGTGAAAAATCCACTGCAAAAGATATTCAGACTTGTTTTCAATATATTGTTTCTTGATTAATTGTCTCACTGCAATGGCAGATTTTTAAAGTTTCTATTTACTATACTTAATGAAATTATTAAAGGGGGGGTGAAATGCCATTTCATGCATACTGAGTTTTTTACACTGTTAAAGAGTTGGATTCCCATGCTAAACATGGACAAAGTTTCAAAAATTAAGTTGTACGTTTGAAGGAGTATTTTTATTCCCAAAAACTCCTTCTGGTTTGTCACAAGTTTCGGAAAGTTTTTTTCGAGTATGGCTCTGTGTGACGTTAGATGGAGCGGAATTTCCTTATATGGGTCCTGAGGAAACTTCTGCCGGAAGAGCGCGCGCTCCCGTACAGCGAGGCTGAGCACAGACATTTCACTGATCAGAGCGATTCACTGATCAGAGCGAGAGCGTCGCGAAAAGTCACAAAAGAAGTGTGTTTTTGGTTGCCAGGGCAAGACAACCCTGCACAGATAACCAAAAAAAGTAAAGTGAGTAAGTGAGTAAAACTGCTTAAAATATCTCTGCCTCCTTGTTAGTGCGTCCCCTCCCATGCCAGAGACCCCGGTTCGAGCCCCGCTAGGAGCGAGTCGTTGCTGCTGCTGCTCTTATTCATTTTCAGCCTCTGGATCTGATTCTGGATCATAAATAAACGGCTGAATCTGACTATAAGCCATGGTTTGTTTTGGATGATGGTTTTTCCCTCACGATAATGTCACAGTTTCCACATGCTCTCAACGCAAAAGCCTACTGGCGCTCGTGATTCTTTAGCTCCGCCCACACATCACGCCTCCAGTTGGTTGTGTTTTTCAGGGAAAAATCGGTACAGACTATCTTTCTCTTATGAATATAATAAAACTAAAGACTTTTTGGAGTTATGAAGGATGCAGTACTACTCTATAGGTACTCAAGATTAACAGGATATTGAGTGAAAACAAGCATTTCACCCCCCCCTTTAAGCATAGTTGTTGTTTTTTGTAGTGTAAGCTTGTTATAATGATTTTGTGTTATTGGTCTTGGATATATAGATATATCTTGGCTGTGCAGAATACATAATTGATTTTTATGTACTTTACAGATCAATGCGTTAGTTTACTGTTTTGGTGTAAACCAATCCTGCTTTTCAATCAATATATTATTAACTAAAAACAATTTTACAATAAAAGGCACACCACTATAAAACAAGTTCAAATACTAAATTGAATAAAGTGTTACAGTGGGCACACTTTGAAATTATTTAACATTAAATGTGGAATGTGTAGATGGGATTCAATTTCGTTGAAAATTAAGTGACATTCTTGCATTATTTGTAGATTCCCACTCATATTTTGTATGTGGTTCAGCGTTTAAATATATTTTCAGATAAATTCATCAGAAGTCTGAAGACTACAAAAGAATCAAACAACATTTTGGATCATTAAACCCAAAACAGACAAAACTTTAATAATTAAGCATCAACATATTTGCATTTCATCCTATACAGAGCAAAGGTGCACGTTACCTTTGCAAGCCCAAAAAAATAACAATAAAAGACAAATGACCATGATGTAGTAGCCGAGAATTAGCGATACGCTCTAAATTTTGTAGAATAGTCAAAACATGACACAAGACACATGTGACTGTCAAAGTGAAGGTGGTTTAGTGTCTCAGCCCTGATTTCTGCTCATAGTGCAATAGCCACTGCAAACACACTGACGACACAGTACATGGTGCGGTTCTCCCACCTGACTGTGCAGCTTCCTGCAAAAACACAACACACACATTTTTATATAGTTTATTATAAAGATTTATTGTTTTATTACAAATGCAATGAATATAATGCACATTTTATAATGCCATTTTAGTGGTGTCTACGGTATTCTATATTTTTTTTATTTGATGACATTTTTAAACTTTTTAATTTTACTATATTTCATGAATATGAGGTCTCTTTTTGAATGCATGTCTCTGCCATGAGACAAAAAAAAGGTAATTGCGCCTTTTTATTTCACAATTTGGACTTTTTTTTTTACCCACAATGCAGGGTTTATATATCACAATTCTGACTTTTTTTGCTTAGAATAGCAATTCTTAAAAATGTTGAGGAAAAAAAAGGGCCAAATTATACACATTTACATCCACTCTGGAATTGCATTTCTTCTCTGATGACATCAGTTTGATGGCTTGGGCAGAATATCCTTAAACATACTCCTCCAATCGTTAGGTTGCTATGATTGAGCGATGAAAGGATGAGCGCAATAATAAAACCACGGCCACTACTCAATATTCAGTTTCAGCTGGAAATACGTCACTTCATTGAAATAAAGTCAACAGCAACTTCCGGTTCACGCAGACTTTAAACTCACGCTAGACTGAAGTCAGTTATACTGTGTTCCATGACAATCAAAATGTTCTTTGCGCACTTTCTCTGCGTCGTTTCAATATCTTTGGATGGCACATCTAATAAAAAATTTCATTCACTACATATATGAACATGATGCGGACATCTCTGGATGAAAACATCATCCCCTTCTCCTTCATAGCATCATGCAGCTTTGCCTTTGTTATTGTTTTGAAAATGTGACCTCTTGCGGTGAAAACTTATATATTGTGCCTTTAACAAATTAAAGCAAAATAATGAATTTTCTTCATAAAACTAATATGCAATGCATATGTTTTAACTTTGTCAGACAAAAGGGGCTGAGCTAAAACGATGAAAACACAAAATTATATAGAACTAAAAGCTTTACCATCAGTGGTAGTGTCCCAGTAACAAGAGTTGGCTGTGTGAAGACCTGCGCCGCTTTTCTGCATCACAGCACAGTTGACTGGAATTGAAACATAATATATAATCAACAACAGCACTTTGCATAATATCTTTCAGCCTTGTGCAAATAGGATGTAGAGTCTTGTAAATACATTATCTGATGTTTAACCCTATTAAATGTTTGCATACAAGACGACTCAAATGGAAAAGCTCATACCAATGTACTTGAACGGTTTCCCTTGTTTGACTAACTGAGTGAGAGTGTGTTCGACTATGCTGGCTGTCCACTGGTTGACTTTGTTCTGGCTGTAGTCCACGCCTCCAATAATACCCTCTATGCACTGACAGATAAAACACACACACACACACACACACACAGAGAGAGAGAGAGTTAATGGAGCAGACTTTCAGTCAGATAAATAGGCTAGCATTAGTCCTGCAGGCATGAGTTAGACATGAGACTAACAACAAAGCAATTCATTCAACTAGACGCAAAATAGATCTTTACACGGTTTTTAATGTTTTTATAAACGTGTGTGTTTGGTTATATAGTGAATATTACCTCCTTCACAACATTGCTTGCTTCGTCTGGGCTGAAGGACACCTGAAATAAAAGGTTTTGAACGATGAAAACAAATGAACCAGCTGTCAGATGGGTTTAATAACGCATTCGTTAGATTTAAAGATCAAAATGTACGTTTTAGACATGCAACACAGCAAAAAATACATAAATAAATAAATTCAAAATAAAATCTCGAAATACTTTTAAATAATTAAAATTTTACGCTTTACGCTTTAAAATTAAGTTATGATTTGGCCACACCCTGAATCATTTTACATGAATACGTACAACACAAAAAAGTAAAACATAAATCACAACGAACTTTAGTCATCTATATATGTGTAAAAGATGTAAAACGTGAAAAAATGTCGGTCTGTGGATGATAAAGTATTGTTTTTCTGTCCTGATGAAGCGGTTAGCAAGCTAGCATACGGTTTAACGTTAACAGCTTTGAAAGAGTTAGACAGATAATAACCGGTTACACCACATATTATGCCTTATACAACACCTACTTCGTCTCCAGAATGAAACTCCTCCATCTTTTTAGCTTGAAAACCAAAAATCTGGACAACAAACTCAGTTCAGATGACTGTAGCTGTTCTCGCATTGACAACTAAAGGCTGATGTTAGCAACACAATGACGGTTGAGTGCTGCCACCTAGTGGCGCTCCTCCCAATCACTTTCATGACAGGTTTCAAGTTTGTGATCAGTATCTTTTTAAATTTAAACTAAAAAAGTAATCGATCTATCTGTATGTCTTTCTGTCTATCAGTTAGAAAGAGAAAAATAACGAAAGAAAGAAAATGACCCATTTTGAGTTGTTTACCTTTATCTTGTCAAATACAAAGGTTGTGAGATGATTCTTACAAAAAATGCCATTGACAAAAAAAATCACATTACCCCGAAACAAGATTTTTAATATATAAAGTGCACAGGTGCTTCTTCAAATTTAAATAAATAGATATAAAAACATACATATGTAATCGTATTTCTACTTTGAGAATGTATTTGATAAAAAGGTTATACAAATTAGACACTGCAAACATACAGTATAAAGGGGGAAACATTATACAATGTAGTACCAAAACAAAACCATTATGGCTCACAGCTATACTTAATCTCCCAAACTCAGTTTTGTTTAAGATAAGTTATTTCCGACGGTCCGCTTTGCAGCACAAGGCACAGTACCATTAACACCACCATCACCTACAGGAAGATGCTTTGTTAAACCGCTGATTCTGCTAATTCCAGTTTCTGTTCCCGTCCCTTTTTTTCCCCAGAGTCAGAAAATAACTTCAACCCAGGTAAAAGTGTCAAAGCAGATTGCAAGTGGCTGAACGTGATCGACTGGATGCTGTGGACTGGCCTCTGATCTGCGCTTCACTGCTAGAACTCTCTGGCTCTCGAGTGTCTGAGGTTCGAGGGGGGCCGTCAGGGGCTGGTTTGCCTGATGTGGACATCTCTGCCTGATTGCCTTTGGTGGAAGATCTCTTGAAAAGAGAAAGCTGAAAAAGCCAGGTAGGAAAGAGGTCAAACAATGGGCAACGTTAATATTAGCTGGCTGCTATGATGGTTGTTAGGGTGTTATGCAGGGCTGTGGGTGCTTACTGGTGTGTATTATAAAGATTAAAAAGTTTGAGTGGTTAAATACCCTGTTCCTGGAGCCAAAAAGAGTCTTTGGCTTGTCTTCTGTAACTCCATTCATCTCTGACTGTGTTTCCTCTTTTATAATGGAAGCAGGATCAGAATCTTCAGAATTTACAACAAAAGAGAAATATAGAAAAAGCTGCTTAAAATCAATTTGCATTGCATTTATATTCTTAGAAGAGATATATATAAAGGTCATTGTGTGTTTTATCTCACAATGCTCTCTTTTTTTTGCAACTGTGATTTATAAACTAGCAATCCTCACTTTTTTTTCTCAGTTTAAATCTAACAATTCAGATTTTTTTTCCTCAGAAATGTGTCTAGAAAAAAAGCAACAACTGACAAGTATGAAATTTACCGCAATTACCAATTGTATGCCATGTTGAAAATAAACATTTGCATTTAGATGACCTCAATGCTAGCAAACAGACTTAAAGCCACAATACTCTTTGGTTTTCTTGGGGACTATGTGAAAAGTAAAAAATAAAAGAATGCTGAAAAGCAAGAACCCTAACCTTTCCTTGGTCCATCGGGAACAGATTCTTCTTTTATATTCTGCTTTTTCTGTAGGAGTAAGAAACCATCATCACAAACAAATCACAGTGATACTGCATTTGTTTACTGACGTGATGCTAAATCATTATGTTCATACTAAATTAGTCTAAATGGTATGAATGAAAGGTTTCAGGGCACCTGCACGTCTGACTCTGTAATGCTTTGCTCATGCTTCTCTGTCTCTTTTCTCCTCTCATCTAGAATGTCTTCCTTCTTTTCACACTTTTCACCCTCTTCTTCCTCTGGATCCTCATCTTCTTCATCTTCCCCCTCTTCTTCGTCATCTAAATATTCTTCCTCCTCATCTTCTCCTTCTACTTTTCCATTCATCTCATCTGTCCAGGGCTGGAGAGATGGATTGTGCCCGTGCAAAAAGAAACAACACAATCAGTGACTGTGAAAAACGAGAAGAGGGCTTAAGACACTAGAACGGCATGAGAGGGTTCATGTTAGTGGAGTAGTCTTTGTAAAATTAAAACTAACAAACTACATGTATAAAAACACACAAGTAAGTGGGTACATGAACTAGGAATCTATTTAGGAGGAACAGCTCTACAGAGACGGTGTAAAATGAGGGTTGCCTCACCTGTCCAATAAAGGATTTTCAGTACTCTGCCTGATTGCAACGCCTTTGAAAGTTGGTCAATATTGTCATATGGCTTTCTTTATTTGCATATTTACAAAATGTGCTTCGTAAATATTTCATATTCTGAAATGTTCTGGTGCTGCATGGAATTCTCCGGTAGTGCAAGATAGCTTTCACTAAACAGTCGTGTAGTTTTTCTTCATTTAATGCATACAGAATTATGTCTTTATAGAGTCCCTCGATAATCTATGTTTAAAAAAAAAATTAAATAAATAAAACAGATGAAAATCGTTGATTTAAATGAATCGTTTTATTGGTTATTATATGTAAAAAAAAAAAAAAAGGTTCAAAGAACAAGCACAAGGGCAAAATTTTAACTAAATGATATTTAATGACTAATTTTGGGCTCAATTTGCCTGTGTTTTCCTATTTTTTTCTTCCAGTCATAAACATTATGAGCTGCCATTTTAATGCGGTTAGGCATCTGACTCAATAGGCATCATTAAATTCTTAAAAATACAAAATTGGTAATATTTTTGCACTTTTAAGAGTTTAAAGTCATTGATTGGGTTGATTCCAGGTCACTGGCAAATCAAGTACATCTGTTAGTAAACGAACATGGCTGGCCAAGGCACACGATGAGGTCTTCATTACTCCATGGGCATACAAGTACTTATGAAAACATCATTTAAAAAAATAAATAATAAAATAAAAAATGTAAAGCCATACATTTAGAATGCCATGAATGGAATTGCATGAATAATAATGGTGAAATAAAAAAAGAAATGTAAAATAAACATAAAAAAAAAAGCAAGAAAGAACATAAAAGTCAAGTATGAAAGGGAATTATTTTAGACTGAGGTATTGAGGTAGAACATCATCCCAGAACTGCTTAGACTCATGGGACTCATCATCTGACTGATCGTCTTGCGCTCGAGCCCGTTTGGCTTTGGACGGCGGTTTTGATGTTTTCACACTTGACTTTGGTTTGGTGGATTCAGAGGCTTTTTCAAGTTTTCCTTTGGCCTTTTTTTCCTCCTCCTCCTCCTCCTCTTCTTGTTCCTCTTCCTCCTCTTTGCCCTCTTCCCCTTCTTCTTGATCGTCTTCCTCTTCTCCCTCCTGATCCTCTGCTTCTTCTGTCTCCTCTCTATCTTCAGACTCTTCCTCTGCTGCTTCCTCTTCATTTTCTTCTTCCTCTTTGTCTTTACTGTCCTGTTCTTCTTCCTCTTCATTTTCACTTTCTTCTTCTTCTTCTTCCTCCTCACTCATTGCTTCATCTTCGCCACTTTCTCCTTCCTCCTCATCCTCTGTATCTCCCTCGCTTTCCCCACTCTCCTCTTTATCTTCATCATTCTCTTCTTTATCTTCCTCACTTTCCTCCTCCTCTTTATCTTCCTCACTTTCCTCCTCCTCTGCTTCACTTTCACTCTCTCCTTCATCTTCATCATCTTCAGACTCACTGTCCTGCTCTTCTGAATCTTCCTCCTCTTCTTTGCTAGTCTTTTCACCATCTTCATCCTCCTCTGCTTCACTGTCACCTTCCACTTCACTTTCTTCCTCATCTTTCTCCTCTGACTCCTCGTCCTCTTCATCTGACTCTTCCTCTATCTTTCCCTGTGATTCTTCTTCACTCTCCTCCTCTTCACTTGTTTTAGTTTCATCCTCATCTTCTCCACTCTCCTCTTTTTCACTTGTTTTACTTTCATCCTCATCCTCATCTTCTTCTTCTCCACTCTCGTCTTTTTCACTAGTTTTACTTTCATCCTCATCTTCTCCACTCTCCTCTTTTTCAGTTGTTTTACTTTCATCCTCATCTTCTCCACTTTCCTCTTTTTCACTTGTTTTACTTTCATCCTCATCCTCATCTTCTCCACTCTCCTTCTCTTCACTTGTTTTACTTTCATCCTCATCTTCTCCACTCTCCTCCTCTTCACTTGTTTTACTTTCGTCCTCATCTTCTGCACTCTTCTCTTTTTCACTTGTTTTACTTTCATCCTCATCCTCTCCACTCTCCTCTTTTTCACTTTTTTTACTGTCATCCTCATCCTCTTCACTTGATTTGCTCTCATCCTCATCTTCTCCACTCTCTTCCTCACTTTTTCTACTTATCTCACTTGTTTCTTCTTCCTCATTTTCTATTCCATGACTTTCCTCTTCCTCAGCCTCACTCACTACGTTCTCAGTTGCCTCACTTTCACGTTTCTCCTCCTCTTCCTCTCTTTCCTCATCCTCACTAGAAGCTTTAGTCGTTGTATCATCATGAACCGCATCATCATTTGCTAGGGTCTTGCTTTCACTTTCCTCTTCTTGGTCATCTACTTCCTCACTCTCAACCTCTCGGTTTACCAATCCCTCGCTCTCCCTCTCTTCCTCTTCATCTGATTCCTCTCCTCCTTCCTCCTCACTTCTTCTATTGGTTCCCACTACAGAATGAAGCTCGGTCTTGGACTCAGTGCTGGTTCTTTCCAAGTTCCCATCTGAAGTTTCTGGTTCTGCTTTAACATTGATGGTGATGGCTGTCCTCTTGGCCTCTCTGGTCTCGTCTTTTCCTGAAACCTCAAAAGACTCACTCAGGGATGAAACATCGGATAGCGTTCTCTGTTTTGAAGAATGTTTTGGCATCTCTTGGGGTATGGACTGGGAAAGCAATTGACTGATTGCTGTTTCTCCAAGTAAACGAGCAGGACTTTCCATTCCCACATCTTGGAGAAAAGATGTCACCTTGGTGAGAGGATTTTCCTTCATTTGCTCAGATTCTGACACTGATCCTGATTTGAAGGCAGCTTCTGAGACAATGGTAGGACCCTTTCTTGTGTCCCCTACTAGCAATTGGCTTTGTTCAGCTTTTGATCTCTTAGTCTTTTTTGTAGAAATGTCTTCTTGGCAAGAGGAAAGTGAAGAAGTGGAGATCTCTTGTGTTGTCTTTTTACTCTTTGAGTCTTTTTTTGAATCTGACTTTTTGCTCTGTGTGACGAAACTTTGGTTTTCTGTCCTAGGATTCATTTTAGCTTTCAGCCTCTGAGCTTTTGGGGAAATCTCTTTTGAGATCTTCTTACCTGCTTGGTCTTGGTCCTTATGCATGGTCTGTTCATGAAATTGCTCAACAACAATTATAGGTTTCATTTTTACTTCTTTTTCTTTCCCCACAACCTTTTGAGACCGGCTACTTACATCCAATGGACGATCTTTGGGTTTTGTTTTACCTTCCTGGTTTGGTTTTGTACTTCCTTTTAATTTGTGAGCAACCTTTTTGCTTTCGGCCTCTACCTTTGAATGTTCCTTTTCAAGCATCTCTTCTTTATTCCCAGCATCTTTTCCTGGGACTTTATCCCTTGACTTGATCATCTGTTTGTGTTTGGGCTGGAATGATTTGGATCCAGCTCTGCTTATGTCCGTCCCCATTCTGATATTACTTCTAGCAGCTTGCGGATGTGCAGCCCGTCTGTCCTCCAAAGCAATAAGTACATTTTCCTTATCCTGACCATGTCTTTTAGGGCTCTTGTCGGGGGTCCCTGACCCAAGACTGTCCCAAACTACTGAGCTTCCACTTGAGCTTCTAAGTAACTCAGTTGGAAGTGCTTTGCGAGCTAAAAGCTCTGCCTGCTTTCTATAAAGGGCAGAGTCATCTCTTGGCTTCCCCTTCTCCTTACCGTGCTCTTTCACAACCTTAACTTTCTTCTATCCCAGGAAGCAGAGGATAAAAAGAGGGAAAGTGTTAGAGAAACGAATGAACATGCAGAGCAGGCTGAGAGCAGAATGAGCTTTAAAGCTGTAAAGCAAATGAGAAGAATGAGTCAATGAAGTAAAAAGAGAGAAAACAGAGATCTAAAAGAGTGCAGCCCATGGGAAAATTGTTTATTATTTTTTTTGCTCCTCAACCTCTGTTTGACCGTCTAAATTTCTTGAACAACAACCCAGGTGAGCTCTTACCTTCTCCATAGGAGACAATGTGAGGGTCTTATCGCTAGGGTCCATCTTCATTATGTGAGTCTGAAATTAAAGAAACTTTAGCGTTAGACTTGGAAGCTTTATGTCTTTTACATCAGTGGTTCTAATCAGTTTTTTCTACACAACCCAAATTTTACATCAAAAGGCAACCCACTCTTTATGTAATGTAGTCTGAATTTACTTTTTCCTTTTAAAAATGTATTTCATTTTTCTATCCTAATTATTCATGATTACACACTTAGTTGAATTTGCATTAAGCATTGCTTTTCCCCCGTGACCCTATCAAAATGGTAAACTGGGTTACTGTGACACACTTTTTTGTCTTATTTTTAAAACTGGCAGTGATTTCTCATTAAAAAAAATGACAATAAACCAAATCATTAAATGTCTAATTCTATGTATATATATTATAAAAGCATGCATGCCTCTTCAATAAGTGTTGGTATGCTTCACCTACCAGGTTTAATAAGTCAGCGGTTTCTCCCAGGTCTTTAACACTCTCGCAATCCTCCACACTGCTTCTGTCATCGAGGGACTTCTCTCTCTTTCCAGGAACTTATTGAGAGAGAACACATAAAAACCTGAGCAAGACTTAGCAATATACACTACTATTGAAGGTTTAGGTTCAGTAGGTTTTTTTTTTTAAATTGTTGTTGAAAGTAGTCTGCATTTCTTTAATTAAATGTATAGTAAAAGCAATAACATTGTGAAATACTTAATAGCATTTTAAAAAATGTCAGCAGCCATTATTCCAGGCATAAATTAATTTAAATTTGTGAATTTCAGATAAATAATATCTTGTGACAATGCATTTGTGAATAAATAAATTGTTTTACTGTTATTTGAAACCACAGATATGCCTTTAAATACAGTTTTTTATGCTTTTACTTTTGAGGCTGTTGTGAGGGATCTTTCCTGGTTGTTTACTATGGGAGTGATGGATCTGGCTGGGAACAGATAAAGATGCACTCAGCTGATTTCCACCCAGGGCTGGAAGTGTTCGAAACATCTGTCCAAACTGATCTGGAGACCGCTCCTGTAGAGGTAAAGCAACTCATTTATGATTCCATAATTAACTCATTTATATACCTTATATAATTTATTATATTATGTTATATTATATTATATTATATTATATTATATTTTTCACTACCACAGAGACTTATTATTCTTCTTGAAATACACAGCAGCTAGTCCAACTGATAATCAGTGGCACTAATTGTGGTGGCACTAATTGTGACCCATCCGGATTTACTCACCCGTTCTCTGCGTCTGACCCGAGCCGAGAGACTCCTGTTCAGGGTGCTCTGACTGTGTGTGTCCCCCAGTAATTCAGTATAGGACTTCTCAAAGTAGTCTTCTGTGACGTCATCCTCCTCTAAGATCAAATCCTCCGACCCTTCGGGCCTAGGTTTTGCCAACACAAGCATGTGACACCCACCACAAGTAACCTGTAAAACACACACACACTGATTGAAGATGCCATGAAATCAAAATCACATCTACATTAACATTCAAAAGTTCAGAAACTATTTTTGTAAATATTTTTGAAAGAGGTCTCTTATGTTCACCAAGGCTGCATTTATTTGCTAAAAAACAACCACAAAAATTGTAAATACGGTGAAATATTATTACAAATTAACTATTTTTAAATATATTAAAACGTAATTTATTCCTGTGTTGATAATGCAGATTTTTCAGCAGCCATTACTCCAGTCTTCAGTGTCACGATCCTTCAGAAATCATAATAATATGCTGATCAGATCACATACAATTTCTTAGTATTATCAGTGTTAAAAATAGTTGTACTGCTTAACATTTTTGTGGTAACTGTTAGATATTTTTACAGTATTTATTTATGTATTTATTTTTGAAGAAAATATAGTTCAAAAGAGCAGCATTCATTTAAAAAAAACAGACATTTATTTCAATCTTTCTCAGCTGGATGAGGAAAATGAACCAAAATATTCATGCAAGTTTGCGCATTAAATTAAATAATATTTTTTTATTATTATTATTCAACAAGAGAATTAAAGCAAAAAAGCCCTACTTTCTGTTTCAAAAGGAATCAAGTCAACAGGGATATGAAAATTATATTTGTCAAAACCATTTCAATGTTTTAAAGCAGAAAAAGGATATATCTGATAGAAACAAAATGTATGCTGCATCATAAAAGGTAGATAGAAAGTAATACATACAGAATGTACACAATAGTCAAGGAATCTTGGACACAGGGTTGGTTTGAACTGGTTGGTGAAGTTCTCTTCTCCCAGCCCCAGCTTTCCATGTCGACCATCACCAAAGGTGTACAAAAGGCCACTGTCTGAAACCAGCACATCAGATTTTATATACCGTATTTTTCGGACTATAAGTCGCACCTAAGTATAAGTCGCATCAGTCCAAAAATACGTCATGATGAGGACTTCATGTCTACAAGTCGCATTCATTCAGAACCAAGAATCAAGAGAAAACATTACCGTCTACAGCCGCGAGAGGGCGCTCTTAGTTTTAGGCCACAGGAGCAATGTTTTCTCTTGGTTCATGTCAAATTAATTTTGATAAATAAGTCGCACCTGACTATAAATCGCTAAAAAAAGTGTGACTTATAGTCCAGAAAATACACTACACAAACAGAACTGTTATATATAATTTTAAAGGAAATTATATCATGTCAAATGTATCATAATGTAGTCGTGTGGCTTTTTGTGCATGCTTACCAGTAATTAGCGCTGTATGGTTCTCTCCACACTCCACATGCTTAACTCTGCCCCTCCTGAAATGCTCAACCACTCTGGGTAAACGTGACTCAAATATGAAAGTGCCGTGGCCGAGCTGTCCAAACTGACCCAGGCCAAACGAATACACCTCATGATCTGCAGTACCAGACATGCATAGCATTCATTCTTCTCAATGAGGAAAGACAATGAAACAAGCCGACATAGCATAACATGTTCTCCTACCCGTAAGCGCCACTGTGTGCCCTCCTCCACAGGATACCTGTACCACCTTATCAGAGATGCCAGTCACCTGTTGAGGCACTTTATGACTGGCCAGCTTCTCTGTGGACAAGCCCAGCTTCCCACTGTCTTTCTCTCCAAATGTGTACAAAGCCCCATCCACTGCAACATATAAAACAAGCATCATATGATGAACATTTTATGAATTCAGTGCTACCATACTGTGCTTTATGGATGATGGAGAGAAAGTAGGAATGTCATCATGAATAGTCAGAAAGTGGAGATTTAAAAGGTTAAGGAGGTATAACAATGGAGTTCAAATATAGTTCTTAAATCACTCTATTACATTGAATAAATATATCAAATATTACATATAATATATATATATATATATATATATATATATATATATATATATATATATATATATATATAAAATAAGAGATTACATTTTAAAACTAATCAAACTTATATGAACATTTTATTATATATTAAAAAAATTATATTATATATAAATATATAAATTCTAGTATATGTTAAATATATTGTTTAATAATACAATTTAAAAATATATAATTTTATAATTTATAATATTTAAATAAACTATTTAAGTTTAAATACAACATGTGAATGTCGAGTAAAAGTTAGTGCATTTTTTTAGCAATGGCATACATACCAGTAACAAAGGCAGAATGATAATATCCACAGGATACCCAGGACACTCGTTTCCCCACAGAAACCTCCCGTGGATTCAGTGAATTACTCTCTTTCCCCAATCCAATCTGTCCCTCCGAGTTATCGCCCCACATAAAGAGCCTGCCATCCTCTGAGATGACAGAGATATTGTTACATTACTGTTAATATTTGCTGTTGCATGTTATGTTTGTAGTAAAGTGTTCCTGTAGCTCAATTGGTAGAGCACTGCATTATCAAGCGCAAGGTAGGGGGTTCGATTCCCCAGGAACACATGATATGTAAAAATTGATAGCGTGAATGCACTGTAAGTCGCTTTGGATAAAAGCGTCTGCTAAATGCATAAATTTAATTTAATATTAGCACCATGTGTTTTGGCAATAGACACTGTTGCTGTAAGGCAGACGGAACAGAACTCTTACGCGTCAGAGCTGCAGAGGTATTGGAACCAGCAGAGAGCATTTTGACTGGTTCATGTTTGCTGAAGAAGTCCACCAGGTGGAAGGAAGTTCTGTCATCACAGTCACCGAGGCCGAGCTGTCCTTCATTATTCCCTCCAGAGGCATACAGGTTACCACGGGCTGCTCGGTGAACAAAACTACTATTTTAGTTGAGGATAATGTTGCACGTAATTATCTAATATAGCAGTCTATAAAAAAAGAACAATTTGTTGTCAGAATTTTAATTAATAGTTTTATTCAGCAAGGATGCAATTAAAAATTTAAAGTGACAGTAAAACATTTATAATGTTACAAAACATTACTATTACAAATGAAGGCCATTGTTTTTAACTTTCTATGCATCAAATACTTCTATAATAAATAAATGTATCATAGTTTCCACAAAAATAAATAAATAAATAAAATAAGCAGCATAAATGTTTTCAACACTGATAATAATAATAATAATAAATGTTTCATTAGCACCAAATCTACATATTAGAATTATTTCTGAAGGATCATGTGACAGTCAAGTAAATGAGTAATGGCTACTGAAAATTCATCATGCCATCGCAGGAATAAATTACATTTTAAAATGTATTAAATAGAAAACTGTTATTTTGTATTGTAATAATATATCACAATATTAAATTTCAAGTAAAGCAAATTAAGTGCACATTTAAAACTATTTTTTGGCAATTGAAAATACTGAGATGTAATCAAATAAACCAACAAACAGTATGCTCAGATATTTTTTAAGCTGTTTTTTCCCCTTTAAAAGTAGTGTGTTTTTTTCAATGTTAAAAAGAATTCTTAAATCCCTCTTGCAAATTCCCTGAGGGTTGCCCTGTGGCCCTTTCAAAACACTGCTCTGTTTATTTCAGTGGTTTGCCTTGGTTTGGCGTGTCAACTTGTAGCTCGACTAATGGAATAACTAAATAAATTAGAATTTGTAAATAATTACGACAACAGAGAAGGTAAAAGTAAGAAATAACTGTAGAAAACACATTATACCGTTTAAAAATGGACTAATGTACTAGACTCAAAAGCATAAAGCAACTATTCTGTGATGTCTGCATTAACTTACATGTATAGACAAGTGTGTGAGTTCTTCCACAGGCTGCAAGCTTCACCCTCTCTGATTTCAGGGCTTTAAGAAAACAAATATTGACACAGCATGTCAGAAACACTTTGTTTACAATTTAGTCTGGCTAAACACATTTACACAACCTAGAAAAAAAAAATCATTGTTTGTTCCTCTGTATTTAAGATTAATGCAGATTATGGAGCATTCCAGATTGGGATTAAGACAACCTACAGCTATTTACCAACATGCAATTTTGTATGTTAAACAATATAATATTGCAGAATGATTTAAAATCACTCCTCATTATTATTTGACATATATTATACCCGAACAGCTAAATGTGAGTGACAGCATTGGAAATAGTTTTGTGTGAGTGATTTATCAGCTGTGGATGACAGAAAACACTCTTTCAGTCGTACCTTTCACACAAGTGGGTTTATTCACAGTGGTCTTTGTGCCGAGGCCCAGCTGGCCCCAGTTATTGCTGCCAAACACAAACAGCTTCCCATTTTCTGAACACAATAGAAATAGCGACAGGATAAATGCTCGAAATGATGAAATAAGAGTGTTTACCAATATGCACCACTAAAATCATAAATCATACCCGTCACCAGTGCTGTGTGCTCATCTCCACAGGAAATTCTCAAAGGTACATCATTTTTTAACCAGAATTTACTGGGGGCATTATCTGCGAATTTACTCTTTCCAAAAGTGAAGACCGCTCCGGACTCTAAAGCAAAAATGGAACAATATAAGAATGCAGACATACAGATTTATTCTCGCCATTTTTGTGTTTTATCTTTGTGCAATTATTAATGCGACAGCTGTTCTCAAAAACAAGCCGTCTGTATCATAAAGCACACTACAGTATTACACTATGTTGTAAACAAATAATAATTTGTATGATTTTTAGTTGAAGTCTCAGGTTCTTTGTAAATATACACATTAAGATTGTTAGAATTAACTTAACTGTTTACTTTATAGATTTAGGAGAGAGAGAGAGAGAGAGAGAGAGAGAGAGAGAGAGAGAGAGAGAGAGAGAGAGAGGCGTGACCACATGGCCATGGAGTGGTTGCCTTGGCGACAGGTAGCTACAGGCGTCAGTGAAAAAGCGAGACGGAATGTTTAATGAATAATAATAATAATAATAAAAGCAGCAATTTACATTTATAAACACTGATAAACGTAGTATTCGCTGGGCATATAAGCAGTTAAGACATGTTTAACGTTACATCAGTATTACTTATCATTCGCCTTCACTATGTAGCACCGTTATAAAGCTTATAGGCTAATCGTAAAAAGCCATTAGAGATAAAGTAACGCACGTGTCGCAACTAAAAAGCACAAAACAGTTTACATTGATCACTAATGTACCACATAATATTTACCAGGGATCTCATCCTCTGTCTCTCCGGCCATCTCCCAGACTAATCAGCTTATTTTGTGCAGGGTTCTAGGAAGTGTGTGACCAAGACGTTTCTAACAAGACACATTCCGCTTCACATGTTTTTCCGCCTTGAAGTGTCACGTGCTGCTCATGCTCTTCTCCGACTGGTTACTTGAATTTACCTGACTTCACCCGATATTTAATTGATTCCAGTTCAAGTTTACTTGAATATATATTATATCTTACACGTGTGTGTTATGTAAAAAAAAATATATATATTGTTTTTGTAAAAAATGTGTAAAAAAATACATAAATACATCTATCCATAACACAATTTTCTCAATTTTCTATCTGTATATTTTATATATTAAAAATTAATAGTAGTAGTAGCAATAGTAGTAATACTATTAAGTTGTAGTCGTTCAAAAAGATTAAATAAGTCTAATTTTAGGCAACACCATAATTTGCAAGACATTACACTAAATACAAACAAATAAACAAAAAAATGGTTCGAAACGCTGTATTAATAAATTACTTGGCAGAAGTCTTAACAATGTTTGGAAAATTGTGTAGTTTTGTTTCTATTCAACTTATTTTTGTCCTGCACGTGAGCCTTCGGCGTTTTGGGACGTGTGCTTTTTTTTTTTTTTTTTTTTTTAGCTCAAGACATTTCACTGTCACTGGTGATTTTCTGTAATTAATATGTAAGTTACTATGTAGTTCCTTTCGAGTGGCCTTCGCTGCCTTTTCCATATTACAGTGGCGTGGCTAGACAGCGTAGAATCTCTAAATAAAACGCCTCTTCCGGTTCAGTCTGTAAACAGTGATCTCATCCCAAATCTTGAGCCGTCTTGCTTTAGAAGAATCTCTCATCATGTGCGGCGTGGCGTCTCCACAGAAATGATCTTGAAAGCAAAGGTTTTTCCCCCGTGTCCTTACGATCCGCCCGTTCTTTTGACATGATGAGTAGCTGTGGATCTTTGAGTGAGCCTGGAGCATGCTAGCATGCTAATTAGCCTATAAAAGGGACAAACAAGCAGCTGCCTGGTGCAAGCTCTGTTAAAGCTGCTGTAAAGGGGTTTTCACCGGGTTTTCTGCTTAGAGAATGATGGAAGGAGTGCTTTACAAATGGACAAACTATATGACAGGTAAGAGTGAATGGGATTGACATGTAGACACTTAAACTGCAGTAGGACAGCACTGCAAGAAAGTTATACTCAAGATCTGTTAAGTCTGTATCCTTATGTCTGTATATAACAGAGAGCTGCTGATGCATGCAACTTTGTTGTTTTGTGTTGTAATTAATTTTTGCATTGCTTCTTTAAAACAATTCTGTGTGCTTTCAATGTTTGTTCAATTTCAAAATTCCATGTTAAGAAAGAGTATTAATAGGTTATACTGAACATATCATGTCAAACTTCCCAACTTGTCATGTGATGTTATGATATCTGATTGTATGCAGAGTTGTAACAAATATAGTCACAAACCTCAAATTTATAATTGCTTTTTGGATGTGTTTTGTCATCTGGTACTACTTTGTTTTACGATAGGATGGCAGCCAAGGTGGTTTGTGCTGGATAATGGCATTATTTCATACTATGATTCACAAGACGATGTGTGCAAAGGTAGCAAAGGCAGTATTAAGATGTCAGTATGTGAAATTAAAGGTGAGATGATCATATATCTTATCGGTAAAATCTTCCTTCTGCCCTGCCAAGAATTTAAACAGGTTATTCTTATGTAATTTTTGACTTCCTCACATTTGCTCCAGTTCACCCAACTGACAGCACGCGCCTGGAGCTGATCATACCAGGAGAGCAGCATTTTTACGTGAAAGCTGTGAATGCAGCCGAGAGGCAGAAGTGGCTGGTGGCTCTTGGAAGCTCCAAAGCTGGACTCATTGACACTAGAACCAAAAAAGAGAGGGGTGGGCATCTCCTAACATTTTCTTCTCTTTTCATATCTTTGGTCTTTTATTATTCTCTGTTGTCTTCTCATCATAGCACAAGACTCAACACACAGTCAAATATTTGGATACACTTTACAATAAAATATAAATTACCAGTATTTTCATAAATGCCTATGATCTCCAGATGTTTATGAACTAATAATTATTTGCTATTTGGGATAGGCGATAACTTATCATTTGCGATATAATGGTAAAAATTCTTCCCTCTATAAAACAAAACAGTTTGGGTCTCGAGTCAGCACTGATCAACAATTTTCTAAAGTTTCTCACTTTCGGACATGCCTGACAGTCCCTAAGACTCAAAAAATAAACCAATATCCCGGTGTATATGTTACTCCTGTAACTCTTATAGCACTGAAACATGCTTTGATCACAGGAAAAAATTACATTTTAATATGTATTCAAATATAAAGCAGTTCATTTAAAAAAGTTATTACTACCTTGTATTTCGAATCAAATAAATGCAGGCTTGGTGAGCAAAAGATAATAATAATAAAAAAAACAAAAAAAAAAAACATTAAAAATCTTAATGTTCAAATACACGCACACACTGTATTAAAGTGCAGTGGGAAATTCACATTTCAGACAAAAGGCTGCCATATGCTGAATTCATGTTTGGTAATCTTGACTTCTGAGCAATGTCAAGTCCCATTAACAGATGCATTTCCTCTCCTAATGGGTTTTGCAGAGTTAACTGAAACCACAGAATCACTGAAAACCAAGATGTCGGAGCTGCGCCTGTACTGTGACTTACTAATGCAGCAAGTGCACACTATTCAGGAGTCAGTGGAACAGGAAGGAGAGTCGACGGTGGCCATCACTGAGGTTAGACACGTCACACAGCTGTTTTTCATTCAAACCACAGTAATCATTGCTATTATTGCAGATAGGTGGGTGTGCTATAAAAAGGTTATCATCAAGTCTTTTTAAACGGATTCATCATATTTTCTGCTGTTTTGTTCTAGACGAGGAACGAGGCGTCCTCATTACTGAGTGCCACCTGTGAAACCTTCATCAAAACACTGGAAGAATGTATGAAAATTGCCAATTCCAAGTTCAAGACTGATATGTTACAATCCAGTCAGTCTGATTCCATAATGTCCCCTGTGTCCCCCTCTCCAGTCCAAATGTCTCAGGTAAAGACACAAGCTCAAATCACATACAATTTTGCGTCAGTTGTACCAAGATAAAATTCCTATTTCTAATTGTTTGTATGACATTTATATATGACATACAAATTATGTATGACTATATATATATATATATGACTATATATATATATATATATATATATATATATATATATATATATATACAGTGTAAATAAATACATATATATTTATTATTATTTTAAATATTATTATTATTATTATTATTGTTATTGTAATCAGAATATTTATTTTTACGTCACAGTAATGAGATCTTGGGGGAAATATACCCCCCAAAAAAACTAACAAAGAAAAGCTTCTTTTTCTGTATCAATAATGTATTGTTGTTTATTTTTTAATTTTGGGAAGAAATATGACTTGGACATATATTTTGAATTAGCTTTTATTTTTATATTTATTTATATATTTTTCATAATTTCTTCTTATTTCAGTTTTAGTCATTTTGGTATTACATTTTAAATTTACTTAATTCAATTAATTACCAAGGCAGTGTTTCTACATTTTGTTTTTTTTCTATTAATTACATTCTATATTATTTTAATTTCAATTAACGAAAATCATTTTAATAGATTTAGTTTTCATGAACTATAACACCACTGGTTTGTCATGTGATTTTAAGTCTAACCTTTTTTTTTTTGGCTCATTGTGTAGATGAAGCGCTCAATCAGCCATCCTGGCACCTACAATTTTGAAAGGTACAAAATGCTTACAAACACACAGACTTCTTGTTTTTGCTGCATATAGCTTATGCTGTTATTTTCTGAGAACCTATAAATGCAGGTGCTGTTTTCCTTCAAGGTCGAGCTTGCCAAAAGAGTGCATGGCATTGCAGAAGTCCACCCAGAGGCGGTCGCAGACATCCTCCGATACAGAAGCTCACAACAACAGAGGGCCTGAGGAGATGGAGTGTGAGTCACACAAACACACACACACACACACACACACACACTTATACCTGAAGCTGTGCCCACACACAGATCAAATTCAATTCTTGAATGACCTAAAAGTTTAGTTTGCACCCGATGTTGTTGGTTGAGCAGTCACAGAATCTGGAAGGAATAAATATTGTTGTACGCCATAAAAAAATTGATCAATGGGCCTCTTGTTTTTTTTTTTTCCACAGGCGTGATGTTCCACAGAGCCAACAATAACGGTGACTCCAATCCAAGTATCCCAGAAGAAGGTGGAACGAACACAAGGTTCCTGTTGGAAACTGACACTGCAGAATCTGACCTTTCCCTCTGAACTACGCGAGGTGGCTTATGAGATGGGGAATAAAAGCAAAACTCATACTGCTATGCAGTCAAAGATTGCAGCGTTATACACAGTAGATGTATTTTACGAATTATTGTTACATTTCCTGATGAAGAAGAATTCTGTGGCACTTTATAAATCCAGATGATGAGGACAACAGTAGTCTGATTTGAATGTTTATACTCTTCTAGGTATTTCAATATATTGGTTTGCCCTGATGCTAAAATGTTTTTCCTTTTTTTTGTGATAAATAATTATTGCTGTATCCCTTCAGTGAAGAGTTGAAGTTTGTACTGGATTTCTAATGTGTTGTGCAATTGCCTTTGTTAAATGGGAACCTTGATGAAAAGGTTTTTATTGCTGTGCCAAAGGGTTGTGCATATGTGCTGACATTAGCTTTTGACAGTTTGGTTTTTTTTAATCACTCGGCATGCAATGTCATTCATTTAGTTCATGATGCAGAATACATTTATTTATTTTTGTATGTTACCACAGTTTCCCCCTAAAAATTGCTCTTGCCTTAATTCTTCGCATTCTTTGGAATTTGATCCATTAATTATTGTAATGTTTGGAAAATTATTAAAAGCTATAGCAAAAATATTATTTATTTTATTTGATCTCCAAAAATCTAAGTGGGTGTTTTATTTTATTTTATATTATCTTCTGTAGTCACATTGCCAATGTGACTCTGGATCAAACACAGAGATAAATAATACAAGAAAGAATAATACAAATGAAACCTTTTATACAGTCCTTGGCCATTGTTTTTACTCACCCAGGCCAGCATGTAATGTTATTTACTGCTTTGTGGTGTAAAGTACATTTTGTTGTTATTCTATATAACTAGATTTCCCCCCAGAAAGTTGTCTTTGCATTGATCTGATCCATTAATAACTATAACCAATTTAAAATATACACTATAATCAAGTTTCCGTCAAACACAGAGGCAGAGGGAGAATTATTAAAGTGCCCTTATGACATTTTTAAGATTGGTAATATTGTTTTATGAGTCTTCTAAAACTATTTTACATGCATGCAAGGTAAAACAACACGTTAGTTTTCTTAATTTTACCTAATTTCTAAATTATTCATAAACGACCCTTGCTAGCAGTACAAAGAATCAGGCTCTCTTAACCCCGCCTTTCCGTGAGCCCTCACTGCTGTGATTGGTCAGATTGCTCCAGTCCTCACCAGCTCGAGTCGGTGTCTGATGATGAAATAGTTAAACTGGCTGACATACAAGAGACTGATTCACAAGCATGACTGGAGCAGGACTTTTCTCAGAGGTAAGTGTCAAGTGTTGACAAGTGTGTGGTAATTATGAGAAGAGATTAGAAATTAACCAAGTTAAACCACATAGAAATTTTACTAGACGTTTGTGGGCTGGCGAGTTGGCGACGTAAAACGTGAGCTGACATCATGCAAATGTGTTACTTCGTGATGTAGAGCCGTAAACAGATGACACACTCCATGAAATGCAAAAGCTGAAAAGGTATAATAGGGGCACTTTAATTCATTTACTTGAGAGAAAAAACTTTGTGTAGTGTTGAATCACTTAGAATAATTAGTTCCCGTGTTATCTAACAGATGACCACAAATTAGTATTTCATTGCTATATATGCAGCAACCATATGTTCATCTACCTCTGGTCATCTGTGTTTGCCATCTGATTTCCACATGAAAACAGCCCATAATAATGGACTCATTTCTCCAGAGGGAGATTAGCTTTCTCAGCAGGGTGGTTTACTGTCGGGCATCAGCAGGTGTAAATGAAGTCGGGCTGCACGAGGAGCACTGGGAATCAGCATAGACATTTCCCAGATGACAAATCTGTCCACAAAGAAGAAATCCCCTTCTGTTTCTTGAAGAGCTGGGAAAAACAATAATTATACACTACACAGAGAACATGGTACTTAGATTATGGCTGTTGATTTGTGGTACTGACCCTAACAGTAGGCTTGAATTTCAATCTTAAAACTTGTTTTAATTCAGTGATGTTGACCTAAACTATTGAGCAGAACCTGGCACTAATGCTGTCTGAATTAAGACCATTGTGTAGACTTTTGAAGTCATGTCTCGTGACGTTTGTGTGCTGGAATTACATCAAACTGAATTAAATGATCTGGGGAGATTTTTCCTGGAAACAGAGATAGAGATGGTGATGGAACATCCTCTTCCTTTTTCTTTTCCTCTTTCTGCCCACCATCTGTGCCTTCTGGACTTACTTCTGTGCAAATGAATGTTTGAGCAAAATCAGTTAAAAACACTGAAAGATCATATTATTACACTGAAGACTGGAGTAATTACTTCTGACAATTCAGCTTTGCCATCCCAGGAATAAAATACTTTTGAAAATATATATGAAAATAGAAAACAGTTATTTAAAATTGTAACAATATTGCACAATATATGACTGTATTTAAGTAAATGCAACCTTGATGAGCACAAAAGGGGAAAGGATGAAACAAATGTATTACAAAGTTTTGACAGAGTGAAATGTGTGTATGTGTATGTGTGTGTATGTATATATGTATGTATATACACACACACACAAACACTGCATGTGTCATAATTTAAAACAAATTAATAATGAAAACATTATATTATAAAACAAAATATTAAACATTTAAATAATTTTCTTGTAAATAATTAAAATGTGATATGTAGTGACAAAGTCAAAGGAAAAACAGTAGCTATGAATGACTGTCAAACGTTGGGCCGACAATGTTCCTCACATTTCCTTGGACACAGCTGCAGGCTGGCACATCTGGCCTTCCTCCTCTTCATTGTCTCCTGCTTGTCCTGTTGATATAGCAGTTGTCATGGTTACATACTGTCACACATTAGTTATAACTTGGAAAATACAAAGACAGCAGACAGCTGAGTGTCTAGACCTACTTAAGCATTCATGATGTCTCTGATACAAATTGAAAGTGAAGTGTCTGATCTTTGAGCAGGTAAGACTTCTTGAAATGTGATACTTCTTTATTGTGTTATATATGATAGTGAAACTAAGAAGAAATGTAATGAAGCTAAGAGACACTTTGAAACAGACCACTTAAAGAAAATGGTATAGAGAGACGTTTAAATACAAATAGAAATTTACAGAAACACATGGCAGTCGCATATGCTCTGCAGTGTCTTCCTGTCAGTATTGGGACTTGCACACATCTTTTTCTGCTTGCATTTCCTCATTGCTGCCTTTCAGTCTTTGTTGGGCCTTTCTTTTGGTAACCTTTTCCTTCTGTACCAAGTGAAAAACCACGTTCCTTCTTTCCAGTGTGCTCATCCTCTTCTGACTGGTTCAGAATGGTCATCGTAACCTCACTGTCAGAGAAATCCTTTGCCACAGCCTCGATAATACCTGACCAATGGTTATAAGAATAAAAACAAAAATTAATTTATAAAATAGCCACATAGTGCAAATATATATATTTTAAATATATGCTAAATATATGTTGTAAACAACACAGCCTAAGGAAATATTTTCACATTGAAAGTAAATTTAATGTTAACTTCAAATTCAAAATGTGTTTCACACAATACATGTCAAGGGGCACATGCACAGTTAAAAAAAAAAAAAAAAAGTTTTGGACAATTTAAATATATTTATATTATTCTGATTAATTAAACAAAGTCCCTAACCAACCTTTAAAGGAAGTTTTCCTTAACTGTATGCATGCAAGCAGACATAAACCCAGAATTTACAAGGCTCTTGCACTAAATGAAGTTTGATGACATCATCATAGATTTCATAGGTCATAAATGTCTCCTGGACCCCAGCCATTATTCTAGGGAAGATTTTATTTAGTTGAGAAAAAAGAAAAAAAAACACACACAAAACCTTCTTTCTTTAAATGGTACATGAGTTATATAGATCTAATTTTTCCCCATGTCTCGCAAGGCAGTGACTAAAGACACATATTAATAAAGCCATATTGCCAGAAAAACATAATGTTAATTATAAAATGCTGGAATATATTGATTATACCATGGAAAGCATTTATATATTTGTAAATGTTTAATTAAAATATTTCAATAAAAAACAAACATAAAAAATCTTTATATATATAGACACACACACATTGTAATTATATACTTTGCATTTACCATTTTAACCAAATCAACTGTTGTAATTTGTGGTGTGTAGATTATGTAGTCTCATCCAGACAGACACTCCCACTCAGCCATACTCTTTTACATTCACACATCCAAACATATAGACTTCATTGCCCTCTTAAGGAGAACAGGGATGCATTTTAATTCTCATATTTTCAATATATGCTCTCTTGGAAACCCTAACCTGTTAAATTTGTAGACAAAGTTGATCTTTTGATGCTTGATTTTTGGAGAAAAATCATGGCCTGTCTTAACCTTATAGTGTAGTTGTGTTAAAAATACTTTCTCTATCACTTTAATAACCATGAACAGAATATGTTGTTGGTGATGGAAAGTACGGTGCATAACCAAACCAATCTTATCAACAAGAGTGCAACAAAAAACTTATATGACTATATGAGGGCAATACTGTTTTATTTAATATCAGTTTAGTACCAATTTCTGTGTGATATTTGTCTTGTAACTGGAGTGCACCAAACAAATAAAAATAAATAAATAAAATAAATAATAAAAAAATCACAATGGCCTTTATTATTTCATAATGTTAACTATATTTTTGATCAGAAGGAATACCAAATTATTATCTATGTTTTGGAACTGTTAATTTAATTGCCTTAAACCTCCTCATTCCAAATGTCATTGATTTTTATTGTATATTATTGGCCTATTTATAAAATTGATTTGTTTTTGTTGTTGTCAGACTAGCTATGGGCTACTAACGTATTTATTGGTCACTAGCCTTTTTATTTTTGCTAGAAATAATATCAGATTTTATTTTAGTTATGTTAGCTGAAATGGCTTTGTATCCATTATTTGTCATGATACAATGTTACCATTAAGCCTATTATTAAAAAAAATTCACAAATCAGAAAAAAATATTATTGATTGAGCTTAAGTGTTATTTTTTTTTTTTTTTCTATTTTCATATTAGATGTGAGGATGATAATAGATGAAGAATCTGGAATATTTGGAAGTTCAGGGAAACTTCCGTGGAAACTCCTCGAGTAAAAACTGCAATAAAAGCCGCAGGTAGCGCTTGCTTGACTGCTTCAGTCACTGCACTGGAGCAAGTTACGGCATATCCTTGAGAAAGCACATTAAGGAGACACTTACAGAAGACTTTTGGACTTTCTATTCTACCTTTTTTACGGTTTATTGTGTGGGAATATACGTACAGGTGCAATAAAATCTCGTATAAAAGCTGCATGTACTTACGGCAGACAAACATTGACCGAAAGACAAACGAGGAGAAATCAAGACGACGAAATCAAGGTAAGATTTGATTGTTTTTGAAGCTTCTGTCCTTTTTTATGCAAATAGTGAAGGCGTCGACTACCAAATGCAAACTTCTTAAAGTAGGTCAGTGAAATTAGGCAAAATTTTTATTTTTAAAACCTAGGTAGGCTGCCTAAGTTAGCTACTTGGCATTTTCGTCATCATACAGTATATTATTTCACGATAGTCTTGAAACCGTCGATAATGAAAGTCAATTTCTGTTAAAACCTTAATAGATTAGGCTATTTAATTAAGTAACGTTAGCCGTCTTGGCCATGAAACTCTGAAGATAAGCTGTTTTTACTAGCGAATCTGCTTTTTATGGTGTCTAAAAACTTAACACACTTAACTGTTTGCTGTGTGTTTCAATCCAGTGTTTAAACTGTTTATTAAAAAGTGCAAGTCTGATTAAGGTGTATTTTTTGGTTGAGGGTGACAATGGTGTCATGTGTGACCTGTTACTTTTCTCTGCGCTGTTTCGTTGGCCAAATCGAGAAGTGGATAAGATTTTTTTTTTTTACCCATGATTTTATAAAGATATAAAGAAGCTTGTGCAGATATTCCATTTATTTTTCGGTTGCCAGTTGCTTGAATGAATAGATCAGATTAGAACAATTCTAGGCTACTTTTTAGTACGACAGCATTATTTGACATTTTTGAACAGGTCGATGTTGGATTAGTCTTCTCAGCCGCCGAGCGCCACATTGCAACACTGCCACCTAGCGGTTAAAAGAGGTCATATATTGTACAAACAGCACTGCAAATGACAACTTTTTTTTATTTCCTTAGATGTTTTGTGAATCTACTCTGTGGAACATGGGATGTGATGAGGATCTTCAGACGACCAGGGATCCCATATGCCTGGTAGAGATCTCATCGTGCAGATCTGTGTCCATTGAGGATATGAATGGAGAACGGTGGATATCTGAATCCCAAATGCCATCCAGACAGGATCACAGGATCATCAGTAAACCACAAACGACAGCCAAGAGCCGAATCTTCCATTCTACAAAGTTTTGGACCTTCCTTCAGTTCAAGACGCCCACAAGAGCATGAAGGGAAAAATAACCGTCTGCTTTCAAAAAGACTTTTAAAAAGGACATGCACAATTGCACATTAATCTATACTGTACAGTATGTAAAGAAGCTTTAAATCAATGGCTGTTGCCTTCAACTTCCACCAGAGGGCAATAATGAGTCACTGCCACTGTATGTGTTGACAAGGTTTTGTTTGATCAATCAGCTCTTTGTAGTATTTTACTGTAGGGTTGAGTTTGTTTGATCTGGGTGACTATAATTTTCCTGAAAATTAAATATTAAGAGAACATCAATCAAAGTTTCGTTTCCCACTTCAAAACGAATCAAAATGCATTTGATAAGGTACATGAATTTTCTTAAAAGTCACTTTAAGGGAAACTGATAAACCTTTAAGCCAAGGTAAAATTTTATACAGTATATTTATACAGCGAATGTGATTTAATTAGTTGTAACATGTATATGTTTACAGCTGAATTTGAAATGCACAATAAAAGTGTCTAAAATATGTATTTGTAGGTAATATATTCTATATTATGGTGTATTGTTTTTAATAAAATGTGCTAGGGCTGCACGTTTTCAAGTTTTTCATTAACCGTTAACCGAGGCCCTTAGCGGTTAATACTCGGTTAACCATAGTGTGCGCCAGGGTTTCCGTTGTCCGGTAATTTCCGGACATTGGCCGAAAAAAAAAAAGAAATGTCCGACAAAATTTAATCTCTCTGGTCAAATTGTCCTATTAAAACTGCCTAATAATCTCGCCCACTAACACAATCTGAATTTGAGAATAAGCCTAAAATGTATAAAGCAAATATACACCGACCTTTGGCTATCTTATAAAGGAACAGGCTCTAGTAATAGTTATGTAACTTTCCGTGTTTAGGCGAAGGTAACAAGCAGGCTCCGCGGCCGCCTCGCTAAGGCTATAGCACTATTCGGACGGGACTAGTTTTCTAAACTACGTTTGAGTTTCGATTCTTACCACCTGACGTCTGTGATTTTCATGTACCAATTCGGACGGGACTAGTATCGTCTCCGGTTACTATCGTAACCTCGGTTCCCTGAGAGGCGGGAACGAGACATTACGTCAGCTAAGACGTATATGGGAACTCTTCCCTTCTCCACTTTCACTGAAATCTTATTGGCTAACGCCAGCTGGGGACAGCTGGCCAATTGACGCGAAGCATGCAAATACTGGCGGGTAAGCGTGCAGTATAAAATGCATGGGCGCGAAAATTACGTCAGAATCACGACTGAACGCTAGCACAGCTGATCAAACAGCGACCACGGCGGCTAACGTAATGTCTCGTTCCCGCCTCTCAGGGAACCGAGGTTACGATAGTAACCGGAGACGTTCCCTCTCGAGGCGGTAACTCAACATTACGTCAGCTAAGACGTATATGGGAACTGTATAAAATCCCGCCGTGAGAGCAGTGAAGATAAGCCCTGAACGGAGTCAATCACCCTCACACAAGCAGTACAGTTCTAGCCAATGGCCGTGTCGCTAAGAGTGCTTGCATCTGATAGGCGGAACTAGGCCAATGAGACATCTGCTCCGACCCTAACAAAATATGCATAACTTCAAGCAATATATCGAAATCTGCACTAACCAGGGCAGACACAAAGCAATAAGCACTCAAGCATGAGAGTTAAACAGAGTCGACGGCGTTTGCGGTGACTGCTGCATAAACCATTTAAACCATAACACAGAGTTAGCAGCCATGGTAACTACTGTATAGCTGGTTATAACAGCTTTAATGAATAAAACTTAACTCACCGAAAAACATGTGACGCTACAGAAGGTACATCCAGCTTGTAAAACCTGGCGATTGTGTTCTGGGAAGACCAGCCAGCAGCAAAACATAAATACTGGACAGACATACCTCTAGACCAGGCCCATCAGGAAGCATTTATAATGTCCTCGCAGAATGAGCTCTGATGTTGAGGGGGTAATCCTTCCCCTGGCATTTGATAGCGTCCACGATCCAGTGAGAAAGTCTCTGTTTAGAAACAGCACGTCCCTTATTACATCCACCAAGCACACGAACAGCTGGTCCGACTGACGAAAGGCGGCCGAGCAATTCATATACATCCGTAAAACCCTAACAGGGTCCCGGCGCTCTGAGTATCAGCGTCGCGCGAGGCTGACGGCTCAACAGATAAGGCGGGCAGGGAAACAAAACGGTGTATTGAGTGACTTCGAAACGAAACCCGGTCTCGGCCGGAGAGTGACATTACAGTCGCCAGGCCCGAAACCAATGCAATATCGTTCACCAAACACTCACGAAATTCTCCAAGGCACTTCGCTGAGGCGAGAGCAAGAGGCAAGGCAGTCTTCAGGGAAGCTCCTTAACCGCAATCGAAGCTAATGGCTCGAACGGTAATAAGAGATAGAGCCCTCAAAACTAGAGCGAAATCCCAAGGCGGCACGGAGGGCGGCCATGAAGTACACAATCTACTTGCTCCCCTGAGAAAACTGAATACCAGAGCGTGCTTACCGATCGTTTACCCGTAACCGGGGAACGAAAGCGGCAATAGCGGTCACATACACCTTCAGCGTGGATGGTTTCAAACTCCCGCTATCCAACTGTGCTGTAGAAAGCGCAAAACATCCGACACGGAACAGGTCCCCGGGTCAATATAAATGTTCTCGCACCATTTTGTGAAAACTCACCACTTCTGCGCGTAGCAGCGAATGTTTGATGATGCTCGCGTCTCAGTAAGTGTGTTTAGCACTCGTCAGTGCAGAGTGTCCCGCTCATTAGGGTCCCCGCAGCGGCCACACATGAAGGTTCCACAGCTCGGGGCTGGGGTGCTATATTGTGCCATTCGCCTGAGACAGCAGGTCCTGCTTGAGGGGGATTCGCCATGGGGGAGCCATCAGTAACTCTCTCAGGTCCGCGAACCAGGGCTGATTCGGCCAGTTCGGGGTCAGGAGTATAACTGATGCTTTCTCCTCCCTGATTTTGCACAACACAGGCAGAATCTTCACAGGAGGGAACGTGTAAGCCTGGCTTCCGGCCAGCGCGATGTCAGAGCATCTCCCAGCAGGGGGGAGTGAGATAGCAAACGTGTTCTCGCTCGTGGCAAACAATCCATTTCCGCCCTCCCAAATCATTAGATCTGATCTTGGGTGAAGCCAACATCTCCTTAAGGAATCCCGTTCCTCAAAAGCATGCTCACTCCACGGTTCAAAGTACCGGGGATGTGCGACGCTCCTATGGAGATTAAGTGTCGGTCCGCCCACAACAGGAAACTCGCTGCCTGTTTGAATAGAGCTCTGGAGCGCACGCCGCCCTGGCGATTTATGTACGAGACCACAGACGTGTTGTCGGTTTGAATCAGTACATGTTTCCGCTCCAATTTCGACCAAAAGGCTTGCAGGGATATTAGGACACCGCTTCCATTATTCCAAACGGTTTTGTGTCACCTTCTCTGTGACTCCGACCACAGGCCCAGACGGACTGCTCCCCGGCCTAGATCGCGTTCGTAGAGAAAAGAACTCCTGGGCTTAACATATCCGGGCTGTTCCACGGTCTCAGAGTGCTGACGCAACTGTGAATGACCCTAGGTGCTTGTGGACCGAAGACCACGCCCTCGGCGGAACTCGAGTTACAGCCAAAACTGTAGCGGCCGCAATGTAGCAGACCCAGATGGCACACTGAAGAAGCCGCCGCCATCAGTCCCAGAAGCCTCTGAAATTCCCTCAGTGCAAACGACGTGCCCAGTCAGAAACAGCGCAGAGTCGATGAAATGCTCTAGAGAGAGATGGGCTCGCATCGCCATCGAGTCCAAACATATTCTCAGATATGTTACAGTCCGACTCGTAAAAACACGCTCTTCTGCATATTCACACGCAGTCCCAGCGTATCCAAACGGCGAAGCATTGTTTCCACGTGACTGATAGCACATCTCTTGAGTGGGCTAAAATCAGCCAATCGTCCAGATAATTCAACATGCGCATTCCGCTCGATCTGAGGGGAAATTTCGCTCTATCGCTCTCTCTCGAGCAGACTGAGAACTTCCTGTCGCAGAACAGGACGGTTTTGGGGCAAAGTCAGTGACGGGACCACGCCATTGAAGCGGGGAGGTCTGCGTTTGAATTGGAGAGAATATCCGTCGTGAATTATTCCCAGTATCCACGGTGAAACGCCCGGGATAGCCCTCTTACCGTCCATGAGATGACACGGCCGACGCGTTAGGTCTACAGCCACTGATGGCTTATTTTAATGAGGGCCCCGCCCCCGCGAGGCTGGAAGCACTGGCGGGATGGCGGGAGGGCGGGCGCGTCGCTAAATGGTGTGACACTCTTGCGCCATCATGAGGCTATTATAATCATGGACTGTGGCTCTGCGCTGTTTGAGACAGGGCGAGTGACACAACGTTGGGTGCAAGAATTTGTATATATGCTTCTTTAGTACAATTTTTACTCACAAAAACATCATTTAAACACATATAGCAATCGTCACCCATAGTGATGTGGGGGACATGATGCATGTTTCTTTGTGGTGTTGGCACTCTCGCTCCTTCGCGAGGCCATTATAATAATAGGTTGTGGCTCTGCACTGTTCTGAGACAGGGCGAGTGACACAGAGATGAGTGTAAGAGGAAGTAAAGCTCTTTAGTTGATTGTAACATGCTTTTATTGTGGAACTCACACAAACAGCATTCAAACATAGCAATCGTCGCCCGAAGAAACATGGGGGACATGATGCATCTGAACATTGAGGGTGACACCGTGTTCATGTGGTGTTGGCACTCTCGCGAGGCCAGTATAATCATGGGTTGTGGCTCTGCACTGTTCTGAGACAGGGCGAGTGACACAGTGATGAGTGTAAGAGGCAGTAAAGTTCTTTCGCTGATTGTATACCTGTTTTATTGTGGAACTCACACAAACAGCATTCAAACAGACATAGCAATCGTCGCCCGAAGAAACATGGGGGACATGATGCATTTGAACATTGAGGGTGACACCGTGTTTATGTGGTGTTGGCACTCTCGCGAGGCCAGTATAATCATGGGTTGTGGCTCTGCACTGTTCTGAGACAGGGCGAGTGACACAGAGATGAGTGTAAGAGGAAGTAAAGCTCTTTAGTTGATTGTAACATGCTTTTATTGTGGAACTCACACAAACAGCATTCAAAAAGACATAGCAATCGTCGCCCGAAGGAAATGGGGGACATGATGCATATGAACATGGCGCTTGGGGGCGGGGCCTCCCGCTCACTCACTCTTTCACCGTCAGGGAGACGGCTCGTATGGCGCGCTGGCTCTCTCGCGGCGCGGGATCCTCAACTGACCCTGATGTTACCTTCCAGGCTCTTACCACTGCTGGTTTCGGCAGAAACGAGCGTCCGGTTCAGAGCGGGGTGCCACTGCGGGTTATTTTAGCTGGTTTCAGAGCCTGGCCCGGTGCATAAGAATCTCGCAGAAGAGGACTGGGGTGAGCGACGGGGTATCACATGGCTCATACTTTGGCGCGCTTTCTGCGTCTCTGAGAATAGCTCCATGACGTCACCAAAGAGGTCGGAGGGAGCAACTGGAACGTTTAGGAGCGGCCTACGGTCCGCGTCTTTCAGGACAGCTAGGGAAGCCATAGGTGCCTGTAAAGATGACCATGAGCTCCGTGAAACAGCTCAGCAGAGCGCTTAATAGCAATCAGCGCGAGATCAGTTGCCGCGATCCTGATGACGTCAGCGCTACTGTGCCGCCGTTTGCCTGAAACACCTTGAGTATTGCCCTGGCAAAGAGCAGAAGCTGCACTCGCTCTTTCTAGACTGTGGTCCGGACCAAAAGCAGAGGGAGACGAGCACAGGTGTGTGGTAACAGTCTCCTAGACGGGGGGGGGGAGGGTTTCCGTCCCGTCCACGTGCGTGATATGGCCTTCGTAGCAGAGTGGGTGCGCGCCGATTGGGGTGCAGCCCACGATTTCACCACGAGCTCTTGCATGCCTAAATGCCATCTGGTAGCAGCTCGACTGGAGGAGCCACGAGTCTAGTTACCTATCACAGGCTCGTCATGTGCGTTGCAAGCGAGACTCAGCTCCGAGACGACCTTTCCGAAGACCCTGACGAGCTTCTCCTGGAGGTCTCAGGGCCCTCTTGGTCGGGGCGGTCCCACTGAGAGGCCCAAACCTTTTTCGACGTCGAAGCGACATGGAGTCGTTTTCTTCGCCAGCACCGAAGAGGACGAAGTTCGCGGAAGCTATAGTCCACCACGCCGACGTCAAACTCGTCTTCGGGCGGGGGAGGGCCCACCAGCGGCTCGCTGGCGGCAGTGGGCCTCATTCCCGCCGTCCTCCGAGCCACTCTGGCTCTGAGGGCGCGCACTGGCAGCTCGGTACAGTGGGCGCAAGTGTTGTCCGTGTGAGAATCCCAAGCAGGTCACACAGAACTGTTGAAGGTCCGAATCTAGCATTAGCAGCCATCGGATGCGGAGAGGAAAAACAGGGTGAGTAGTCCTCTATTGCAACTTCCACGATGACTTAGATAAGACTTCTAGCGTGAAGAAAGAGATTCTGACGTAATTTTCGCGCCCATGCATTTTATACTGCACGCTTACCCGCCAGTATTTGCATGCTTCGCGTCAATTGGCCAGCTGTCCCCAGCTGGCGTTAGCCAATAAGATTTCAGTGAAAGTGGAGAAGGGAAGAGTTCCCATATACGTCTTAGCTGACGTAATGTTGAGTTACCGCCTCGAGAGGGAACTCCGTGTTTATTACAGAGGTGGGAGGGTCTGATTTGTGCATCTGGGCGTCACAGAGATCACGCGCTGTGTATGCGTGCATTGCATTCATTCAAAATGATTGCCATTAGTATTATTACACAATAAATACTAGATGGCTAGTATAGCAAACCTTGTTAATGTGTGGTTCTTTTTAGTTTAACTTGTTTTCCTTTTTTTTTTTTTTTTTTTTTTTATGTAACTGAGTACATAAATAAACGTGAGTAATCTTACCTGATGCTGATATTACAATAGCCGGTATTAACTGTTTACGCGATCTTGCTTTTGATTTTATTATTTGTATTTTTTATTATTATTATTTATTTGCCGCTAAGCAAATCTATCAAACATCCGCGCAGTAAGAGCATCTACGGTAATTCACGTTGGCCAAAACACACAAGGAACCGCGTTGTGAAATAAAATATCACCGGCAATCACAGACATTCGCATTCGGACGGGATTAGCTTTCTCAGAGGATCACTGAGTTTGCTGAAAAACGGTAGTAAATTTGCTCTGGAATTATCACAGAGGTTGTGTGAGAAAAACTCAGACGTGGCAGATTCGGACGGGATTAAAATCACTAAGTACGTCTGTGAAACGGAGATTTCTCTAACGACCCCCTGTAAAACTAGTCCCGTACGAATAGGGCTTATGACTATGTTTGACAGGTACAATATTTGAAAATCGATAAAAAAAATATTTTAATTACATTTATATCTGAATTTATGTCAACCTATTGACTTTCAAATATCAAAATGTCATGAATTAATATGTATTTCTGTACAAAATGACAAACATATTTTCCTATTATATTTTGCCTGGAAACGCTTCCAACAAGGCGTCGGTTCTATTTCTAGCATGCACGCGTCGAGCCGCGCCTGAGCCGCGCGTCTCACGCAGGCAGTCGGCAAGCTCTAACCTGTTAACATGGGAGCCGAATTAAAAACAGACACGCCACGCAGCTGAGATGCTTTCGCCCATCGCCACGCATCCAGTGTGTCCTGACCGGCCTAATGATGCCCGGGTGTTGGCTGTTGAGATTACAACAACGAGGTTGTACTTGAAGTATATCTAAGCACTGTATTGCGATACTTGCATTTTGCCCCGTCACTGTCAATTTTAAAGTGCTCCAACGCTGTACTTTTTTTTGCCCGCTTCATATTAGAAAAATGACTTCTTCTTGTGGACATTACAAATGTCTGGGAGCGCTCTGGCGGTCTCTGGTGGTGCAAAAATGTATTACAACTAAATTCAATGCACGCCATTGACGTCACTTAACCGAGCAAAATGTTTCACTCGGTTACGCAATTTTTAACGGTTAATCGGTTAATCGGTTAACCATGGACACCCCTAAAATGTGCAAATGTATCTTGCTTTCTCTTTGTTTGAAAGAAAATTAAAGGTCAAATAAAAACCTGTATGAACAGTAAAACAGCATGTTCATTATCTTTCATAAATATAAATGAAAATATGTCATTGATTAGAATTTGCACATCAAGGAGTGCAAAAGAAAAAGACAGATCATTAAAAAGGGCTTGAGGATGCAAGATTCAATCCATAAGGGGTTTGTTTGTTTGGTCCAAGGACTCGGGATACAAAGTGCCCCCTCTGATCATTTGCATTGAAGCCTTGAAAGAGGATAAAATTGATAAGTCATTACAAAGCAACAGTATTCATATAGAGGTCTTTACATCTCTCATCTGCAGTGCTGACTTGCCCCCACATATTGAGAAAGTTGAAAGGATTTCTTCATGAAGAAATGTTTGGAATAATGACCACAGCATAGTCCATGTGATGAAGAGATCATGAAATCCAAAGATGTATTTAGAATGGAACTCACTGTATATTCAAGATATACATTATTTCATAAGCTCCCTGAGTTTAATCCAACAATTACATTTTCTGAAAAAAAACAACAACTTTTCCATTCAGAAAACACCACTTCAGCTGTTCTTGCCATGTCGTCATTATTGTAATTCTGAGATGACAACGAGTGATGTATAATTATGTGATTATGTGGCAACAGTATCAACACCAAAGCAGACACGTGCTTGCAGAACTCAGAATTACATTTTTTAGGCTGGGACAAAGCCACTGGAAGGTAAACCTGTAACCTTTAGCCAAAAAAGTGTAACTGATAATGCCAAGTAAAGGATGTGATGCAGCCAAATATGAAGTCCCATACTCTGAATTTAACCCATCCAAGTGCACATACACAGCAGCGAGTAGTGAACACACACCCAGTGGGCAGCCATTTTTGTGCTGCGGTGCCTGGAGAGCCATTGGGGGTCCAGCGCCTTGCTTAAGGTTCACTGGTCATTCACTCCCCCCTCCTACAATCCCTGTCAGACCTGAGACTCAAACCTGCAACCTTTCAGGTTACAAGTCCGATTCTAACCTGGAATGCAAACACTGCAGCTTTGGCGGTACACAGAGAAGGAAATCAGAGGCCATTGTATGATTGGCGGAGGAGCCTCACATGATCCAAGTTAGCCATTAGGTTTTTTCCAATGGCCAGTACACTAGACCCTCTTATCTCCCAATAATGAGACAATAAGTGCGTTAAGTGGACTACAGTTTTGCCAAGTCCAAGGAATTGGGATACTTTGAAGCAAACCCGATAACATGACATTTAGCCCCCTGGAATACAAATTTTACCAGGGGAACCCTGCCAGAAACGTGTATTTTACCCCAGGAATGTGATTGGGCTAGTTTTGAGTAGCAATTGGGTAGGTTTTATTGTGAAAACCTGGCTACCCTGGTGGACTGCTTAGAGGACTTAGGCCTGAGACACATAAAACCTTAACCAATTTTAAAACAATGGGAGACCACAGACAAAAATACACTTTTAACAGATTGCTGAGGTATTGGGTTGTTATGCAGCTGCAAAGGTGTTTTGTCTTCTTTTTAGACGGTTTTTTAAGATGGTTTTAACATCTTACTATGCTGTTTCCAGGGTGTCGTGAGATTTTTTTTTTGTTTATATATTTGCTGAAATGTTCTGTGTGGTTTTTAACATTTTACTGTTGTGGCCGCTAGGGTGTTCTAAGAAGTTGCTTACAGGTCCGAATCAAATCTTAACCCCAAAGTATTAGCAATAATTGTAAGGTCTACTAATTAAAATGTTAATATATGAATATTTATTTGTGATTACAAATGAAACACACTTTTGAACACATCACTCTAAACAAACGTGCAACAAAACTTGACAACAACATCAAACAAGACGTGACAGCATGCATGTTTAAGACTCACCGATGGCTTTCGAAGGTTGTACATTCATTGAAGGCAATAAGTGTTCTTTGAGGATCCAAATACTCAAGCACAGAAGTCCAGCCTTGATCCCAAGGGGACATTTACAATCTCGCTTGGACTTCATTGGCCGTCCAGTGAGACCACAAAGACTAGCAGCATGAAGGAAAGAAGGCTACTGAGAAAATAATTCAAAGTGGAAACGCTTGAGCCTTCAACGTGACCCAACAGACCGTTTCTGGCAAAAAACCCCAAGTGTCTTTTATAGGTTCATAAAGTAATTTCTGAGACATAAGATGATATTAACACAAAGGTGAGGAGAGCAAGGACCGAAGACCTTAAATCAAACCGAAGGACACATTTTTCATTCTTCTCATTACAACTGTGTTTTCTTTCTCTCTTTCGTCAAATCGAACCATTGACACGCCTGAAAGGAGAAAGAGACTCATTAAAAGGTTTTTTTTCGCTTAAACTGTCAATTTTCTGTGTTTGCCAGGTCCATCATGTTTGTCCTGAGGGATATGAGTATATTCAAGGCTGCGTGTATAGAAGCACTTTATTCAAGGATAATTTAATCAAAACTCTCGCCGTATTTACTTCCATGCCTTCGTTTATATGAGAGAGTGAAAGAGAATATGAATATAGGAGAAAAAAAAGCTTTTGAATAAAAGGCCTATGTGATATCATATCAGTTAATCATGTTACTGTATGCTACAAGGCTCCCCCTCTGCCATCAGCCAGCCTTGACCTTGTCCATCCTTATTCATATCCTCAGTTCAGCAAATGAGGTTTTATTACAGGTGACAGCACAGATTCATGCTTCCAAGATACAGGCAGAAAAAAAGAGAGACTACTTTTAGGTGTCATGTTTGGGCCTGTGATCCCTCAGATGCCCCAGACAAGGCAAAAAAAAAAAATATTAAAAAAATATACTGTTTTTATGTTGTTTCTTCATTCATTTGAAGATTGAATGTGAAATTATTGCAATATAAAATTGTTTAAAAACTTTAATGTTCGGTGGAATTATTCGTAATTTACTGCTTTACTGTGATCCTTTTTGAAAAGGGATTTAAATCAAGTTCATCTTTAGACAAACAACAATTCAAGTAGAAAATGTAAAGTTAGTGTGTCTAACTATGCAGTTTACACCAGTGTTTCTTCAGCCTTGGACCACACTTTTATTTGTAATTACATCGGCAGAAGTCACAGCAGTTAAGGGGGGAGAAGGGAGAAGAAACTGAAGCATAGATTATCCTTCAAACTGGCATTGAGAAGTTCAAGAACAAAGAAAACCCTTTCTTAGTCAATGAGGACTTCAAGGCTCTCTCCGCTATAGTGTTTAACCTTCACTACATAGTGAGGCCTTGAGACAAATGATTATTCAGATCTTACTGTAATATACAGATCTAATTCTAAAATATGTCCCTGCACTTCGGCGAAGGAGATGACTTGCAGTCATTAGAGTATTACCGTCTGTTTAATATCTACACTTTATTTTGATAGTCCTCCAATGGATATTCTACTGATTATTAATAACTGCATCTACACATCAACTTAACCCTAACTCTAATCTAACAGTCTACTAATAGTCTGTCCCTAATCAAGCCTCTGTAGCTCTCTCCGATCACCACCAGAGGAAACCATCACCGGAGTACTGTTCTTGCGGACTTCATTTCCCATCACCCCATGCCTGAGACTGACTGCCTGCACAGATGCTAATCATTATCCTAAGTATTTAATCAGTGCCTACCCTCACCTCTGTGCAAAGTTTTGTTTTGCTATTGCTGATATTTCTGAGCGTTTATACCCTGTATGATTACCTGTTGCCTACCTGGAATTTATTTTTTTATGCCAATCTGATTGTTCTCTGCCTGCCTCTCTGACCCTGCCTGTTTACTGGATTTGTTCTATTCCCCGTCTGTTGCCTGCCTCGACCCTTTGCATAGACTCAGGTTCTGATTCTGCCTTGTTGCCCTTATATAACGTAATTCAACTTTGTAATCAGATGAATGGTGGGGGGATAAACACAATAAAATATATAGATACTAGATCATTATTAAATAGATATTAATGTATATAACTATTAAATGGATATTTATAGATGCATAATTATTGTTGGATAGATATATTTCACCAATCTTCAATTCCATAATGCACTAACCCAAAAATAGGGCTGGCTTTTTTATTTATTTATTTTTTATTTTAGAATTATAATATTATAATTATTATTAATATTAACACCAGTATCAAAATTAATAATATACATATTTTAAAGGAACATTGTAATGGTGATATGTATGTTAATATTTATTTAATGTTTATATCATATATTTTTGCATAATATAATTGTATATAAATATTTCTGCATTAATATTAATATTGTTGCATAGCTATCTTTGATAATCTGTAACCAAATCTTTTGTATTTGGGGTAACTACAGTTCACACATTAAGTACCTTTCATTCACACTGACCAGACATCCTAACAAATACACCTATAAAACAAATCATAGTGTTTCAATACATCACAGTGCTGGGCGGTATGGGCAAAAAATCATATCTTTGTATTTTTTGGCCAATTTGCGATATCTGATATATTTATTTTTGTATTTGGATTAAATAAATCTGTATTTAATATCTATTTATTTCACTTACCGCCCAATTATATAGATATAAATGGTATTGCCTCATATCAAATCGCTTATAAAGAAAATATCGATATATCATACAAACTCGATATACCGCTCAGCCCTAATATATCATATAAATTATATTTAATTCTCTCTCCGCCCATTATCCTATCTTCTCTCCCTTTCACAACAGCATATCTCCACCCATAATTTAGGCTTTTATGCAAACATGACCCTGTTTTACTCACCTGTGAAGGCAACGTATACATGCCCTGTTTAAACAAGTCTTAGAAAAGGTGATGAAAGTGTCATAAATCATAGAGAGAGGGGCATTTATCTCTCTGCAAAATAGCCCGCTCCCTCCTCCTCTCTCAATTACAACCCGACAGAACATAAATTAATATGTAAAATTGTTGGACCATGGTGGCAGAGTTGCAGCAGCTAAGGCCACAGCTATCAATCTCCAGCGGGCGCACTAGCACCCACTGACAGATTTTCCACCCGCAGAGACGGCTAGGTGATTGAGAGGCCCAGAGCCAGATGAACTGTGGGTAACCTAGCTCTCCTACAGTATACCTGAGAAGAACAAGGGAGCAGAAAGAGAGAGAAAGGATACAGAACATAGTGATAGAAAAGATAGAATGAGATCTTTAAAGGGATAGTCCACCCAAAAATAATTTAAAGCCACCACCGTGTAATTCTATACCAGTATGGATTTCTTTCTTCTGTGGAAGACAAAAGAAGGTATTTTGAAGAATGCTGAAACAAAACAGATGTATGTCCTGGAAACTAGCTGAGAGGGGAAATTATGTGATTTGTAGCTGTTGGATAAATTTATGAGCCAGGGTTACTTTCCCCCCAGATTTTAAAGCCAATAAGTATCTGTTGAGATCATCTGAAAAGAGGTTTAGCTATTCACATGTGCAACTGAAACATGGTTTCATTTTTCCACTGAGAAAATGAGAGTGAATTATTTACATGGCCTTGGTGATGTGTCGTATTTGTTTGTGTGGTCTAGCTTTTACTAATTAGGTTGATTGTAGCCAGAAAATATGAAGAAAGCAAGGACGTTTTTTCTGTGTTTTCATATGGAGGCATCGTCCTGTTTTATTCCTGACTGTGAATATTTAAATTAACTCCCTTTAAGTATCCTATTCATTTCTTCAATATCTTTCCATAACTAAGTTCTCAAACAAAAATACATATCAAATTTACAGAAATATATATATATTTTTTACATTTATTAGACCTTTACTATGCATAGTCATCTTTTTAAACTAGTTAATTCACCCAATAATGGAAATTTTGTCATCAAATGCTCACCCTTGTTGTTTTTTCAGTGGAGTGTAAAAGAACAAATTACTGTACATCTTAACACAACCCTAAAGTTCATACTGACTATTAAGCACCAAACTGGTCTCCAAAAAGCATTATTAAAGGAGTCAATGAAATGTAACCATGTAAAGCCTACAGTATATCATATGTAATGCGCAAATTATGAATTATACGAATTTCAGATCACATTTGGCCATACTCATTTGGTCACTGACTCCACTAAATTACACAGTTTAGGCATCTGTGAAATCTTCACATTCTTATAATTCTATATGACCCATGAAGTAAAATATTACTCAACGAAAACACATATGTAAACTTTTCACTTTACGGCTCAATAATCTGTTCCAGTTTAAAAAAATAAAAATGATTTTCTATAATTTCATGTCAGTCTTTACAGGGTTAATACAACTGGGCTAAGTTATTAATTCCCATCTAACATGCGCCATATGTGACATATTTAAATAAGGATTTACACAAATTAAATCTTGAGTGAATAAGGATGTATGGCTTCAGACTTACAATATGGTTCACAAGCGTTATATTCAAGTTTTTGTCTAAATACTGTTTGCCCTTGCCCGAAGGTGATGAGAAACAAGTTTTTATACTTTCAGTTCATCAAGTGAATTGTTTCCATTGTTGCATCTTCAGTTAGAAAGACAATGCCAAGGCCATGCTTTCAATCCCTTTACTGAGACCTAGAGCAGCAGAAAAAGACTCCAATAAACATTTTTTTCAAAGAGCCACACAAAAGCAAGAAGAAGGGCAGGCAATGTGCACTTGATGAGGCCTCCAGGTTGTGCTCAGGAAGAAAAGGTCCATTTACTCAATTCTGAATTGAAAGTTCCTACTTGTGTACACACTCACATACAAACACAACACATTACTCAACCTGCTCAGTCCCTGCGCTAACCCTGATGGTCCATTAAAGAACGGAAGCCATCAGACCAGGTCGTTAAGCCAGTGGACATGTGGGTGCTGTCCGAGTTTCGTTAGCGGTTGAAGGAGGGACCTGTGTGTTTGGCATCTGTTCCTTTATGTTCTGTGAACAGAGCGACCTTGTGTTTGTATGCCTGTGTGCTGACCTTGAGCCAGGCTGAAACAGCAGACACTGCTGCTTCTGAATGACCCTGAAAGCCAGTGTGCGTGTGCGTAAGTGCGTGTGTATATGAGAAAAAGAGAGAGAGAGAGAGTACTGAGAGAAATATCAGAGCAGCTTTCAAGCTCCTAGCTTTCAGAGAAACATTTTCATGTCTCAGGGTTGCGGTAAACTTCCAACAATCACACAGAGTGTGAACTGGTTCACATCTTTATCACACTGCAACATTTATAACACTACACTATATAGTAGTAGTGGTTCTCAACTGGTGAATCAACCGGTCTGTTCTGATGGGTTCATGACTCATGAATTACAGGATAATAAAATAGCATAATCATGTATAAATAGGCTTATCAGTATATATATATATATATATATATATATATATATATATATATATGTTAATCATTTCACAATTTAGACATGTGCTGTTCAAGGTAATATAAGGACCAAATAAATGACACAATTTTTTTTTTTTGTCCTATGTATTAAATTATATTCATTTACATACATTAAAATTTAAATGCAATTCATGTGTGAATTTAAATATGCATGCATTAAAAATTACAAGCTGATACAGCTGTCTTGTCCTGTAAAAAACAGATAAATGAAAAATAATAATAAATATATTCCAGCGTAAATAAAATAAAGATAATTGGAGCATGCTTTACAAGAAAATACTATTTCAGTATTTCTATTTTCTTTTTATTACTTGCCATTTTGTGAAATTTACAAACAATTTCTGAGTGAAAATTCAGAGTAAATCCTACCATCCTACCATTTTTTCAATATCAGTGTGATATAATGGTGAAAAAAAAATATTGTAAAAAAAAAAAAAAAAAATATATATATATATATATATATAATATATAAAATATATATTTTTCATTATTAAAAAAGAAAAAAAAACTTACTTTTTATATATATAAAAAGTATATGCATTTTTGCATTTATACAAGCTGTCTTTTTTTCACTTTATGGTCACTTGAAAGTTTCCTTTAAAATATTAACATCTTTTCACAATCATAAATAAACAAGAACATTAACTAGATTAATCTCCAATCTCTTTCAGATCTTGCCCTGAACATCCCTATGATTGCTTATCTCTCCTCTACTCGCATTACTCATGTCATGTAGCCTACGGAAGCGCGGTGACTGACAGCACTGACCTCTTATCGGTGTGGGTAAAGGAGGGGGCGATCGAGGTGCTACTGGTATTTTCACGGTTACTGCCCTCCAGACTAACGCTCCTTTTGCACAGCCAGCGCATCTCGCAGATCAGCCAGCCAAGACAAACACTGCGAAGGGCTGCAGTCTATTTATTTATTGAGAGTAATGACAGGTCAACGGAAGGAGGTAAACGCTCAATGTTTTTTCTTGTTAATGGGCTTGTATGAAGTTGTAGGCCTAACTAAACCAGTGAGAAAGGAATGAAAAAAGAACCTGTACAGAAAATCACATAGATTTTGTACGAATACTGTATAAACAACAACTTGATATCGAGTGACTTACAGTACGTTTCAGACAAAAACGCATTTCTTGTGAACCGGTAGTTGTTTGATGAAAATAGTTTCAACCCAAAGCCAACCAAAGCACAAAAGTAGATTTTATAACCTACTTCTGGTTTTTAATGTTCAACTCCCCTCTTTACTGGTGAGAGAAACCCCTACCAAACAATCCCTGAGACAAAATTTGTATGTAAGCCAGTTTTCTCAAAATCAGAATGTGTCATTTTTATGTCTTGTAAAACTATTTTGACCTTGAAATGGCCATGTATGCTACTGCATATCTGACTTCTTAATTTATACCCTGTCTAGACTGGCAAGGGAGTTCATTATTCCTGCATTGCAAACCTTAAACACACAGAATAATATATGCAGCATGCATGTTGTTTTCACATGTTTACTGCTGATACCCTGATGGAAGCATCATACAGGCCTAAATGGTCCTTTAGCAACCTTCACTTTATTTTTCCATGCATTTTAGTTGTGCTGTCTAAGCCAGACTCCATTATCAACCCAGAGGTAAGACATGAGTAAATACAGGTGCATCTCAATAAATTAGAATGTCGTGGAAAAGTTAATTTATTTCAGTAATCCAACTCAAAATGTGAAACCTGTGCATAATATATATAAATAATAAAGTGCACGTAGTTTATGTCTTTGGTTCTATTAATTGAGATGATTTTGGCTCACATTTAACAAAAACCCACAAATTCATAAATACCACCCATCTCAACAAATTAGAATCTCCACCCTTAGTAGATTCTCCACCCATCCTCCAGACTCTAGGACTTTAGTTTCCAAATGAAATACAAAACTTGCTCTCATCTGAAAAGAGGTATTTGGACCACTGGGCAACAGTCCAGGTAAGATGCCTCTGATGTTGTCTGTGATTCAGCAAATTCCTTGACACATATTTGTGGTGGCTCTTGATGCCTTGACCCCAGCCTCAGTCCATTCCTTGTGAAGTTCACTCCAATTCTCATAAGGCTGCGGTTCTCACGGTTGGTTGTGTATCTTTTTTTCCGCACACTTTTTCCTTCCACTCAACTTTCTGTTAACATGCTTGGATACAGCACTCTGTGAACAGCCAGCTTCTTTGGCAATGAATGTTTGTGACTTACCCTCCTTGTGAAGGGTGTCAATGATTGTCTTCTGGACAACTGTCGGATCAGCAATCTTCCCCATGATTGTGTAGCCTAGTAAACCAAACCTAGAGACCATTTTGAAAGCTCAGGGAACCTTTGCAGATGTTTTGAGTTGATTAGCTGACTGGCATGTCACCATATTCTAATTTGTTGAGATGAATTGAATTGATGGGTTTTTGTTAAATGTGAGCCAAAATCATCACAATTAAAAGAACCAAACACTTAAAAACTACTTCAGTCTGTGTGCACTGAATTTATTTAATACACAAGTTTCAAATTTTGAGTTGAATTACTGAAATAAATTAACTTTTCCTCAACATTGTAATTTACTGAGATGCACTTGTACATTTAAAAGAACAAAATTTTTCATGTCTATCATTTCAGGACATCTGGTGCTTAAGAAGCCTGAAAATTATGTCAGTCTAACTGTAGTTGGTAAGCAATGCATCATCACACCCCAAAAACATAGCCAACATGTACAACATTTGTGAACAAGTTTCCTTTCTGTTTAAAAATATTACTTAAGGAACAGAAAGAATGGTTGGGACATATTGTAGGGCTTATTCAAAAATCTGTAGTCACATCAGAGCTCTGAAGTTTGCTAGTTGGTTTCATGTGTTATTAGGATGAAAGATGTTATCATTCTAGTAATCGTGTTCTGTTTTCTTGGAAGACAACAATATAACTTGTAAACGCTGAAAGTACATTTTGGCCACAAAGCTGACACATATAGTATGCACTAAAAGCCACAAAAGTAAGATTTTGACATCAAAAAAAAAAAAAAAAAAAAATTATAATTAAAAACAATGTGATGTAATCATCAGAGTGTGTTGGATGACTTTTGGCCAAACTTTCTTTACAAATTGCTTAAATTCATTAATACTTGAGGGCAGTTGTTCATGCCACATATTAATGGATTTGAGGTTTGGACTTTGAACGGGTATGATGATCAAATTAATTAACATGGTAACTAAAGAGATATGTTTTTTAAAAACATATGTTTGTAACTACACAAGAACATTTGAGGTGTGAGTGTGTGCAGTTTACGTTGTAACAAAACATCCAAGTGTTGTCAAGTTATTTTTACTACAAACCTTGTTTTATTCATGAATTGTAAAATAAAAATGATAAGAAACCCATATGAAAATAGGGAACCAATAGTGAATTAGTCTCACATGTGCAACACTCTATAAGGATTTTCCTCACTCCCTTTCTCTAGCGAACTCTAATTTTCTCGCATGCAGTTGCTTGCTCATGTGAGAGTTGTGTTTTCGGACCTTATTTGTCAGAGGTATTTTAAATTTGAAGTAAATGTTTGTGTAAATTTATAATTTCTGTGATTTCAAAACATTATAGGTTTCACGCACAAATACGTTCAAACCCATTTCATCTCTCACTGGCTCTCTTATAATTAAAATGAACCAAACAAAATATTTTTTGTTTGTTTGAGTTCTTTTGTTACACACACACACACACACACACACACACACAAACGCACACACGGCAGCACGTCAAATGAATTTCCTCTCTCATACCTCGTACAACCACAGACAGAATGACAGAAGCCCTTGAGAAAAGCAGTATTCAATTTGTAACTCTTTTCGACACAAGGCCATTTCATTTATGGGTAAAGTCATAGAGGCAGCCAGGAAGAAATTTGAGTTAGTTACTATAGTAACAGACAGAACGTCTCATAACACAACAAGGCAACAAGAACAATTAGCCCCCAAAAGTTGCATTTTTAAATTATTATTAACTTTTTTTCCCGTTGTCTATAAAAGGAAACAAGGCACTGTTTTTTTTATATTGTATCATTTATTATTTTATGAAAATGATTCATCAGAATTGTCAGAAAGGCAGTGCTGTGGTACTGAAAAGACTACAATCTTGCAAACAGAGGAAAAAAGACAGAAGGGAAAAGAAAGATCTTTTTCATACTCTTCAAGGTTGCTGTTGTGAAGTTTGGCCAAATTCTTATTCTCACTGGGTCATGACAACCTGGTGGGCTGTTTCTGTGTTCTGTTTATGCATGTCAGTAAAAGGGAGGCTGATCTAGGCTAAGACTGGATTTAGTTACCACTTAGACCTTTATATAAACATTAGCATTGTATGCAGACGGCACACATAAACAACCGACCACGAAAACATCTTTACATTTGAAAAATAATGTTAACATTATTCATGTGAAACATGTCAATAGAACACATTAAAATAGAATTCAAATATTTGATAGTCTTGTAGGCCCTAGTTGTATTGACAGAGACTCAAAACATTGTTATTTGAATGCAAATTTTATATTTGTTGATGTAGTCAATAAGGCTCACAGTTGGGGCGATGAACTTCTGAAACACAGAATAACCACAGATAACAGTCCATGAAATTAGCCTGAAGTCTGAAAGCATAAATAGGTACACACACACACACACACACAGAATGAGAGACGCCACAAATCATCCAGAATGACCATGACCTTGCGATGAAGGGAGACATAATTGGAAATGTAGTAACTCTGGATTTTGATAAAATCGAAGATTCAAACACAAGGAGGACATTTCTGGTGGTCAGTTTGATTTGAAGTGTACAGTGCACGCATTTAATAAACAGCTGAAATGAAAAATTAGTCATTATTTAATTAATATTTACATTTTTCATGTATTTATGCTGTATTTCGCACTGTTCTTTCCAGATGTTCATAGTGACCATGTCTGTCAAACAACAAAAAATAAAATAAAAAACCCTTTTGTGTTTGTGTTCAGAATTCAACATCACTACCAGATTAATAAATGTATAAACATTTCCTTATATTTCCTTATAAGTATTTTATCTTTTACTTATTTTTTGTTGATGTATTAATTATTGATTAAGTCATCATGGAGTCAAAGTGGATAATTCTTTTTTTTTTATGGAATATTGCAGTATTTCTTATAAATAATTTTTCCACACAAGTCATCATCATTATCACTATTTTTACTAATAATAATAATATGCCCTCATAATCTCGATCAAAATAACTTCCCCTCCCTCTTGCAACCATATCTATTCTCATTTCTGATGACAAAGAAAAAATATTAATTAGCATTGCTGATTAAGAAATTAATGCTTTCACTAGTACACTATAAGAAAACATAATTTCCAAAATGATTAGTATATTTTTTGTTAAGTTTGTGGACATTTTTAACTCTAAAACAACACAATCCAGTATAAAATTCAAATTATATGTAAAATACCTTTGAAAAATCAGTAGGGCAAAATGATTAACGGTACACTGGGTCACATTTTTACTGACTTTTCTTAGAGTGTATGCTGGCTTGACCGGTTTGCTAAAAAGTTGAAGGCTAGTCACTTTAAGGGTCAATGGTCTCAAAGTCGTGCTCACACTAAACTCAGAGAGAACAAGCTTTGCACAGCATCCAAAGAATCAACAATCAGCCCACACTAAAATTCAGTTTAATTCATGTTCTCAGTTCATGACTGACAAAAGTAAACAAGATACGGTACTAAAAAGCTACATGCATATAATTCTTTTAATATGAATAAAATTCAATTCCACAGATAAGCCATTCCAGCTAGAAAAAGACCAGATTTAGAAAAACCAATGAAAGTTTGTATTGTATTCATTTTATTCTCAGACAATAGACATTATATTCAGTCTGTGTAATACTACATAGATTTTTTTACATCATTATTTCATCCTTGACGGTTCTAAAATTAAACAGTGACATGTAAACACTAGCCTTGTGATTATGTCATTTATCTGGACCAACTCCTCTGATGTGAGTCTTACAGTAACTGGGGATGTTGGTGACGTGAGCTTTGGCCCTCAGACTCTAAACAGAACATAACTAAGAGCCTTCATCCAAGATACCGTCTCAGTTTCACATATGAGGACAGGAAGGTGGAGAACATTTGCACAAACTTGCAGTTAGACCTGTTGACCTTGAACAGAGGCTGGGTTGGATCCAAAATTGTGTGTGAGAATATATGTGTGTGTGTGTGTTGGGAGGGGGGACAGGTGTTAGACTATTTATTTGACAGTGGCCTTAATGTAAATGGTAAGAAAACATTTTTATTTTTATTTTTCAAATAGATCAGTTGTGCGAGTTGTCTCTCATTGCGCAATATTCTAAAGCTTTCATCACTTTTACCATAGACTTGTCCTTCGGCTATTCAGCGTCAGGAGTGGCGCCTTGATATGACTTTCCACACAGGCTGCAAATCATTATGCTTTTATATTCTTCTTCAGGAGAGCAATGACATCAGTACACCCCGTCTGCCTGAGACAAGACCGGTAAACAGTGCACAAGGCAGGTGACCCTGGACTTTAATAACGAAACAAAAATAAATTATCACAGGAGCTTTGGAGTAAAGTGGCATGCGCGCACGCACACACACACACACACACACACACACACACATCATGTTTCTGTAAAACTGTCAAACCAGACAAGGTTAGACTGGGGCAGATGCCAAAATAGGAGGTAGCGCCTACTGTCCCCTGTCATACTCAGAAATGAAAATGGAATTCTATGCAAATCTTTGGTAGTACAGTCTGGAAACTGGGTAGTCGTGGTCTTCCAATGTTGATCTTTAATAAACTGATAGGATCTTTTACTTGGGTAACAGCAATCAACTCAGAACTAATACTGAATCTTTGTAGGTTAAAGTTCTTGAATGGCTATTTTATTGCAAGGTTTTCCCTTTTCACTTTCATCAGATCAGAGTAAGTACCTGTGTGTGTAATCCAGACTTTTTATTATTATGATAATATATCTATTTGGACATCCATTTAAATTATGTTATACTGGGTAATTTTGCATTATTATTATTATTATTAAGTGGCAAAACCACATATCAAAATCCATAAGGACTATAGCGCCTCTTATGTGTGCATCAGAGAGAGACAGTGGGAGGTGACCAGTGCTGTTTGAAAACTCTTAACTATTTGGCATTTGGCTGGATGGGAACACACAGACCTCAACCGTGCATGGACATCTCCAAGCGGAAAGCTCATAACAGTTTCAGCATCGAAACATAACAGTCCCCGCAGCACCAGGAGGATGGCTTACTCTGACAGCAGCTGCCACTGCAGCAGCGAAAGACGACAGAACAGCATCTTGTACAGCATTTTAAAGAACGACAGTCAGATTGCGCAACTTGGGAACCAGCCGAGGACCCCGAGGCTCGCCTTGTCCATGCGCGCGTGTGCTTGCGGCTCCAAGACGAAGGTGTCTCTCCGCTTCCCTCAGACCACATGCAAAGCCGCCTCCGCGGTCCTGGTCAAGACCCTGAAGTTCGTGAAGAACGTGCCGTGTTTTCGGGAGCTGCCGGTGGATGACCAGCACACGCTGGTGCGGAGCAGCTGGGCGCCGCTGCTGGTGCTCGGCATGGCGCAGGACAGGATCGACTTCGAGACTTCAGAGACGCAAGAGCCCAGCATGCTGCAGCGGATATTAACGAGCGGACAGGACAAGCAGGACCACCAGAGTAATAACGGCGGAGTGGCGTTGACCGACGTTCAGGGTATTAAAATGTTTCTGCGGAAATGCTGGGGACTGGACATAAGCACTAAGGAGTACGCGTACTTAAAAGGGGCCATTCTGTTCAATCCAGGTGAGTCGTGCTTACCGGTCACACCTGAAGTAGGACACCTTTTAGCTTCTGTTAAGAATAACTGAGTTAACTGTGAACCAAAATGTAATTATTAACATTCATAATAATAGAATGTTCATAGTTGTCTTTAAATCACATTGTAATAATTCATATTCATAATAATAATAGCGATAAAAATACATACATAGACAACCTGAATAAAGATAGTTCACGTTTTTAACTTTAACTGGCTTAAATTGGGATCACATTGTAATTAATAATTTTCATAAGCATTAACTGTAGGCTATAATATTTTTAATAATAATAAAAAATAGGCTTTTTTTTAATAATAATACACACAAGTAAATAAATATCAAAAATAGTGCTTTTTTTGCTTAATTATTTTAACATGAGCCACACTGTATTATTGAAATTCTTAATAAATAATAATAGTATACTTATATTTTCATCATATAATAATAATAATATTTCATCTAATTATTTGGAACAATAATAATAATAATAATAATAATAATAATATATATATATATATATATATATATATATATATATATAATATTAAATATGAATATATGACAATGTATTAATCAAAGTTTCATGACATAAATGTTTCTTTGTTTATCATGAATTGTTCTTAGAAATTAATAATGAAAATTATAGTCAGGTGTACGTTTTATCAAAGGTTATCTGTTTAATGAGGGTAATTTCAGATCATTAAGGTATTTCTGGTACAGAATATAACAGGTATCTTTTCATCTCTAGATGTTGCAGGGCTGCAGTGTCAACATTACATCCAGGGCCTGCAGAGCGAGGCAAACCAGGCGCTTAATGAATATGTCAAAATGATTCACCACGGGGACAGTGCAAGATTCGCCAAACTCTTCCTCGCCCTCTGCATGCTGAGATCCATCAACGCCAACGTGGTGGCCGGTCTGTTCTTCAAACCAGTCATTGGAGCTGTCAACATGGAGGAACTTCTTCTGGAGATGTTTTATGGGAAATAAACTCTAATGCAAATGCCCAGGCAGAATTCTCAAACTTTGAAAGAGTGGCAGTCAGCAGTGGACAGAGAGATTTTGAAAATGACTGATTCCTTTTTACACATGCTATTTTTGTACGACATAAGAGCTCTCTTTTTGCCTTCTGAGTTGAACTCATCGCTGAATCCAAAGTTGATGACAACGTTTTTTCCATTTGGGGAAAGAGCTTTATAACCGTTCTGATTGTGCAGTTTTTTTTACTTGCTTTTCTGTGATGTTGTGAAGCCTTCTGATGAATTTCATCTGATTCTCTGTGACACTTTGTAATAACTTCCATTAAGAAATCATTAACAAGCATTCATTTATTTTGCATTTAATTTATACATTGAAATATAATTATATTTGATTTAAATATGCTATAATATATTACATTTAATAATAATAATATATTATTATCTCAATGTTTCATGGCATCTATTTAAATACAAATTAAATAATGAACTGTTTTGCATTTTATAATGTAATCATTTTGAGTATTATTGTTAATGAAAGTTATTATGAAGTGTAAACTATGTTTGAATATTAGAAAGCATTGTACATTTTTGTTATGCAATGACATAATGAAACATTACACTTGTTCACATTTCCAACAACGTGATTGACAGATAGCCTATGTAATTTTTGGATTACATTAACAGTTTCGAAAAACGTGTCAGAGTGATGACAGACTTAAGCACAAATACAAAACAGCTATGAAAATAAAATAAAAACGAGGAAATAATTGATTGTGGGATTGTTCTTCAATATAGCCAATGTACCAAACAACTGCATTATACCCCCATAGGTGAGCACACTGTGTCACAAATATTCACCTTATGTATGGAGTCGTGGCTCTGTAGCTTCATTCATGCCACAAGGTTAGTCTGGTATTAGAAAGTGCTGTTGTAGTCATTGTTGGACCAAGCATAAAAGTACAGAAAAACATATGAAAGAAATGTATAAAGATGCATTGAAAGGTCATTTAACAATAATAATAATATTAATAAAAACATGTCTATGCCTATAAATGATGACTAGCCAAAGAGTATAACTGTGATACAGGTTAAGTGTTGCTCGGCCTACGTTTCATAAAAAATTAAATACGGACATTGACAAATGTCTTAATGGTTGTTTTGAAGACAACTGTCTGGCCAGTCATCTTTGAGCCAGAGACAGGTGATATAGATAGAAAAGAGCTTGTCATAGTGGGCTGATCAGTGATGACTTTGATTGCATTAGAAACAACCAATAAAGAATCATTAGATAGTATATTTTTTATATAATATTATATTTACAATATTCTTACAAATGCATTTGTGCATACACTACTATTCAAAAGTGTTTTTCTTCTTCTTGAACAAGCACTGGCTGAAGGGCTGCAATCTGATCTTACGAGATGCTATGTCCAGCCTTCTTTCCATTCTTACTCACAGGGAAAGTGAAGAGAGTCATGATCAACAAATCCAGTTCACAGAAACGTAATGGCTTTAGTGCACAAAAAAAAAAAAACACCCTCTTTTTTAAATGTATAATCTAATTGGTAAATATTGGTAATATTGGTGATAATTTTCCAATAATTCTCTAATATTCCTCTGAATGTATAAATATTTTTATGAGCATCCAGTTGGTATGAGGCATAAACAAATCCTTTTAAATCGATTTTTTTTAAATCAGCTTTTGCTCAGAAAGGCTGTTCAGCACCTACAACCAGTATTTATTTGACAGCACACATAAAAGAACTAATAAAAAAAAACATATGGCTTTATCACATATAGCGATTAATTGATTTTTTTAAGAATTCTTCACTGAAACAAATTTTAATATTTATATTTAGAATTAATTTATTTTTATTTTCTGTTTTAGCTTCAGTAAGTACCCTGTCTTATGTATTCAGGTTATTTATTTATATATTACACATTTTCTTGTACGTTTTGAGTTTGTTTAATTTTTTTCCCTTACATTTTTATCTAATATTTATATTCTATTTCATCTTTATTTGAATTACTGACAACAATTAATAAGTTTTGATTATAGTTTACTATTTAGTAAATGATAACAACTCTGCTACATGCACAGGACCCCAAAAAATAAATAAATAAATACAAATCACAATTCACCAGTCTTTTATGTGCCATCCTATCCAGCTGGTTTATATCTAGGTTCCATTTGATTTGACACACGTAAAACGCTATTAATATTCCATTCATGTCCTTCTTAATTATCCCATGTTCATGTGTTGACATCCAGCACATGCTTGAAAGCACATGCCACATTTGCAGTCGGTGTTCACTATCATCCAGACAAGCTCTATACAGGCAGCTCTTGGCCGCAAGAGGCCTTTCAAATATTTATCTGCTTTCTTTGCCAGCAGAAGTCACTGCTCTTTAGTAGCATCTCACTAGGCGGCAGAATGAGAGAGTTGTCTGTGTCAGAGTCTCGATCATAGCCTGCTAAGCAACTCTTCTCATTGCAGCTGGAAGAAGAAATTATGTATCAGTCTTTCTTTATATTGTAATATATGCACTTTGAGCTGTTTTGCAGTAACATCAAAGGCATTACCCGTTTTGTTCTGTAGTCATTGCACTGTCCTCACATATCTTCACTACAGTGTCCATGCAGTAATTCTCAGGCTTTTGAAACCTGTGAATACATCAACAGTGTACAAGTTGAAAGTGGTGTGACATACAGCCAAGTATGTCAACAAATATTCAACTAGTATTCAATTGTCAATCCCTTTTGTCCTGTTTTGGACTTGTAAACGGTGCTTGATCTGTGCATATTTCTCTCCGGATTCAGACAAGATGATTTTTTTTCCATTTTAGAAAGCAATATTATGGATTAAAATGGATTCAAATTAAATGAACATTACATGGACACATTAACTTCTGATAACAGATGCCGACAAATGCATTTTCTGTAAAGCTGCTTTGAAATCATGTGTAAGAAGGCTATACAAATACTTTTGAATTGAACTGAATTAAGGATTCATATTTTAGCAACAATTTGAAGTTAATTATATATTGATGGCATTGTTTCTTACATACACCTTTATTTGTATTTATTTATTGTGATGTTTTAATCAGCTGTTTGGACTCTCATTCTGACGGCACCCATTCACTGCAGAGGATCCACTGGTGAGCGAGTGATATGATGATACATTTCTACAAATCTGTTTTGATGAAGACACAAACTAATCTACCTCTCTTGGGTGGCCTGTTGTAGCATTTTTTTATTTATTTTTTCTGGGTGAAATATTCCTTTAAGCAAATGGGATGCAGAAGTAAAATATTCACATTCAAAATATATAATAAAACAGCAAAACAACCTGGGTTCCAGACGCTCTTTTACTTTGGCTATGGATAAGATGTAGGGTCCAATTTGTCGTGCAATGGTTGTCAAGTAAGAGTTTTCTTGCTTCAGCTGCAGAAGGTCATGGAGCTGTGCTGTAATTAGTAAATGAATCAGTTCACTAATTAGTGCAAGGAAATAACTTAACATGCATGGTCAAACGAACCCTGAGGCAGCACAGACAACTTATTGTTTTTCCTCACCTTCATAGATCTCTTGCTCATTGGTTACTCTTTGAAAGGTCACATCCCACATCTAGAAACACATCCAGAATATGCTAAAGTGCTGCTGTTTTTTGAAAGAAGAATGTTTTTTGCAGGAATTATAATTTAGCCTCACCTTCACAGCAGAGTACTGAGATGCAATCTGTTCGTCAATGAGTAGAGACCTTTCCAGGATCTCATCCATAGTGTCTGTGTTGATGAGAGAGTGATGTTTTGTCAGGTCTCTGTGCATCTCCTGAACCTCGTCCTTCAGCCTCTGGACCTCTGTCTGAAGAAACTGGCGCATGAAAAATGCATAGAATTGCTAAATGAATACACACATACAAACACAATAAAACAAAACCCAACAACCTTGTTTACCTAATACATGTATGGAATCGAAAAAGCATTTTATTCTCTTGGTTACAAATAACTTGAATGCAGTAGCATTCAAAAATCGTAAACCAATAACAGTGTTAAAGAGATTATTTTAAGATTAAAGTATATATTATGCATTCATGTGTGATAGATGTCTCTAATTTATAGAATTTGTTTACACCCCAAATAGATTTTTAAAAATACTGTGAAATGACTTGCAGAGTTTTTGTTCCTGTTATTCATTTAAAAATTATGTCAAGGATGATTTTTTTTTTTTTTTAATGGGCAATAATTTTTGGTTTAATTGTGTAAATGTTTATGCTTGCACTAACATATTCAAACCACAGACTAACAAAAAAAAAAAAAAAAAAAAAAAAAACCATTTTGACTCCATGGGGTCTGTAATGGCTTTAGTTATTCCTGAATGAGGATTAATGAAACTGTTTTCACCCTGTAGCTCTTCTCAAAATTGCGGCAGTGTTCAGTGAAGGGTGACTCTCTGCCCTCAGCCAGCAGCACCTTGGTGCAAATGTTTCGGTTAAAGGTGGGTCTGTGGCCAAAAGGCATTTCACTGACAGAAGGAGACCGCCTGTGGTAGGATAAGAGAGAGACAAGTCTCTATTCAAAATAGCTCCCTAAAAGAAGTCTAAATGATTTAACTTGTCCTCTAAACAGACTATAGATTGTTCAGAGTCAGAATTCAGAGTCAGAATTGTTTTTTTTAAGGTTAAGATTGCTCTAATGAAGATTTTAAACTGGCAGGTACTGACATTGAATGTACATTATGTTAAAGGAAAAGCAAGAACAAATGCAAATCCTCAACTAAACTAAACCAGTAAAACACAAGAACATTCAACAACACAGATTTAATAACAATTTTGTTATTTACAATGACGATAAACAGCTAAAAGAACATCCAACTTTATTTTTTTTTACGTTTTAGTAAAAAACTATTTATGTGCATTTGCCATTTTATTGTTATTTTTTTATATTCCTATTCAATTTAATATTTAATTTAGTCCTTCAACTTAAACAGTTCTTTCAGTCAAATTTACTATTTCTTTTATTAAATGAATATTTAATTCAAATGAATAAAAAAACTGTTTTTTTTATTTAACAATACCAGCACTGAACTAAAAAAACTTCATGCTAAAAGAGCTTCATGACCATTGACGCTCCCTAAAATGAACCATGTGCAGAAACACAGCATTGCTACCTGTGCATCCACAAAGCTCTTTTAGAAATTCCTGAGTTTCAGGAACAGGAATTACAAGCTTAGGAATGAAAACCTATTGAAAGCTCATAATAAGGCAAACATCAAGAAAAAGGAGAGAGTTACCTTTGTTTCAAAGCTCCTTCAATCTCTCTTTCCTAGTTACACGTACCGTGTCGGTCCAAGTCCCACAAGTGAGTCTGGACACTGTATGTTCTCCGTGCCTAAGTGACAAGTGTCCCACCCCAAACTTTTACCAATTTAAAATGCTGGCATCAGCGGTGACATCAGCTGCATAGGAACAAAGTGCTCCCAATGGCCTAGCACCTTTGTATGAGCTCTGTGCTATGAGCAGAATCCGAGACACTTCTCTGAAATTCTGTTAAAAATAGTGAGAGAAGCCTGACCTCCATACTATCCTGTCTGCTGGCACGGGGGTGGATGGGGAAGGATGTTTGTTTGGTGGAAGGCTTCACAAACCTGTGAATGGTAGGGATGATTGATGTGGAAAGTTGTCACAGGGACTTGCGTCATTGGACATCTCTCTTTGGAGAGATGGAGGCTGCTGTGGTGGAATGGCTGTATTCATTCTGATATCTTCTCACTTTGGGTATTCCGTGTAGATGTATTGAGGCTGTAATGAGTCGTTTGAGAAAACGTGCTGAGTAGATGGTGTGGCATGGCAATGAAAACTCAATATGGAACCTTTTAATCATGACAGTGGGCTGAGGATTAGGGCTGATATTTCACAAAGGCTTCGCCAAATTGGTGGCTTATGCCAGACCTAAAAATGTATGACATTGCATTACATAACAAAATATAAAATGGATGCGTTAAATAGATCAAATGGATAGCATATTAAAATGTATATTAAAATCTATCTTACATTTCATAATATTACAGTATTTACTGCTTTGGGTGAAATCATTCTTGGGCATAAGAAAAAATATATACCTATATTTTTAATATACGTACTGTTTTAAATATATACATTATTGTATATTTTAATATATATTTAAAATATATTTGGTTTTCATTTTTGATATTTTATTACACTCTCTGATGTCAAACTTAATGACTATGGTTCCTGTTAAAAAATTATTTGTATTCATTATAATGGCAAGTTTTTTGAAGGTAGGTCTGAGAAAAGTTCATCATTTATTTGCAGATGACACGTGGATTGAAATGTTGTTATCTAATGCTCATATTGTTTCAAAAGCAAGAACTGCACAGCTAAAATTCATCAGCAATGAAAATAGCAGCATTACGCAGATAGACAGGAATCTATGCATACACTAAGCAGATATTCTCACAACATAAGTCCTCTCCTCCAGTTTCTTGGAAAACTGCTTGTACAAACTCCATATAGTTCACTCCCTGCACCAGGAGTTCAATGACGTCTGAGGTGGATTCGGATAATAGGAATTTGGGATCACATCCCTTTCTTTCGTAAGCTCTTTTCATATATATTCACACAATGTCTGCTGAACTAATCTTCCTCACTGCAAGCTAAAGACCCAAACTGATCTGGAAACAGTCCTCATATACAGCTGTTTTATTAATAAGGCTCTGAAGCGGTCCAGTCAGAGGCATAACTCACTGAGCCCTTCTCCCGGACTGAGAGCTTTCCAGGAAGTCTGGCTCCTGTGTCCCTGTGCCTCATGTTATCACCTCAGGTCCTGGCACCTCACAGACACAGGACTGCTATAACAGGACAGTTGCCACCTGGTGCTTGTCAGGGAGGGTTACGTAAATGTTTCTCTATTAAGCTAAATAACTATCTGAGTAAGCACAAGAGTAATGCCAGTGTCTCCTTCCTGTTGTGTGCTGTCAGAGTCATTAGACAGAAGCATCTGAGTGTCTGAACCCCCTTGACATGCTATATCACTGCTTTATTAAAACCATCCAAAAGGGTTTTTTTTTTTTTTTTGCATTTATTTGATCAAACATAACAGTAGAAAACAGTAATAATGTGAAATATTATCACAGTTTAAAATGAATGTTTTCTATTTTAATGTATATTTTAGCAGACATTACTCCAGTTTTTAGAGTCACATGATCCTTCAGAAATCATTCTAATATGCTGATTTGGTGCTCAAGAAATACTTTTTATTATTATCAGCGTTGAAAACGGTTGTCCTGATTCATATTTTTGTGGAAACAGTGATAGATTTTTCTTTTCAGGATTCTTTAACGAAAGTTTTAAATAGCAGAATGTATTTTAAACCGAAATCTTTTGTGACATTATACTCTTTTTTGAATGGAAGTCTATATATTATTATAGATTTACTTTATTATGTTGTTTTATATTATAATAGACTTCACCTACCAACAACAACAACAGCAAAACATTTTCTTTGTTTATTGTTATCTTTAATTATAATTTATTTATTTATTATAAATTAGATGGGATATATTCACATGTCCTTTAATCTCACCAACATACGTCAATTAATTTTTTTCAAAAGCGTTTAGTAAACAACATAGTCATTACAAGGTCAAACAAACAGAGGTAGATTAACAATGCTGCCATCTTATATTTCTTGCATAATACTATGAATGATGTTACAGATAAACTGCTCACCTGTTACTCAAAGCAAGTCCAGCAGTTACAGAGCCAGGCCTCCACTGGACCAACATCAAAAGAGGATTCAGACAGCGGGTAAACGCATAGTAGTCTGTGTTTATCTATACGTTTAATTCATCATTATCAGAGATCGGCACACTATGTTTGGCTGTGATCTCACCTCACTACTCTGGACAGGACAAAGCTTATGAGGGAGCTTTACAATGCTACACAGTCTATTAATTCAGCTTTACCATCACAGGAATAAATTACATTTTAATGGTACTAAAATCTGAATTATTCCACATTTTTGACTGTAGGCAGGGTATTTAAAAACAATTAATGTATTAATGATATGTCTACTTACATATCCTAAATGTAGGAAATCATATTTATTGGCTGAGCTGAGAAAAGCGGAGCAGGTGACCAAGTGCACCTGAGAACAAAGATAAGATATAAAGTCATGACGTGAGTGAATGATGACAGACTCTATACTTTTGTATGAACTATACCTTTAAGTGGGCAGGATGGTGGCCTTCTCTTCATGCTGACTGCCAGAAATGTAAGTAAAAAAAAAACCTCTGGACCAATGTATAAATGATTCCACACACATACACACAAAACACTGCATATTTCCCAAAATAATCCATATTTTATCATTTTGTCCTTTGTTTGCTCTTGCGTGACCCTGATATAAAAACACACACGTACATGCCGAGTCCTAGATTGCCGCTTAATTACTGGAAGACATCAAGCCAGCTTCCAGGCAATGATGGGAAGGGGACAGAGAAAAACAATCTCAACAAATAACTGGACTAATGAAACGCAACCCAAGCAACTGCTGTTCCGACACAGACCATCACACTACAACTCTGTTCTCTGCCAATGTGAGTAAACTGTCACAGACAGACATTTAGACATGCCGGATCTGTTTGGACAATATTTACCTTTCAGTAGCTTTTAAAGGGGCCTTTTTCCTCTCTGCGAGTTTGTCCTTGGAAGAAAGTAATGGATTTTACTTTTAGACTGTTTTTAACCTCAACCAACAATTTTCAGTGATGATTTGAGCACATATTTAGCCTGTTCAATGCAAATTACATTATTGTTCAGTTCTGTGTTTTGGACAACACGGTCTACAGGTGAATCTCAAAAAGAAATTAGAATATCATGAAAAAGTTCTTTATTTTTTGTAATTCAATTAAAAAAAGCATACTTTCTTATATTCTAGATTCATTGCACACAAACTGAAATATTTCAAGAGTTTTGTTTTTGTTTGGTTTGAATTCTGATGGTTATGGCTCACAGCTTAGGAACATTTTTAATTCAGTATCTCAGAAAAATAGAATACTTTCTCAAAGATCAATCAAAAAAAAAAAAAAAAGATTTACAAAACAGAGATGTTCAAGAGTTTAATTATGCAGTCAATATTTGATTAGGGGATCCTCTTGCACAAATTACTCCTTCAATGCGGCGTGGCATGTAGGCCATCACTGAAGGCATTACTTAAGCCCAGGTTGTGGTCCCTTAATTGTGGTTGCATGTTCTAAACTAGCCCGAGAGGTATCCAGTATTTATACTCAAAATTAATCACACTAATCAAGCTCAAAATGGAACATTCAAATTTGTTGAGATACTGCATTTTTAATTTTCCTAAACTGTAGGTCGTAAACATCAAAATAAAAACAAAAACAAAACAAAACAAAAAACCTTGAAATATTTCAGTTTGTGTGCAATGAATCTAGAATATAAGAAAGTTTTTTTTATTATTATTATTTATTAAATTACCTTCTCATCTCTCACATCACTCACAAAGCTGTTTATTGTGTTGGTCTGTGGTCTCATTGTGCCCCCTTCTGGAGTGTTACCTCACCTGCATTCTGTTTAACAGCTAGAGTACAGATAGCACTTTCCTCCTCTTCGTCCTCTTTGTCCGCTCTTCACCCAGCATGGCCTTCATCAGTATGATGGCCTCTCACACTGACAGCTGCAGCTCCTTCACCTCCTAAAGTGCATAACAGGTTAGTACAAGATGCACTGTTGGCCCTTAAGGTTCAGACTTTAAATTCTTCAATATACACATACACTGTGGTAAGAATCTTAATGTCTCTTATACTCAAAAATACTTTTTTTTCTGTGATGCAAATCCGAATTTTCAGCATCCATTACTCCAGTCTTTAGTGTCACATGCTTCTTCTGAAATTCTAATATGCTGATTTGCTGCTCAAGAAACATTTCTTATCATTATCAATGTCAAAAAACAAGTTATGCTGCATGAGTAAAAAAGAACAAAAAAGAAAAAAGAAAAAGAAAAACCTTTCTGACTCCTAGTGTACATTAATATTCATAATGAATGTAATATTCACTGTACAGAATGGAGCGAACATTCTGTAATACAAAATGTATAACATGAGATGGCATATATACAGTATATTTCAGTTAATGCTTTACATATATAGTTTCTGGAACTATGCCTGATTTTTTACTTACTGTACCATAACAGCTTGATCCAGTATTTCACATACCTGCCCATATCCTGTCTCAATGTCAATGCAGTGGCTGCGATTTTCACTAAATCGTGAAGTTAAATATCCATCACATTAATTTCATTAGAAGTTTGATCTTTTATTATGAAAAAATCGAAAAGTCCTACATTTGCATGTCTCTAAAACACTTGTTGCACAGCATGGACTTTTTCTGTTGAAAACATGATGTATTGCTCTTCACTGGAAAATGCAAAACATCGGAGGAAGAATTTATTTGGACTTTACACACATTCATGATATATGCATTATTTAATGCATTCCTTTAGGGAGTTCTGAGTTCTGAGGATAATTATGGGAATTAAATATTACTGATAATAATGATTAAGAATAATTATTTTAATGTTAACCACTAATAATAGATATACAATTTTGTCAAATCAAATGAACTAAAATAAACCATTTTAAATGCTAAAAGTCAGGCATCACAGCATAATGTACAGTGTGAAAAATGAACATTCATTTTGATCTGATAAATATCGCACTTAATATTATTATAAGTGCTTTTAGAAGAAAAAAAAAGCATTAATGATGAATTTATTACAAACTTCTTTTTTTTTTTTCTATGAGCTTGTTGATATGCTCGGTCCTGGCAGTTTTTAGAGCCTGTTACTGCTGATGCCTCAAAATATATGAAGTGCATTGTTCAGGCACCTGTGCTTTGCATACCACATCACAGTTAACACACTGTACTACACTGTACAGTATGTGGAATTATCCACCAGGAACTTAAGCAAACGGGCCTCTGGGGGTGCATTTGTCCCCTTCACAACTGAGGGGTATCTGCAAGAAACATACATTCATACTTAGTAAATATGCTGACATATTTCAATATAATAGCTACCTATAGTACATTTCTACAATTTGAACACTTTCATAAATCTTTATTTTCAGATCAACTCAGCTCAAAAAAAAAAAAAAATTGTAAAAGAGGAAAACACGTGTTCAGAGTGTTCTTTTGACTTTTGGACCCCACTTTATGTGCATCCTGCCCCTGCGTCAATCAAAAGATTTATATTGTTTTCATTATAATCAGCTTTACAGTGCCAGTAATAGCATCAAAGTGATGAATTCCTGGATTACACTGCATGAGGGAGTGTGTGGTGCTGCAAAGTACAAAAGCTTCATTATCTGCAACTCTAAGTGGCAAAGCAAGATCCCACACTCGTACTAAACTGAGAAAAATTACACCGCCACACTCGCATTACAAACAAATAGCCTACCATATAATAGAATCATTCTGAATGAATAAAAAAAGGTCTACATTTTGGAAAAGCACACTGCAGCATTTCCGTTGTGTTAGGATGTGGTAATGGACTGCTTTTCCCCACTGAACCACAAACTGCTGGCACCATTATGCTGGTCGTGTAAAGCCAGGCTACTTAGACACCACAAATGCAAGTTTGCAGTGGGCAACAATGGATAAATATAGCAGGAAAAGCTTTGCTGTTGTATCATTAGATACAATGTGCTCAAAACGTGGCTAGAATTACAACAAGCTACACAACATATTGTTTTTTTCTACAGTAGATGGATCGGCAGACATTAATGGGATAGTGGGAAACGATTTACAGTAGAGAGTAATTTAAGTTGACATTTTTAGTGGTGAATAAATATGATGCTGATATCTACAGAATAGAATGTCGGATGGCTAAATACACTCTCGCAAAATTTTTTTTTAAAGAAATGTGTATTTCTATTTAAAAACAACAATATCAAGCATTATATTAAACAAATATAAAGCAGCACAACTGTTATAAACATTGATAATAATGAAATGACTTCTTTAGCATCAAATCAGGGAACACATGTTAGGTAAAAACTGTTAGCCTGAATGCACTGTAAGTCGCTTTGGATAAAAGTGTCTGTTAAATGCATAACATTAAAATTTAATTTTAAATCTGCAATTTAGAATGATTTCTGGAGGATCGTGTGACAGTCATGGCAGCTGACCTTTTTTTTTTTTTTTCAAAAACATTAAATAACCTTACTGACAAAATCTTTTTATAAAATGTATTAATAGCCAGATGAACAAACATTTTAATAATTTTACATTATACTTTGTATAATTAATTGCAGTATTATCTAACTGACTGTTGATAGATTTTGGAAATGACTCAACTGATTATCCAAAATGTGATTATTTTTCCTGGTAAATATATCGTCTATCACTAATTTGTTTCAGTATAGTCTTAATTGTAAAGAAGCACATAAAAAGAGCAGATCTCTGAGTCACTTCTAAACAAGATTCAATAGGTATGCACCGGATTGTGTGTAATTGAGCTGTGGAATCAATGCTCCATGCACCTTTCACAAGATGCTTGTTTTTATCAAATGACACTGCTGTGATGTGATCAGAGAGCCCACCATGTGGAGTGCTTGTTATGGTGCTAAAATCAGAACACTGGGGTCGTTCTGCAGCTGTCCTTATGCCAACTGTGCTGCTCTGAACAGGACTGCATGTTGCATGAATTTGAGCTTTAATTTAATTCAACGCTCTTTAAAATAAAACCTCCTTATTAGCATTGATTGATGGCTCCATAAAGAACCTATAACATTTGACAGTTCTAATAACTGTTAACAAAAAAGTACTTTGGGGAACACAAAACACTACGCATCACTACGAAACTGCCCTTTTATTTCTGGTGATGACCAAGAAATGATTGATGAAAAAGATGAATTGAAAATGATGAAATGAATCAAACAATAAGAAGAACATATGTTCCTTAAACATATGGACAAACCTTGGACAACTCTTCAAAACAGAAGGCTTGACAGTCATGTATACCAAACTGTAATGGGTGGGTCATACGAAGAAAGATTACAGGAATCCAGGTTTGGCATAAGATACGTTTTGGAATTAACCCAACATCCAGCTTGAAGAAACCTAGAATAAGTGGAGACCCAAATGTAAACATCATGGAAGAACTCGGCTTCAGTTTACTGTGGCTGGTTCTGATTGAACACTTCTGTCATGATTTCCATTTCCCCACCCCCAAAATCCTTGAGGTAAAGGTCCTTTTTTTAGTAGCTACACTGTCGGTATTTAACTTGTAGTAGCATTTATTTATTTATTTATTTTTACTTTTCAATCACAACAAATGTACACATGGAACAAAAACGTTGCTTAAATTAGTCAAGAAGAATGCATGTACACTCTCTGTATTTTTTTTTTTTTTTTTTTTATACCAGTATGGGTTCATTTACCTCCCCATATGTGATTTTTGTATTTACCCACAGAGCGGGCAATTGACGCGATTTTCATTGGCCCTGCCACACAGACAACTGGCACAGATGTGGCAGTCCAGAAGACATGGTTGGCAGTATTGCTCATGACACAGGTGACAGATGAGAGGATGGAGGCTGGCATAGTCAAAAATAAATAAAATAAAATAAAATAAATAGAAACTATGTGTACAAATTATACAAACATGCACAGTATATAATGTAAATAATGTAAATAATGACATACATACATACATAAATACATATACATATATATATACAGTGAGAGTGACAGTTATATATATTAATATTAACTGTCACTCTCACTCTCTTTAATATTAGAAATATATTACAAATGAACAACTGGGTAATTTCAAAAATGAAACAATCAATCACTAAATGAATAAGTGATCTCGATTGCATGTAAAAAGAGATTTTGTAAATAGGTTAAGTCTTGATTAATTTAGCTTTATCTAATTTTTACTTAAAAAGATAATTAGACGAGACATGATATTGTACAATGAAATGGTTACGATGATCCAGTTATTGTACGAATCAATCTCCGCATAACGGATCTATCGATTACATCTGAAATAGATTATAACGGGAGCTTTCAGTGCGCACGCGCGCCCTCCCCTCTCCCTTTCTGCCAAACTGTCGGCCATGGCTCCGATTGTGAGTACGAGCAAGTTCCTGAAAAACGATCATATTCAATGTGTCACGTCTCTATAGGCGCGCACAAACTGGTGTAGATTAAAGCCGAACCATGGAGACTTTGAATAATCTGGTTAACGAAATGATATGTGCATCAGTGTTGGTTTTAAAAGCGTTTGTTTACTGGAGGTCTGGAGCGAGGCCTGCTCGTGAGCAACCACGTTGTAGCAACCACCAGTTTAGCTGGTTAGCATTTCTCGTAGAATCGACGCAGAATAACTAGAAAAATACTGCGCGTTTTGCGATAATGCTTTATAGATGGAAAATAAAGACCAATCATATTTTGGGGCATGTTGTTTTCAAATCAATCTTGCTATCAAAGAATCGAAACCACAAAGCTATAAACGACATGGCTGCGTTTTAGATTGAATTTCACATTTCCCCAACGTTTTCAAATGTATTTATTTATTGCTTTTAAATATGTGTAAACGTAGGTCGTTGTCACACACACTGTCAGATTCCAGATTTGCGAGAGCTCGTTTTGATGATTGGAGAAACATATTTTTAGTGAAGATTTATTTTAATTAATTTAGATGATACACTTAAATTAATGTACACACAGTTTCGGGTTTAATCCATATGTATCTTTTTTTGCCTTACAGAAAAAGCTGGTGACCAAGGGTGGGAAAAAGAAAAAGCAGGTCCTGAAGTTCACCCTGGACTGCACCCATCCTGTGGAGGATGGCATCATGGATGCTGCTAACTTTGTAAGTATAAACTGATCCTCTGATGCGGACAGCACACAAAACTGGAAATCTCCAATCGGGTTAACCTGACCCAAACAGACAATTTTGGGTGTTTTCTCAAAATTTTATACACGAAAAACTGTATTTTTTGCTTGCTTCAATATGTGAGTAATGATTTTTTGCAGACTTATATGCAACTTATAAAAAAAAAAAAAAAAAAAGGTTATTCTATATGATCTGATGGGCATGTTTGCATGTGTCTCTATCCAGGAACAGTTCCTTCAGGAGCGCATCAAAGTAAATGGTAAATCTGGCAACTTGGGTGGTGGCGTGGTCTCCATTGAAAGGAGCAAGAGCAAAATCACGGTGTCATCTGAGGTCCCCTTCTCTAAGAGGTAAATCTTAGATTAGAGATCCAAATGCTTGTGGAGGGATGCTAACTATTAGGTTATTGCTGTTATTTGACTGTGGCTATAATATTGAATATTTAGTTAGGTTAATAGGGCTGTGCAAAAAATTTAATGCGACAGCCACTATCAGTTAAAATTAAAATGTGATTTAAAAGTAAGAAAAGAAATTTAGCACATGCCTTACAAAACAGAAAAGCAAAACATTGTGCACTTTATACGGTTTATTGCCATTATCATTTCCCAATGCAGTTTATTTTTTGAGGTCTTATTTTTCTTGCATTATGCATAGTGCCATTCCCAGAATTTCCTTTATAGCATGTTAGCTCTTGAGCTCTTGCTGTATTGTAATGTAAGACGTTTACTCATTTGTAAAGGTGCAATAAGTACTGCCTAGAGAAATTCTGTGCCATGTTGACGTAAAGTTTTAGTATTTAAATTTAGTCAGCAAAATCGAACAGATTTGTCAATGAACATTATGATGTTTCCTCTCTATATAAATCATACTGTCAAAATTGTTTTATTTTCTATTTATATATAGTAAAATCTTTCATTTGATGCTGAATGCCTTCCTGCTCACTGGAACAGATTGTAGTATTAAATGGTTACTCCACCCCAAAATGAAAATTTAGTCATTAATCACTTACCCCCAACATGTTCCAGACCTGGAGAAGCTTTGTTGGTCTTCGTAAGACAATTTAAGATATTTTGGTTGAAAATTGGGTGGATTGTGACTGACCCATTGACTGTCAAGTAAATTGCACTGTTAAGGTCCAGAACAATCTGCCATCAGTGGTTCAGTCTGAATTGTATGAAGTGACAAGGGTACTTTTTGTAAGTGAAGAAAACAAAAAATAATGACTCCTCTGTCTCTCTCTGCATCACCTTGGTGCCATTTTGGAGAACATCCACTGAATGCAAACTGTGTACGCTATTCTGTGTCAGTCTACATGTTTTTATGCTTTGATTTGAATTAAAACAGCACGGCTAAGACAGAAGAGCGTGCACAGTTTGCATTCAGTGGATGTTCTCCAACCCATCCTGTGGCTTTCAGTTTCATGTAATCTCTATAGTTGTTAGGTTGTTGGACATAGCAAATCATTTTGAGAGTTGATGTGGTGTTTGTTTGGCCTATAAATGATTTTGTATTTTTCCAGTTCATCTACTGAAGATGTGACTTGTTGAAAAAGTGGATTTATTACACATTCCTGTGATGTTTGTGTAATGACTTGCTCCACATTTGATGTGAAGTCCCATGCAAGACTTTTAAGAGGCATTACCTATTCAAGTAGCTGTTACTGGTTTTGTGATGTTGCATAAACTCTATTCAGAAAGTGTTGTGGCATGTCATCTACAGCTTGTCTGATAAGCCAAATTGGTAAGGACCTTAGAAGCTGTTAGAACCACTAGCACTATTTCACTAGCACTCATTTTACACCCTATAATTGGAGCCTTTATTTTTCATTCAATTAAGATTTTTAATAACTATAGTGATTGTTACAGAAGGCAAAATTTTAGGGTCTTTTATTTTACCCAGTAAGCCTAATTGTGAGTGCAACGCAGTTACTTAAATCTATCTAAATTATTAGTTGGTTTTATTACTTCAAAATGTAAACATTTTATATGAAGCCTTCCCATACCTTTTTTATAGCTTGGCAGTATTCCCTGTATTTGCCCCCACTGATCTCAGATATGGTTACAATGTTAATGACCATATTACCATCTCAGTTTAAACTCTTGTGTCATGTCAGTTTCAACAATATGGGGCAAACTTAAGCGTTTGTTGTTTTCAGGTACCTGAAGTATCTTACCAAGAAGTACCTCAAGAAGAACAACCTGCGTGACTGGCTGCGTGTAGTAGCGAACACCAAGGAGAGCTATGAACTGCGCTACTTCCAGATCAACCAGGATGAGGAGGAGGACGATGAAGATTAAATCCATCCCACTCTTTTGTAAATTTTAATAAAATTTCAAAAGAAGTCCATTTCCTTGTTTCTGGTGTGCTCATTTCAGTATGTTAGAAGCATTGTGTCTTTTGCTGTGAGAGGAAAGAGAAATCCATTTGATTCATAATTGTGCAATTTCTTTCTATTTTTAGAGCAACTAAAGCATAAAGGATTCATCTATCACCGGTCAGACAGGACCAATAATTTCCATAGCAACAAAGTTTGTGCACTTACAGGGTTCAGAGAGTTTATCTAATCGGTGATATGCTGCTGGAGCATCTAAAACCAGCTCTAAATGGTGGCTGGATTTAGCTGGTCTCCTAGTGCTCATCTGTTTGGACCAGCTGAATGTCTCCAGAACCATACTTGACCAGACCAGGAGACCAGCAAAACCGGGTTGGTTTAAGAGTACAGGAGATCATTTTAAATGTCTTTGACTGCTTTGATCACGTTAAGCGTCACGAGAAAAGAATTAGATTGGATTTTTTTTTTAATGAGGGGAGATTAAATTTACAGCAGAAACGTTTCCAGCACTATACCCAATTTCTAAAGTAGCATATTTCGTTTAAATAAGAATCCTGGCCTCATATGTAACGCTTTTGTTCACCCAAAATGAGGCAGAATATCTGTCACCATTTACTTTCAGTGTATATCAAGAAGATTAAGTGAAGACTGCTGCTATTTCTTCCGTGGGACACACGCCGCACAGGTTTGGAACATAGACCCTATAAAAACAGCTTTGGAACTAGGTGAGGGTAAATTATTTATTTTTTTTACTCTACCTTTAAAACATCTCTAAACCCAGTCTTCAAAGATGTACGTTCAGCCGTGACCTCGGATATATAATTTATCCGATCTAAATTGATATATGTATATATATTTTCATGGAAAAAAAAATCCTGCTCCTTTTATGCATTTCCCTCGTCTGACAGAAAGGGACTGTGAGGGAACTTTCTCCCTGAAGAACCTCACATTCCTCGAACTTCAGCGGGAAAAGGGCAACGCCAGCGCGAGACCGCCGCTGCTCTCACTACTAGTTAAGCCGGTGACCAGGCGAGGAGCACTAACTAGTTGTGTCGGAAAACTATGGGATGGATTGCCATGGCAACCGACCAGACGTCACAATCTGGGCATGTGTGTTCCATTTTTGTCTCTTTCTTATTTTCAGACTGGAGGATTTGGATAGAGAGAAGAGGGAGAAACGTTTTTTTTTTTTAAACAGGGCAGCCATCTTTTATTTTATTGAGAGCATATTAAAAGAAAATTAGCCTCACCTTCAGTGGACGTCTCCTCTGAAGCTGAAAATCTGGGCATTCAGAGGGTTAAGTTTCTGGACTTTATTCCTGCTTCTCGAATGTGATTTTCTTGTTATGCGGTAAAGATGCCCGGATCGCTAAGCAATGAAGATGAGGGGCAAGACGATATGGATTTTGAGGACGACGTGCCAGGTGAGGGGGTAAAGAGTCACAGGGGAGGGAGAGTTCTGCCCTTCACAACTGCGCTGCTACGCCTAGTTGAATGCGGAGGAAAAGGAGCTTGACGCGCGTGCGATTTATTATAGTCTCAGTAGCTTCTGTTCTTAAACCGGACACTGCTCGTCCAAAAATAACGGCGCACTGTCCGACTGTATTTGAGTCACTAAAGCGCGACTAAAGAGCAGACCATCTGTCTGTGATTCTCTTTGAGATAAAACCGTTCTCTGTTCATATTCCATCATCCGGTTGTTTGTTTTTACAGGCGCATTTTTTTTCTTTGCATATAAATGAGTTATGCATGCACCCACTGTCTTTTTTTTTTTCTCTTTTTTTTTCTTCCAGTCGGGCTGCTCTGATATTGCACCCACTGTGCACAATGATTTCTAAACCTTATGGATTATTTTAATATAAAGTCTGGTGCATGGCAATGCTGCAGTCTCTTTGTAACAATAGTATGTAAAATAGAGCTGTCGGGATTTATGCATGGTTTAGAACTGATCTAAACAAATTTTCAGTTTCCCAAAAAGGTGTTATGGCATTTCTCTGAGGGGTATTAAGAGCTGATGGTGATAGTGCTACTCTCTGGTCACAGTGTCTTGTAAAAGTAGTGTATGTGCTTGATAGAGCCACGTGTGACAGGAAAACATCAGCTACAATGATCCACTGCCTCTGTGGTCTGTTTGAGGGGGCCACACTTTAGCCAAGAAAGCCTCTTAGTTTCTTACAGTAGAAAATGACTTCACTATACAAATTACAGTTACGGTGTTATAGGTCATCAAATTGTAAAATGTTAATATACAAACATATTTGATTTATTATTAATCTGTTTGTCATTGTAAAATATACTGAAATTGATAGTTAAAATTGTCTTGAATCTGTAGATTTCAATCACAAGTTAATTAAAATACAATTATATGAATACCTTTTACTTAAAATGTCAATTCAACAATAGTTACTGTTATAGTAGCCCAAAAATGTATTTGTCTGTAAATGATATGAGATTTTGTAATTTTTGTTTTATTTTTGATTATTTATATTGCAATTTGATTTATTTATTTTGTGTGTGATTGTATTGTAGATTAGCAGGTTTACAATTTTATCATTTGTTTTCTGTCACAGTCAATTTTTCCCTCATGTGTTAGTTAAAGAGGGGCCTTTGTGTATTTTAAATGAGTGTAAGAAACTTATTTTGTGCGACAGCTGCTTTACAGAACATAGTTGATGAAAAATGACACTTAATGTTGAGGCTGGATATATCTTTCTCAGGCAGATTGAACACAGTTACTATGCTTCTGGTGGCTACTGTATTCTTATATGGTTTCACTCTGTTTATGCTTCCTGTGTTGGTGAAGGGGCGTGCATCTAATTTTCCCTTTTTTTTTTATTTGACAGATTAATTTCAAAAGCCATTGGCTGTGAGAGCAGGGTTCTCAGTGGTATAATGGAGAAGCTGTGCAGTTAAGACTTTGTTCTGCCTACATGCCTTTTATACATTCACGGCCCTCAATTCAATAAAATCAATACATTTATAGTTTCTTGCTGGATCTAGGCTGCCTCTGAATTAGTCGTGAATGAATCACATGACCGACCTGAGCATGAGTATCTCATTTGCACCCCAATTGCGTATTTACCTTCTTTTTTTTTTTACGAGGCGTTTATCTGGATGAGGGGAACGCTGCTGTGGGCTGCAAATGGTTTGAAATGATATGCAATATGCAGAAGAATTAATAATTGGGAAATAATTCATGAGCCAGCGTGCTCTTTCCATGTAGACAGTAAGCCCCCGCATGTGCTAAAAATGAGAAATCTATGCAGTGCAGGACTGGCCAGGATTTTGGGTTGCTGTTTAGTCCCATTCACTGATTGCTTTCATTGCAGGCCAGAACACCTTCACTGATTTCTTTACTGAAATTATAATGAGATGGCTGATGAATGTTTTAGTGAGATTAATAAATATAAATGTAGCCTATTTTTAATATGTGAAATGAGCTGTTGAGTTTTTTAATTGCGAGCCACCTCGTAATAATTTCCATACAATCAATCCAGTTAATCTCTAGCTTCTCTGCTAAGAACGATAAAGCATATAATTCATTATTGTGAATCTAACATGCAATAGGATGTACATTGGAAATGCAGTTCGTATTGTAGGCCAGCGAAGTGAGATTTGCAATCAGGACTGTTCACTGCCGGATCCAAACACTGCAGAACACATGACTGCTCCCCCAGCCAGGAGCAATGAAGTGAGCATGCTCTAACCGCAGATATAAACAGACAAACAGATGATTTATACAAATGCTAAGAGAATAAACATGGTAAAGAATTATTTGGCGAGCGCAATAATTGCATGGTTTTTAATGTTATTTCACCTCAATCAGATTTGGTTAATGGATGTGCATCGCTTCTGTTAAGATATGCACATTTTAATCAGTTAGTTTTAAATTGTTGCAACTTTAGTCCACACTCCACATTACTTGTGTGCCACATCAGGAACAAAGGATGGAGCGGTTCCAGAAAGACTCCAGATTGATTTTCCCCACAGTTCCAAATATTTGCAATCTCAAAATTCATAGCATATTCAATGGATAATTGACCCATGGATTTAATTCTGTTATTTACTCAATCTCACATTGTTTGAAACCTGTACAACTTTTTATTTGTCTGTGGATCACAAAAAAAAAATATATATTTTGAGAAATGTCTCAGACTTTTTTGCCCATGGAATGAAAATGTTGTTTTGGACCTCATTGAATAAAAATATTTTTCAAAATGTTGCTCTGCAGAAGACAGTAATCTATTCAAGTTCTGAATGATGTGAGGGTGAGTAAATAATGACATATATATATATATATATTTCTCATAAAGAAAAAGGTTCTGCCCCGTTCTTGTTAGTGCCGTTTCATTTCCCTGTCATAGGTTTATGTTGTTCTTAGGATGCATTAGGGTGAAGCTGATCCAAAGCCATATAAGTGCTTTTTCCCCTCTTCTTTATTTCCTCCATTCAAAGTCTGGTTTTCTTTTACATAGTCATAATCTTTGAAGCTGAAAGATCATCATGAGCTGTTCATAGCTTTGTTTGGTGGGGGCTATTTTTGGAAGCTGCACTGTGAAAGCTGACACCCCTTTCTCTTTGCTAGAGTTTGTGCATGCCTGTAAATCATTGTTGCATCACACACTTATGTCTATGTGTCATCAGTCTCTGCATCAGACTCCAGAGTGTGTGTCACAACTTGCTAATTTTACCAACAAATTTCTTCAGTGTAGAATATGCATGCTGGAATAAAATGATTATAGCATCAAAACTCAATTGCAGTGGCTTTGTTCTTGTTTTATAGGTTATTAGGACATTAATTTTAGACTACTCTGCTTGTGTACTTGCAATTTTTGCCATTATATCGCAAAATAGAGCAACGGTTTGTGAATGAGCCTTGGGACTTAGAGAATGGATATAGTCTTCAGAAAGTAAAGATACGGCCTATAAAACTTGAAGGTCTCAATGAGGGGGAGTTCCAACCATGCTGTCTCATCACATTAACGGTGGGGGCACTATTAACATACGCAATCTGTCAGACAGCTAATGCGTTTTCCTGTAAACGTTCCTCTTCTTAACAGCGAGACCGGCCGTGAATCCCATCTCTAATGGAGTGCGGCACTGACCCAGCCCTTGTTGCAAGGTCAAAGTTACCCCAATGTCCATGCTTAGCTGACACACAAATGTGTGGCTGCAGTCGTGACATTTTCAGGCCCGCTACCAGCAGCACAGCTTTTAAACACCTGGCGGTTCCTGGCCGAGGCTCTGTTTACACGGGAACATGGCACAAAACGTGACTGTCTGGGATGCAAGAATAAAGCTACAGTTTTGGGGAAATCAGGCTACAGATGATTTATTATTCATTATTTTCTTTGCATATTCAATTGGAATTTTGTAAAGTGTCTTAACATTGGAAAAAAAATTAATAAAATATATATATAATTTAACTGATTAGTATGCATATATTGAATAAAAAAATATACATTTTCACCAGAGTGCAAATAAATATGATAACGTTCCTTAACACTGAAAAAGATATGTACTCCAACATCTTGGTATGCACATAGAGAATGAAAATAGGCATTTTCACAACGACATAATCCAGAATGCTTAAAAGTAAGTTGACAATGTAAAATCTTTGCCAGATATCCTCGCTTCAAGAGTGCTGTGTTGCATCACCACGACTGTAAGTGAGACATGAATGAAGACGAGATGTGTGCTTGATGCGCCTGGCAGGCAGCAGACATATTCTGCCGACATGAAAGAGCCTCCCTGTGAGATGCATTGCAGACGCACTGCCCTAAATATCCGTCATCTCACAGGCAACTGCTCTGTTTATGTGCGGCAGAAGAGTGAAATAAGAAAAACCCACCCAGCGGCTGACAGAGAGACGGGAAGCTCTGTATTTTACATGAGTAAATACCCAAAATGCCCTATAGGCAGGGGCTGCTCTCACCGGAGCTGAAGTCCTCAAACAGTGGCAGCTAAATGAAGGTTAAGTGGATTTCGAGGATAGCATCCAAGAGGCTGGGAAAACCCCTCATCCGGCAGCTCCCACGGGGCGTGGTGGGCTGCGGGACAAGGCTTTAGCCGATTGACTCAACAACGCGCACTGCATATTTCATGGCCCACCGTCTGAGCTGACTATAGACAGGCGGTAGGAGTTGCACCGTAGTGCTCCGGTTGCAGACGATGCTTTCCTGATGTCTTTTTTTTTCTGCTTTTTGACAGCATGGCATCATTGAAGTGTTACAGTGAATATGTGCTGCCAGACAGCAGTTTTTTGTTTACAGTGAGAGATTCACAGTTCAGTAGGTGGCAGAGACCTCACCCCTCTCCTTTCGCTCCCCTTTCAGAAATTTTTTAGCTTTTACTCTAATGGAGTGTAGGAGCCTCCACTTCACAGGCAAACCCTTCACAGACATACAGACAGACAGCTAAATAGATGGGGGTGATGTGACGTATGCATGAATCTAATAAGTGTGAACCTCTTGTGTTTTTTCTCAGATGAGGATGAGGATGGTGTACGTCGGAGGAGTGTCCCCCTGTCACCCTTAGAGAGGTTTTTCTCTGAGGATGATTCGGTTAAACAGCATAAGAAGAAGAAACCCAGCAAGATGATGGAGGGGAAGGAGCCCAAAGTTAAGAAAAAGAAGAAAAAGGAGGTAACGTTTTATTTGCCATCTAACTGACTGAAGCATGGATGAAACAGATGTTGTTATGACATCACCAGAATGCAAGTTATCGTCATGTTATTTGGCTAAATCAGCATTTCTAGTATTTATAGCATCCTAGAGGTTTTGGTTTTTGAGTGTCTTGATCAGTTACTGTAAATGTGTCACCCGTGAGGTGACCACATTTCCGATGTGAAAACCTGTGCAGGTCAAGTTCAAAATCAAATTCAGTTCAGAATGGTCTAAAACTACTTGATTGCTCAGCTTTTCATGGTTGAAACTTACAATGTTGTACAACTGTCCATACGTTGGGTCCAAACAACAATAAACACCATTGATTTTCATTGCATGAATAAAAAACACTTAATTTTTAATAAATGCATGTTTTATAATACCTTCTTCTGTGCTCCACAGAAAACAGGGACTATCCTATAAAAAAAAAGGCTCCCTCCCAGAAAAGTTAGGCTGACATTAGACCATTCATACAAGAAGTAGCGACCTGATCTTCCTTCAGCCTACATTACATCACAGCACTCATATGAAAGTTCAGGTTGAATGATCAGTATGAAAAACCTTGCCTGACCTGTGTATTTTGATGTATTATTTAACATTTTTCTAGTAAGCTATCGCTCTCTGCGCCTTGGCGAGAGATAAAACATTTGACAGGTCAGTCAGTCACCGTCCCCCCAGCTGACTGTATTTACCATTGAGATAATGAGAGGGATTCCTCTTTTTTCTCCTCCCTAGTCCTCCCTCGCTTTATCTGCCTCCTTGGACAGATTCAGTCTTTCTGTCAACCCTCCCTTCTTCTCAGCAGTGGTAAATGTGCCGTGGAGAGGGCAGAGAGGTCTCCCCTCAGCAGCTAAGAGCCCTGTTTGGCGTCAGTCACGCTCGCCCTGCAGTGCCGTGTCAGACACAGGCTCAAATCAATGCAGGTCAAAACGCCGGCTGCCCTCCTGCTGTCCGCAAGTCTAACAGCTCAGCTCGCCAAAGCTGGCCACCTGCGCCGGAGCCTGATTGACTGTGGAGAGTCTGGGGATAGTGACGGGAGAGTGAGAATTGATGCTTTGTCAGATGTAAACAATGATAAGTGACATTTCAGTTGTGCGGAAGAGCATTTTTTCCCTGTCTGGTGTGTTGAAGATGAGGATGTTTTTGGGGAAGAAGATCCCAAAGATGTTTGACACTATAATGCAGTTCTTTTTCCACAGAAAATGCAGTATTTAAAGGCATACTTTCATCATTTTCTTACTCTTATGTCCTTCCAAACCCAAAGGACCAACAGAGTGTTCACACTGCTTTTTTCCTCCATACTCCATACTACAAAAAAGTGAATGAGTTAACCGGGGCTGTTATAAGCTCCAAACATGACAAAAGAAGTAGCATAGATTTACACTGCAAAAAAAAAAAAAAAAAAAAAAACTCTTAAAATGTAAATTTTATAAAGTTGTAATGTTTTCTAGAAATGTCAGTCAAAATATATTAAAATGTTAATAGTAGAAGCATAAACATGAATAAATTTGGTTAGTTTTAGATTTAGAAGAAAAAAGGTAACATTTTAAATTAAGTTCTGTTAAATTAACAATATAAATACTTCTAAAGCATTTATTAATCATAGTTACAAATGCATTGTTAGTTAATGCATTAACTAACAATAACTAAGGTGATCTTAATTAACAAAAGGCATGATAAAAAGCTTAATTTTTAGATACTCAATTGAAGATATTTTCTGTTAAAACATGCATAATATGACATTACTTATGTAATATTGCTAATTACTAAGATATTACTTATAATAAGTTATTACTCTGAAAATATGTTGTTTTATGTTTAGATATTTTTCAAGGAAAATAATACAGATTAATTAATAAACTCTTTTTTTATTTTATTCATTTAACTCATTTGCTATTTTCCAACTGGTAAAGCATTACAGTAACTAAGCGTGTGGAAAATCCTGAAATTGTAATAATTTGTTGAAAGTCTTCCCATCCACCTTAGGTCACAAAACTAATTTGCATTCAATTAGATTTAACATTTAAATGTGTTGTGAATAGTCACAAGACAAAAGAACCAATTAAATCTTATTTCTGAAAAGTCGATAATTTCTTTTTCATGTTCCACTGAAGAAACTCAAACAGGTTTCAAACAACATGAAGGTGAGTAAATGATGACAGAATTTTCAATTTTAGACAAATGCCCCCTTTAAATACTACATTTTCTATAGGGAAGAACTGCAGGATGGTGTCATCCTAAATACCTCTTTGTGACACATTATTTACATTGGAATTTTTTGTACATTGTCAGAAAACTGTGGCTTGGATTTTGGGAGACCTTTTAGCTCCAGCTGTTAAGCTCTTTAGTGGTTCTAGTCTTTGCCTTTTGCATGAGCACCCCTCCTTTTTCTCTCTCTTTCTCCTTCCTCTCTCACTTTCTCCCTCCCCCATGTACGTGATTGAGATTTGTCTAGACGGGCCCAATAACACAGGCACTGCAACCATGGGGACTCTTCATAACAAGCTCGTTATGCAAACGCATCTGATTGGATGGCGCTGTTCCATTGGCTGCTGCAGTGAGAGAGCTCTCATTACACCCCCCCACCCCACTCCCAACACTGCACAGTTTGGTTTCCATGGCAACTCAGAACGGCTGCTGGTGGAGCTTGTGTGCTCTGCGGCAGTGCCGGCCGGCCCTGCGCCGGGGAGACGTCTGCCAGCCAGTGCACAGCTGCAGCACAGCAACAGGCTTTCTCCAAGCACACACACAGTTATATCACTCACTGAAACGCGTGTTCCTTAGCAGTATGATCATTTTACTGGTTTCTCTGCTTCCAGATGTTACTAATAATAGTGGCATAATGATCTGTTTTTTTCCTTTACTGAAAATGTGGAGTTGATTTAACGTTTATCAATAATTACGTCATAGTACAAGCCTGTTTCTTATCAAAGTCTGTGGATGTGGGGTCTTTACCAATTAGAAGGATCTCCGTTTAATGCCTCGTACAAGTACTAAAGTCATATTTTTTTTTGCAGAGGCACGATTTTCTGTGAAACATGCAGTGCATCAGACTTCAGATGCACTATTCTGTGGTTCGCTAAGCGTACTAAGCTGTATCGCAATCTTGGTTTTAGCTCGATTGACAGATGCTTTGCTAAAGCAATGGCACAAAACACAATGTTAAAGATCTTTTATGCTTTTACAAACAATTTATATATATTTATATATAAATAAATTGTATTATGTAACATCGGTTTTGGTTATTATTATGATTATAAATGTGAAACACATGGTCACAGGTCGGGAAAATTAGAAAAACTGCTTGTTAAGATAAAGTTTCAATAACATCAAATCAGCAGTAATCTGACAATAGTGGTATCATAAATAATTTCAAATAAAAAATCTATCAAAAATCAAATCAAATAATGTTAAAATCACACTAAAAACTGAAATGTATGTTGTAGTTGGGTCCAGCTAATGTGTATGTCCATATTCCACCAAAAATCAGATTGGCTCTTTTCTGAAAGGGTAAACTATCATTCCTACAGCTGCCATATTGAGCATTACAATTTCTCCCATTCATTTTCATTTAAGTTTTCCTCCTCTTTTCCTGTAATGTCTCCACCTGTACTCACAGGGGCTTCCTAGTGGGCTAGATGACATGTCAGACAGAGAGGATCATGGTCACAGGTCAGGAAGTGAGAGCAGCACCTACAGCACCCTGAAGAAGAAAAAGAAGAAGCCCAAAGAGAAGAAGGAGAGGAAAACTAAACAGCGAAAGAAAGACGATGATGAAGACGACGATGATGACGATGATGGAAACATGAAGGTTCTCACTTAGAAATGCTCTATTGTGCTCTTTTTGCCATGAGAATAAATGAATAACGGTTTCTCATGTGACACCAGGAACCAAAGTCATCCAGTCAGCTGATGCAAGAGTGGGGTCTCGAAGATGTGCAGTATGCCTTCTCAGAGGACGACTATAAAACCATCACCAACTACAAAGCCTTCAGCCAGTTTCTTAGGTAGGATTGCAGTTTTCCTTCTGCATGGACGACATTCTAATGCCCTGTTGTCAAGATGTCTTGTTCTATTTTAAAATATTCCTTCTGGCAAATGCTAATGCCTGTATGAAGTAATGCCATTATTATGATGACAGGTTTTCTAATAATAGGCATTGAAACAAGATGTACTGTCAGACCCACACCAGCATAATATTTAATTTGATAGACACTCTTTTAGTATATACTTCCGATTTCTGATTCATCATGCCTGAGAACATCCAGTACTTGAGGTAAAATCACCAATAATGCACGGCCTCTTATAAAATTTGCCACACAAATTTCAGTTTAATTGTCTAACAATAGTTTTTTTTTTCTTTGCTATTTTTTTTTGGACAGGCCCCTCATTGCCAAGAAGAACCCCAAGATCCCCATGTCAAAAATGATGACGGTGCTCGGAGCGAAATGGAGAGAGTTCAGCGCGAACAACCCTTTCAAAGGCACCTCTGCAACTGCTGTAGCGGCTGCCGTGGCCGCTGCCGTGGAAACTGTCAATGTGGCTCCGCCCATCTGTATTAGAAGTATCCAACAGATCTCACCATCTGGGCCAATCAAAAAAGCCAAAACCAAAGAGGGAAAGGGTAATTGGATGGTCTTTTTGTTGGTTATATAGAGGTTTATATCTAGGATCAGATTTCCGAAGCAGTTAGTGGAGGTTTTTACATTGTTTACATATGTAATATGATTAATGATTGGCTGTCGGCAATACTTTATTTAAATGTGTTTGGTTTTTCACTCGCATGATTGCTTTAGTGTTACTTAGAAACTTAAAAGTGAACTGTGTAATTTTATCCTATGAATACCTTATTTATAGTTGACTCTGGATATTATGTGAAGTATTTTAACATCAAACTATTAAGTGCGCATATGTGTAAAAAAAGCAAAACAAAATGTATGTCTAAAGAATGCAGTATTGTTCTCAGATCTCAAAAAAAAAAAAAAAGTTTCTGTTTTGTTTATGTCATCTGGACTGCATTGCAGGGCCTGGCGCTAAAAAAAAAAGCAAGCCAGTGAAAGAAACAAAAAAGAAAGGGAAACCGAAGAAATCCAAATCGAAAGCAGGCCAGGGTGGAAAAAGGAAAAAAGGCTCTTCGGTGAGAATGTGCTTTCGCTGAAATCTTTCTAGGGCTTAACCTGTATCACATGGAAAGATTCCCCTTAGCTATTCAACTGAGAGAGAACTGAAGAATTGTTTAGCTTTTCCACCTCCCAGAACAATTCATGGATCATCTGTATAGATGTTCTGCCCAAGTGTTCTGGTTCCTCCCAGTTTTATTAGGTTCTTTCTGAAGTTGTTTTCCGTGATGAAGACTTGTCCCTTTTGCATAAACAGCCAGTTTGAGGAGTATGACCTAATTTTAGGGAATGGTTTAACTGTTTTAATGCCTTATTTTTCAGAGTGAGGAGGATTTCCTGGATGACTTTTCAGACTTTGATGACATCAGCATTCACAGCGCCTCTGTACGCTCAGATACTTCAGCGGCACCCAAGAAGAAGTCGACCCGCAAAGGACAGAAAAAAAGAAAAAGTGAATTTATTGTTGTTGTTGTTAAATACACTACCTATATATGTATACAAAGTTTAATTACATTGAAGTATTGTTGTTAAAATTATGAAATACAATGTATTGAAATTGCACAGTACTTCTGTTCCATAAATTACTGGTATTTAGGTTTCACTTAGAACTCTGTTGTTAAAGCAGGAGAGGATGGAGACGGCTACGAGACAGACCATCAAGACTACTGTGAGGTTTGTCAGCAGGGAGGAGAGATCATTCTATGCGACACCTGTCCCAGAGCATATCACCTGGTGTGTCTTGATCCAGAACTGGAGAAAGCCCCTGAGGGCAAATGGAGCTGCCCCCACTGTGTGAGGAAATCCCTCTCTGCTTCACAACAAGCGTTCACATGCAAAGAAATACATTCTAGTACAGAAGCTGTGCTATTCATATTGACAGTTTACTGCCTCATCTCTCAGGAAAAAGAAGGCATTCAATGGGAGGCCAAAGATGATGAGGAGGAAGAGGATGAGGTTGCTGGTGAGGAGGAAGATGACCACATGGAGTTCTGCAGAGTGTGTAAGGATGGAGGAGAGCTGCTGTGCTGTGACACCTGCCCTTCCTCCTACCACATCCACTGTCTCAACCCACCGCTTCCTGAAATTCCCAACGGAGAATGGCTGTGTCCACGATGCATGGTGAGATCCGTTCAGTTAGAATCATTCTCAAGAGACCCTTAAAAAGTAATATTGTGAAATATTATTACAATTTAAAATAACCGTTTTTTATTTGAATATATTTTTAAGTGTAATTTATTCCTGGGATGGCGCAGCTGAATTTTCAGCATCATTAGTCCAGTCTTCAGTGTCACATGATTCTTTAGAAATCATTCTAATATGCTGTTTTAGTGCTTAAGATTTAATTTTATTATTATCAATACTGAAAACAATTGTGCTGCTGAATGTGTTTCATGATAATTCATCATGCACGATCATTTTTATCAGGATTCTTTGATGAATTGAATTGTTTTCTTTGATGAATATACAATTTTGATCAATTTAATGCATAATTTTTGTATAAAGATATTAATTTCTCCCTCAAACACACACACACACACACACATATAAAACATCTTACTGAGCACGATGGTTTTATTAAGGTCTGTTAGTACAGCTTCACAAAAACAAGGACAATTATAGTTGAACTAAACATTTTCATGACATTTTAAAAAGAAAAGTATTATAAGTCTCAAATCAAACTGTAAAAGCACAAGTAAAGGCATATTGTTTTGAACATTGTGCACTGTTGAGCACTGTTCATCATCTATCATCCATATTTCCCTAGTGTCCACCACTAAAAGGGAAAGTCCAGAAGATTCTGCACTGGGTGTGGGGCGATCCTCCTCTACCACCCGAGGTTCCTCTTGGGCAAGATGGAGAGAAGGTGGACGGTTTGGCTAAAATGCCACTAAAGGGTCGTCCAGAGAGGCAGCTGTTTGTGAAATGGGCTGGGCTGTCCTACTGGCACTGCTCCTGGGTCAGCGAACTACAGGTGGGACTCCCACATTTCCTCAGCAGAGACATGACTTAAATCATGCATGCTCTTTTGGCTTGTTCCTGCATCTCTGCTTAAGCTTCGGTTCTTTCCCTTGATGCAGTTGGAGCTATATCACACGGTGATGTACCGTAACTACCAGCGTAAGAACGACATGGATGAACCGCCACCATATGACTACGGCTCTGGGGAGGAGGAGCTTAACAATGAGAAGAGGAGGAGCAAAGACCCTCAGTATGCAGCGATGGAGGAACGATTTTACCGTTACGGCATAAAGCCAGAGTGGATGATCATTCATCGGATCCTCAACCACAGGTACATGGGCCACAGTTACTGCTTATGCTGTACTTCAGAAATTATGCTTTTCATGCAGGAAATTATTGTATAATTATATGCCTTAAGACAGTTGTGTATGTTAAAGTTTTGATAAGGATGGAGATGTGCACTACCTGATTAAGTGGAGAGATTTGCCATATGATCAGTGCACCTGGGAGACCGATGACTTCGACGTCCCATATTATGACAGCTTTAAACAAGCCTACTGGGACCACAGGTAAGTTATGTCATTTAAATTTCATGTGGATTTAACTGGGCGCAAACACGCGTACAGAGCTTTCCATGAAGAGGGTGTTAAATACTGTAAGGCCTGAAGCTCTTAATAAATGATTTTCTTTAAACTGTCAGGAAAGATGTTGATCATCATCCTCAGAAATTCAAGCTAAAGGTTTATTTTTATAGTTTTTTATTAAACATTTCATGTAAGGCCTGCGATTTCTGCAGTCTTGCACTTCATTTTTAGCAATAGACAACAAACAAGCATCCAAATTAAATAGAGCATTTCTAAAATAAAATAAAAACTAATCCAGAATGGGTAACTTAGTTCATAAATTAATCTAAGCTGTCTTTCTAGTTATTAGCTTTTTTTTGGTACTTTGGTACTAAATGTTGGTTATAATTTTTTTACTTGTTTTCATGCACTATTGTTGAAAGATGATATATGTGACAATTTAAGACAGTTATGTGTTGTTTAAAACGAAACTTTAGTTCTCAAATTGGAATGGAATAAAATATTTCTGCCTATAATGAATAAATGATGAAAGTAAAAGAAATTTATCACACAAAGTGTGTGAAAAGTGCCATAGACTCACTGACTCTGATTTAACCAGGAATCAGATGCTCGGTGAAAGCCATCACCCCCTGCTGTTCAGAAAGGGAAAGAGACTTAAAGAGGAAATAAAGAGAAGAGAACCTCCACCAGACACTCCTGTTGTGGATGTGAGTGTATTTATTGTTTTGCTTCATGAATTTATTATCTTGCTTTATGAATTTACACTTTTTCAGTTATTTGCATTGACTGAATCTCAGTTTCATTCTCTCCTATTTATGTGTCATTGGTCACAGCCCACCATCAAGTTTGAACAGCAGCCATGGTACATTGATGATACAGGGGGAACTTTGCACCCATACCAGCTGGAAGGCCTGAACTGGTTGCGATTCTCTTGGGCCCAAGGAACCGACACAATCTTGGCTGATGAAATGGGGCTTGGCAAGACTGTGCAGACTATAGTGTTCCTGTACTCACTCTACAAAGAGGTCTGGGCACCAATTGAACTTTTTCAGATGCATTTGAGAGAGGGAACAGAGTATGCTGAGTATAACTGAGTTGCTTGTTTCAGGGTCACTCCAAAGGGCCGTTTCTGGTCAGTGCGCCACTCTCCACCATCATCAACTGGGAGAGAGAGTTTGAGATGTGGGCTCCGGATTTCTATGTTGTGACTTACACAGGGGACAAAGACAGCAGGGCTGTCATACGCGAGAATGAATTTACCTTTGAGGACAGCACCGTCAAATTTGGTCGCAAGGTTTTCCGAATGAAGGTAAGAGAGTGCGGTGGACTAGCCTCAACATTTTGATGCCTTATTCCCTGTCCCATCCAAAACAATATTTCGCACCAAACCAAGGCTGATTCACATCATCCTCTCACTGGTACCTGATTACATATTTTAACATCCAAACAATTTTAAAAAGCATCCTAGTTCTGAAAGCTTCTGGTTTCATTTAGAGGTGCATTGTTTTTGATCAGAGTTTTTCATTACAGAAGGACACACCGATAAAGTTTCATGTCCTGTTGACGTCATATGAACTGATCACCATTGATCAAGCAATACTTGGCTCCATTACCTGGGCCTGTTTGGTTGTGGATGAAGCCCACCGACTGAAGAATAACCAGTCAAAGGTACAGAATTCAAAGAAAGATGTATCACATCATCATATTCATAACAATAATGAAGTGTGCAATAAAAATCGTAAAAAGTCATCTATAATTTATATGATTTAATAGCAATGTTTAATATACACCATATTGTCCGGACTATAAGTAGCACTTTTTTTCATAGTTTGTCTGGTCCTGCGACTTATAGTCAGGTGCGAGTTATTTATCAAAATTAATTTGACATGAACTGAGAGAAATTAATCAAGAGATATGAACCAAGAGAAAACATTACCATCTACAACCGCGAGAGGACGCTATATCTCGCGGCTGTAAATGGTAATGTTTTCTCTTGGTTCTTGGTTCTAAATAAATGCGACTTATAGTCCAGTGCGACTTATATATGTTTTTTTCCTCATCATGACGTATTTTTGGACTGATGCGACTTATACTCAGGTGCGACTTATAGTCCGAAAAATACGGTAATTGAATGCCAGTTTTTCCCAATAGTACAGAAATGTTTAATAATATTATTCTTTTACTTTCTATGTTTTCTTTGTTGTACACTGTTCAAAGTAATAATGCAAGAACAACTAAAAATACACATTTGAGGAAAATTTCAGTGAAACATTTTAAGATTCTAGTGAAAAAAATACTTTCAGGTTTACGATCAAATTTCGAATCACAGATTTCTCAGCGTTTCAGACGTAACAGATTCTAATCTATAACTGAACGCTCAGTTTTTCAGAATTCTGAATGGCTACAGAATCTACTATAAACTGCTCCTGACCGGAACCCCTCTGCAGAACAATCTCGAAGAGCTTTTTCACCTGCTCAACTTTCTCACCCCGGAGCGCTTCAAGTAAGATTGCAGACCTGGTGATTCATACTTGTGGATCCGCTCGTAGAATAATGATCCCCCGCAGAGCGATCACAGGGTTTCGATTGAAACATGTTTTTCATATGACTTGATGGAAGTGAATTCTATCTTCCCTTATTTCCAAATGAAAATGCTGTTGTGCGCAGTAACCTGGAGGGCTTTCTGGAGGAGTTTGCGGACATCTCGAAAGAGGACCAGATTAAGAAACTACACGACCTGCTTGGGCCACACATGCTCAGGAGACTGAAGGCAGATGTGTTTAAGAACATGCCAGCAAAAACCGAGCTCATAGTGCGGGTCGAGCTCAGCCCGATGCAGAAGTCAGTCTTAGTTTCTCTGTTCCTATAATGCTACAATTGAATTTATTATCACACAATGTCATAAGATAATTTTTTTCTCTCTCACAGAAAATACTACAAGTTCATTTTAACACGTAACTTTGAGGCATTGAATTCCAAGGGAGGAGGGAACCAGGTGTCTCTTCTTAACATCATGATGGACTTGAAGAAATGTTGCAACCATCCCTACCTGTTTCCAGTTGCTGCAGTGGTGAGGAGGGGAGGGGAGGGGAACATATGGAGGCCCCCAGTTTATATCACTGCAGTGGTTTATTGTTAGCAAGTGCAATGGCAATACATTTTCTGTTTTATAAGAGCTATTTAAAAACTTTTGTTCAGGAGTGTATTGTTTCTTATGTCTGCGAATTTGATGCATTACATCGGCCTTATCTTACATTCTCATATTCAAGGACAAAAAGTTCTGTGATACTGAAGCTGTTCACTCTTAGAAACATTGCCAGCTGCCTATTAATGATGCTTGCTAAGGCAAGCACCACTTTTACTATTGCATATACTTGGAGTTAAGGGTTTTTCAAAATTATGGATGTGAATGTGCTATGGATGTGAATGATACCTCAAATGAAGTGGCTTAATGAGACTTCACTCGGTGGATTATGAAACAATCCCATGCTTACACTGGAGGGACTTTAGCCATATCTAGGAACCAGAATATCATAGACACTGGGGTCTAATGATTTTAACCCAGAAAACTCAAATAATCATATTCTATTGGGCTATAAGCTACTGTACATAGACCACAGCAATAGCTATGCAATGCCACGCCAACCGCCCAGAAAACCCTAGCATTTTGGTGCCGGGCAATGTTCTTGTTTTCTGAGCTGTTTTAATGGTTGCTACAGATGTGTCTTGTAACAAAACACTCATAAAAAAAAATAAAAAAAAGAACATCACTCAAAAAATTTGGTGAATGTCAGACTACTTTCAAAATCATTTAAAAATCCCACTCAACAAACGTTTGAATAGTTCATAATATAGTCTATATAACAACTTTTATATAATAATATTTTATTAACATTTGTCAAGTCTTTGTATGTTTTCATTTTTATGTATACAGGAAGCTCCGGTCTTACCCAATGGTTCTTATGATGGGAACCTCCTGGTGAAATCCTCAGGAAAACTCACCCTGCTACAGAAGATGCTCAAAAAACTGAAAGATGAAGGGCACAGGGTTCTCATCTTCTCTCAGGTATAGTGTGTGGTACTTATTCCCTCTTTTAGAGCTTAGAATATCCTGCGAATAACAAAAAAAAAAAGCCCTTAAATACCTGGCGGCCTTGCCTTTATTTCAGTGGAAGATTAATTAGATGGTAAACTGTGAATAGAAAATAAAAGCAGAGCTCATTCATCTTTTAAATGGAGTTGACAAATGAAAAGGCGGGGCCTATATTTATCTCCGCTTTGTTGTTTAGACTCTTTTCCCTCCCATTTGAAATTGCCTGTGGAATCACTGCATCCATTAATTTGATGAATGGTACAGGTAAAGGGAGGATCTCTTGATAAGAATTAATTTTGCCACCCTTTTATTTCTCAAGTGCTTAAAAATAAACATGCATATTAATGTTATGCCATGTAGTACGTTTCTTAAGTCCTTTAGGCTTGATTAAAGAGGAGGGCCGAGTTTCTGTCGCCTCTTGTTGTTGTATCTGCAAGCTGAGTTTGTTTAACATTTTGCTTAACACTGCCATTTGTCTCTTTGTTGGATACCACTGTTATCTTCCAGTTTGTGTCAAATTTCGCACTGTTGATTCCTCTCTTTTAGATGACAAAGATGCTAGACCTGCTAGAGGACTTCCTGGAGTTTGAAGGATATAAATATGAGCGTATTGATGGGGGCATCACAGGGGGGCTGCGACAGGAGGCCATTGATCGCTTTAACGGTGAGGATTCCAGCAGTGTAACTGTAGTGATGTCTGTGTGTGTGTGGGGATAGAGGGTACTAAGGCACTCATACTGACTGTCTGTCTCCCTGTGTGCAGCACCCGGAGCTCAGCAGTTCTGTTTTCTGCTGTCCACACGTGCTGGAGGATTGGGTATCAATCTGGCAACCGCAGACACTGTGATCATATATGACTCTGACTGGAACCCACACAATGATATTCAGGTAATGCAAACTGAAAGTTTTGCTGGGGAAGATACTTTTAACGGTGGCAAATAATTAAAAGTGGTTCATTTATATGATACATTATATTATAGACTTTATTATTTAATTATTGCTTTTATTTTTCTTGCTGTGTTCTTCTTTCTTTTTCTCTCCATCTATCTTTTCTCTTTGTCCTTGCAGGCATTCAGCAGGGCACATCGTATCGGGCAAAATAAAAAGGTGATGATCTATCGCTTTGTAACTCGGGCATCTGTAGAGGAGCGTATTACCCAGGTGGCCAAGCGAAAGATGATGCTGACCCACCTGGTGGTGCGCCCTGGCTTGGGCTCTAAGACGGGCTCCATGTCCAAACAGGAACTCGACGACATCCTCAAGTTTGGCACCGAGGAGCTGTTTAAAGACGATGTGGAAGCCGCCAGGACAATGGGTGACCTGGAATGGTTTACGATAAACATTACGGCACTTTGTTTGTGAATTCCGCCAGTTAATGTCCTAAATCTTTTCTGCAGGAGATAATAAAGAAGGAGAGGAGGGTAGTGTGATCCACTACGATGATAACGCCATTTCTAAACTGCTGGACCGTAGCCGGGATGCCACCGAAGACACAGAGATCCAGAACATGAACGAGTACCTGAGCTCATTTAAGGTGGCGCAGTATGTGGTGAGAGAGGAGGATGGAGAGGTGAGATACAGATGCTTTGCTGTTTGTTTCCCATGGCTCTTTCTATTAAACAAGGGATGAAAGATGAATGCTGGTCAATCCCTTGAAAATGACTTTCTTAAAAATGCTTTATTTCTTTTACTCTTCTATGCTCAAGAGGGCTTTTTTTTTTGCAAGTTGAGGCCTCTTTCACAAAAGCTTCTTGGATTGATGTTTTTTTTTTGGATTTATTAGTGTCTGGAGGGATAGCATCAATGTGGCTTTGTTTACATTTTGACATTTGACACTTCATAAAAAGTTTTCATTAAAATTCTGACCTGATGAGTACACTACCATTCAAAATGTTGGGGTCAGTATGATTTTTATTTAAGACTTTAATACCTTTACTTAGAAAGGTTGCATTAAATTGATCAAGATTGCCAATTAAGACATGTCTAATGTTACAGAAGGTTTATATTTGAAATACCATGTACCATATTTGGAGCTGTGTTTGAATGCGCTCATTTTCATTCTCGTTTTCTTTTTTTGTGACATTCACTATGCAGTGAATGATGAGCGAGTGTCAGCAGTTTTAGACATGAATGTGTAGAAAGTCATTTTTGTCTCTCATGCTCCTGCAGGGAGATGTCATGATGATAGACATGGGCAAAAGCAAATTTTCAGTTTTCCATCACAATTTCACTCTGACAGATACTCTCAGTATGAACAAATCTCCTGGGATGATGCAGATACCGACATCGTTATTATAGCAACCCATGTTTCTGCAATAGCAAAATAACAGACAATAAGTCCTAAAGATTAAAATGTGTGTTTTTTTTAGTGTGGATTTGCTACAATGTTCAAAGTATAAAGGCCCCCTCTATGAATCACGATAATACCGTATTATGCTTTGAAGTACTGTGTTATAAGAATATGGTAATGATTCAGGATAATGGTACTAATCAAATTATTATCTTGATAATATATTACTGTACCATGGTACCACCTCAGTCCTTTTCTGTGTTGAAACAAAAACCTGCATTATAAAGGAAAAGCTTCATCCAGCTTCAAAATGGGACTAAATAATTACAAAAAATATATAATTATAATTATCTCATATACAAATACCAAATGTTTAGGATTATTAGTAAACAATAAATATAATAAGATTCATTTAAGTCGATAGGCCTGTGATAAATGATCTGTATTTGTGTGTGTGTGTGTGTGCCTGCAGGAGGAGGTCCAGAGGGAGATTATTAAGCAGGAAGAGAATGTTGATCCAGACTACTGGGAGAAGCTCTTGAGGCACCATTATGAGCAGCAGCAGGAGGATCTGGCCCGGAACCTGGGCAAAGGGAAACGAATCCGCAAACAGGTCAACTATAATGACGCCTCTCAGGAGGACCAAGGTACCCAAACACAGATGCTGACAGTGCTTTAACTCAGCATAAAACTGTGTAGATGAGTGTATCTGAGTTTACAAGCATTCCCTCTCAATCCTGTTCTCAGAGTGGCACGACGATCTTTCAGATAATCAGTCTGAGTACTCTGTTGGGTCCGAGGATGAGGATGAAGATTTTGAAGAACGCCCTGAAGGTAGGTGTCTTTCTTTACATATATTATAAAGGAACATGAATAAATATGAATAAATTAAAAAAAATTATATACTAAAATAGACTTTTTAAAATTTATTTAACATTTTTATGAAATCCGTGTAGCTTTGATGAGAATACGAGACTTCTTTCAAAAACATAAAAAAAAATCGTATTGACTTTTGTTTCATCATACTTGGTACACACCTAAATGAGTTCCTCTTCCTTCAGGAGGACGCAGACAATCTCGAAGACAGTTGAAGAGCGATCGGGATAAACCATTGCCGCCGTTGCTGGCTAGAGTTAGTGGCAATATAGAGGTAAATCTTTTTAGAATGTTATGATAAGAAAGAGTTTGTGCATGATTCCTTTCTTCAGGTGAAGGTTTGGCTGTATTCCTTGGGGATTTCAGGTTTTGGGATTTAACGCCCGGCAGCGGAAAGCCTTCCTGAATGCGATTATGCGCTGGGGTATGCCCCCACAAGATGCCTTCAACTCTAACTGGCTGGTCCGTGACCTGAGAGGGAAAAGTGAGAAGGAGTTCAGGTATGTGCATGTGTCTTACACACATGCACACACGCACACACACATACACACATACACATACACAAACACACACACGCATATCTATATATATTTTTTTTTTTGACATTTTCATTCATTGGTCTTTGGTTCTGTTTTTTTTTTGTTTTTTCAGGGCTTATGTGTCTCTGTTCATGAGGCACCTGTGTGAGCCAGGGGCAGATGGAGCAGAAACATTTGCAGATGGGGTCCCGAGGGAAGGCCTGTCCCGCCAACATGTTCTCACCCGGATTGGTGTAATGTCTCTGGTCCGCAAGAAGGTGGTGAATTACTTACTGCATTTTATGTGCACAAGTTTTTAATTTGATAGACATAAAAATCTCACTTAATGTCGATTTGTGAATTATTTAAATTATTTTCTTTAAAGGGAACATATGATGCGATTTCAAGTTTTCCTTTCTCTTTGGAGTGTTAAAAGCTGTTTGTGAATAGATACTGTCCCTAAAGTTGCAAAGACTAAAGTCTCAAACCCAAAGAGGTGTTCTTTATAAAAGTTAAGACTTGTCCACGCCCTCCTAAAACGCCTCGTTTAAACACACCCCCACGTGTCTACATCACCGTGTGGGAAGATTTGCATACCAATTCCCAAATTGTCACACAAAATAAAGAAGGCGTAACTTTCATTCTCGCTGTAGTATTGTTGTTGCCGCCCTCACCATGTTGTGGAGACGCTGTGTTTCATTGTGAAAGCAAACCTACTTTGTTTGGCCTCCCAAAAGAAGACCCAACTAGAAATCAGTGGTTAAGTTTTATTTACAACACTGTTCCAGAACAGTTGAAACCAAATATTCAGATGTGTGCAATGCATTTTACGAAGGACAAGGACTGTTTGCTGGGAGAGTAGCCTAAATTGCTGGTGTTCTGACAAATAATGCTGACCCACAGCCTGTAAGTACGTTTTCATATTTAAAGAATTTGCCAATGATGCTTCCAACAGGAGTTTTGAGCAGTAGCGCTTGTTGTTTAAAGTTTCTCCGATAACAAATCCAGACATTGTTTTATGTTTATTCGGTGAGATGCAATGCAACGGCGTAAAAAGACAGTATAAGTCATAATCAGTTAATATGTCCCCACTGGATGCAACAAATATCTCATGTAATGTTTTATTGGTTTGTCTCGACGCACCGGGAAATGGCTTCACAGTTTGTTAAGGGGTGTACAATTTCCATCACACACTTAAGGTATTCAGCCAATCACAATGCACTGGATAGCTGGCCAATCAAAGCACACCTCGCTTTTCAGACCAATGAGCTTTGTAAAAATCGATGTATTTCAGAATGGCGGGGCATAGAGGAGAAACAAAAATGTACACCGTATGTGGAAAATGTTATTTTTTTTTTTTACTTAAACAGCAATGCACGTCATTTCACAAAATACACAAAATAATGTCATTTTTAGCAACGTCATATGACCCCTTTAACATTCTACAGCACTGTTTACTTAAATGTTTTTAAACCCAGATTTTTTACTTTGAAAATTTCTAGCAACATAAAATAACACATAAAATAAATATATAATACATATTTCATATATTTATAAACAAAAACTCTATACTGAAATTTCCTCTTTGATGTTGTGTTTCTAGGTTCAGGAATTTGAGCATGTGAATGGGAAGTTTAGTACACCAGATTTAATCCCTGTAGGATTGGAGCTGAAGAAACTTACTGAAAGTGTGTCGTCGGACCCCAACACACCTGTTCCTGCCAGTCCAGTTCCGACTCAACCCAGCACACCTGTTCCTTTAGGTGTGTGAATGTTTGTGTGTGAGTACTACACAATGAAACCCTGGTAGTTTGTGGATAACTGGACTGTAACATTTGTTTTACAGAAAAGACAGAGTCAGTGTCTTGTTCTCAAGAAGACAAGGAGATTATAGAACCAGAGAGCACCAAATCGATGGACCCTGAGGTCAGGCTGAAGCCATCCAGAAATATCTCCCTTGTTTTTTATTTCTGTTTTCCTTATTAAAATCTCTCTCTTCTCACAGCAGCCAGTTATTCAAGAACCCTTCCCTGCCCCAGAGAAAACTAATGATGGAGAAGAACCAAAAAGTCCTGAAAGAAAAGGAATGGAAGAGAGTAAGAAGAATGATACCCCGTCTGTCCATTCAGAGCCATCGTCCAATCAAGCACAGCCACCCACAAAACCTAGTGAGCAGACATCCAATCAGACACCATTAGGTGAGGGATCTTCACTATGCATATACTGATTCTGTAAAATATTGCTCTCAATATACAAAATATTAAAATATTTTGTTTATTCAAGACTGTCGTAAAGGGAAAGAAACTTCTCCAGAAAGAGGGGAAAATAAAGCCAGCCCAGCAAAAATAGATGATAAGGAGCAAAAGCCAGGTCAGTATTTGTGGTATTTGTTTATAATACTTCCAAAAACAGCATAAAAGGGGTGGCCGAGATTCCAGATCCATTTTATTTATCTTTTTTAACAAATGGTCAGTGAAAGGAGGTGCTTTACCTGAAAATGTTTTTTTTATTTTATTTATTTTATATGTTTTATGTTTAATTTTTATGAAACCCTGTTACCAAAGAATGTTTAAATATAAATGATTTGTGTGATTTTTATATTTTTTTGCCATTAAAAATTAAACAGACATTCAAATTTAATAGACAGTATTCAGAAAATAAATATAAATGTGTTAAATAATAAAACTAAATTATAAAATTAAATAAATTGGTTCGTTGTTTTCTATAAATTTACCCCACGATTGAAATTAATATATATATTTATATGATCTTTAGATGAAATGTTTGAGCTTGACACATGCAGTCAACACTAACATTTGTGTACAAATTGGAATGAGATTTCGGTCAGTTTAGTAATTCTCACAACACAAAGATTTTATCCATAAGGCTTAAAAAAATGAATTGAACACCCTTATTGTCCGCCTTTGTCAAACTATGTATTTACTGCAGCCATTCCTGATGATTTTAAATCTGAAGACCCCCCTGAGAACCAACTGAATGGAGAGAAAGACGCGAGGGACGACACGGACGAGAGCCACAGAGATGACAAAAACAGCATCAAGACTCGGTTCATGTTTAACATCGCAGATGGTGGATTCACAGGTGAGCTGTAGTCTTATTGACATCGTTCTGATTTGCTGTCTCGCTTCAATGGGCATCAACGCATGGAAACATACTGTATCAACGACAGCAGACTCAAAATTCTGTGTGAATGATAGCAGAGTTACAGAGTGTTTATGTTTGTTCAGAATTACACACGCTGTGGCAAAATGAGGAACGTGCAGCTGTATCATCTGGCAAAATGTACGACATCTGGCACCGTCGCCATGACTACTGGCTGCTGGCTGGCATTGTAACGTATCCTCCTGTTCTTTCCATGGCACATTTGAGCTGTTTTATTATTCCTTTAATAATATCTCTTAACGTTTACATTTTTCTGTTGGTTTTGTTCATTCTTTTCTTTCCTTTTGATTTTTTTTTTCTTTCAGACCTTCATGTAGTTGTGAACATAAATGAGTGTGATGTGCAAGTTTGAAAAAATGGAATTGGGAATTAGGACTGAATTATTTCATTTCATTCATACAAGTTTGGCTACTGTTCAAAAGTATGAGGTAGGTAAGATTTTTTGGGATATTTTTAAAAGAAGTCTTTTATGCTCCAAGGCTGCATTTATTTGGTAAAAAAGGTAATATTACGAAATATTATTACAATGTGAAAGAACCGTTTTCTGTTCATATATTTTAAAATGTAATTTGTTCCGGTAATGACAAAACTAAATTGTCTGTAGCCTTTATTCCATTTTTTTATTGTCACATGATCCTTCAGATATCATTGTAATATTTTGATGATCAAAAACTTTTCTTAACATCAATATTAAATATTCTGTAATTAAAATTAAATAATGATAATCAATAATTAAATGTTACAAATATTCTGCCTACCATTTTGTGGAAACATTTATTCTTTGAAGCCCTTATACCATCACACCCTTATACCATCATGCCATTTTATTTACAGATATACATCTTCTATGCTCATTTCATCAGATTTCTTTTCATTCAAGAAGCGAATTATCTGTTGCCCATAGGAAAGAGTTTTTGTCATGTTCTTTGCTACTTTTCAGAGCTGTTACTCTATCCAGTTTGGAAAGGGATCACCCCCTTTCAGCGAGATTCTTCCCATGACGGTGCATCCTTGGAAAGTACTGGCTTTGAGTCAAGAGATTTTGTCAATCCCCCACTTAGGCTTTCAAAGCCATTATTTTGTTGTGTCCAAGAAGAATGGTGGTTTACATCCAATTTTGTATTTACACCACATAAATCTTGCTCTCAGAGTGAGCAAATTCAACATGCTGATGTTAAAATCAATTTTGTCTCATATCCGAACCGGACATTGGTTTGTGACTATCAATCTAAAGGATGTGTACTTCAACATCCAGATCATCAAGAGACGAAGGAAGTTCCTCAAGTTCAATGTCAAAAGTTAAAAATACAATGTTCTTCCGTTTGGACTGGCACTGGCTCCTGAATGTTCACAAAGTGTATGGATGCAGCTCTGGCCCTGTTGAATTTTGAATAACCTGGACAATTGGCTGATATTTGCTCAGTCACAGTATTAGGTGATCGCTCATCAAGCCTTGGTTCTCTGTCTTTTGAGGAGACTAGGATTTCATGTAAACCTACAGAAGAGTGTGATGCTGCCACATTAGCAAGTAACTTTTCTGGGTGTGGATTTGGGTTCTTGCACAATGCGGGCAAAACGGTCTCCTGCATGTGTTCAGTCATTACAGACCTGTCTGAGTCAGTTCAGAGCTTCTAGTCCACGTGGGTTTAAGCTGCAAACTGATGACCTCATGACAGCAGCACGTCCCCTGTGGTTCAGTTGGGCCTGCTCCACATGAGGCCATTCCAGTGGTGGATAAAAATAAATAACATTTCACCTCACTTCCACCCATTTGATATAGTTATGACATGTAGGGGTTTTTGTGCTCTGTGGTCTTGTACCTGTTCTTGACCCCCTGTGCAGGTTGGTGAGACATGTTCTTCTTTGGGCAACAGACCAAGTTTCTGTCAGTCACAACGGTTCATGTCCCAGGTTATCTGATCCTGGGAGTGCGGCCCTACTTTTGAGGCAGGTCTTGGAGCCTGGAGAATGGAGATTACATCCTCAGGTGGTGAGCCACAAATGGTAGAGATGCTGCTGAGCAGAAGTGGACATGTTTGCTTCAAGGACGACTTGCATTGCCCACTCTGGTTCTCCCTGTCTGCACCGTTACCATTGGGAGTTAACACTCTGGCTCAGGAGTGGGCTAGGACCAGAGTTTTATGCCTTCCCACCAATTTGTTTGCTCTCAGTGGTTCTGCTCAAAGTACGGGCGGATGAAGTGGAATATCTGTTGATGGTGGCCCTATTCTGGTCCACTCAGATGTGCTTCTCAGACCTGTTCAATCTACTAGCTGACACCCCTTGAGAAGTTCCCCCTCAGGCACAATCTGCGGACTCATGCTCGAGGACCTGCTGACTCATGGTCATCACCCCTGGTTTCCCATTTCATGCAAGGTTCGAGGCGGCTTAGGCCTTTCCGCCCTGCACAAATTGCTTCACGGCTTGACTTTGCCTCTTAGTTGTGCACTAGAGGAATGGATTCTTCTCAGGCTTTTTTTTTAAAGGCTCTTCATTGGAGGATATTTGTGCTGCAGCAGGATGGTACTCTTCAGACACTTTTATCAAGTTTTACACACTTGACGTGAGGATGACTCCTGGCTCCTGGGTTTTATCAGCTTGAGGGCATTTTGTCTTCCAGCTATCTTCAGGTATGTGGAGGCCTTATGGAATATCATTCCCATAGCGATGGCTTTGCAGCATAGAGTGAACTTATGAAAGGGAATGACTCATTTGGTTCCCTGAATAGGGAACGAGAAACCGTGTCGCCGGCATTTCCCGTGCATCTCAATTTATCCAGAATCGTGCACCTTTATTTTGCACACAAACAGCTCTTAATTTTAGTTCATGGTATTCAGCTGCAACTAAATGTTTTGAAAACAGAGACACATAATAAACTGTTTGATATTTAAATGTTTTACTTTTTTTGTTCATTGTTCAGTGTTCTTTTTTTTTTAAACCACATTGGAATTAAAACTGGGAATCGATAAGTGGAATCGGAATCAGAATTGGACTTGATCCAACTCAAACGATACCCAAACCTAGTAAAACCTTTTCAGTATAAGAAGTGAAACCTTAACCAGCTACTCACAGACATGGCTATGCCCGGTGGCAGGACATTCAGAATGACCCACGGTACGCCATCCTCAATGAGCCTTTCAAGACTGAAATGCACAAAGGGAACTACTTAGAAATGAAGAATAAATTTCTCGCCAGGCGTTTTAAGGTACAAATTATTATATGTTTTATTTTAATTAATTAAAGTGATCTTTTATATTCACACATTCTTCATTCACATTTTAGCTCCTGGAACAGGCTTTGGTAATTGAAGAGCAGCTACGGCGCGCTGCATACCTGAATATGACTCAGGATCCCAGTCACCCCGCCATGGCCCTCAACACACGTTTCGCAGAGGTGGAGTGCCTGGCTGAGTCCCACCAGCACCTCTCCAAAGAGTCACTTGCTGGTAACAAGCCAGCCAATGCTGTGCTGCACAAAGGTGATTTTCTAAAAACATAACAAACACCCTGATGCTTGGAACTGCCCCATGTTGCTCCCCCTTGCTGATAACCACAGTAGCTTTATAAACCAAACGTAAATCTATTACTGTTCAAAAGTCTGGGGTTGGTAAGATTTGTTAATGTTTTTGAGACAACTGTCTTATGCTTACCAAGGCTGCCTTTATTTGAACTAAAGTACAAAACAATAATATTACATAATATTACAGAATAAAATAACTTTTCTATATCTGTTTTCTATTTTAAAATGTTATTTATTTCTGTGATGGCAAAACTGAATTTTCTGCAGCCATTACTCCAGCCTTCAGTGTTACAAGATCCTTCAGAAATCATTCTTATATGCTGGTTTGCTGCTGAAGAAACATTTCTTATTATTTTCAATGTTGAAAACAGTAACATAAATGTCATTTTGTTACTTTTATTCAGCAAGGATACATTAAAATGATCAAAAGTATTAATTTCTTTCAAAAACAAAACTTACTGAACCCAAACATTTAATTTGGCATGTTTAAACTATCTGATTTTATGGTCACTGGTGTTTTTCTAGTGTTGAATCAGCTGGAGGAGCTGTTAAGCGATATGAAGGCTGATGTGACGCGGTTGCCCTCCATGCTTTCGAGGGTCCCACCTGTCTCTGCCCGGCTCCAGATGTCAGAGCGGGGCATCCTCAGCAGGCTCACCACCCGAGGCAACGAACCGCCACCTCAGCAGGTCATCATGACATGTCTTTTGCCATATGTGTAGTCCATATGAGATGAATAATAGATGAGCCTCATGTGGATGAACCTTCGTGTAAGAATGTTTTGTTTCATCTCCTCTCAGCCTTTCCCTCAGGGCTCTTTCGGCTGTTCTCAGATGTTTAATAGCAGTTTCGCCGGAGGTTTCCGTGGACCTGGGGGCACTGCGATGGTGAACTACAGCCAGATGCCCCTGGGGCCGTACGTCAGCGGTTAGTGGCATAAATAAAATAAAATGAATAATTGAAATAAATTGAAATACTAAAACTGAAATAAAAATAAAAGCTATATAGAAATAAAAATCACAAGCACATAACAAAATCACTAAAAGGTCAACCAAAATTTGAAGGTAATAAAGATAAGCTAATTCAAAGTATTAATAGATTCTGTAATAGGATATATACAGTATCTAAATAATGCTAAAATAACACAAGCAGTCTTGCTTGTTTAGTCTACGGATAGCAGTGTGAGAACAAGACTTATCCACTTGAGAAAGTAAATAAATAGTATAAATAATATATGGAAATATAATGCTGCTGTTCTGTAATGTTTCTATTTAGTGTCCTCAAATGGACCTCCGGCGCCAACCAGCCACCTTGAGAAGAAGTCCAGCGATGCTCTGCGAGATGTGGCCACCCCTGATCTGAAATCAGGCAAACCTAGCGATGTTATATGCATTGAGGACTAGCCCGCAGCTGTTCCATCCTCTTTCTATACAATACCTACAGACAAAACCATGGAGAACTCCTCCAAACGATGAATATTAAACAAAAAACCTTATCAGTTGCACTTTTGTCTTTCAGAATCCGTACATGTACGCGCCTGTAAGTTTTATTCGGTAGAGTTCAGTTTCTGTTTCATTCTTTTTTTAACTTCTGCGATACGATAGTCTTGATCGATCAAGGAAAGACTAAGGACGCTTATGAAGAGGGCACCACTGTTCTGACAGTCCTCTAAGCTTAGCTTTGTTTTTATAATTATTATTTTTACATCATGGCTTGTTTTTCTTGATGGCCGTGAAAAACATTTTCATCTCTGCTAACATTGAGCCATCTGGAGAGGCAACTATTTCCTGGCCAGTTCAAGGACCGGATGTCCCAGCTCTGCTTTGCTCCTGGCTCTGCTCATGGATTGCGTATTGTTGCTACCCCTGCAGGTTATTGCTGTGTACTGCACCTAAACACAGAATAGTGCAATGACTGTCATTTTCTCTGGAAAACTTCGGATCATTTTTCAGTTTGTCAGCACTAATATTTGATATTTGAATTGTACTGGATTGTTTTTAGTTTACATTCCCCTTTAAAAAGAAAAAGAGTGTTGTCCATGAAGGGTTAAAGGTGCTTTCAGTATTCTGAGACACATAAAACAGTTTACAATTAAAATCGGCAGTAGCCTAAGAAAAAGCTTATTTACATAGAGTTAGGCTGCTACTTGCTAGATCACATGACATACTAAATAATATTAACTATATGAAAATGACGGATTGCACCTTTAAATGACAGAGCAGTATTAAATCAATAGTATGTTAATATTAAATCAAACATAATCTCTATTCACATCATCTGACAAGCTATTGAATAAATACCACAACAACAAAAAAAATATCCCTTGGTTTGTAAAAAAAACAGAAAAAAAGGCATTGATAGTAATTCAGTAATTCAAGGAAATTAATGGAGCAAATGCTTCCCTCAATTTCATATGTCTGGAAATTTTTGGTAAAGTATAAAGCAGTCTCATAATTTATATATTCAGTTGTTTTATGTAAATTCGATTTAATTTAAATTAATAAATAAGTCATGTAGGTGCATCAACACAATACAAATTTCACATTTTCTGGTCCAATGCATTTATGTTTGATTTTACAAAGTGAGGGACAAGCTGAAATTATATTATTATTATTCATTATTGTTTTATATTCATGCTATCAACAGCATGTCTGGAATATTTCTGGAACAAAGAAAATTCTGGTCCACAGGGATATTTGTGCATCGTTTCTACCATGTTCCTCACATTCAGTTGCTTTTGATTTGTAAACTTCTCCACATCTTGTATTATTATTATCACATCCTTTTATTGTCAGATGCATTTTGCTTGACATTTTGTGAATTGCTGAAAACTTGGACCCTAAGTGCATCGGATTTATTAAGCCAAGCTTATGGTTAGTATTGACATGATTGTTCTGGTGCCATAAGTTGTGTGGATATGGATTGTTTTTGTTTCAATTTGAAATGATATGCCTTGTGTAACTGTGTTTTTAAGCAGCGCACTTTAAATGGAGACCTGATGTTACCATAGAGACGGCATCTCCTATTGGCCATTTCAAACGCAGTAGAAACCTCTTTCAATAACTTGTATACTCAGTTTCAGTCTGTGGTATTAGTCATGTTTATTAATGTAAATGAAGTATTTTGTTTGTTTCCTGCATCTCAGCAGCAATGTAAATGGCACTTAAGTGTCATGGCTGACCGTAAACGTGATCGTAGCTTCTTTTGCAGTAGTTTTAACTTGAGGGGTTTAAAATGATCATTTTTGTGTAAACTTCGAATGTGGGGGGGGGGAAAATGCAGTTAAATGTTCACACGCACACTTGCGCTAGAGAAACCTCAATTGACTTCAATGAAACACAGAGACAGCCTCAAGAGTCAAGGGACCTTAAACCCAAGGTTATAAAGAAAGCCAGCAGCATAAAATGTGTTGTGAAATGAAGTTTTGTTTAAATCCTGTGTGATGAGTTTACACCATTTCATTTGTACTTTTTAATCACAAGATTGATATTATGCTCCATTTAAATGCAATCAAACTGAAGCCAAAATGAATGTATTTAGTATTTAAAAAGCTTCAGTCTAATATTAGAAAGTCTTTTCATTCGAGTACAAACTAGGCTTCAAAAGCTACCAAAAGGCCCTGGTTAAGATAACTTTGTTGCAATGAACACAACTTGTTAAGATGTCTTCAGATTACTTAGGACCAGAGAGATCTTTGTCCTGGTTTTTAAACAGCTATAAGAAACAGTAAACAGTTATTTTGCAAGATAAGAACGTAGGAAAACTTAAGTGAACTACCATCATTTCACTTTGTACTCCGTGTATTGCCTAATGTGTTTTAATAAATCCTCTACAATGTGCCCACCCCCTTGTTAAACACTTGTTAAATACACTTTGCTTTATGGAAAAAACTAAAGGACAGAAACAACTAATTAAAATTACAGTAGTACCCTCCATGTTCAGAAAATAAAATAAATGAATAAAAACCTTAGCAAACCTAATACGAAATAAGGAGACACATTTGCCAGCAGGAGAAAGCATAACTGCGAACTTGGATCATGTGTATATTTATAACTAATCACATTACAAAACTGACGTCATTGAATTTCAGTCAGTTGTGCGACACTCAATCGCAGTTAATGGAATGGATAACATAGGAATGAATGAGAAGTGCCATAAGCTGAATCCCACCTGAAGCAAAAACTCAGTGACTCCTCTTATAAAATGTTTTTTTTTTCATGGGAAACTCTAAAAATGGTTCAAACCAAAAGTATTGCTTTGTGTAAAACATGTTAAAGATAGACTGTCGATTCATTAAATTATACTGTAAGCCGTTTCCTCTAAAAAGCTGTTTATTCAGCATAGAGAAGCCTCTCCTTCATTGAAATCCATTTAAAAAAAGCCTCTGGTCTCCTTTCTTCATGTACTGCCAGACCGGAAGCATTAGCTTGAGCCGTTAACTATAACAAAATACAATCCTGCCTACTCTAAATCATACCAAACTGCAGTGGAAACACAAACTGAGCCGAGCCGAGGAGTGGAAAAGCACCAATATTTTTTTCAATGACTTGAATGCACCTCCTCTATAATCAATAGATTACTATGGTACCAGAGAGGTGACATGGTCAGTTCACTTAGTTTTATCGTGGCCACAACATAATAACTAGTGGGAATGTGATAATATGTCATGGCCATGAGACCATTTTGTCGAGGTAACGACATCCTTATGTCATGGCCTCGAGATTCTATGTTGAGGGAGTGCGAAATCCATTTCTCGGGGCCACGACTTCTTTATTGTTGCCATGTGTTTAATGCATAAACAAACCTGCGTGAGTATAAAGTATAAAGCAGTCTCATAATTTATATATTCAGTTGTTTTATGTAAATTCGATTTAATTTAAATTAATAAATAAGTCATGTAGGTGCATCAACACAATACAAATTTCACATTTTCTGGTCCAATGCATTTATGTTTGATTTTACAAAGTGAGGGACCATAGCAACCTGGGATTATCAGAGATGGATTCATTAATATTTAATTTTGAATTAAGAAATTATCATATTATTATAAAAATTATTACATTATTATTTATTATATTAACCATAGGCTTTGACTACCGGACTGTATTACGTGCGATAGTCAGAAATCAATTGAAGTTTATCATGAATAAATGCTACATAAAGTGCATAATATAAAATAGGCCTACAAGAAAAAATAAATAATAATCCATCCTAGTCTTGTAAGTCCATTAACTAATATTCTTCTTCTTATTATTATTATTAGCCTATTATTATTGGTTATATTTTATATGTTTATATTCATTTTTTTCCATTCAATTTGAGCTCTTTACTTAACGTTCTGAATACTTTTGTAAATAATAGCCTACTGTAAATGCTCGACATGCCAATAAAGCTTTGATTATGCTGACTGGAATTTTTGCTGGAATGCAGTTTAAATTTAACATATATTTCATTTTATTTCGGATAATTAATAGACCGTGATTATAAATACTATAGTGTTTAGTTGAGGAATTAATCAGTGTTGTTCAGAAAACTGTCTAATGGCTTGAGATAACCATAGGTACCAGAGCTTGGAACCACCTTGCACAAGTCTACCTTTCTGGGGTTTGATAATTGGCTGTTGGGTACTGGACTAGGAGCTGGTCTGCATTGGTTAGACACCACAGACTCACTACTAGTTTGCACAAGAGTTTGGGAACCGAGCTGAGCTGGCTGGGGTACAGGCTCACTATTCACACTTGTACCCAATGAAGTTGCCACAGAACCAGAAACCAGACTGCCACTACCAGCTAATGATATCAGAGAACCTTGAAGTTGATTTCTAACACTGTAGTCAGAACCAAACATATGAACACTTGTCACTGGACCAGAGCCAAAAAAGACAGTTTGAAGGGCTATAGTCAATTATTAATTATGATCACATATTTGAGAATCCGTTGACCAAGCATGACATGAGTTGTGGTCTCCCTGGCACACGTTAATTAAGATGATATTGTATCAGATTAAATACTCTTGTCACGGATTGGTTACATGCTTTTTCAAACCATCCTCTGCTCCGCTGTGATTTGTCAGATATGGTGGAGATTGGAGAAAACAAGTCTGACAACCAGATAATGCTAATGTGCATTGTATTGAAAGATTCAAGTAATGAACCGTTTTTTTGGCACAATTTCACAAAAGCTTCAAAAGCTTCAGAAAACCTTGGTTTCCCATCACTACTGTTTAGTATTTGATAAGAAAGGAAGCAAACAAAAATAAAACAAATATTTAAATTTAACATCATACCTTATCCACCCTCAGCAACACCACTAGACTAAACCATAAATAGAGGAACTTTACACTCTGTTTTTGCTTAATGGGCTATATTCATACTTACATTTCTGTGTAAACGTTAAATAAATCTATATGTACATAATTCTCAATTAGTATTTGTTATACTTAATTGAATGCAAGAATTTGAAATTAGGCACTGAAATGTTACATACCATCTACACAAAAATATGTAATGCATGTTTTAATAATTATAATAATAATTAATAATAATTTGTATTATTATGTATGTTTTAAAGACCTGTGTTTTAATTAAAATTAAAACCTTTTAGTTTTGGGGGGGTTCATTCTCAAATGTTAACAGAATCGTGGTAAAAATGGCAAATTGAAATATTTCAAAATGTATATTTTAAAATGATATAACTTAAAAATGTTTTTCCAACAATGATGAGTGTTTTATGTAGTTATGTAGTATATATATGAATATCTTATATAGATATATCTAATTCTGCTGTGTATTGCAGAGTTTGCAGAATGCTGATTGGTCACCCACTTAGCTAATACACTTTGTTCTACCTTTGGCCAGCTTGGAGATGCTGTAATCCCTGTTGCTTTTTCTGTCTTTCTCTCTCCCTCCCTCCTCTCTTGTTCAGGTTTGCCATTTTCTGCTTTTCCCTTTAGCCTTCTAGACCCTGCCTCTTGGTCATCTAGCTTGACTTTAATTGGACGACAAGTCTGCCAGCAGCACAGGCATTGGTTGAGCTTAACAGCCATAATACTTGTTCAGAAGGGCTGTAACTGTCCAAAAGCAGGAGAGGGAAAGAACAAGAGAAAAGAAGGGAGTGACAGAAGCTGGGGGAAGAGGGGGGATCATTCAGCTGAGAGCAAAGAGGAGTGGAGCTGTTAGTGCACAGAGCAGGGAACTTGCTGCCTGGGGGAAAGTAAACAGTACAGGGTTTTGCTGCCCTCCCAGAGCCCTCAGTCCGGCAGCAGTGAATAAATGGAGGATGAGGATCTGTTCTCACAGGCAGTAACAACCCCCCCCCACCCCCCACCCCCAAAAATACAATTCTGTAATTTCTACTCACCCTCATGTCATTCCAGACACTGTTTGACTTTCAGTGGAACACAAAAGATGATATTGTAATACTTTTCAAATGGTTTTGTCTATACAATGGAAGTGCTGTACTGAGGCATTTTTCATTATCCACTTTTTCTCTGGGTCAGATGAATGAAAGCAATACAGGTTGGAAATGATATGAGGGTGATTCCATGAATTTTGGGGTGACCTATCCCTTTAACCCAGTGCTAACCAGCAGAACTTCTGATACAGATACAAACGCTAACTGGGAATTGTCTAATATTTTCAAACTCCATGTACAGTACATCCATACAGTATATCTCATTTAGAGAGAAATTAGAGTAGCTTTTTATGGACTATTTCCAACATAAGATTCATAATCACACTCTTTTTATAGTACTGAGGGGCCTCACATCCAAGGCACTCCTAATCTGCATCTATCTGCCACTCAGCTTTCACTGACTTCCTTTTAAATTTCCAAAACTAGATGATTAAAAAATGGGTTCTGTTTCCCTCAGTTTTTCACAAGACAGTTCAGCATCATTAGCAGTCTATGCAAGTCTGAGAGAGAGCTGCAGGACAAATGCATTCTGTCAGTGGTCTCTCCAAACCAAAGGGGGATGACAGAGGCATATGTAAAATTGCAGGGGCCTCCTAGCAGAAGTGATACTGGGTGGAAGGAGCTCCATCTTAGAATTTGAAGGTTCCCCATCTGCGGTTCCCACATTTTCATTTTCATTTTGCAACTTATAAAGCTTTAAAATTAGTATTCATTTTACACATTAAAACTAGTGTATGAAATAGCAAATGAAAATGTCTCCAATATTTCATCCATTTCTAATAGCAATGTATGACATGACCGTCTTAACCAAGGAGATTCACAGGAAATTGACATCATGACAATGCTGATGGCACACAGGTATGTGCACGGTCTCCCTCCGTTTAGACTTTTTATGAAGCAGGAAGCAAACTGATTTGCTTGTGGAGTAATGCAGTATTGTGATTGGAATTTAAAAAGTATTGATGCAGACTGCAGACTGCTATTGACTGTGCAAATTATGTAATTTAATTTTCATTCTCATTTTGCACCAAACGTTGCACAAATGTATTGGAAAATGTAAATGTAAATACAGAATTGCATTGCCATTTTACATATTGCATTGTCATTTTGCATATTACATTCCAAATTGAATATTGCTACCCATATGCTTCCATAGTATATTGAATTTTATTTTATTTTTTTCAGGAAAGTATTGATTGTGTTGATGTGGAGGCTCTAAAAAGTAATGTATCCAATATGATTCAGTACATTTGGCATTATATATTATATTATAGGGTTAAAAAAATATATATTATATTATAGGGTTAAAAAAATTATTTTTATTTTATTGGAATTAAATGAAAAACTGATCTGTCACTTACTGCAGTTTAAGTTAGGCAGATGCTAACAGAGAATAGGGTCCTGTGTTGCCAATCATATTTAACATCGATTTACAAATAAATAAAATCCATAAAAGATTGGTTTCACCTTTCTCATAAAATACAGTAATAGAATAAACTAATTAGTCCAATTATTCAATCATAATCTCTTTTGATATTTGACAGTAGTTTTGAGTACCCATGCTATGTACTTTGAATATTGATGCAGACTGGCCTTAACTAATGCACAGTCAATACCAGTCTGCATCAATACTTTTTAAATGCCAATCACAATGCTGCATTACTCCATGAGCAAATCAGTTTGCTTTCTGCTTCATAAAAGGTCTAAACGGAGGGAGACCGTGCACATACCTGTGTGCCATCAGCATTGTCATGATGTCAATTTCCTGTGATTCTTCTTGGTTAAGACTGTCATGTCATAAATTGCTATTAGAAATGGATGAAATATTGGAGACAGATGGTCCTTTCTCTTCAGCTGTGCTTGGTCCTGTACAATAATCTCCTCATGGACAGTGAGGTCATCTACCAAAAGGCAATATCAGCAGACATGTCACTGCATGGAATTGTCCCAACAAAGGAAACAATTGTGAGGTCTTTAAACTGCAAAATGTGGGATGAAGTATCTTGTCTTTAGCAAATGATACAATTTAATAATTTCTATTTCAGTAATTTTTACACCCCTTGTTTACCTGGGAAATCATTTGGTATTGTGAATTATTAAACTACATGTTGAGGAACTCTTACCATTTCAAGGCAAGTGCTTAATATACTTAAAGAGCTTAACATTTCGGCATATACCTTCTTAAAAGTTAAGGCCAGGTTTTGCAGACAGGGATTCGATTAAACCAGGACTAAATCATCCCCTTGGAATTATAAGGTTCTATCTGAATTCAGAGTAGTTTTGAGATTGAGCTTCAAAGTTTGTGTTCCATTCGACTGTGTAGTTAGAACCATTTTTTTTTTTCTAAAGTCCCATAAATGTACACACAAAAATAGTAAATACGTTGACACCGAATATGGGAATAACTCAATTTTAACAAAAATGTCTGATATAACCTTATTCCAAGGGGACGAATTGCCAGTTCAATTAGGACATTAACCAAATTTTATGGAAGTACCTTTATTTAAAAAAAAAAAAAAAAAAAAAAAAAAAAGCATCTTTAGGCAATACTGTAGCTCTAGTTTTTCCAGTCAACACCACTCAGACACAGATTTTAGTCTAGGACTAGGCTTAAGCCTCTCCTGTGAAACCAGGGGATTAAATTAGGTTCAATGGAACGTTTAGATCAGCCATCTTAAACTCAACTACTAGAGGTACAAGGTCCTCATTTTTTTCCCACCCATTTTCTTTAAGACTTTAAAAAGTCTTAACTTAAGACCCACCACAAACACTTGCTAAATGACATTTTATTGAGATTTTCAAAAACAGTCATTCAAAACCAGAAAACTTCAAGCAAGTAAACAGCTATGATTTCACTTGTTGGAACAACCAGACTCTGTTTTGGGATGAATGCTGGCTACTTTTAGCTGTTCCAGGAGCATTCTGGTTTGTTACAGGCTGATAATTCAGTGCAGGATACTGAAGTTCTGGTTGCATGGACTGAGACCGACTCATAGCTTGAAATGGTGACTACTGGGCTGCTCCAAGGCTTGGGAACTGGATCTGGATACAGATTTGTAACTTGACTGCCCAGGCACAGATGTTTGGAACCCAGGCTGTGATACGGTCTTGTAACTTGACTGTACCTGGGGCTTGTACTGAGATTGCACTGGAATGCCTGGGGATAAGTAGCCAGACTGCGCTAGTGACTGGCGGCTAGGCAGCATTTGAGGCTGGGAACTGGACTGCCAAGGCATAGAGGAGACAAGGTATCCAGACTGAGAGACAGTCTCAGAACTGGACAGTGCCTGGTATCGGGATTGTGCTGGCAAAACTGTGGAATAGTAGCCAGACTGAGCTAGTGACTGGTGGCTAGGCAACAACTGAGGCTGGTAGGTGGATGGTTCTAGATTGCTTGAGGGTTTGTATACATCTTGCCTAGGCATGGCCAGAAGCTGGTAGCCAGGCTGTTGCAATTGCCTCGGAGGTCCAGATTGCGGTCCACTGAGCTGTGATTCAGAACCATAACTGGGCAGTCCGTGCTTAGCAAGAGGCTGTTGGCTTGGAATAACTGGAGGCTGGTAGCTAGACTGTTCAGGCGGTTGTGCTAGTCTGAAAGTGGACTGCAGTGGTCCAGGAGGGATATGGCTGTTGGGTGACTCCAACAAATGGGTGTCCTGCTCAGGCTTCACTGGGGCCTGGTGAATAGGTTGTTTAACATATTTGATGTGCTGAACTAAGGATTGAGATGCTGGTCTTGATGGAGGTTGATATTCAGTCGATCCTGGTTGGGCTGCATGCTGGCAACTTGGCTGCAATACATACTCCTGGCATAAATAAAGTTTGGAGCCAACTTGATAAAGTTGGCCCCCTTGGGCCTGCAGTGGCATCCAATCAGTTTCTCCACTGTGCTGGACTACAGACTTGCATCTGGAATGTGCTGGTTGTTGGACACTGGGCTGAACCAAAGATGGGTGGCTGGCTTGTGCTTGTTGCTGGACAGCAGGCTGGGCCACTGACTGAAAGTTGGCTTGTGCTGGTTGCTGGACAGCAGGCTGGGCCACTGACTGAAAGTTGGCTTGTGCTGGTTGCTGGACAGCAGGCTGGGCCACTGACTGAAAGTTGGCTTGTGCTGGTTGCTGGACAGCAGGCTGGGCCACTGACTGAAAGTTGGCTTGTGCTGGTTGTTGGCTACTGGACTGAACTACGGAGCTATAATTTGGTTTCTGGAGTGGCCTGGTACCAGAAAAAAGCTTGGAACCAAATTGAAGCCTACCTTTTTGGGGCTTGAATAGCGTCACCCTACTGGGTTGTGCCACAAACATAAAGCTGCCTTGTGCTAGTTGTGGTTCACTGGACTGAACCGATTGGCTGGTCTGAACTAGTTGCTGGCTGGAGGTTTGGCCAACAGACTGGTCACTGCCTTGCATTGGTTGTTGGCTGTTGGGCTGGGACACTGACAAGTCAATGGCTTGAGTGATTTGTGGTCTGCTGAGAAGAGCCACAGATTGGTAGCCGGCTTCTGCTAGTTGGCTACTGGGCTGGGCAATAGACTGAGATCCGGCCTGTTCTAGTTGCTGGCTGCTGGGCGGAACCACAGGCAGGTCAGTGGCTTGTACTGATTGGACACTGGCCTGAGCAACAGATGGGTAGCTGGCTTGTGCTAGTTGGGTGCTGAGCTGGTCAACAGATGGAGAGCTGGACTTTTCTATTAGTTGGCTGCTTGGCTGAACCACAGGCAGGTCAGTGTCTTGTGCTGGTTGTTGGACAGCAGGCTGAACTACTTTCTGGTAGCTGGCTTGTGCTGTTCTTTGGCTACTTGACTGAACTACAGCGCTAGAACTTGGATTCTGGAGTGGCCTGGTACCAGAAAAGAGCTTAGAAACAAATTGAAGCCTACCTTTTTGAGGCTCTGCCTCAGACATATAGCTGCCTTGTGCTGGTTGCATTCCATTAGACTGGGCAACAGAATGGCTTGCCTGAACTTGTTGGCTGCTGAGCTGAACCACAGGCACGTCAGTGGCTTGTGAGAATTGCTGGCTGCTGGCCTGGGCCACAGATTGGAATTTGGCTTGTGTTTGTTGGATACTGGGCTGTGCCATAGACATATAGCTCCCCTGTGCTGGTTGCATTCCACTGGACTGGGCAACAGAATTAATAGACTGAACTTGTTGGCTGCTGAGCCGAACCACAGGCAGATAAGTGGCTTGTTCTGGTTGGACACTGGGCTGAAACACAGACAGGTAGCTGGGTTGTGCTAGTTGGGTGCTATGCTGGGCAACAGACTGAGAGCTGGCCTGTTCTAAAAGTTGGCTGCTGGGCTGAACCACAGGCGATTCAGTGGATTGTGCTGATTGTTGGACAGCAGGCTGGACTACTGACTGGTAGCTTGCTTGTGCGGTTGGTTGGCTACTTGACTGAACTATAGAGCTTGGATTCTGGAGTGGCCTGGTACCAGAAAAGAGTTTAGAAGCAAATTGAAGCCTACCTTTTGGGGGCTTGAAAAGAGTCAGGCTACTGGGCTGTGCCTCAGACATATATCTGCTCTGTGCTGGATGCATTCCATTGGACTGGGCATCAGAATGGCTGGCCTGAACCTGTTGGCTGCTGAGCCGAACCACAGGCAGATAAGTGGCTTGTACTGGTTGGACACTGGGCCGAGCCACAGATGGGTAGCTGGCTAGTGCTGGTTGTTGGGCAGCAGGCTGGGCCACTGAATGGTAGCTGGCTTGTGCTAGGTGGCTGCTTGGCCAGGCCACAAACTGAGAGCTGGCCTGTTCTTGTAGTTGTTGGCTACTGGGCTGAACCAAAGGCAGGTTAGTAGCTTGTGAAAGTTGCTGGCTACTGGCTTGGGCCACAGACTGAAAGCTGGTTTGTGCCAGTTGTTCACTGCTAGTCTGGATGATCTGTGCTCGTTGTTGGCTGCTTGGTTGAACTACCGGTTTAAAGCTAGTTTGTACTGGTTTCTGGCCACAGTATTGGCCAAAGCTTGGATCCTGAACTGGCTTGGAACCTGAAAAAAGCTTAGAACTAGTTTGCCAAACTCTAGCTTTCTGAGGCTTAAGGGGTAATCTATTTGACTGCCTTGCAGAATGGGAGCTGGCCTGTGCTATTTGTTGGCCACTGGTTTGGGTTAACTGCAGGGTGCTAGACTGGGCCATGGATCCAGGGCTGGCTTGTGCTGGTTGCGGACCATTGGACTGGGAGATTGTCTGCACTAGCGGTTGACTGCCAGGCTCTGCCACAGAGTCATTGCTGGGCTGCAGAGGAACTTGGGGAGGTAGCTGCTCTGGCTTAAAAACAGAATCACTACGTCGCTGCAATGGCATCAAGACCATGGAAGCAACAATAGCATCAGAGCCTTGAAGATTAACTGACCGACTTAAACCATACCCTGACATGCCCATACCTGCTGCACTACTCACAAGACTACTTCCAACTGAAGCAAATTGAAAGCCCTGAAGCTGGCTACTATGGTCTAAACCAGAACTTCCACTTGTCACAGGACCACCTGAAGAGCCAGTCTGAGAATTGTAGCTTTCAGAACCATAGCCTCCCTTAACTGCAGCACGATAAATTATATTCCTAGAACGCCGAGGCCTGATTGGTCCAGAAACATCTCCTGGGCCATACCATGTATAAACACTTCTTGGTTTAACATCATCCTGCATGGGTCGACCATCTTTTGGGATATCAGGGTTTCCTCCATTGCTGACAGAACTATAATCATCAACTGCAATAAAAAGACAAGAGGCATCACAATTACATAGTTGAAAAACTTAATACTTAAAATTTAAATAAACTTACCAATTCCAATGCTGTCATGAACACCAAGGCTTAAAAATACCACCAAAGACAAACTGTAAGAAACTTAATTTTAGTTACTTGAAACCCCACCTTTACAAAAAAATAAAAATAAAATAAAAAAATAACTTCAGTAAACTGGTTTGAGTACACCTTTGAAAAATTAAGTTGAAAAATTAAACTAAGCATACCTTAAAAATCTCATAACAGTAGAATCCATATGAAAATCTACAATCAAATACCCTGAGCACATCAACTAAAATAAGAATCTTTTCACAGCCAAGGAGCTTTATAATTAAACCCTTAATTGTATTTTTATATTGCCTGCCTCTACGGCTCACCAATCACCAATCACAGTTTACTAGATTAGTTCAGACCAATCAGTTGTCACAGCAACCTCTAATGGCTTATTATTAGTTTCAAGTGTCACAAGCTAGCTGTGTCCCAAACTGAAGCTTCGACACCGGAGTGTGCGCGTTTGAAGTTCGATTGTGTCACAGCGGCGGGAAGAAGGCTAAAACGTAATTCTAAAATAACGTCAAATGCACCCTTCATGCATTTTGCCATAGTTTCACAAAGCAGAGGCAGGTAAACATTACCCATGCAACATCTTTTCCCCTGTTAACCTGGGGCCTGTTCTTCGTACGTCGCTAACTCATTTAGCTGGATTTGATTGTTGATGATTTGGCGTGATCTTGGATCGTTTGGTTCTTCGAAGCTCATCCCGGAGCTGCTGTCATAGCAACAGGTCCGTCAGCTGAGGTTTATTTCATGTAAACAGGATTAGATCGCTTCCTTTCAACCAGAACTGATACTCAAAATATGTCTGCTACCACCGCTACTTTATTACAAGAGTATCGTACTGATCCTGGGACAATAATTTAAAATAATAATCATTAAAAAATGTATTAAAAATAATATAAAATGTTGTGTAGTCCATAACAGCCTACTACTACTATAGACACAGCCAGTTTTACTCACTGAAATATTTATTTGTCATAAAATTATTACTTCATAATTGTATTAGAGTCTTACACACATGCTATACAGATAATAGAGTCGATCGTGCATTATTTTGAGTGATGACCGCTATTATAAGAGTGGCTTGATGGAGTGCAGGAGATGCAGATAACATGATATTGACCCTTAAGAAACTTTCATTAATGCTGTCACGTAACAAATCTGTCCAAATATAAATGATCTCATCTTGGATGTGTCATTTGATCGCGGATGTAATGAGCGACGTACGAAGAACGGGCCCCTGGGGAGAAGTGTTTTTAGTGGGAGTGGAAAAGCAAAAACACTTGACTTGCATCTGCAGCAAAAAGAAATGCACATACTGTAGCTCAAAGCTGTCTTATGTTTGTTCTACTGGAAACTCTTTCACTTAGCATCCTGGAGCTGGTCTAGTTAAGTCTGCAAGCTAGCTTTTTTGATGCCATTCCACACACTTTTACATGGAATGACTGCAGTTAAATGGATGTACATCATGCTTTCCAAGTTACAGACATAATTTATATTTTGTACTTGGCATGCTTGCTTTGCTGCTCTTGACATTTTAAGTATAAGTTGGTGAGAAATGATATAATTATGTGTGATGATTTGCCATTGGAGGCATTAGATGATGACCCTTAAAAGCACACTTAAGGCCTGGATTAGACTGTTGGGATTGAATACTGAAATGCATTTCAATAACCAGAATTGCTGTAACATTTTTAAACATAACAATATCATTCCATGAACTGATAACACATTATTATTTCCGACAATGAACCCTTTTCGTGTACTACAGCTCATAGATATTTAAGTTTATTGTTGCAGTTAAATGAAGCTGACATAACAAGCACCACTGGGTTGACAGGCATGATATACTAGCTTTTATATAACATATTATAAACATTAATTTCAGTTTAATTTAATCATACAAAGATAAAATAAATCCTATTGAGTTGGATATTTGATTTCCATTTTCTACGCGAAACACTGTCATACTCGGAACGAAACACAAGTGCTTTTTGTGATACTCACTATGTGGGGCTAATGGAATTTGGACCTCTTCCCGTTCTCTCCTACCATGCACCACCCAATCTTAGGCTTGAGCTGATATTAGTACGAACATACCCTTGAGAGGTCAGCAATAACATGACTCTATTTTTGGGGAATGTTCCAGAGAGCAAGCATCCACAGTTTCTGCTGCACCAGAGAACTTAAATGAAAAGGAAGACCAGACTTGCACTGAGGTGAAGACTGAGATTGAAACTTGGACTATTAAAACAAACGCCGGAACAGAAGATATCAGACACAGCCCAGCAGAAAATGCTGAAGGTAAGAGATGAAACAACAAATGCATCACAGCTGTTTAACTACTTAAAGTAATACTTGAATATATTTAAAAATTAGTGAGACTGTTGACTTAATTTGTTCACAATGGCAATCGTTTCCTCAGTACAAAGCCCCAAAAGTAACATTCGTGTGTGCATTGGTGATGGGAATTCCATCTCTTTTTAGGGAACTGGATCATTTGGTTCAGCTCTTTCAGCTCTCAAACGACTATTAATTTAGTAACTCTTCTGAATTTAGTAGCCTAATGAATTTAGTAATGTTACTATTATGTTTAGTAATGTTCTAGGATTTTATCCATGGGGGGCTGAGACGAATTAGATAAAAAAAATAAAGACTTTTCTATTGCTTGTGAAAACTGTATTATTGTATAAAGTTAACATAAATATCCATTAAAGCTACTTAAGTTACTTAGTTAAGAGCAGTGAGTGATTCTCTATTTTTCTATTGTTTTATTAACATTATTAACATAAGAAATGCACATCGAGTATTTTATTAACTGTTTACGTTCACTTAAGATGTTACTGACCGTTTTTACATTAGTACTCATCAAAACAGCCACTCTGACATAATTGTGTACATATTTGCTCAATACGTGAAAGAGAACTTGATTTGATTGGTGTCTGAGAGATGTCTTGGTTGTTGTGTGTGCGCACACGCACAGAGTTGATATATGACAGTGGTTAGCTACACGTTTAAATAATGTCAGCTTTCTGTTGTTTGACCAGCCTTTAGTTCAGTGTTTTTCCTTGGAATGCAACTCCAGTTTGCTCAATTGGAAACAGAGCTTTTCGTAATTTTAACAAGAAATCGTTCTCGATAAATGATCTTTTAAAAGAAAATCAGTGCTGCACGCAAAATTTTTGTTGGCATGTTTTGATTGATGCTGATTGGAGCACTACAGTTTGAGAATACAGGGTAAAGCCGATCGCATAAGTAGCACAAAAACAGCACAAAACATACAAGATGAAATGATATGACCATATGTCTGTGTGTTTGATTGGATAAACACTGCAGCTTTTGGGAAGCAGCTCTCTGATCATAAAATCCTATAAATAATTCAAGCTAAGAGCAACAGTTTTGTTTTTGATGCTCTGTTCTCTATTTTCTGTCAAGGTAGTGTTTTCAAAAGTTTCATAGCCATCCTCCTTTGCTTTTATATAGTGAACACACCCAAAATAATGCACTCACAGACCTTAAGCCTTTTTATTATTATTATTATTATTATTATTATTATTATTTAATTTAATAAATAAAAACAATTCCCAGGTGAGGCCTCTGCTGAGTCAGAACACCAGACAGCTGGTCCGGAGGTGATCTATGATGATGTACCCTGTGATGATCTGTCTTCCGGAGAAGGTCTGTCATAGATTGTCATTTTAGCATATAATATTCAGATTTCTCCCCTTTGTCATATTTAAAACTTTTGGAAACTATTTACTATACTCTTTTATAATTAATATTTCTACTTACTGAATATATTTTAGACATGTACTTTTTACTCATGAGCAATCTAAACAAAAATTGAAAATTTTCCTGCAACCTTTCGGTCATGCAAACTTCATCAGGCACTGCAATATAGCACATTGTGGGTTCATCTATTTTTGTAAGATTATGCTCTTCAGATTTCCTACGCACCTGCCTGTATGATTTAGTAGATGTTGCAGTGGCATAACTGATTGTGAAAATGGTTTATATCAGTTTTTAATTTTAATGTAGAAATGTAGACAGTGAATAAATATAGTGTAATTTAGAGCAAACTTAATGTTAATTTAATGCTTTGTGTGTCAGCTGACTTGATCTATGAAGACATTCAGAAAGAGGAGGGCTTGCAAGGGCTCAATAATGGCTCGAGCTCAAGTGAGTTCGAAAGCTATGACGATGAGCAGTCCGTTTCTGAGAGGGCTCCAAGTCTCCAAGCCGCAGCAAGGTGCGTGTGTGTGTGTGTGTGTGTGTGTGTGTTAATTCAAGACTCCCCACGACTGCAATAATTACATCCTGACAGGCATCTGATTTATCTTCCCACACATTTCCATATTCTTCATAATGATAAACTACAAATGTTCATAAAAAGATTTAAACCCTCCAAGGTTGCAGGCTGATTGACTGGTACGTGGTTCTATGATTTATTTTAGATGTGGGTTATTGATATACTCTGTGAAGGGTTGCAGTGTGCTTTGCTGCCACTAGAGTGCAGTGTTGGCCAACACTTGCCTAATCGCTACTAATGCCAGGCCTAACTGACTCATTTTCCAACTGCTCTGTATTGCTTCGAATTTAAATTCAGTGTGCACTGTGTTATCTGCCCTTACACGTTCATGAGGTCACACTGGTATGGAAAACACTTTGCCCAGGCAGCAGTCCCTCAGAAACCAATTTCCCATGGCCAGGCTCACCTTTACTTCCACTGGGCTCCATAAGATTCCTTCTGCCAGGCGACTCATGATAAGCAAGAATTAGATTGGTGAGTCTAATACCACAGTGATTTGAGCTCAGTTTAACAGTTATTCCTCCAGCCTTTTTAGTGAATGTATAATTGGAAAGGAATGATTTTCTTTCAAAAACAAGCCTTTAATGGGCTTGTTAAGATTAAAATGAACCCACAAGATGAAAAAGCAACAGTTGACTTCACTACAGTATTGAGTTAGTAGGCTTTGGTCTTTTCAACTGCTTCAAAAACCGTTTAATTATGAAAAATAATTGTAACTGGCATATTTAATGACTGCAATGTCTGTTTTGTTTTTTTTTCTGTGGAAATAGATTTTAAGTATTTATGTTGAACACTACAGTTCAACATTTTGGGGACAGTAAGATATTTTTGCAAAAATAAATTAATGCTTTTATTTAGCAAGGATGCATTTAATTAATCAAATGTAACAGTGTTACAGACTTTTACAAAAGGTATTGTTCTTTTGAATTTTCTATTTAGAATCCTAAAAAATCGCAACTGTTTTCAACATTGATAAGGAATATTTTGTGAACTCACAAATAATAGAATGATTTCGAAAGGATTCAATGATATCATAAGGCGTTGAAGGCAGCATCGATGCATCCTTTGAAAACTAAGCAGATGAGGGCGTATTATTCGACAGCATGTTTCACGAACATTGGATGTGGACGTAATGCCTTCTCACCCCGGTTTAGAGCCTGTGGCTTTGTTTTTATGAAAATGCAGAGGTCCTTGTCTGAGATTTGCATTAGTGAGGGTGCACGTTCTGTCAAAAACGTATCTTCTTCTGTCTATCCCTCTCGGCTTTGACTTAAAAATTAAGCTAAGTGATGATACCCATAGCTCTCTCCTGATGTGCAATGACTGAGAGAACTTTACCCCAGGACCAAACCGAAGCTAGCCATGAAACTGGGGGCAGACGTCAGGTACAACTATGCACAGAGAAGAATGGACTTTAGCAGGGTGAACTAGCTCAGAGCTGTCGATTGGCACAATCACAGTCACCTGGGTACAGGTTTACACTCTTTCTCTTTTTCACTTTTCCCTGCTGATAGGACCATGCTGGTTTATTCTGACCTGTTGTTGCCAACCAGCATAGACATGCTGTCAACCAATCAAACTGAAATGCAGTTAAGAAGCATCCCATGCTTGGGACCAGCATTTAAAGCACTGCATATTTTAATCATTTTCAGAAGTGCAATTTTTTTTTTCATTTGAGTTTTCACTTTCTCTGTGTCTTGCTTTTCTGTCTTTCTTTTTTTCTGTGTTCTAAATATCAGGGTCCATAGAGTGTTTGCTGCTCCCTACAAACAGAGCAGAAGAGATACCTGTAGAAGTTCACTGCACTTGATTTAGTTTGATCATATGAATATCTGAACTTCAAATCATCAAAACAGACAAATAAAACATGCAGATTGTCTGTATATACTGAATAATACAATATTTTGTATTTATGAAGTGCTACTACTTAATATATTTTTTTTATTAAAATATAAAGTAATACAAATTAGCATAATTTACAATAGATACAATATTGCTCAAATGTTTAGAGGGAAGTAGGATGATTAATACTTTATTTTAAGCAAGGATGCATTAAACTGGTGTAAAGTGACAGTAGAGACATTTATATTGTTACAAAATAAATTTGCTTGAATTTCTGTACCATCAAAGTAAGTTTCCTTGTTTACTTCCTCTAAATGAATATATTGATCATTTTTTTATATGCTATACATTCCCTACGATTTGAAATCTCACTTAAATATTGCTATTTGTGGTTCAATTTGCTGAGCACTTATTGTCGATTGGAACGTTCCCTCTGTCTCTTTTTTTTTTTCTCTTGTTGAAAGTCCCTCTATCTTTCTTTTTCTCTGTTGTAAACTAACCTTTCAGACCATTTCAACTATCAATATTCCATAACTAAAATACTCCATTTCGCTTCAGCTTCCCTAATCACTTATTTGATTTGTATGAGGGTGGGTTATGGGCACACGTGTGTGTGTGTGTGTGTGTGTGTGTGTGTGTATAAAGTAAAGAGCTCTCATGTGGTTCAAGCAAGACATTTCCACATGCTCTCTATTAATGACCTGCTTTTGCAGAGATGAACTGCCCCCTCCTTTTTTAAACATAAAAATATCTCTGTTACTTGATGTTCTCTCACATGCTTAGGATCTTGTGGGTTGTGGCCATTGAAACAGACCCTATTGACCCGGAGCATGGCTGTTTATGCTCTAGGTGGGTTGAGATGGTTGACCATTTTCCATAAGGGTTAAACACCTCTGTGTTTATGGAACTCTGGTACTCCAGCTCAGCAGCACATGATTTTCTGGACCCTTTTGCAGGTCCATCAGCTGATGCGGGCAGCACGCACCGGAATGAAAGGTGGCCTGGAGAAGACCAAAATCGCCGTCATGAGGAGAGTTTCATTCCTACATAAAAAGGAGCACTCAGGTAATCGAAGAATGATTTCATTTGAGAATTTATCTTCTTTCAAGCACTCATCCTCACTACTTTTCCTTTGATAGGAAAAAAAAATAAAAATCCCATTCGGGAAAGAGGCAATTATACATTTCTAATACGTTTTCTCTCAGAAGGAAAGGGCTGCTCATTAAATTAAGCTAGACCTCTTTATAGATAGCAGATGATCTGCCTGTCACAGAGTCAAAAACTATAGAAAAAGGCTGATGGAGTCCAGTACCGCTTTCTTGTATTCCCCTTTTTAAAAAATGGACTCCTGGAGGTCAGACGCTGAAAAAAAGATTTGAGAAGCAGAAAAGCATTATTAATCAGATTGGTTTTTTTTTTTTAAAGATAGGGGAGAAGAGCTGATGAGGGCATTTGATGCACAGGAAAATTGTCTGAAATTGTTCCCCATAATAACTGAACAACAGGGTAGGATTAACATTTGGAAATGGAGACTGGTGCGATGCCTATTGAAACTGCGCTCTAAATGATGATAAATACCACACTGCGTATAGTGCTAAACATTTTGATTTGGATATTCTGTTATTTATTTTATTATTTCTAGACCCTGCAAAAACTTGTGTGTAGATTTTAAGCCTTTGGCAAAATTGTATGTCGGATGGTTTTCCTTTGTAGCCTTGTGGATTTAAAAATAATTTTTTTCTTTTCATAAAACATCTGTGCCATTGTAACCATAATGCAAACCCTAATGCATTTTTGTTTTATTCTAACACTACTGACAACATTTCTCCCAAATTCCAAATAAACATTGTCTTTTAGAAAATGGCAATTTATCAAAACAAAAAAAGATGCTGTGTTTTCTGACCTCAAATGATGCAAAGAAAACAAGTTCATATTCATTTTTAAACGACAGAATACTAATATTTTAACTCTGGAAGAGTTCAGAAATCAATATTTGGTGGAATGACCCTGATTTTTCAATCACAGCTTCCATGTGTCTTGGCATGCTCTCCACCAGTCTTTCACATTACTGTTGGGTGACTTTGTTACTCCTGGTGCAAAAATTTTTGATTTGTTTGATGCCATGTGTCCATCTTCTTCTTGATCACATTCCAGTGGTTTTTCAATTTTCAATGGGGTTTAGGTTTGGAGATTGTGCTGGCCTTGATATGTTCTGGTGGTCCCTGCATCCACACCTTGATTGACCTGACCGTGATCGAGCTGGGGAACATTGTCAGCGCAGAAGGAAGCAAGTTTGCTTCCAGTACAACCTTGTATGTGGCTTGATTCTCCTATTGATTCGATCCTCCATCAGATTTCATAGTGGGTGCGAGACACTGTGGCTCATGCCTCTCCTCTTTCAAAAAAACTCAGTCCTTTTGATACTTCAAAATAAATTCAAAAGAGTAGTTAATATCGTTCACACCTTCCATTTGTCTGGAAATGCTTGTTATATGCAAATTGAATCATTAGTCAAAATGTCACTATTTCTGTCTTGAAATGGTTAAATCATTCTTATGATTACAAAACAAAACTATTGGAAGGGTTACAAATAATGTCAAGACTCTTTCAAATATGAAAAAAGCCTGCTATTCAAAACAAAAGATAACACTATAAGTTTTCTTTAATACTGAATTTGCCTTGACATTCACATTCCTTTAAATGGAAGCATGCAGGTCTGCTGGATTTCGTAGTGTGGAGTTTCATTACACATAATTCTGATCTCAGCTAGCAGTGGAGTGAAAAGCATTTGTTATCACACTCCTTTGAAGGCACAGGCTCCGTCTAAAATTTAATCACAGATCAATGACAGCTTTACGCTCTATGAAATCTAGTCATTCAGGATCTGTCTCCAAGCTTTGTTGTCAAATCAAAGCTCTGTCGGGTATACTTTAAAATTCCTGCTCTCTTTATAGCGTGCTAGACATGGTCTAGGGTGTTAAGATCAGGTATAAAGTGGCCTTAAAGCATGGGAATGGGGGGCTGTGTAATTAAGTTCAGTGCTTAAGTAGTGCCGTTGTGGGCAGATGCATCTTTAGAAAAAGATATAGTCCCATTGCCTTATCCTTTGTCTTATTTTCTTTTCGTCGATAATTCATTAGTGCTGGAGACTACAGGGTACGAAAGCAGCCATGAAAAATCTATTGTGTCCACAGTCTAACCAGCAAAGTATCTTTGCCTTTAAAGATTAGCTCTAGTAGTTTATCTATGAACATCACTAGCTTGTTTTGCAATTTAAACAAATATTTTGCTGTGCACAATTTGACCACAGCAAAACAGTCAAAGCCAATATCGGAGGGAGAATTATGTTTTATATATATATATACAGTACAGACCAAAAGTTTGGACACACCTTCTCATTCAAAGAGTTTTCTTTATTTTCATGACAATGAAGAAGAAAAAAAAACAAAAAAACAAAAACAAAAACAAAAACAAAAAAAAAAATATATATATAGTGCTTCTGTAGCTCAATTGGTAGAGCATTGCACTAAGTTGGGGGTTCGATTCCCCAGGAACACATGGATAAAAGCATCTGCTAAATGCATAAATGTATTTATTTATTTATTTTTAAAGTTAGAATTAACATAAAAAAATGAATAGTTCATCCAAATTTTTTGTTTTTGCAAATTGTTTTAACATGTGTTTGTTTTTACTGTGCTTACTGTATTTTTGATCAAATAAATTCCATTTTGTTGAGCATAAGATTTTTTATCAAAAACATAAAAAAAATCTTCATGATTACAAGCTGTTGACCAGTAGTGAATAAATTTAAAAAGACTGAATAAATCTGACATCCTAATTTATACAAAATAACAAAACTAACTGAATCAGGAAACGCTAAAATAGGTGATGTATGTATCTCCTTTTGTCCATGCATATGCATTATTCCAAAGACGTATTCATATATGTAAATTGCACACTTTGTATTTATATTAAAATTAATGAAATGGATGATGCATATTGAGAATTTTTTTTCACCTTGATGTTAAGATTAATTCAGCACATTTTTTTTATCTGACTCCCTTGTCAAGGTGAGCTGTAAATGAATTATTACTCATGTATAAATATAAAAATATTTCAGTAATAGCATGCATAAAAAAATAAATAAAAAAAAAATCCTCCATCTTCCATGGTCCTTTAGGAATACCAGCGACCTCTGATGAAGGATCCTCAGTGTCAGGAAAATCAGGCCCATTTTTTTCCGTCTGCGGGAGATCATGCAATGCCACTCCATGTTCCAGACTGCCCTGGGATCTCGGGTGGTCGAATGGGACTCTTGTGAAAAGATTGGGGACCTGTTTGTAGCTTCAGTGAGTAGGAAAATTCTTGAAAATGACTTGGAAGCTTTTTCAGGTGTTAACAGCGCTCTGCTCCAGTTTACTTTAAAAGCATAGACAATTACTGTGAGTGAGGATGGCTGTCTTTTACCAAAGTAAGCATGTTGTTATCATTGGGCTGCAGGGCGTGTAATGGACTAATGAATGAGATGTCTGGAGTGACCCTTCTCATAGGGAGCATCCATAAACTGTTCTCATTATTCTTCTGTTTAAAGAGAGTGTTTGGCCTGTCCGACCTGTTCTATTCCATAGCACTATTGGTCTTTATAAAGTCCCTCGAGCACACTAGTACCATAGAGAGAACACCTACAGCTGAAGTTGCACTGCTGTGCATTGGAAAGCAGAAAATAGACCCAATACCAACATAGCACACATCATATTATACCGGTTTAAACAGTTTTTCTGTTAGAGTGCATATGAACACATTCTGGGGAAAATTTGCCATGGTTGAACTGTAGACGAAAAAAGCATAAATTATTTGCATGCATTGTTTCCTGTTGTTTTAAGCACCAGATTGATTATGGAAATCTGATACCTAAATTGGCTTTTTAAAATGGTGAACTTGTGTTCATCTACACTCTGCCTATGGATATTTGCTTGGTTATGACGTTCTTGTCTACTATTGGGTTATTTTGCTATAATCAAAATGTATACAAACATCTGTTATTAATAAAATGGTTTGATATAAGTAAATGCAGTGCTCGCATGTAATATAAAGCATCACCTAGCTGTAATCTTGTGACTAAAGGCATGAAAATATTACAATCTTCTCAGAAACCATATGTACAAATGAGAAAGTGATTGTATAATTTCATATAAATTAGCGACTTATTCGTAAAAATGTAAAATAGTTATGAGCTGCGAATTATTAGCAGTTCATAGGACAATCCTGATAGATTTTGCACTGAAATAATGAATGCTCTAAAGTGCTGCAACTGTTTCGTAAATTTGCCCTGTATGTGTACTTGCTGATAAAAACATATTTTTGTGCGTGTATCATTTCCTGCCATACTCGGTGGTCCCGAAGTGGAGGTACAGTTTGACAGAGGTCAACGTCTATTTGTGGCTTGTTAATGTTCTCTCCATGTTCTGCGTGCACTGCTGCTGTCAGCAGGTCTATTCAGCTTCAATCAAAGCAGAGGGAATGGATGGCTGCCATTTTGCCTATTCTTTAAAACACCCAGCAGTAATGGACTGTCAACGATGTTTAGGTCCTTGGGATGGCAAACAGTGGTGCTGCGCTGCATAAATACAGCACTAAAATTACTGTTTACTTCCATCTCTTTGCCCTGTAATCGCCTTTAGAGTGTCCTGCCCCCCACAACAGCAAAATTCAAGAGCAGTCTCAGCTCTGAAGGAGAAAACTGTACATGTTAACAGATATATTAAACAAAGCAGAAAATGAAAATAACGCCAAATTAAATGTGATGTCTCGAAGCATTATTTTTCTGTATTCCTCTTCCATGGTGCTGGAAGTATATAGTGATTACATCAATAACTTCACCAATGCCATGGCCCTAATTAAGAAAGCCTGCATGTCTAAACCAGCATTTCTGGAGTTTCTCAAGGTAAGAGCATATATTTGCTGTCAATAACCTCTTGAAGAAACACGTTTCACCCTAAATCACCTCTTTCTGCTGCTGTGAAAAAAAAAAAACCTTCTCTTTTGATTTTAGAAAATGTGTATTTAATATACAGTAATTGTAAGTAATTGTAAGTGTATTAATTAAATTATAGTAAAAAAGTGTGTGTATATATATATATATATATATATATATATATATATATATATATATATATATATACATACACACACACAATGCAGTGCTGATTTTCAAGTAATTTTACATTCTTTCAATGATTTTTGGATGTTTTAACTGAAAGATGAGCCAGAAAGACTAATTAAAAACAAAAGAATTCATTGGACATTCATTTTAATAGCTCTGAGCTTAGTCGAAGAGCGAGAAGATCTTTCACTTGTAGCAATTCAGACAAGCCCTTGATATCATGATTTGCTGAATAGTTATGTGTTGGTTTAATTTTTATTTTATCAAAATATTTTACCCTGTAAAGGTGAGACTGGGGTTATCATTTCTTTAAAGTTGCATAAAGCGCTAAATAAGTGTGTAGTGTAATCATGGCAACACATTTTGACGGTGACTTGAATCTTTAACATCTTTAACTTCACAAATGCATAGTTGACCATAGTCTTATATCCTTGCTTTGAAACCTGCTGGAGGGCTCTTAAGTACACCTACTATCTGACACTGCGCAGTCTAATTATTGCCAGAGTCTGCTGGCAGGCATAAAAGAATCAATAGTGTAATGCTAACCTCCACCCACCTCTCAGACTCCCTTGAGTGTCAAGATTCTTCTGCTCTGAATGTGGGAATGACTCGGTCTACCCTTTTCTTTTCCTTTGCAATTCTCTCAATATGTGGTTGCATCTCTTTACATTGACAGAAGAAGCAAGCATCCAGCGTTGACCGCATTACTCTCTATGGTCTGATGGTGAAGCCTATTCAGCATTTTCCTCAATTTATACTCCTCCTGCAGGTCAGTATTTATCCATAAACTGTTAACACAGTGCTGGAGGGGTCACGCTCCTTTAAATAACTAGAAATTAGTTTCCAAGCAAGTTTATTAGAAACTTAATGACTAGCTAAGACCATGCCAGGTCTTGTCGCAGGTTATTGGCTCACAAGTTTGCTCTTCCCTTGGCTCATGGCCATGATACAGACTCGGGTGTTTATCAAGACTCCAAGATCAGATTTTTATACAGAGAACTTGAATAAACCAAAAACAACAAGCACATTGCTTGAATAAATATGAGGCAGTTCACCCCGAGACTTTCCTTCTTCTGTGAAACCCAAAAGAAAAAAAGGTAAAGAATATGTTTGTCACTATTTTCCTTGGTGCACTGGGACCAAATTTGTTCATGTTGTGTGTGTGTGTGTGTGTGTGTTTGTCTGTTTGTTCACTACTCACTGCTGTGTTTGTGCACTTGGATGGGATAAATGTAGAGCACACATCACTTTTTTCACGTTCATAAGTCCCCATTCGCTTTCATTGAATAAGAAATGAATGGTTAGTACATTATTCTAGATTTCTCCTTTTGTGGCCTGAAGTCAAATGGGTTTAGAACTATATAAAATAAATTGTCATCTTTGGATGAACTGTCTGTTTAAATAAATCAACATTTCAAATGTCCATTCTGTCACACAATCAAGTCACATGCCAGAATGACAGAGCATTATCAAAAACGTACTTTAGAAATATCACATTGACATCTTTAGCCAGTGGGTCTCAGATGACAGTGAAATGTCATGAGTTCACCAAATTTAAATTGTCAAGCTGTTTGTACCATTGCCTTGCACTCGGGTTCTCGGGTCCTTCCTTCACTTTTGTTCATTTATATGGACGAGGAACTAGCAAAGAATTCAACACTGTACTTTCTCATGCGGTAAGAGTGCCGTGGCACTTAATTTCATACCTCATTAGGCATCGATTACCCATGAATTTTGATAGATAAGATATGAATGTGAATAATAATTAGTTTTTTTCAATGCTCTGACTTGAGAGTAGCCTTTGTTTAATTGCACATTAAACCGAATAATAACTGATCACAGTCTTTAACTTTATTTAGACCTTTATCTGCTTCCTCCTTTTTAGTGGCCTAAATCAACCACAAACTGTCACCTCTTATTAAAACATAAAAAGAAGCAGATTAATTAAACATAAAAATTAGGCAGAATAAGCCAGGGGTGTCCAATCCAGCTCCTGGAGGGCCACTGTCCTAATTAAACACACCTGAACCAGCTAATCCGGGTCTAAGTCAAGTTGGAGCTATACTCTGCAGGACAGTGAACCCTCCAGAACAGAGTTTGCATACCTCTGGCCTAGTAAGTTGTTCTTTTCCAAAATAAACGGCATAAAAGTGTAATGAAAGAGCACATTTTTGTGCTGTAATTTTAATTATTGTTTACTGTTAATCGTCTGTTTTGTCACAGCTCTCATTTTTTAAAATGGATACTGAATGAAAATTAAAATAGTGCTTTACAATAAAAAACAAACAAACAACAACAAAACAGTGCTTAACCATACTTAATGGGTCTGGGTTCTAATCCACCCTTACAGTTTTATTTTATTTTTTTCTCATTAAAGCCAAATGTGTTCATCAGTGATTGTATATCAAGAGCAGGGACTGTGCTACATAGGAGGAAAAAAATCGGAATTGGGTCACTTGAACCATGCAGTTTAAATGCAGTCTAAATGAAGCATACAGACTTCTATTGGCAATCAACTATCTGTGCCTCTTAATCGACAAAACCGGTCATTTGATTGAACTCTTGTTATAGTCCGTCACAATGGCTAAGGTCCAGGCATTACTGGCATTATTTCCATGAACTTCCTTCCCTTTAACTCTTTCTTTTACTTGGTGTCTTTCTTTTATCCTCACTCTCTTATTGCTGTTTGACTTGTTCTCTCTCTCTCTGTCTATAGGACGTGCTGAAGAACACTCCCACTGGCCATGTGGACAGGTTGCCCTTGGAACTGGCTCTGACTGAATCGGAGACCCTTGCTGAGAAACTCAATGAGCAGAAAAGGGAGGCTGATCAGGTCACTGAGACGCAGCAACTGGCTCGCTGTGTCAGTGACCGCTCTCTCAGCAAGGTGAGAACACATAAAACATACGTGCACACAGTTACTAAGCTGTGACAGCAGGATGCTGTTGCCTTGATGGAATCACAACAATGTCATTCCTAATCACAAAACCAGTGCATGGTATCATTCTGACTTCCCATTTTTGCAGTTACTTTACACCAAACTACACTTTACAATAACGGTGAAAAGTCTTTTTTTTTTTTTTTTTTTTAATTAATACTTTCATTCAGCAAGGATGCATTAAATTGATCAAAGGTGACATCATAGAAAATAAAGACACAAAGAAATGCTGATATTTATATTCATCGAATAATTCTGAAAAAAAAGTATAATGGTTTCCACAAAAATATGAAGCAGCACAACTGTTTTCATGTTTGTTTGTTTTTTTTGTTTTTAACACAAGTATTAACTCCAAACTTTGGAACACTAATGTATATGTGAAAAGTTGTGTGTATAAAGCTAAATCTGTATTAGACAAATTTTGTGAAACATAAAATATTTTTTTCATTTCAGTGCAAAATTTTCCAGGTTTACTAATGGCCAATTTACTGCATTACCACAATTAAAGGAGTATTTCACTATCAGAATGAAAATTCTGTCATCAATCACATTTACATTCCATAACATTCCATAGTAGAGAAAGAAAAAGAAAACTATTGTGCCCATCAACTGTTTGGATATAGCATTTTTCAAAGAAGGTCCAATAATTCCCATTTTTGTGCAGCTACGAGAGCCTGTTGGGATTTTCTGTCCACTTGAATGTCAGAATGTGACATGATTAATGATGCAGAACAACCAGGCATTTTTTGGGCATAATAATCCATTGACGTTGCACAGTATGCCTTGACTTTTAAACTCATTCTCACCGGGGTCACGAACCGTAAAGGCAATTGTACGCCTGGCTTAACTAATAATCTAAGAAATGCAATTCTATGCAATTTAATAATGTTTCAATGCTCACACTCAACTTGCTATATGCTCACAAGGCCACTGTAGGTCTGACAAACAGCCTTTAAACATCCTGTCAAGTATCTGGACATTACAGTTGACCCTTGAAATGACCAACCCATCTCCCGTTATCCCTGGCCTGCATTTTTTTTCATGGCATCATCAGCGAGCAATGATGGCAGGAGTGTTTCTATTCCATTACCATGCTCATATCACAGGCCAGCTGCTGCAAATCCAAACAAATGCATTTCTGAATAGGATGAATTAGAGTAAATGAGACACTTAATTGAAAAGTCCAAGTTGCTTTCAGTATCTCTTGTTTTGGTTTGCTTTTGCTCTCTCTCTTTATCCCTCTATATCGCTCTGTGTCTCGCATTCCACCACTGCAGTCATCTCTCTCTCTCTCTCTCTCTCTCTCTCTATCTTTCTCTCTGAATTTCACACCCTTCTTTAATCTGCATCTCTCTCACTTTCTCTTTATTCTGGTTTTGTACTCTTTTGCTTTAGGTCTGCTGCAAAACTACCTGCATAGGCAGCATTTTACATATAAGGCATTATACAGCAGAGATGCACTCTCAAAATGAAGAGCGTTCAAATGTGTTTTTTTAGTGTGTTTGTTTAAACGCAACAAAAATTAAAGTTACATAATATTTGTGTGTACTGTATTTATTTTTATGTATGTATAAATGCACATGTATTTTTGTAAGAAATTGTTTTTATTTATTTATTTGCCCCCTTCCTAATTATGAGTAAGCCTGTGAAAATAAATCTTTATTAATATTTTATTATTTGACCTTTCTTTCAAAATCATAATTCAAACCTTTCATTGAATTAAAACAAATGAAAATGAGAAAATACACAACCCTAAAAATGAACCCTAAAAACATATATATATTTTATAATCATGTTAGTTTCAGTTACCAGTTATAGGAAGTTTGGCAGCCAGGCAGCTTTTCTCCAGTGGTTTGTTTGATTTTATTTAGATTTTTTTTTTTTTTTTTTTTTTTTAGTCCACAGTGGAGAGTGTTGTGAAAGCGGTGGGAGAGATGGGGAGGTTTTGAACCTGTATCCCTGTGTGCACAACCACTCTTACTGTACAGTATGTGTTGTGAGCATATGTGTTGTGCTCTACCCACTGAGCAGTGGCTTCAATCTTACCATTTATTTTCAGGGATTTCAGCTGCATTCCAATGTGTAATAGTCAGTTCCATTACCCCATACACACGCAATGAAATATTCATCGTCTGTCTCAGACTATCTGAGTTAGTAGGCCAGCAGATATAGTATTCTGCACAGGCTCAGACTGCAGCGTCTCCCTGTCGCTCTTCAGCAAGCACATCACATACACCTCTGATGCTCTCTCTCTCTCTCTCTCTCTCTCTCTCTCTCTCTCTCTCTCTCTCTCTCTCTCTCATACACACACACACACACACACACACACACACACATTCATCCAAACTTACAAACCATTTCAGTCACACTCTCAAGTCCCTGAAAATGATATCTGGCCTTCCCCCACAACATTCTGTTTTCCTTTTCAGCCTTTGGGGGGCGCTCTTACAATAAAAACAAAGAGCCTGGAGCATGCCTTCTGACTGACTGAAGGTCTAATTTTTCAATGCATTTCAACAAAGGCCAAGCAGTGTTGCCAATTCCCTCTGGATCCGGCGACTCATTTTGTGTGATGCGGGCTACAGAAGCAGATGCATTATTTATAAAACTACTCTCCTGACTGATCAAACACCAGCACACAATATTTATTTGAGCCTCTGGACATTGGATTCCGCCGCTGTGATGCTGCTTGTGTATTATTGCTGATAGAATGAGGATGAACTCTGTGAATGTCTCCCAACACAATACAAATGGTATGTTTTTCCCTGTTATGCATTCTGGATAAAATTAGAATGACTGACTATACAGTGCATAAATGAATGAGTGTAGTAGGCTTGATGGTTATAAAATGATCTATTTATATAATTAAAAAGCCACTAGGAACGCTCCTTTTTTATAGTGCACATCTAAATTGATATAGTTGGTTGGTTTTTCAATCCAATTTGAAAGGAGTATCTTTAAGATGGGTTTTATATCCACAACCTTTCTGCTACAAATGTCCCACTGTGTTTCCAATCTTCTGTGCTGCCTGTCTATGAACCTTTAAGTGTCTTATATGACACGCCGTGGCTTCTAAGTAAGTGTGTAGCCACGTAATTGGTCCCCCTCTATTTTGTAAGACTTGCGTGTAATCCATGTCTCCTCTTTTCTTCAGCTGCTGAACTCCGAGCAGAGCTCTTTGATCCCTTGCGAGACGCTGATTGAGACCGTGTATGGCGAACGAGCACAGGTCCTCAAGTCTAAGGAGCGAAAAGTCTTTCTCTTCGGTGACATGCTCATCTGTGCCAACATCAATGTTAAGTACGTGTCCCGGACAAGGTCGATTGACTTCCCTTTTTTCCCTCCACCTCTAAGGCCACGCTGACGGATTGACTCTCATCAGCCGATCTAAATACAGACTCCTGAAGCATTACAGTGATGTTTCCCAATATGCCGTAGTCACTGTGAGGAGGATAGCGGCTAATGGCTAAAGCACAGGACAGAATTGAGCAGAGTCAAATGGGCTTTCATTATCTGGGTACAAATAGCAGGGTGTTTAGCTATTATCCTCATAGATCACAGGCATAAAAGCGCTCCACTGTTCCACTCAAATAGATTATCTATAACAGCACCTCTGATCACATCTCAGAAGTGCAAAAGGTACTGTAAACAGCTTAGTGAAAAAGCTCGCACTGATGCTGAATCACAAAGCTTTTGTGCTAGTCCTTCTACTGCAGCCTGGTACGTCTCTGTTCTTCTAAAGTGCGACTCGACATCCCCATTTAGAAGATCATAACAAGGTGATCGCGATGTTGATCTCGCATTAAAAGAATACACGAATAATAACAAATCCTCCGACATGGTGGAGGTCCAGCCCTCCACAATGCTCTCACAGCTGATCTGTAAAAAATCGAACCAGATTTGGGGAAATTTACCTCACTACTTGCTCACCAATGGATAATTTGCAGTGAAAGGGTGCCTTCAGAAATGAGAGATAAAAACATCAGAATAATCTGCAAGTAATTCACTTGATTCTAGTTCATCATTTAACGTCTTGTGAAGCAGAAATCTTGTTTGTAATAAACAAAGCAATGATTAAGACTTTTTAACTTAAAACCGTTGCTTCCAGTTAAAACCTTCCAATATTGCTTTTTACAGCTCTCAGCAAATTTTCATTTTTGGGTGAACTATTCCTTTAACAAGACTTGTCTGATACCCAAAATCAGTAAACAAAGCTCTACTTTGTTTGGTACCTAAAACTGTATTAACAGTCTTCTGTCAGCTGAAGAAATTGATGGAGGAAGCCAGTGAAGAGCAGAAAGAAAGAGAAAGTGATGATTATATAAAATAAGCAGGGTTTATTGAATTATCTTCAGTATGTTTTGATGTTCTGACTTCAACCCTACTTTAATTGGACGTCTTCCAGTCTGGATTTCATCCTGTACTTCATCTGACCACTACAAATCCAACTATTGTTATTCTAATAAACACAATGGAAAACTACTGCTAATGGAGACATTACCTTCTGAAAATAAAAAAAATAAATAAATCCCTTGAAACCATAGTATTATAATATTGAACAACAAGAGCAATACAAATAAGTAATAATAAAAAAATGTTTATATGATTAAATTATATAATATGAAATTATTATAAATAATAAAAAAAACTAAGAAAATAAAACGGCACAAGTTTTAAGCAACACACACGTTGCTGCTGAGATTCTTTAGATACTTCCTATTTAAAATGAAGAATATTGGAATGTTTTACTCCGTATGATTCAGTGTGTTAACATTTCTTTGAAATTATTTTGCATATTTGAATTTCACTAGCAATTTCTGAGTCAAAGTTGATTCAAAGTAAATCATTCACCATTTTTATAGTGTTGTCAGTAAGATTCCTTCTTTTAACCATTTTTACACCTTCCTCTTGTCGCCACCAGGGGTCCCCCTGACATCAGCAGTCTGGTTCCAGTAGGAGCGCCCCCTTGCAGCGGGTCCAGGTAGTTGAAGTGGGTCAGGAGGACGCCCAGACTAAGGACACTCTTTATCACCTTGGAGGCGTCAATCGTCCAGGTGGCACGTCAAGATCGGGTAATGGCAACACTGTTGGTGCTGCTACTTTCTAAACAATCAGATAACATGCAGCCTTGATGTGAGTCTCTTAGACATTTTGAATTAATTGACAATTTCTTGTGAGCAATGCACCTTTTTATGGCTTCTGCAGATGAGTGTATCTCAGGCGAGGTAGATAAGAACAACACAGGCACAGTATAAGCAATCTTATTTCACTGTCTGATAGACCACAAACATATTCAGCGTGCTGTCATCAGTTTTTGCGCATTATTTCCACCTCCACTCCGAATCAGAGAGAGCAAGTTCAGGAGATTGGAATCGGGGCTGAACACTCTTACAAAACATTATTGTGTTTTGTATTGGAAGACGAGGAGGAGGAAAAGAGCAATTGTGGGGCACGAAGATAAATATGCTGACAGAGCACCAGGTACAAAGTGTTATCAGGATGTACAGGTTCTGGCTGTTTAAGCCTTTTACTTTCCATGCTGAAATATTAATGGTATTGCCTGTGGAACACCCATGTTGGATTGTGCACACAGGGGAGCCAGGAAATTAGATGACAGAAGATGTTTAATGCTGGGGCCTAGCAGACAGCTCGCGGGCAGGAGTCTTTAGAAGACCTCTTGTTGCCCCTATACCTTATTTCTCTTGGAGATCATTATAAAACAGCATTCTGTCCAATTTATCTGCTTTAGTTCTTTTCATGCTGTTCTATAACTCAGCAGTTGCCTCATATCTACTTCATATTTCTCATCCCTCAATTTAATTTAAAGTGCTGTCATGATTATTACACACACACACACATATATATTAACAGACTATATTTTTATGTACAGTATATTACCAAAAAAAATAAAAATTTTTTTTTAAAGAACTTTAGCACTTTTATTCAGCAGATGCATAATTATAGATACACGTATAATATTAAGTTTTCTGAATTAAGTAAATTCTGTTCTTTTGAACCTTACATTTATCAAACAAATTCAATGAATCAAAAACAGTAACACTGCTTACACAAAAATATTAAGCAGCACAACTGATTTCAGAGTTTATAATAATAAGAAATGTTTCTTGAGCTCCAAATTGGGTTATTAGAATGGTTTTTGAAGAGATGGATATATGACACTGAAGGCTGGAGTAATGCCTGCAAAAAAAAAAAAATCAGCTTTAGCATCACAGGACTCATTTTGAAATGTATTAAAATGGAAATTAGCTATTTTAATATTAATGGTCATAATATTAGTAATATTAGTCTTTTTATTGTATTTTTGATCAAATAAATGCAGCCTTGGCGAGACTTTCAAAAATATGCAAAAATCATACTGATCCCCAAATATTATTTATTTTATTTACTTTGATTTAAAAAGTAGGCTACTACAAATAATAATATCAGTGTAAAAAAAAAAAAACAATTACAGTTATGTAGAAAATATAGACCCATAGTGTGCCGCAGAAGCTTCTTTTCAAAACTTTTTTAATATTTCGACTGGTCACGGAGCCTGTATTCAGAGAGGATCAGTTTCAGTATCTTGCTGTGTAGAGATAAAAGCCAGTGTTCCTCTCCTCTCTACTCTATTGAGTGACCTCTTTGCACTGTTATCACACACTTCTGGTTATGTAATAAGAAGCCGCCACTTTAATCACTATTTTCCAGACCCCTTTGTCGTGGTCTGGTTCAATGTGTCAGAATGTGTCCATCTTCAGTTATTTATAGCAGCACATAGACACACAACCCTGTTTTTTCTAGTCCGCGCCACATCTCTCCTCCCTCGTGATGTCACTTCATGGGGCTCCTTGCCCAAACCAGATCCCATGCTCCCCCAGCGTACCTCAAAATAGACTCATTTTTCATCTTCTGCAGGCCCCAGTTCCCTAATTTATTGATGGAATAGGCTACCATTCCAGGAAGAGCACAGCCCTCTGCTGCTGTCACTGTAAAGCAGCACAAAGCAGTAGCATACTGCATATCTGAAAGACCCCTGTGAATCATGAGATGGGACCAGTCCACAGATGGGGGAGCTACACACAAGCATTTTTATTGGGGGGTGATAATTCATTTCTAATGGAAACATACTGTACAGTGATGTTATTAACTGTATTTGGACAATTTCACCCTCTTTTACATAATAATAATAATAATAATAATAATAATAATAGTTATAATTGTTTTAATTGTTATTATCAATTGTTCTATGATAATCAAGAATTTATAATTATTTTAATTATTATGATTTAAATATATTACTATTACTACTTTTACCATTTAGTTTTTATTATGATTATGATTACAAATTATATAATTATTATAATATATAACAAGTCCATATACTGTATTAATGGTTTTTACTTATTCTGTTTTTAATTTGAAATGCATATTAAATAATATCTATTCTATAGACTTCTGCCAATTAGACAAAGTAAATATAATGGACTACAGCTATTATTATTATTATTAAATTATAATTTTAACATAATATTAAGTTAATGTTATGTTTAACTTATTCTATTTTTTTATGTGAATTGTGTATATTATAATCAACATAATATATGCATTTAGACAAAGTAAATATAATGGACTACAGTAAGTCCTATTGTTATTTTTTATTTATATTATTATAATTAAATATACTTTTAACATACTATTATAAATACCTTTCTTATTAATATATATGTTTTTACTTATTCCATTTTTTATGTGAGTTGTGTATATTATAATGTACATAATATATAAATAATATATATATATATATATATATATATATATATATATATATATATATATATATGTGTATATTTAGATAATTATGTTGCAGTTTTAATTTGGCATCACACTTTGGTTCCTGGAAATGATCAGAGAAATGTTTCCTCTGCGACCATGCACATCATTTTTATATTTGTTTAAATGTGCCAGACAGATCCCTGCTAAAATTGTATGTGTAAAAGCACTCTGTTGTGGTTGTCAGTTAAAGAGTGCAGATTTGAATGAGAAACCCAGATTTTAGGTGCCATTCTGGCAACACCTTTGTTGTCTTTAGGTTTTGGACTTCTGTATTGTGCCTGCATAGGCCTCTGCTGGTGGCTGCCCAGCATGTGTGTCAGCTTACATATGACAATGTGTTTGAGAGAGATAGACTGGTGGAACTGGCAGAATAGCATGCCATAGTGTGGAAAAACCAGATCCCGTTACACCAACTGGATTAGTCTGGATTACAAGTCAGCACATTCACCTGAGGCCAAGGTGGGCCATGAGCCCAAAAACCTGTAGGCCTGCCTAAGGCCTTGCCACAGCAACCAAAAGAGCACGTCGACTCTTCCAGCTTGCACTGTAGGGGTTCACTGTGCCTTTTTTTTTATTCAAATGTGCCTGCTATTGATCAAGCTGTGCCAGTGACAGATGTCTCAGTGACTGTGTGAACTGAAGACCCTATTAAATTTCTAAAGGTTAGAGAGAGACAGACAAAACAGCGAGAGAAAGATGTAGAGGTGTAGAGAGAAGTGGATGCAAACCTAGACAGACAGTGAAAGACACAAAGACAGGAGAGAGAGCGGTACGAGAGAAATGGCGGTGTCAGAGACCGAGAAAGATCTCTGACAGACCTTGTAGCAGTACTTCGAGAATTAGGTTGAGCTGGGGGCCAACAATTGCCCACATCGCCCCAATTCTGCGCACAGGTCACCTGATTATGCGGAGGTGCTGAAAGGCCAGACAGTCCTGTGGTCTTCACATCCAGCTTTGGGATTTAATTACACTCCTTATTCCTGGGCTATTGGTCGGAAGTGTAGAGCAGATTCACCCCGGCTATTGATTCTGCAGGCAGAGACCAGAGATCGCAAAAATGAATGGGGATTCTTATCGATGGTACATTTCACGTCTAATGAGACACCTGTGTTCATTTCGTCACCCTTAAAGGGCTTCATATTTCTTAATGGCTTTATTTGGCACTCTGCTCCTTTTCCCTATAGCATTAGCCTGTGTGGCTACACAAACAATGGGAGATCGATCTATCCTGAGTATCGATTCTCTTTGTTAGTGGTGCTACTGAAGAGTATTGACAAATTAAAGTTTGGTCATAGACCCAAAGTCTTTAAAAAGTTAAGGCCTTTGATTTTATTTCGATTTGCATTTGGCCAAGTTTTCGAGTGAAAGCTTGGAACACAATCAGTCTGTCTTCCTCAGGTCAGGTATCATTCTGAAATCCGTATTTTATGTCATTAGGCCTTTAACTTAACGCTGTGCAGGTTGCAGATCTATTATCTGAAATAGAGGAAAGTGCATTGTAGGGGAAATGCTAAAGTGTTTTTATATTTGAGCGTAGCTCCCAGTGTAACCGATCCATCCCGACTCGATTACGTATTCAAATGATTCAGCACCTTACGGGAAACCCATATCCACAGAAATAGCATCTCAGCTATTAAGAACCCTGGAGTGCAGTTGCTTTTCACACTCCGGGGTTCATGCTCTGATAAAGCATGGCGTGCAGTTTAAGTACTGGATAGGTAAAGCTGGTTATTTTTGATTGACAGGAAGTATCATTCTGGGTCTGCCCCGTCTGTATCAGGAACTGCAGGAGTTGCAGCATGAGGTCTCTGTGGTAGAGCAGGTCACTCTGCTCGTGGGGACTTCATTGCCCCATTTACATTGGCCCATGATGTATTTACAGACATCCCAAGTCTCCCAAGATGTATTTCCTTCCTTGTGGGGGGGGGGGGGGGGATACCTCCCTGAAATGACATTTTGCAGGTTGGGAAGTCTGTATTTAGACCCTTCAGTTGGAACCTGAAGGGAGATGATGTTACACATAAAAAATATAAAAAATCAACATTGGGTGATTTAGTTAAGAAAGCAAGTTAAAAGTAATTGTAAAAATGGCCCATGAGCTAAAGTTTGTAATGAATCAATTAATAAATACATTAAATTAAATGTATATAATGTATAAACGGCCTATATTTGCATGTATTTGCAATATACATGTATAATAACTTCTAAAAATTCCAGCGACCCCAAACTTTTAATGTAGTTGCATTTATTATAATTAATAAATATTGTGAAATGTTAGAATTAAATTTCAGTTTTTCTATTTTAATATATAGTGTAATTCATTTCTGTGATGGCAAAGCTGAATTTTGCTATCTTGTGCAAAGCTAAAGCATATTGTTGTATGAATATGATTATTAATTGTGTTTGCGCACAAGTTATGGAATTGCACAGGTGTGTAATTGTAGTGTTTATATGAGAAGCCAGAGGAAAATTTCCACATTGGTGGATTATAAAGGACAATCAATCCATCAGTCCATTAATCAGTAGTTCAGAAATCATTTTAGTATGCTAATTTGGTGCTTCAGAAACATTTGTGCTAATTAATTTTATTTTCTCTTTCTTTTCCTTTTTTTGTTGTTGTTGTTTTTTCAGGACCCATTGATTAAATCTAAAATTAAAAAGAATAGCATTTATTTTAAATATTAATATTTTTAGAACCATAAATCTCTTTAATGTCATCAATTTAATGTTCTTGCTGAAAATAAGTACCAATTTAAAAAAAAAAAAAAAAAAAAAAAACTGACCCATCTTACTGACCCCAAGCTTTTGAACACCATTGTAAGTTAATACTGTATGTATAGTCACTTGCACATCAACTTATATAAGGTCAGCTGTGTTTTTTAATAAATAAACTGATTTTTCATCATGAAAAAGCCTAAGTGTCCAATAATAATAATAATAATAAAGAACAAAGTCCAGGGAAAGATCAAGGTAGATGTTATGAAACAGCAATACAAAAGCTGTGTCAGTCACACATGCTACAACCACGTGGGGTAACAGTGTTTTGTAGCAGAGTTCGCAACCAAAGACATGGATCATCAATTGATTATCATGGCATGCTCTTGATAGTTGGATGACAACATGGGAAAACCTTCACAATCTGATCCAGAGTTAATGTTCAGATCGGAGATAGCTCTGAACGTTGTGTCTACATAGCACAATGCTTCTCTCAAATCAGGACAGCTCCCCTGATGATTTGACAGCCAGTAAGCCAGTACAAAAACAGCTAGATTGCTTTTTTTTTTCACCTCTCAGCGTTGTGGGTAAACAGTAACAGAGCTTTGTTTTGCATGGTTTCCTGACCACAACCATGCCTTTGGCCTCTCTCCAAATGACTAATTCCTACCCACAAACTAACCAGAATATAAATGTGCAGCAAATAGAGAATGAGTGAACCTCTGCAGACCTCATTGATTTTGGAGATGTATTTCAATTGGATTTGGCTTATGGGAGGTGAGAATAATTTTGTTTATGACAGGGAAACCTTTATTATTTCATAGTTAACATAACAACAAAACATGAAAGATGCAGTTAATGTGATATGATGCAATGGTTTTCACCTGGTTACAGGTCTGTTCTGATATGGTCAGCTGTGCTAAACAATGCTAAATGAATAATAATAAAATACAACTTACCAAAGGTGACAGCAAATATTTTATATATTGTGTTTACTAGGATTACAATTGTCTTTCTTTGCTGTGTTTATAGAATCTGAACACCACTGTAGCACAGGACTGGTATTTGGCTCTGCAAAGGCTAATCTGCATCAAGGAGGACCAAATTTAGAGTGCCAACAAGTGCCGTTTACGATTACAAGCCCCTGGCAGACCAGACAAGTGAGTAACCCTAACCCTAACCCTAACCCCAACCCTAAACAAAGTCTTCTTTGCATTGTGACAAAGTTGGTCATTTTTCTTCAGCATCCTCGACAAGGTGAGTTCACATTTTGATGTGTTCAGGCATTTGTTGTAGCCATATCTAATTCAAAAAACACATTTTCCTAATTTCCTTGTTCTCCTGATAGATTGCATTTGCCTCAAGAAAGTTTGTAGTAAGACATGATGCTAAATGGATTTGATATCTAAAAAATAAAAAAACAATTTCATCTCGATTACATCACTGCTTGATTTCAGGCTGGCAGTCTTGTACATTCTCTGGAGCAGGTGATCCCAAGTGGCACTGAAACATAATTGCGAATTACAAACATGTTAATGTTCATCTGCAACAAAGTTAAGACGATGAAGGATCTCGGCGCCATGTTAATTTCCCCTAATGAAAGCACATTACCTGGCTTTATTTGTGTCATGCGTTAAAAACCTGCCCCTTGTCACGTTTAACGAAGCCAAGCAGCAAATTACAAGTCTAATAGCGTGATGGGAAGTCATTAAGTGATAGTTTTCAGATTCGGGAGATCAAGGAATGCTGGAGGTAAAGTTACATAGCCCCTTTCAGTCTGGGAAGTGCTACATTATGGCTAGTCACAGAGCTTATTCAATTAATTTAACTTAGTCTGGGAGCTGCTGTGTCCAATTTGGAGCCAGTAGTGTTATTTCTCTTTGATGCGTAGACAGGGACTTTAATGTACTCTTATTATGTCACATTAAGAGTCAGTGAATGTAAATGTGTTGAGGCGGAGGCTGCACATTTTTCACAGTGCACTGCACCTGAATGTGCTTATCTTGATGATGCTGCGCGAGAGCGGAAACTTCACTCATAGAATCGGCCATGGAAGGAAGAGAAATGAAGACAGATTAGTGGAGGATTCAACTAAGAAAAGATCTGAGTAGATGGGGAGAACATGAGAGGAGAGAAGCAGAGAGAAAGAAGATAAAATGTAAAGCATAGAGCAGCTGACGTTTCTTTAACTTGCATGTTCTGTTAAGATTATATTTGAGGACTCCAAAGAGACTCCAATGATTTACATGTAAAAATAATACTTATAATACCTTTATTTATTATTAAAATAAAAATTTCATCAAGAAATCTGCCATCATTTACTCACCCTCTGGTCATCCTGTAAGAGATTCTTGTTTTGCTACGGTCACATTCCAAAACAACACTGCATGGACCCCTTGATCTTCGTTGTATGGACTTAAAGACATTTTTTCCACAGAAGAAAGAAAGTTATACAGGTTTGGAATGATATGAGGGAGAATAAATGATTATCCTTTTAATAAATGGTGCTGTTTTCTTTTAGAGCCTAATGACATGAGGGTTAAAGCCAACTCGCATGTTCACGTGAAGGTTCAACACAAGAATATATTTTATTTGATCCTCACTACCAGGATACAAAGATAAATAGTGCCTTGCAAGCGGATAAAAGGTACATGGGACTGATTTTCTGCCTTTGCACATGGAAGAGACTCAGCAGAACGTTTAATCTCTGTGTGCTTTCTCAGCCTGATGTGACAGCCCAACCGGCCCAGAGCGGCTCAGTACCCTGTAGTCCTCCCAATGTCTTGCAGATCCCTGCTCTTCAGGCCTGCTTGGTTGGCTCACGTTCTGCAAAACCCAAAAGAGCAATCTGCTCAGTCAAATGTTCACCAGAACCTCTGCCCAGCTTCCAGAACAGGCATACTACCTGAATTTTCCATTACCTTCATCGGCTTGCTGTGATTTCATAATGCATTGATTTCATTACTACAGGAAACTGAGATCGTTCAGTAGTACAGGAAACCTGTTCGTATTCATAACCAGTAATTTTTTTTTTTCAGAATAGCAAAATTTATTAACCATTCCATTAATGTTTAAATGAATCTCCAGTGTGAAATGTGGACTGATTCCCCAAAAAAACGATTCTCATGAACCAGCTCTTTTACTGAATTAAAAATACAACAAAACCAATAATATTTTATATTTAGCCACCATAAGTGGTGCTTCAAGAATTTAAAATATAGTCTGAATTTGATTTTTCCAAACAACTGATTCCATATGAGCCAGCTCTTTTGTGGTCAGATTCCCAAACTTAATACTTTTTGTAGCCGTACTTTTATTGACTTCAGATTATATTTTCGGAGATTAAGATATGGATGTCTAACAATTTTCTGTGCTTGAATTGTTCTTAAACTGAAGTCATGCTTCTCTGCTCTCCCCATCAACTGCACAATGCATGTTTAGCTTTGTCTGATGGTGTTGGGCTGGAGCTAAAAAATATATTTGAGTCATTTTTCATGCCAGCCTGTTGTTTGAGGCTTTTGTGCAGAGCACTGTTAAGACCTCATTCTTACATCTCAGAAATATTGCACGTATGTGACTTATGTTGTCTTTTTCCATTGCTTTAAGTAAGATTAATTATTTTGTCTTCTCACTTTTAGACTACTGTAATGTCTTTCTCACTGGAGCTAGTCAGGGGCTAGGGTTGCTGACCATGTAACCCCTTTTTTGGCATCGTTGCATTAGCTCCCGGTAAAATACTGTTAATTTTAAAATCCTTATGTTTACTTAAAAGGTACTGCTTGGTCTGGCTCCTCATTACTTGGCCGAGCTTTTAACACCTTATTTACATGTTTGTATTTGTAATTTGAGTTCTTCTCACAGTGGTCTTAGTCATTCCTAAAACACAGCTTCGTTCCAGAGGTGACAGAGCTTTCTCATCTTATGTCTACAAATTGTGGAATTCTGACATCAGGGAGGCAAATTTAAGTATTTTTTAAATCTCATTTTAAAACATTTTACTTCAGGATTACTTTAGCTTACTACTTTTAGTGTAGTCTAAATTTGAATTCTAAATGGTTTTATGAGCCAATTATTTTTAGTGAATCAAAAACATAAAATGCAACGACATTACCTGATTCCTAAATCATTTGTAAAAAAGTTTAGTAAATAGAATTATACAGTGTTGTCTTGTGTTCTTATTAGTTGGTGAATCAAAAACAAAGTTGGCAACAAACTTCTGAGGGCACTAAATACTAAGAATTTAATTTCTTTTTTGCAAACGTACTCTTCAAAAGTTCTAAAATATCCTTAATTGAACTGGTTAATGAATCAGAATGGAATAAGATAAGAAACTTTATTGTCATTATAATAATAAAACAAAATTTGTGTGGTAGCTCTCTGAGACTAGAAGCATTGAAAAAACATAAGAATAAACAAGATATAATTTAAAATAGAAATAGAAAATAGAATAGAAGAAAATAGAATAGAACCTAGTAGCGCTGTCAAAACTATAGTGCTCATTTGGCTAATGCTAATTGAGTCCGGCTCACAACATTTCCTGATTTGGTTTTGCCCTCTTTCCCCATTATTTCCTTTCCTCTTACCACTGGTCTATAAATAAAAGGTGGCAACCAGGCCAAAAAATTCTGTTAAGGAGAAAATAATAACATTATTGGAGCGAGGCACAGAAGAAAAGGAAATAAAGCTTTGAATACAAAAAAATAAATAAAAATAAAATAAAAACTAATTTAAAAACTTTTTCTCTTTGGTGCACATACACAAATCCTCTCTCTCTTTAGCTACCCTTCTCTTTAAAAACACACACACATACAGACCTGGGGAGAGAGACAGCATGCATCCATTGTTCTTTGTTTTTCACCCGCTGTAAGTCTATGAGCCTTCATCAGATAACTCCTCTCAGCAAGCAGCTAAAGGGGACGATGACACATGGAATTTCAAAGCGCTGGCGCCACTGAGGCTGATGCACATTCAGGAAACAGAATAATTAACATCACCCATTGAACTTGCTGCAAGTCTGCGTATGCACCTATGTATTCTGTCTGTTACACATTGACAAAAACACAGCGGGTTGATTGAGAACAAAATATGAATATAATATACTGACAGATGGCTGAAACAATGGCAAGTCTTCAAGTCTTTCATACTAGTATGTTGTTTTTCTTCTAGGTCTACTGAGATCTGTTCATGCACTGTTTTTAAATCAACTTTTTAGACACCTTTTCTGTTGTGCCTAGTGCTTTTCACACCTGAAATTGTTAATATAAGAACATCCATACCCCGTCCTGGATTAGTAAATCATTCTGGGTTTCCAGGTTTTCCATGGTTTCATTTTTTAAACCATGGCTTAATGTTCTTATTTACATTAACATTTAAAAAATGTAGGCATTTTACATGATGCTTTTCTTAAAAGTGACTTGCATTGCATCACATTTTATCACTTCATACAAAATTATTTCCATGACCATGGTGGCGCTACTGACTGTTTGAGCTTCAGGATTTGCATATTTATGAAGTTAGCCTCATTTGATTGGACAAATACAGATTGGCCACACAGATTCTGTTTTTTGAAACACTAGAAATATCTCTCAAACATTTTTTTATAATGATCACTCAATTTAATTCATTCGCTTTTACTGTCTCGCTTACGCACTGAAATTAAACCGTGTGAAAGCATATTAATATTAAGGCAGTTTATGATTGGTTGTCTGTGGCGAAACAACAAAAAACATTGCTAACCCATTGTGAGACCTAGAGTTTAAAAGAGGCCTTAACTTGGTTTTAAAAATATGTTAACCCAGGGTTAAGTGTGAATTTGACAGGTCAATTGATCTTGGACTAATAGACGTAGGGTTTGTAGAGCTTATAGGCATAGAGTGGTTACTCCAAAGCCACTTCCTGTGTGATTTACAGTCTCCTCCAGTCAGCACAGAGAAGAGCTGAGTGTCTTGCTTCCATTCCACCATCTGTCCTGTCATTCTGCATTAGTGTCACACACATGCCACAGCGCTGACCTGCAGCCATAAATCAGTCTGTTCTCTGCTCTCCGTTCTGCCCTTTCTGCCTGGGAGTCTGCCTCTTCTGCTGTTTCTTCATTCAGGCCGCACAGAGACACACAAACTCGCACACCCTCTCACATCCACCCAGATTTTCAATCAGCCTGCGGTAGGAACCCAGGGCCGTTCTGTTTATTGTGTTTAGACTGACGTGGTTTCCCAGCTTTATCCCAAGAATCAAATTTAGCATGGAGCCCACTTACTTCGCTCTGAACAACCAGCCCTCCCCATCCCACCTCTTTTTGCTTATTTTCCCCTGTGAAGTGAAATCTGTGAGTTGTTGTTTGCGTTTGCCGTTCTGGGAAGGAGCGAAGCATCACCTGAATTTCATTTGGAATTCGCTTTCTTTATCTTGGAGCATCTTCGAAGGTTTTACTTCATACTTCTGTATCTGTGTATTTGCTCTTCGTGCTTTTCTTCCTTCCTTTTTCCTTTCTCTTGGTCTCTCTCTGACTTGTTCTATGTCTCCTGGGCTAGAAATGAATGTGGAGAAGGCAGAGGCTGCTGGCATGACAGTAGCCAAGGCTGGCGTCATCGTATTCTCCAGTCATTTACCTTCTAATGATGTTTGAATGTGAATTGCATTCCGTGTCCCTGAGCCTTTACTGAAAGACTCTCTTTAGCAGGCATAGTGTTAGAAATGAAGTCAAATCATTTTTATTTTTATTTTTTAGTGTAGAAAAGGTTCCGGACTCTGAACAAGAAAGCTGGAAAGCTGTATTACGGAGAGTGCAGAGCTGCTGTTCAGCTTGTAGTTTGCGTATTGCTTACAAAAACTGCACTCTACATTTTTTAGTATTTTATAAGGGCAATCATAAAAATTTTATCTGGTTTATAATTTAGTACTTCCCTTAAAAAGTTAGTTTGCATAAGTGTATTACAAAATGTAATTTATGTGAATAAATTATATTCAAAGAGCATTTTATCTCACCTAGATGCTTTTGTTGGCATCTGAGATTATTCTATGAAGAATCTTTTACTGGACATCCATAGAACTTTTCCATTGCAGTGTTTTATTTATTTTTTTTATTTATGATTATTATGTATTTTAAACCAATCATAATCGTTTGACTGATTCTGCAAAGGGTATGTCAAAGGGTATGACCTTATGAGCACAACTGTCCTTCGTAAGAACAGACTACTAGGGATACATCCTAGGTTTAGATAATAGAGTTTAATGATCAAATCCTGAATTTGAATCACATTTTCAATTTTAAAACTGCCATTCTTTAAAGTCAAATCCAGGTGGGTTTCTTGTGGCCGATCTCGTTTAATAACTCCTATTAAAAACCTCATCCCATCCAGAAGCACACAGTGCTCAGTCATGCTCAATCATTCCCTCCTTGTAGAAGGCATTGCTGAAAAATTCTGGTCCATTAACCTGGCTAAACATCTTGGCTTAGAATGCAGATCAGCTCAGCATGCTTACCTCATCTTGTGGCCTGACCCTCTCCCTCCTTCTCCACATAACCCCACATGCCACCACATCCACGCCGCTTATGGTCTCCTTTACCTTCACACTGTCTCTTTGATTTAATTAAGGAAGGCAAATGTTATGTATCTCCATACCATCTTCATCTCTGCTGTCTGATTTTTCCTCCTATAAGCACAGACTTCATGAAAAATAATACTCAGCACACAGATTCAGACTCGGCTTGAGATCATGCTGTATTGGGGAGAGTGGCAGCTGCTCTCCCTAGGGCTCATTGGTGCACTGCAGCAAAACTATTTCACTGTATTATTAATGCTGATAATTAAGGCACCACCATGTTGTGATTGTGTTTTTCTGGAAATTTTACAAGATTATCTAACTCAAAGGGCAGTGGCAGTGCTCCAATGTTGGTTTGTTCATTGTATCTCGCCACCTGTCCAATGTTTTTCTCATGTGCTGTAGGTCTAGCTGTCCTGTGAGCTTCACTGTTGTCTTCAACACTCCAAGTCCAGTCAGCAAGATCTCCTGGGTCAACCGGTTCCACTTAGCAAAAATAGAACTGAGTGAGTTTGAATTTTATACTCCACTAACTCATCATCACTCAAGGTCTATTGATCCAAATCACTGACTATGATTAAGATATAAATAATAATAATAATATATTTAATATTTAATCAGAGTTCATCCTAAGAGAAAGGCCAGAAAATGTTTGCTGCATGCAGTAAAATAACCGATGATAAAATACAATTTCACACTCTTATAGAATCAGAATCAGAAAAAGAGCTTTATTGCCAAGTATGCTTGCGCATACAAGGAATTTGTAGTGACAAGCTTCGAGTACACAGAGACACAACACACAGACAAAAAAGATGTTATACCATTTGTCAAATTGGTAATCTTTTGTGAAATTAATTTTATCCAGAGCCACATATATTTCCAGTACTCCTATACCAATACTTTTCAATAAACCAGATATATAGCTTGGTTATCTCATCTCAGCATTTACAATGTTGTGACTTGTTGGCTTCTTTTGTGGTTGTCACATCAGTGATAAATCAGAGTGTAGCCATGTTTTATTTTGGACTCATCAATGCATAAAACAGTTTAAATGTTTTAACTTTTAACCTCATTGTAAACTCTAACTCCCTGAAGAAATGCCTATTCATTTTAAGTAAAGCTAATAGAAATTGCCTCTCTGCCTCTGGTTTATTGAATAGTATTGGCATTGGAGTACTGGCAATATAAAATTAATTTCACAAAAGATTACCAATTTCACAAATGGTAGAAAATCTTTTTCTTACTTTCTGTATTGTCAAGCACAAAGCTGAGATCGCATCCTTTAAACTCACTATATATGTACACTATACAGTTATTTAAGTTAGGTTAAAAGGTTAAGGTTTTAGACAATAGACTATATTTTAATATAGAATTTATTAATACTATTAAATATAATCCTTAACAAATATCGAAATGATTTTTAATAGCGTACTTTTTCCTGATGTTGTGCCTCTTGTAGCATTTTAAAATGATTGATTTTAGTTTTTGTCTTATTTTTTTAATAATTTGTACATAATAGTACAGCATTTATATCATAAACTCATCCAATGTGCAATATTATAATGTTATAATACTATAGAAGTCTTGAGAGTTTTTAGTAAGAAATGCTCCTGTCAGATTTTGTGGCTGGTGGGAAAAGCCCCTATATTTTTGCATTGGTTTCGGTTGTTCATATGATTGTGAAAATAATTCTATGTAACATCTGGACATAAATGCATTAAATACTGCTATCAGGGCTAGTATGTCTTATAGCAAAGTATTTCCTTGAAATGGTCACATTGGGACATTTAGATTGTTGTAAATTGTGATAATGTTCATTGAATATAATTGAAAATCAAATGTAGTAGCTAGGATTGTTTCATTGTTGCACTGTTTAAAATACAGTACCTCTATCAGTCTGCAGATCATCAAATCTACTAGTGACTGATGGAGTCTGACTTCTCAGTGCCATGCTTCAGCAGTGTTTTCCACTCCGGCTAAAGCTTGACAAAAACAAAAGAAGTAGTTTGACTTGATGAGGGGCATGATCAAAGATTATACTATTCTACTTGATGGGCACACAGAGAAATAAGCAGAAATAGGGTGAACAGGAGCTACGTCTAGGATCCAAGAGCCGTAAGAGTCTGGAACCTGTTTTTACCTCTTATCTCAGATTTCCAATCATTCTAAGGTGTCCAAGCTTTTCCAGTTTTATTTATTTACCCCCCCCCCCCATTTTTTGTTAAATTATCTTTATTATCACAAACATAGTGGTCTTACATTTGCTGCCTATGGCTGTTTTTGAGCTGTTGTTGAAAAGGGTTTTACAGCAATAGGCAAATAGCAAAGTCAGTTGACACTAAGTGGCAGCATAAGTGGCAACATCTCTCCAAAAAAAAAAAAATAATAAAAAATAAAAGCAGCTAGAGAATGACAAACATTCCCGAGAGCCATTTTTTTTTTGTGCAAGAACACATTTGGCTTTTTCTGCATTTCTTATATGCTTTCCTGCTTTTTCTTGGCTCGTCAGACCTTGTCCCATCTCAGCCAAACTTGTTGACCAGAATGAGCTTATATTCGCAATTCACAGTGTAACTTTTACACTTCACTTTGCAGAGTCATAACCTGTCTCAATTGGAATGTGATTCTGAAATATACATCATTTCTGTACGTCAAAACATTCCAAGTGTTTTGTGAAGACGGGACAGTCGTAATCCAACCATTACATCCACACTGCTACTCATTTAACCAAATGAAATCACAATAACCGAAATGCTGCTGCAATTTCATGGGTGGCCTGTTGTTGCTGAGCTCTCGTTCGTCCTTTGAGGACATGTGGGTCTGATGTGGGCAGAAAAAAACCAAACCTTTGATTGTAGTCATTTGAGTCCCTTGCCCTCCTGACTGGCAGTGCCACTTCCTTGTGTTATTGATACCTATATTTGTCCATCCTATAGGTCCTCTTTGGCATGTATTGATCCTTATAAAAAAATCCTGCAGTCTTCCACCCTACCTGTTTTCTGCAATACGCCCTGCTGTTAGCTTTATCTTTTGTGTAATATAAAATGTACAGAAGCTGTTTTGTCTCTTATGAGAGCCATTAACAGGTTCTCGCAATGAGTAACATATGCTTGTATCTATAGAAAACAGGCTGTCAGAAAACAGTGTTTGTGATATTGTGGCAACATGCTGGGAACTCATGGTGCATGAGATCGAGAGCTTTAACATGACTGTGGATGAGTGTGTCCCGAGGGTTCCATAAATTATGAAGATTTTGTTCAGAGATTGCCACCACAACATGTAGAGCAGAGAAAAGGCCCAATTCTTTTTTCCAAATGCCCCCTTGATGCATGTCCACAGGTGCACTTTAATTAATATGTTTGACATGCAGGTTTCAAGGGTTCCCATTTCAAGTGAATCAGTTCTGTTACGACAGTTCATGTAAACAAATCTGATTCCAAATTGATTCATATGTCAAGCATTTTAGGTCTTTTATTTTATTTATTTATTTTATTTTTTAAAGCAGAATAGTTAAACTCTGATGTGCACTGCTGTATTTTTCTTATGTAAATTATCTTTTAATACCATCACCGTTATTTTATTATTTTTTTTTTACCTGAAAAATACCACTGTATTTAAATAAAAAAATCAGTGTACTTAATTGAATGCTGAATTGCTAAATTGGATTTTTTCTTTTTTTTTTTAAGTTTGAGAAATTCTTATGCTCACCAAGGCTACATTTATTTGATCAAAAATACAGTAATACCAGTAATAATGTGAAATATTATTACAATTTAAAACAACTATCTTCTTTATTTTCTTGCTTGTAGTCTAGCTAACTCTTCAGTTATGTATAGCTTTTAATTATTGTAGATTGGTAAACTAGGTTCAAAGTAGCTTTCTTTAGCACTGGGCTTGTGGTATGTTTATATTGTTAGTAAATATATGCACATGTACAAACGCAAAAGAAGGGATATTTTTCAGAGTTGATAGGAAAAAGCTTGGAAAATAATTTTTTTTGGCATGGCAGGAGGGAATAAGGAACTCTCTGATTATTTTTGTGTGTATCTACTCAGTGTTCTTTGTGGTAAAGGATGTGACTGATAGTAAAGCACTGTCAATTAGGCACGGGGCCGAATAGTGGTGGATCACTGTTTGTCAGCTGGAAGGAAAGCCAGTGGTAGTTTACCCCACTCCACCAGAGTGACACGCATTCAGTCTCCACTCGCTCCTGATCAGTGATCACTGCTGCGGTCTGTCTGGCATGGCTACATAATGAGAGAAAACAGGACTTTTAGAACAATTCTGTGAAGTGCTAGTGGCCTAAACCTGTCCATTCATTCACTAGATGGCTTAGCAGGAATAGCATCTACGGGAGTCATAGCAACTGTGATCCCTCACCCACCCACAACTTTTCTCCGACATTCAAACGTGACCGAATTACTGAGCTTTCCGTTATCAAAGCATTTTTTGAAACACATTGATGCTTTATAGAAAAAAAACAACAACAAAAAACATGGAAAATGATCATGCTAAAGTGAAAGAAAGGCCATAGAAGCCATTGTTTACTCTTGGTGTATTCCAAAGCTTTTACTTCATACAAAGAATCTTTTGAAGTAACTATACACTGCATTAAGCCTTATGCTTCCAAATGACTGATTTATTAATGGATTGTGACTTTTCTTCTTTTGTGTAGTACAATTTTGAATCGATTTTTGGTTTGTCATATAATATATAAAGCATATTATATTATATTATATTATATTATATTATATTATATTATATTATATTATATTATATTATATTATATTAAATTATATTATATATTATGGTGAATTATAACAGCATTAAACCATATTGGTATAATTCACAATACGAAAAATAAGTGTGCATTTTGTTATGATCTATAAATACTAATAGAAATTCAATAAACAGTTGTGCTGCTCAGCATTGATCCCTGAAGTGTTGAGCAACATCCTGTGAACTCTTTTGATTCGCCTGTAGCTTTTACTGATTTTGTCAAAGTGCTTATAGATTGGTCTTCTTTGTAATTAATCATTACAGAAGATTTAAAGCCCACCGCTGTTTGTCGATAATGCCAAAGCGTAATTAAAATGAAATCCCTATTATGTGATGCTTCAGTATATTTGCTAAGCTCCTTCTGGGAAAAAATGGTAAGGTCCACAAGTGGTTATTAGCTATTATTGGGAATGACAAACAAGTTTGATAATGTTCAGTTTGTTGTTTTGGAGTACGTAGCTGTTAATTAAAAATGGTGTATGCACATTATTTTCTAAATATATGTGCCTGCATTTGCTTTCATGGTGTCAAGGCAGCAAACCACTGATGAAAGAGTATAGTAGTTAGAAAGGCTGTGGTTCAGCTATTCACAGCCTCACTGTGTGGCAGTTTTCTGGCCTGTTCTGATGAATGTTTTCAATTATGTGTTAAGATGGCAATTTGAATGTTTGAGGAAAAAACAATATATGAGCACTAATAGTTTGACCACTACAATTAGGGGTAACACTTTAGAATACGGTTTCTTACTTACTACATAACTAATAAGGAATTATTGAAGAACTAACAGGTGATTATTCATTAACACTTAACTCACTACTGTTAACTACTAAGAAAGATGTGTTAACCAATCAGTATGTAATATAATTTTATGATTGTGTTAAGTAACAGTTAGCTAATCAGTAACTAATATATTCTGTGTTACCTCCTGAAGAACTACTATTAATTATCTACTAGTTAAGGTTCAAGAAAAATAACTATGAAATAACTACTTCTGAACAGTTATACACAAAAAAACACTATAATAATCAGGCTGTGTCCAACAAATCAAGTACTTGAGTAAAAGTATAGATAACCCCAATAAAATATTACTGCAGTAAAATTATAAGTAAGCCTGTTAATTTTCAAAATTACTTGAGTAAAAGGACAAGTACAAAGTACTACTACAGTAGCAACTTTGTTACAGCCCAATTATTAGCCTATAATGGAAATGAAATATGGATTTTGTTTGCTTCTAAATGTTTAACTTTTGATTATGAAATGTTTGTTAAATTAGTTAAAATGTGGGCAGTATACATGTTAAAATGGAATAAAATATGCTGTATTAAGAAATGTTCTCATCTGAAATAAACAGATGGGAGTATTTTACTAAATTTTAAAGTTTATGATTACTTTTATAGGTTGTTCTTAGTCAAAATGATGTAGTTTATTATTGTTTACTTATAGGTTCACTTTAGAATTCTGTAAGTTCTTTATTAATTACTAATGGGTTTCCTATGTTTTCACTTTAGAATACTGTTTCAGATTCTAATTAATTCTTCAGGAATTATTTGATAATTCTTTATTAATTACTAATCGGTTCCCTATGTTTTCACTTTAGAATACTGTTTCAGATTCGAAGTAATTCTTGAGGAATTATCTAATAATTCAGCCTGATCTCACAATCAAAACGTACATATTTAGACGTAAATTAAAACTGTCCAATACGTATGTGACTTTACGTATTTGCAGTGTCATTTACGTATTATCTGGACGTAATTACAAGTTCGATACGTAACTAAATTTACATAAAACAACCTAAAATACGTACAGATAGAACGTGTTCCCTGACCAGTCAGTTATCCATAGAAATTTGCTCATGAAGCTGCTTTTCAATGCATATCGGATTATTATTTTTTATATTTATGTATATTTTCCCTTTTTATAATTTTTTTTTGATAATTGTAAGATCCCTAAAACCCACCTGAACCTAAACCTACCCATTTTATATAGAATGTTAAAAGAATAAAACATAATAAAACAAAATTTTTGTAAAAATATAACATTAAAACGTTATTTTGAGCCACTAACGTTAATCCTACACCTACCCCTAAACCTACCAATAACCATTTCTTAAAACTACATAACGTTACTGTTATAAATAAACAAACAGACAAAAAAAGTAACATTAATCATTTATTTTTTGCGAAAATATCAAAAGTGGTACCAAAAGTAGTTCAAATGATAATGAGTTCCAGTCGCAGTCCTCTCTGGAGGTAATAGTTTTTATAAGGTACAGAGCAGAATTTAATTTATTAATCCATGAAATTATGAATCTGTCTTCTCTCCGTGAAGGCGCACTGGCGCAGTAATGAGCACAGACATTTCACTGATCAGAGCGAGAGCATCGCGAAAAGTCACAAAAGAAGTGTGTTTTTGGTTGCCAGGGCAAGACAACCTTGCAAAGATTACACAAAAAAACAGCATTAAGGGACCAGTGAATGGAGTTTATTTTTACAGAGCATCAACGGAGTTGTGCAAGTGTTTTTGTTTGTTCCCTGCATTTCGAAGATGCTTGTTTTACAAACAAGGCCCAGTTTGACGACGGATTTGGGTATTGTTTATTTCTTAAGGATGATGCAATCCCAACGAAAAAGGGTCACGATCGTGTGTTGGAACCGCAGGCGGTGAGTAAAACTGCTTAAAATATCTCTGCCTCCTTGTTAGTGCGTCCCCTCCCATGCCGGAGACCCCGGTTCGAGCCCCGCTCGGAGCGAGTCGTTGCTGCTGCTGCTCTCGTTCAGTTTCAGCCTCGGGATCTGATTCTGGATCATAAATAAACGGCTGAATCTGACTCTTAGCCATGGTTTGTTTTGGATGATGGTTTTTCCCTCACGATAATGTCACAGCTTCCACATTCTCTCAACGCAAAAGCCTACTGGCGCTCGTGATTCTTTAGCTCCGCCCACACGACTCCAGCCGGTCGTGTTTTTCCGGGAAAAATCGGTACAGACTATATTTCTCTTATGAATATAATAAAACTAAAGACTTTTTGGAGTTATGAAGGATGCAGTCCTACTCTATAGGTACTCAAGATTAACAGGATATTGAGTGAAAACGAGCATTTCACCCCCACTTTAAAGGATTTTTAAGGGGTGTCAAACTAAGTTCCTGTATGGACGGAGCCCTGCAGAGTTTAGATTCAATGCTAATTAAACACACCTGATCCAACTAATCAAGTGCTTCTGGCTTATTTGAAAGCTACATAGTATGTGAGTTGGAGCAGGTTTTGAACAAAAAATAATAATTTTGACACCCATGATCTGAATGATCTTGTACCCTTTCAGGGTACCCCAGTTTAAAAACCCATGCCTTTAAACAAATTTACAATCCAATTAACAGACTTTCCTTTTCAGTGATGGGAATAACGGCGTTATAAATAACGGCGTTACTAACGGCATTACTTTTTCCAGTAACGAGTAATCTAATTGATTACTCTTCTCATCTTAATAACGCCGTTACCGTTACTGCCAAAAAATGCGGCGCGTTACTATAACTGATGATGAAGCTGTTTTTTTTTTTTCATCAGACCAACTAGATCTCTGAGCGAGAGGCAAATACTTTTTTTTAATGTTCTTCCTTGGTTAGTGGGCAGAGCACGAGACAAGCGCATAAATGCTGACGATTGGCTGAGGTAGAGTAAAATTTCATTGTAAGCCAATCAGAGGTAGAGTTGGGCGGGTTTTCGAAAGCACGCATAGTAGTGATGGGAATTCAGTGAGCTGAGTCAAAAGAGCCGGCTCTTTGGCTCACAAACGGCTCTTTAAATGACTTTGACTATAATATTTCAATTTTTATTACATAATTATTTAATTTCTATAGGCTAAATTTGAAAAAATAGAGTTGGCTCTTCAGATATGCGAGCCAGCTCCCGAAGTTCAACTAAAAAAGCCGGCTCTTAGAGTCGGCTCATTCGCGAATCGCGAACGACTCATCAAAAGTTCATTCGCGAACGAGTCGATCCATCATCACTAACGCTCATTCGCGAACGACCCATCATCGGACAGGACAGGACACACAACGAACAACACAAGCCAGTCAGTCAACGAGAGACAGGTATGGCGACGAGCCCAAATAATCCAAAAGTAGCCTTCTCTAAATGGAAGTATATACATTACTTTTTCCTTCAAGAAATTAAAGAAACAATAAAAGGAAATATCAAAAGTTCCCAAAAATCTATCGTGTTATTTGCATTGATCCACTATATAAACATAATATCTACATACATGCCATTTGATTGGAGGCTAGTCTCACTTTGTCCCACAGCAACTTTTTTTTTTAGATGTGTGTACAATGTTTCATGTTTCTGTTAATAATGTATTGTATTAAGTGTCCATTTCATTATAATATTCAGATTTATCATAAATAATTGAACATGCACATGTATTTTAAGTTCCTTTAAAGAGGGGTAGAGGTGGGGTCACGTTTGAGCATTTAAAATTTAATTTTACTTGAAAGTAACGCAATAGTTACTTTCTTAAGTAACTAGTTACTTTAAAAATTTGTAACTGAGTTACTAATTTAGTTACTTTTTGGAAGAAGTAACTAGTAACTGTAACTAATTACTTTTTAAAAGTAACTTGCCCAACACTGTTCCTTTTACAGAAAATGAATAATTTTTTTTATCATTTTTTGTACATTTCACAAAAATGTAAACTTGATTTGTCATCCTCTAAACCTTATAGACACCATAATCCATTCTAAATGCCTTTCTATAAATGCTCTAAATAGCCGGAGCTGAATTAGTGTCTGTGGTAATTGACATTACGCAACTAATGCTGTCAACCGTGCTTCACTTCAGTTGAACCCAGAACATTTGTTTAATAGGTTACCAAAGTGTAGAATAGTTCTAATACAGTTTGTATGAATTAAATTGACAGCCCAAATTCTTATCATTCATTTACTTTGATCAGACAGTTTTGTGTGTGTCCGTTTTGCCCATATGCAGATGAATTCCAAATATATTTAACTTTTATTTTATCCCAGTTTCTTATCCAGTGTCTGTCTGGTAGAGATACCTGTTTAGCCTCGAGCCTAAATCCTCTGTCCTGTCCATCATTCTCTCACCTTCCTTCTCATTTTCTGCTTCTCCATTGTCTCTCTTTCTCTCAAGCTCTGACAGCGGCTATCAATGAGCAACCCCTGGTTAAACCCCAGCCTCCCTGATGAGGTGCACACTTGTTTGCTTATCCTTTGCTAAGCGGCTTGAGTTTTAGGACACAACATGAATAGAGCGATGGTTGCTGCATTGTTAATGAAGGAGTGAGCAGAGAGTGTTTGGCCGCTGAGTTTTGGCATGTTTCTCGCATTGTGTTAGCCAGGGTATTGGGAGCTTACGTGGACTGAATGCATTATACATTCATTAGCAGCGCTAGCCCTTGCTATGCAGGGGCATAAGACAAGCCTCGACAATGCTAATACCTCATCTCACTTGCCACCGCTGCATTTATTGAGAGCGAAACATCAATTATTATACATTATTAATATATTTCAAAAGCCTGAATGTCAATGGCCAGCGAAGTCTACTGACTCTTGAACTTATGTTTGGACAAACTCAGGTACTTACTAGTGTCTAAAAGTGTTCAAAATGGGGATATTGACCTGCTCTTACAAAAAAAAAAAAAAAAAAAAACAAATGCAAAGAGCACATTTCCTGCAAAACTATTATCTATTTTAATAGCAAGCTTAAGTGTCACAGTGCAAGGCAGGTAAACCGTGAACCCGATGACCCATAAGTAGGGCTGAATGACAGCTATAATTTAATTACAGTGATTTAGAAGAGACCTATACACTCTGCGATCATCTCTCCAAAGGGCAAACGTGTGAGATCATAGCAGAACTATTTTATTTAAAGAGAAGATATAGAGAATGTAGTCCTGATTGCGAATCTAAAGTAGACGTGTTGGGTGGAAGTATTAGATGCTTTTGTATGTTATAAACTTCACTTTCATGCTTCACTGTGCTGTAAAAATTTAAACAGCCACATCGAGAGAGAGAGAGAGAGAGCGAGAGAGAGAGAGAACAGGTAATATTCCGTCTAGGATCTGCTTCTAAATGACTAAAGACATCAAGGCCTTGCTTTTATTATATCTGTCTGACAGTCTAGAGGGTCAGGGTTTTACATACAGGATGCAAAATAAATACATAAATAAATTAATCATAGTGTGCTCTTAGGCTGATGTTTTACATAATATTTCAAAAGAATGATGAAGAGCTTGGTGCAGTTATTGCATGGTCCAGTGGGACTAATGCTAAAGGTACCCAGTCAAACCTTGACCTGCTAGTCTGTGCAGTTTATTGAAGCAGAAATAAATGTGAACAATGAGAACATGTTGTCCTCTAAGGCCTGACTTAGTTGAGTCTGTCTTAGGGTGCTGTCTGCGTTTTAAATTTAATTTGAAAACCTTTTTGAAACAGTGTTTTTTTATACAGTGTTTTTCCTCACAGTATGTGTGATTTAATAAGCTTTAACTTAACATACCTATTATAAATGAGGACAGACTTGTGTGTAGAACATTCTATCAGAAAGAGTGGTGATTACAATTTTTTAAGCACCATATTATACACAGAAGGCTACATGTTAGCAGAATGCAAAAACTAGTTTGCCTAATCTTTATTTCCAGTTTCTTCATGATCATTAGTTCATAACAAGTAGCCAAATCAGAAATGTTGTTTGTCTACAACATCGGTCCATCCATCCATCTGTCCCTCCCTTCCTGAAGTATTTGTACAGTATTTAAAATTATTCTGTGGATCCATAATAATAATAGTAATGAGCTGTATGTAACTGTATTTGTCCCTTAGAATTGATCTTAATAGTGTGACCACTGTGTTTCGAGGGCAGCAAGAAATCCTTTTATTCACCGGCAAAGTTCATCCTTTTCATGGATTTTCTTTTCGAAAGTTAAAGAACGTCTGTTTTCCCATTGTTCTTCAAAAAATGTAATTAGCTTTTAATAGTTTTATAAATAATCCATAGATCTTCCATAGAATTAGGATCAACTTTGTGTAAAACGATTAGATTAAGTCCAGAAATCAGAATTCTTAAAGTATTGAAAGGAGATTATTGCAAGGTGTTTGCAATTATCTTAAGAACTTTTGCGGTCTTATCCACAGTCTTACTTTACTTACAAGCAAAGAAGTTTTGTAGAAGTGTTAGAAATCTGACCTTTTGAAGTATGCCATTGATTGCATTGATTTAGAGAGTCATCTCCATGGTAAGTGGAGGAAGAAATCAAAGCGTTAATGCCTTTTAAGAGTGTGTTGACCACAAAGCGCTGATATACAGAGATGTCGTGCTCTGGCCACTTGCACGACTTCAGTGAAATCTGAAAGAAATCCTCCTGAAGCCCTTGAGAAACACGGAGACTAAACTCAAGCTAATTGGCCCTTAAGTCTCCCGCTCTGACTTGTGCATTGATACAGCTATGGTACATCGGTCGTCAAACCGCGCCACGTACCTTTCACACTGTGAAAACAAATGAGCCGGGTCCAATCTGACGGCATTTGTTTGTAGCCTGTTTTTATGGTTTCTGGGGCAAATTCCGAGTTGATGTGCTTGCAAAGATACAGGGGACCAGAAAAACATGACATTTTAATGCAAGCGTAAGATGGCCATGATAGGTAATTACTGAATTGCTTTAATAGAGAACGGTTGCTGGCAGGCAAGTATTGTGCTTGGCAATTGTAAACACCTGTCAAAGTGGCTGTGAGGGAAGACCTAGGTGGCTCACACCTCCAGAATTTAGACTTCATTAATTGAAACCTGCAGGTTGCTACTTCACATGCTGAGACGGACACCTGCTGCAGGAATGCGACTTTTGAAGGCTCATTAGTCTGCTATACCGAAAATATCTTCAGAGAGTGCACACCACGAGCCTCAAACAGCTTAACTACTGTCATACTTCAGTTTGTATAATTAGATACACATATGAGATGTGATGACACTCCGCATGATCTGCTAGGGTAGAAGAATGAATAACAAACTAAACCAAATATGATCTCCTCTCTTGCAGGAGACGAAAACACACCAGGTTGGTTCTCTGCAGAGGATGATGGGAAGACAAAAGCTCAGTTTCGTGTCCACTGCTGGCCCTTGTCTTTACATCCAAAGCCCAGGAATGGAAGGTGAGAGACTTTCAGTTACAAAAAGCATAACAGTTCTGTTTTGAGGTAGACAGGAATCAGAAACTGCCCTTTAGCAGAAAAAAGAAAAGTTTATAGTTCTGTCCTGAAGACAAAGTACTTTTAGAAACTGTTGTATACCATGCAATCACTGGAACATTGCCAGGATTGTGGGAATTACAAGGTGACATGGAAGCTTTCCAGTCATACTAGTAGGAGAGGGAGGTTGTGGATCAATAGGAGCTGTTACGAAAGGCAAGCTCCTCATATATCAAATGGTGAACTCTGGTAAGAGACAGACTAAAATGGCTTCAGAGTTAGTCAAAAACAAATGAAATCAATTTTACTGTCTGGAAGATGATATTTCAGGCTAGATTTTAAGACCTAACGAAATTAAGGAAATACCCCTGAATGGTGAATCTAGGTGCCAAATTACCACAGTCACCATGTGAGGGTGTTATAAATGGATCATGCAATTATGTTAATGATTGTGGGACACTTGAGAATAAATCAATGAGGTTGCATTAAATTAAGCTTTTTGCAACCCAATAGATGGGAAGTCAAGGCTGTTGGTGAAATGGCTTGATCATTTTCTGCAACAGCTTGGAGCTCTGACAGGCAGATCGACCGTATACTTTTTCCATATCATTGCTTTCCACAGCTGCTCAGGATTTTTTTTTTCATTGCTGTAGTGTTTCCGTCACTTTTAACAAGAATTGTCTAGTATCTATCTATCTATCTATCTATCTATCTATCTATCTGTCTATCTGTCTATCTGTCTGTCTGTCTGTCTGTCTGTCTGTCTGTCTGTCTGTCTGTCTGTCTTTCTGAATGCTATCTAATGGTAGTATGATTTTAGTCTGGTTATGCATGGGTGTCTTTAGAAATGGCTTTTGTATCTGTATTGTTGAAAATCAGCAGTTCCTTGTAGAAGGAAGATGGGTTTAAAGTGAATGACTTTAAGTCCCCCTGACAGAGACATCTTCTGTTTTACTGGCAGCATATATCCAGCATTGCTCCTCAACTGCCACTACTACTGGACAGCATGTGTTGCCCAGTGCCAAGGCCTCCAAAACATCTTACTTTTAGGTTTTGGCAGCTGATGCGCTTGGCAGAACATTTATTGGTGCAGGGATTGGAATGGGGGGCACTTAAAGACCAAGATCAAAAGAGAACAGCCGTTGGGGGATTTGCTCGTCTCCAGTAATAAAATGGAAGTACTGTAGCATCGCACCATGGACAACTGATCTGCACACACAGTTCTGCCATTTTTGTAAAACCCTGGTGGGTGGACTTGTTAGGCGGAGGAGATGGCTGTTATCAGGTCTTTCACCTCTGACACGGATCAGTAGGGTCTCTGTCTCACCCCTAACCATCCCACCAGGCAATATCTGACCCACTTGTAAGCCTTGCAAAAATCCTGTATACCGCACAAACAAGCACTCATTCTCCCTGAAATGCAATACTGAGTAGATGAGTGCTGTTCAAATGCATATACTTGCATTTATTGAGGCCTAACCTGTATTATAATTTTAAACTTTCCTAGTTTGAACAGATTATCCCAATCCGATTATATATCCATCTTCATATTAGTATCCTTCAGCTCTTAGTTTTGTTAACTCTTTAGAGTTTTTCTTTCCTTGTGTGTAGTTGAGAGATAACGAGGTAAAGGAAATGGGTTAATGGGACTGGCAAACAACACAAGCCAGATTCAAACTTGTATGTGGGTTAGGATGTACTCTAACTGTAAAGTTGAATTTTTTGCTTTGCAATATGTAACTTGCAGGATGTGTTCCTGGAGATTTGGAGTTTGGTTTTATCACGTTAAGGAAGCCTTAACACGCTTAAAACCCAGCACTAAAAATCTACTTCAGCTGTAAAAGCTGTAAGATAGAAGTGCAGAGAAGTATAAAGATGTCTCGTGGGAAGGAAAAAAAAACAAAATCTGTTTCCCGATGAAGCATTAGTATGGAGAGAAGATGGCTCTTATTTGAGAGTGTTTTTTAATACCGTGGAGATTCCATACTGGGTGCTTTGAAGTGTGGGAAGACAAGCTGGAAAAATGTTTTTTTTTTTTTTTTTTTGGATGTATCAGGTTTGGCTGTTTTCTTTTTTGGGATTACCACAAGGGGGAAAAAATGGAGGGGAAATGTTTTCTAAATCTCTTTCATAATACTTAACCACATGTCATGGTTCTGTCCAATGAAGCGTTATTACTAAAAACTAGGGCCTTTAGCATATTGTCGTGAATATGTGCCCGGTATAACCACCCTCTATGGATGCTATATATATATATATATATATATATATATATATATGTATATATATATATATATATATATATATATATATATATATATATATATATATATATATATATATATATATATATATATATATATATATATATGTATATATATATATATATATATATATATATATATATATATATATATGTATATATGTATGTGTGTGCTTGATCAGGTACCAAAGATGCATGTCAGCTTTATTCAGTAAAATAAGGTTTCTTATCAAGTGATAAAATGTTTTGCAAAAATGAGTACACCCTCCTGAAACAAAAAAATTTCTGGTGTAAGTTTAAGGCAAATTTTTATAAACAGGTAAGTATGCTGAATCAAAATATTTAAAGACAGCCATTTCTTGACAATTAAACGTGTTTTAAATCTAACAGGATCATTTTCGGTCTTAAAGGGATACTCCACCCCAAAATGAAAATTTTGTCATTAATCACTTATTCCCACGTCGTTCCAAACCTGTAAAAACTTTGTTCGTCTTCGGAACACAATTTAAGATATTTTGAAAGAAAACTGGGAGGCTTGAGAATTGTTGAAATAAAGTTGTTATTTTTGTTTTTTAGTGTACAAAAAGTATTCTTGTCGCTTCATAATGTTACAGTTGAACCACTGATGGCCGATGGACTATTCAGACAGTGTCTTTCATACTTTTCTTGACCTTGGCAGTGTAACTGATTTGGCAGTCTATGGGACAGTTCTGAAGACGAACAAAGCTTTAAAGGGCTTGGAACGACATGGGGGTAAGTGATTGTAATTATAAAACCTTCATATTCATCGGGAAGGAGGAGGCGGGAACCTGCGGACAATCAAATGAAACTTTAATAATCCAAAAATAAATATACAAAACGGCGCATCAGCCCCTCACGGACGACTGATGCGCACTAATAAAAAGCAAACACAAAATAAAGCCCAGGCCTGGTCCTCTCTCGTCCTTCACTGTCGTCACTCCAGTTTTATATCCTTTCATCTCCTCTGTGGGACTCGAGACCGGTGGTGGGTCGCAGGTGTCGTTCATTTCCCAATCACTCCACCGGCCTCGCTCGTTCACACATCCCTCGGCCCCGCCCCACTCGTCACAGTGATTAATGACAAAATTTTAATTTTGGGGTGGAGTATCCCTTTGATGCTGACTACAATGGAGCCACTTGGGAGAGAAAAGCTATGAAAAGAGTGACTGTTTATCTCACAGTGTAAGATACAGCTTGCAGAAGTGACATTCATGGTCGTTGCCCATACTGGAAAAACTACAAAATATAGACCTCTGGCATTCCATACTCTGCTTTCATAAGACCAAGTCAATTATTTGACATCTAACAGCATCCAAAATGTTATGGTGTTGTTAGAGGAGGAATACAGTGAGAAGTGTTTAGTACATTTCAATATTGCAATCTTTCCATCATTGTATTAGTGATTAAGAGAATACATCTTTATTTATTTAGAGGAGGTATACCCATTTATACTGTCATGTTAATCTAATTAACTAGCTATGGAAAAAAATAATGTAACTTTTTTTTAATGCAGTTAACGCAAATATTACATATTAAATCCGCAGTAGAACTGTTGTGCATCTCCAAGGAACATACAATTTCAGAATCAGAATGAGCTTTTATTTTCAAAGTGTGGTGTGCTGTCTATTACATATCGTTTGATACGTACTGAGTATTTATGCATTTTAAAGCTATATCACAGCAGTGTCCGTCTGTGAAGGATGTATTCAAACATACACAACTGTTAGCCAATCATATCAGCGTGCGTTTACTTCTGAGTCTACAATCTGCCAAACTAATGTTCCTATGAGGAAAATATCTGCGCAAAACTTGTACTTACTCCAGCTCAAACACTGGCGAATGAAATCTAACTATTTATTAGCAGTGTTGAGTACTCGAGACTCGGACTCGGTCTTGGACTCGGTCTCGAGACCGTATTTTAATGGTCTCGGTCTTGTCATGGACTCGTGTGCATTTTGACTCGGTATTGACTCGGACTCGAACATATTAGGAATCGGACTTATGCCCGAGTCCACTCGAGTCCCAATCAAAATATTTCATGATTATTACTGTATGTTAATGTTTATTTAAATTGATGTATGTTTGAGACATCCAATGACTGGTGATTTTCTTTTGACGTGAGACGTTAGGCCAGCGACACACTGGATGTGTGGCGCAAGCGTCTCAGCTGCGTGGCGTGTCTGTTTTTAATTCGGCTCCCATGTTAACAGGTTAGATCTTGCAGACTGCCTGCGTGAGACGCGCGTAAAACCCGTGCATGCTAGAAATAGAACCGACGCCTATTTTTCACCCGACACGCGTGCATGTTGGAAGCGTTTCCAGGCAAAAAAGTAAAATATGTTTATATGTCATTTTGTACACAAATACATATTAATTCATGACATTTTGATATTTGAAAGTCTATAGGTTGGCATAAATTCAGATATAAATGTAATTTAAAAAATAAATTAATAATGAACGATTTTCAAATATTGCACCTGTCAAACATACTCTATTGTGCCGTCAATACTGTTGACGGTGTCCTATCAGTAGGTGTGTAAAAAAAAAAAAAAAAAAAAATATTGATATTGTTGTCATAAAGACAAGAGCCTGGTCTGTCGGCGGCCACCCTCTATGTCACCTACAGCAGCAGCAGTGCGCCAAGCGCCGCGTGCAGGCACGCTTCTGGTGTGTAAAGACACAGAAAACGCGAAGCAGCCACCACGCTTCTGGCACGCAGCAGAGACGCCACGCAGCCAGTGTGTCACCGGCCTTAAGTTACCCTCCTGCCATCCGCCTGTAGTGATCCCGCTTTCCAGAAAGCCACATTGCTACATTATTTCTCTCAACTGTGTTATTTTTACAAAGTAGGACAAAATGGTCACAGAAAAAAAACAAATATCGTTTTATAAACTTATATAATGAATACAGACACAGACTGACTGTCTCAACACTAATCATCTCCCCCCAAAAACATGTCTGACAGAATGCATTGAACTTATATGGCATTTCAACCAGCTTTCTTCCCCTTGCACATACACACTTTTGCATGAAATTTTCCTGGACAGTCAGTCGGCTCTTGTGTGTATGCCCTCCGTAACTAAAAAAAAAACTTGGACTAGTGTGTATTTTACCCTGCATTAAAATGCACCATCCAGGGAAATAAGCATTAGATTATCCGTTGCTGTTACAGAAAGTGATGAAATGGTAACTTTTGTCAGTCCCCGCTTCCTCTGCACCAGTAGAGAGTGTTTTTAGTCGGGGTGGATTGATCATGAGACCACATCGTGCTTGGTTGGGTAGCAGGATGGTCTCCTCACTTATTTTTTTGAAAGGTAATTATGCCCATCTGTAATCTTCACAACATCTAAAGTGCACATAATCCAAGACATTGTAAGGATATTAGCAGTCATTAGTTAAGCTTCAAGGTTAAAAGTTATGTAAAAGCTGTTACAGTTGAACATTTACAGGTATAGTGGTACAGTAATGTTACTTGTACTAGAAAGGTTATATGGATGTGTATAGTGGTACAACGATGTTATGTGAAAATGAGCACTTAATATTGACAAGTAACACTTCATAATACTAATAAAATTACCTTTACACCACATACTATGTGGACCTTTTACCCTTTATTGTTTCCACCAAACATTTTACATACTCTTGAAGATTTCTTTAGGTCTTGTCAAAGACCAAATCTCTCTGGTCTCGGTCTTGACTCGGACTCGACCCTTTCTGAACTCGGTCTTGACTCGGACTCGACCCTTTCTGAACTCGGTCTTGACTCGGACTCGACCCTCTCTGGACTCGATCTGGACTCGGACTCGAATGAGCTGGTCTCGACTACAACACTGTTTATTAGCCAATGGCTAATGATAGACATTATAATCGCCTAACTTGAACATTTAGTCACATATGTGAGTTGTTTACTCATATTGTAGAGGGTTGCTTTTTTTTTTTTTTCATTTTGCAGTTTAAATGCTATTTTTGTAATTTATGGTTGTGTTTTGATTGTCAATAGCCACTCAAGTTTTTAGGCAGCTTTGGGGCTTCAAGAAATAAGCTTCACATCACTAATCTTAAGCACAAACCACCATAGCTTGTTTGCATGCTGATTTTTTCCAATTTGCTGGCCATGTGTTGTGCCAGTGAAGTATATACAATAAAAATGAATACAGAATGCATTCATCCACAATAAACTGTCCTGTACTAAACCAGCACACAGTATGTTTTTGAGCTTCATAAATGTATTATTATTTATATTATGCTTATTATAGGCCTAGACTGCAGGCTGTGTATAACCCAATAACAATATATCCATTATAAATTCATATCAATTTTTAAATTGTATTACATTATATCAGTATTATTTAAATAATAAATGTAATTAATTATTAGTATTATTATTTGTTGTTTCCTGTCTACTTTCAGTCAGTGCTACTAGTGTACTGTTGCCTGAGAGTGAACCGTTTGTAGTCCATAACTAATGTGATGGTTGCAGAATTGCACAACTCAATGATTGACTCTTGACTGAGGATGAGATGGCACTATGGCATATCTTGCAATGGTGAATGTGATGTGTGGATGAAGTCTATTTATAGCACCGTTTGGAGAGGGACTGATATTGCATATGAGACCAATGACTTGAAGCTGTCACAGCAGGAAGAGGGAAAAAAATAAAAAAGATAAACTTACATCTCATGCTGATGCTCAACACATGAGACCAAGACATAAAGCACATGTAATATAGATCAGAAAGGTGCACTTCCCCTTACATGGCAGCACTCTGTTGTTTCTACTTTTTTAACCTTAGTTTTTTTTTTTTTTTTTTTTGTCAGCATGGGTTTTTTCCCGTAAAATAAGATGAGGTTATGCCTTCCGCAATCTTTTCTGTGCATAATTTGAGGCTTGCGTTTTCCCCCTCTCTACTTCCTTTCGATCCCTCTGTGAGTTCTGCATTTCATCCTCCTCCTCGTCTGTGAAGAACAGACACCACAGCACGGATTAAAAGCTTTTCCCTTCACATCTCCACTGGACTGCTGTGACACGTTCTCTCCTATTCTGCAATATATCCTGCAAGCAAATACAAACACGTATACAGTTTGTTGAGCTGTCTTTTAAAATCCCCCACCCGATTTACGGCTAAATCCAGGAGGCTTCATTTAGGCTTTGCTATTAATTGTTGATAGCTTAACCTCCTCTCCATCTGCCCCTTCATAACCAAGGATCAGTGTAATTAATTAAGAGCGCTTTTGTTTTTTTTGGCCCCCCTAATGCCCCCCTTTGTTGCTTTGCCTTAATCTGTCACTTATTCATCTGCAGAGTTCAAGCAGGGCAAAAGCATTGGGCCCTCAACACATTTGGATTATGTTGGACAGAAAGTGTAAATCTGATTTCCTTTTCTCTGTCAAGATCACAGAGGGCCTGTTGCCAATAATGATATAAAGTTGTCGTCTCGTTCAAGGCTGCGAATCACTGAACTCCCAGCATACGACGGGACCTTGTCACCGTCCGTTGTGAAGTTTGGTGACAGGACACTACAAAAAAAGTCTCAAAATCTTTTGTACTTTTGTCTGATTCTCCTGTTTCGCATCACATAGGTTTGACTTGGAATTCATATTGTTCCGAAGGTGACTTTGGTAATGTCTGGTGTTGAACAGTGCAGTTCTCAAAAGAAACAAGTGTCGCTCTTGATAGCAGAGGTGTTTTGAACAGGCAGTAGAATATTCCTAGCAGAAGAAACAGAAATTTTGATTATTCACCCCAAAATTAAAATAGTCATTCACTCAACTTCATGTCATTTCAAACCTGTATGACCAAATTTTAAATAATATTTTGAACTATGAAAGTCAGTGAGGTCCAAAACAACACTGGACTAAAGTGACTTTTGTTGTATGGACAGAAACACAGAGACATTTTTACAAAATATCTTCGTCCCTTTAATGTTTCCTATACCACCTTGAGTCTAATCTCGGGTCCGTCAGGCAGTTCATATGGTACCATCGCCAAAAGCTCCTTGACTGTCTGGTCGTAAATTTCCCCTTACCTTAGTCATAACCATCCAGTTCGGATCAGAGACTCTTGCGAGCAGGCCAGGGCTTTTTCAATGCACTGCAGTAACAGCCCACTAGCACAGTGACATATCTGTTATGGGCTTGCCTCAGGGTTGTGACCAGGATTTACCACATTATGCTATGTGAATAGCCCATGGTAGCAAGGCTATCATAGCATCTGTGGGGAGATCTTGTTCTACGAAAGGCCAATTCAGTAATCAGCCCGGATGCCTTTCTGGCTTTGTGCTATAGCCCACTTGTTCTCCCCTCCAGTCATGAGTCATATTAGATTGTAAGGATATCTCAGGTGAACTTGAGATATCGTAAAGCCGTCAGAAATGGTGTAAATAGAGGGCTTAGTGCTTATTAGGAGATAAAGAAATGTGGTATAGTACGTTTTTTTTTTTAGCATTGACGGTAAAGTAATCTCTAATAGACAGAAAAGGTCCTTTTATCTTCTCAAAGGGATAGCTAACCTCACAGAATGAAAATTCTGTCATATTTTACTTGTCCTTTTGTTTTTAGTTTTTCCTTTTCCACACAATAAGAGCACCCAATGTTCTTTTGGACCCCGCTACCTTTCATTGAATGGATAATAGTGAAGACATTCTTCAAAATGTTTAGGTCTGGAACAACACGAAGACAATATTTTCCATTTTCAGTAGCTATACCTTTAAGTCGCAGCTGAATGATAATAGCAGTCCCTCTCAGATGGATGAGACGTTCCATTAACCATTTGTCAGATTCTCCTGTTTTGCAGCACATAGGCTTGATTGGCATCTATATCGTTGACTTTATCCAGCAGCAGAGGGCAGTATGGATCTGTTCTTCTCATGCTGGAGGTGGCACTGCAGCACAGTCTGAGAGCGAGGTCATCTGCAAAGGGGTTGATCTGTAGCTTTGACAGTAACGTGCTAATTATTGGAAATCATCAGTGCCCTAAAAGAGCCTTTAATACAAGCAGTCACTGTCTTGTCCTCCACCTCTTTTCCTAACGCCCCCTCTGTTTTCATGGGGGGAAAAAAAACAAGGGCAAGGACTAATTTAACCACAAAGAAGCAAAGATTAGTGGGCACAAAATGTGCTAATTTAAACATCAAAGCTTCCTGTGATATACTTTCAGTGGTTTATAGGAACATTTTAGAGTAATAGTTAAACGAGAGGAAACAAAACAGCCTTTTTAAATCGTGGAGTAAATCTTGTTATCATATTTTGTTTAATTGCCTTGGTTTGTCTTGTTTCAGCTAACTATGCTGTCAGTCGTTTTCAACCGATCACCCCACATGGACCGTTGCAAATTAAACCGCAGTCACACATCAACATGAGAGTGCTTTGCCTGCTTGTCACAGTGTAAACTTGGCCTCCGCGGGGAACCCAAAACAACCTGAATCATTGTCTTCTGCTTAAATATGGTTCATTAACATTCCACCGCCATTAATGTGGATTCCTCTCCTCCTTACCTGTCCCCCAAGGCTGATAAGGCGAAGTGTACTGGAATTGAAAGTGAAGCAGGAGATTTGGTTATCTAACGTTACCACTCCCTTGTCAGCACCTGATTAGTAGCTGTTTCTTGTAATTATTAAGATCGTTCCAAGAATTTTAAGCAGTTTTTTTCCATGGGCACAGCTGTGCTGGATAAAGGGGTGTTTCAAAGTGGAGCTTAAAGCCTGGGATACATTCCTTGAGCCAGCATGACAGCTTGGTGACAGAGCCTGCTGCTCAGTGCAGTGGAGATTTGAGAACCTTTTGTTCCGTTTTCCACGTCATCGGATCAAATGGATTAAAGATACCCCACCGTCACACCCCTCTGTGGCCCCTTGCAATGGCATCCTCCAATTAGATCCCGAAGGCTGGCGGAGATTGTGATGGCTCACCACTTTTCCCCGTGCACACGTTCTGCTTGGTAGAGAGAGAAAGGCAGAAACGAGGAGAGAGAAACACGAAGACGGAGAGATTCGGAGGCTTTATATTCTCAAGGCAACTCTTGGCTTCTTCTAGTATTTTCAAACCCATTATTTGTAGGACAGTCCATCGCTTTCATCTCAGTCGTTCTGGGATTGTCGTGCTGTGTCAGAGAAGTTGTGCCAGGGGGGGATGAAGAGACGTGTTGGATTCGCATCGCATTAGCTGCATGCATCACAAAGTGCAGAGTGACTCAGCCGGACATAAGGAGGGAAATATCAGTGCCCACATGAATATGAATGTTGTTTGGAAACTGGGGCTGTTGAGCTCCAAAACAACTAATAAGCACTATAAAGTCATATTGCCTTCTGCAAGTCTTCTGAAATCATATGATATTGTAGGAACTGAATATTAGGGCATTCTTCCCAGCATTATTCAGTCAAGTTTTGTCATTGAAAAGACCAGATTTAACTGATTCATTAGACTACTTTTATCTAAGAGAGTTAGGGCAGATATGAAGATTTTCCAAGACAGTCCAAGTCCTTAATTACTTTCGATATATGTAAAAGAGTATCCTGATTATTCATAAAAATAAAATCCCCTTTTATGTCAGATTGGAATGACACACAGGTGAGAAAATGAAAACAGGATTTCTTTCTGAGGTAAACTGTTCATTTGCATTTTGCATGTGTTACTTAACACCTCAGCCATATGTTCGACCAAATCCAGCTCATGAACCCAACACCAAGCCACTGGAGCGCTAAAATTTGAGAGGTCCAACTGAAAACTTAGACTTCTGCTCACATTACTCTAAATATTCTATGCAAAATGCATAACTGATAGCACAGCAGGTTGACACTTTGATCTTTGCTTATCTTGGTCCGTGAAATTTAAATGATTGGATTTCATCCAGCTCATGAAATCGTAACACTTGCAGCTCATTTCAGCTTTGATCCTGTCGTTCATCTGCGTTAGAGTCACCAAGGGATATTGGAAAACAACTAGCAAATGGGGGCATGTCATTGCCTTTGAGACCGCACAATTGTTTAAAAGGAAAGGGACTTGAGCAATTTATACTTATTTACTCACACTGGGGACTAAACTACCACAACCTCTCTAGCACTTCAGTCCTACCACCGTCACCTTTCCTTTTCCCCATGTGTATTGAATTCCTATAGGCTAATCCACTCCCATTTCCCTCTTCTTAATCCTGTGATGTAGCAGAATGCTAAATGCAGTCATTTCAGCCTTGCATTCTGCAGCTTTTCTCTGGGATCCCGGTATCTGCAACTCTCCTCCACACCACAAGGATTAGCGAAAACGCTATGATACAGCAAGAGCCGTGGACTAGCACTGATTTAGCCTGTGTCGAACAAATACAAATGCAGTTTGCTTCTCAAGCTGCGATCTGGTTTGCATTGGCACTTTGTTATTGTGCTATCTTGGCTCTCCCTGCCTCACTTCCTCTACCATGAGGCTAAAAGTGAAGAAGACATGGTAAAGAGGTATCTGAAGCCTTGCAATTATCAGTTAATAACCGACAGAAGAGTTCTATTAGTGTGGGAGCTGCCTGTGATGCTGTTGTCTGGAGGTTTCTTTCATCACTTTGCAGTAGTTATTCGGACTAGACTTTTTATTCGGTTTGCCACGCTTCATGTTAACCAAGCTATGTGGATTAAATGCTAACCACAGTTTATTTAATAGTGTTGTAGAGTCCCAGCTCAGCCAAGTGTTGCAATATGTGTGGTGGAGACACAGATTTACTGTGTACTGGATTAGCAAAAACATGATGAGCTTTGAATTCAGAGGATGCAGCTTAGTTACACATAATGCAGTGCATGCAACCTAATTACATAAAATGAATCTGTTAATGTGAATTGTAAACAAATTTCTGAAAAAAATAAAAGTAAATAATTGTTTTTTAATATAAATATTTTGCATGTTGGTTATGTGGTTATTTGGTTATAAATGTATATACACATCAGGGTTAGTTATTTTATTTTATTTATTTATTTATTAATAAAATAAATAATTTTGTTCAGCAAATATGCATTACATTCAAAATTTGTAATGCCGTTCTTCTGACATTTCTGTTCATCAAAATCTTGAAAATATTTGTCATGGTTTCTATAAAAATATTAAACAGCGAAGCGGTTATACATTTTAGAGATATTTATTAATTATTATTATTATTATTATTAATATACAGTATTACTATTTTTACTGTATTTTTGCTCGATTAAATGAGGCCCTGATAAGCAAAATATTGTACTTAAAAAAAAAAAAAAAATGCGATTTTAAAGCTAATAGTGTTGTTTTTGGTGGCCTGTTTTAATTTTATTTTGTCTAGTCTTTGTGTGAAGCTGTCGTTTTAGTTTTTATTAGTTTGTCACATTCATATATATATATATATATATATTTTTTTTTTCAACTTATATATATTTCATAAGTTTCAGTCAACCTGATTATTTTAGTCAGAATTATCTGTGACTATTTTCGTCTAGTTTTAGTCAACTAAAACTGAAGACATTTAGTCTAGTTTTAGTCAATGAAAATGTAATTTTAGTCTCTTTTTAGTAATGCAATTCTATTTAAGCCAGTCAACATAGTATAGACAAAACCAAAATTGTATTTTAGCCAAACCCATTTTAAACATCTTATTATATTATTGTTACCTTATAGACTCAATGACCCATCCATTCCAGACACAGAAAACTCTCTGATATGAATTTACAACATTTATTTTACCAGCCAAACATGTTAGAAGTACACACATCTGTCCCTTTCTCTGTGTCAGAATTAACTTTGTTTGTTGTTGTCTTCTAAATAATGCCGCGAGTGGGGCTTGAGGAAGTGACGTTGCCTGAAGTGAGACACAGGATAATAATAATAATAAATAATGTTTAATAATTTAGTTTTGCCACATTTTGGTCAACGAAAATGAAGAGACATTTTAGGATAGTTTTTATCTTGTAAATCACATTTAGTCTTGGTTTTTTTCGCCAACAATCTTGCATTATACATTAAAATTTTAGTCATTGTCACATGACCATCATTTGAGTTGCGTCTCGTCTTATTTTCATCTTGTGATAAAGGTTCGTTGATGACGATATTTAGTTATAATTTTCGTTGACGAAAGCAACACTATTCAGACATCATACTCTTTTTCAATTATATCATATTTAATTTAACCAATGTATTTTTTTATTTTTTTTATTTTTTTTATTTTTATTAGAGATGTGAGTCATAAAGGGAGACCAAATTCTGCATACTTACTTATTAAGTCTGGAAGGGAGGACGCATGTTCTTTTGTGTAGCATTCATCACATTTACAATGCATTTAACAAAGCCCAGGTAGAATAGAGATTTGATTGCTGTCACAGAAAATCACCTCAAAGCATTTAAGCACCTCAAAGTGCCATTTGTTTTGCTCTAAGCATTCCGTCCCCAAACCTCCTTAAGCCTGATGACTCATAATAACTGAGTGGATTGGATGGATGATGTGGTTTCTTTTAATATTCTGCATATCAAGGGGAGTGAACAAGTCTTTAGTCTATCTTTTTGGATGAAAACATTGAAAACAGTCAAAATCTCCCTTGTTTACATCATATGTCTGCCTTTTTAAAAAAATTATCATGTTTGTCTAGATGCTGTGACAGACTATCCTTGTGCATTTCATTACTGGATTAAATTCAGACATATTGCAGGCAGGATAGACTTTGCAAGGGAATTAATATGGGTTTGCTCCAGATGAGTTCATGGCCTATGGAAAGGATACTCACCACCTGGAGCTGGCATAAAGCCCGTCAGCCAGAAGGGTGGGATGGAGACCATGTAGAGCAGTGGGTCATTGGGGCCAGCAGCTGTGTGGTCGCCCTCTTTCTTCATCAACAAATCTCTCTTTAATTAGCTCACCTAGTGCCCTTTCCCCAGACAAGCAACAAAACACAAGTCTTCCATCAAATCTCTCTGTGATCACTCTCCTTCTCCCATTGGGATCTCTTGCATTACAATTGCAATTCAAGAGGCTTAGTGGAATAAAGCACCATGATGCTAATTAAATGGACTTTCACGTTATTTAGTCATTCTGAGCGGAGTTGTTGATTATGAACCACCGATAATGTGAAGTGAGTTTGAATGATGGACACTATTATGAATAATAAAACCGCTTACCCTGAAATATTAAAGGGATACTTCATCATCCATTCCCCCTTATATGTTGTTAAAAATTGGAAAATAAAAGTAGATCATTGGTAACCAAACTATGTTGGTGTAATCCTGCAGTTTTGGAAAAGCAGTAAATTATTACAGATTTTCTATTATTATGTTATTTTATTTTGGATGAACATAAATTTTAACTTCTTAAATTAATAAATAAATTAAACTTAAAAGTATAACTTAACTTATTCAATATGTATTTGTGTGTGTATCTGTATATACATATTATAATAAATATTCACAAATATAATTATTTGTGTATTTCTAAATGTGTTTTATGTTATTATGTAAATTATATAATAAATTTATTGGAACGTCTTTATTTAACTATTTAACACTTCATTCTTTAAAACTGCTAAAAGAATTTGACTATATTAAATATTACAAATTTTATTTTGACATGAGGTGAAGACAAACAGGACATTATTTCTTCCCAGTTTTTGGGTTGCACAAATTGAGGATTATGTTGACGATACCTTATACCTGTAATTTTATGTTTTAGAGTGTTAAAAAGACAAAAAACTAAAAAACAACAGTAGTAAAATATACTTATTCATTTAATTTACCCATACTTGTATAATAAATATATGTATTAAAGTAACCCTTCTCTCTGACAGGTTATTATGAGGTGCTGCAGGGCACAAAGCACGTCTGAAATTTCATACATTAAAAGAAGCATTCAGGACAGGCCACTGATTGAGTCCGTTTTCAGCAGTAGTATATTACCTCTGCAGTCAGACATTAGTCTGCGAGTTGCCGTTTGAGATCCCAGAATAAATGTGTTGCTGGGGAATCATGCAGCATGTTTCTTAGACCCCGAGAGACTGTGGCTAAAGCAGATATTCAGGCAAATGCACTTTCTATTCATCAGAGAATGAACAAAGACAAAGCAATCTCCACCTGTAAAGATTGCCTGTGCTCCTCACTGAGCAACAGTGTTGTCATGTGACTCAGAAAGCCACAGTCTGTCCCTTCCCTCCACCAGCCGAGCTCTGCTGCCCGCAGGCTGCCATATGTGCTCCTACCATGACTGGCATTTAATTACAGATTTGACATTTTTTGTCACTGCAGATGGATGAACGATATAAACATGGAATAAGTTGGAGATATGCAAGAGGAAACAGGAAACTCTGCATGCTCATGGAAAAAGAAGGGTTCAGAGAAGGGAGAGGCAGAGCTCATGGCTGATTGAAATTGTCATTTCTGTAGTATTAGTATGGATCTGTTTATGTTTGCACTTTGAAAAAGTGGGGAATATGGGAAATGACTGCTGGAATTAGTTAGAGATTGATGGCCAATTTCCACTAGGGGCAACATGAAAGATATTCAGTCCTAATTAAATCAGATGTGCTTTCTGCCATCTCTCCCAGCCTTCATTCTCACATTAAATATAAATATTCCCAAACAGCGGCTGTGTTGACATTATGGTCACCGTAAATAAGCCACCCACCACTTGAAGTGAGCCACATTGCTTTATTGTAATCAGAAAATCATTTTCTTAGTCAGTATTTTGGTCTTGTTTTCCTGTAAAAATATCTAAATCTATTACATTTTATTTTTTCAAAGTTTTCATTCATGTCTTTACATTTACACATCTGATGTGACTTACACTGCATTCAAGCTAAACAACGTTTCAGTTTATGAATTCCCTATGAAGTCGAATCCTATATAACCTTGGTGTTAATTGAATCATGTATGAGCTGTAGCAACACTTGAATGATAAAAAATAAATAAATAATTAAACCGCTTAAAAATTCTTAAAAAATGCTGACTTTTTATATAAATAATTGCATTAAATTAACGTTTAATTCTCAGATCTATTCATTAGGGTAAGAATTAATTATTATATATATATATATATATATATATATATATATATATATATATATTTTTTTTTTTTTTTTTCATAGCTGGAGACTGCTCTTCATAATCCTGTTCAATGTGCATTACTTGGTTTCTCAGCTGCGAGCACTTCGCTTCCTCAAGGTTTCCTCTGGGTAAGTAGAAGCACATCAAATATACATTATCATACACAATGGTGACATCAGAGATCAAATAGACTAGATTTATTATTCCTTACCATCTAATCACATTTATGCAATACAGGTATATAATATTGTAGCACAGTTTGTACTGAATACAGTGTAATCAGAGTTTAGCTATTAATATGTTTTTAAGATACTGAAAAAAAAATCACAAATGTCAAGGCATGTCAAAACTATTCCATGGCCCCAGACCACCTCAGACCTCAGGGGATTCATTCTGGATGTACTGCAAAAAAAAAAAAAAAAAAAAAATGTTTCTGCAAAATAAAATGGGTTTTCATAACAAACCCTGTGAAATCACCTTTAAAAGTTTCACACAGTAGTCTCGTTCTCCTCCCTCCTCTGGAGCAGTGGGCAATTTATCAAGTAATCCCCCAAAGCAGGGGGATAAATCCAATTCGAGCCTTGGTTGGACACAAAGGGATGCCCTTGCCTTTGTCTTTGAGTTAATTGTTTTTGTGGGTATACTAAAGAGCATTGAGGTTGGACTTGGGTGGATTTAAAATATACAAGGAGACATTAAGTGGGAAATTCTATCTGGCTGGATTAGAACCTCTTTCTGGTGCCAAAAGTCTTCAGTACTGCATATCCAAAATATAATTTCACTGAAATCTGATTGGAAATTCTAAATCTCACTCTGTAACTAAAAATCATATGGGTCATTGTTTAATGTATCTCAATGCGTCCATTTAGTCTCAGTGGGGCTGCCAGTGTTTCTCATTAAATGTGTTAAAATGTGCTATTATGCAGCATTTGTAAACTTATTTTCTGTGCTTCTGAGCTGTGTAGGCTTGGTCTGCTACATCCTAAGATTACTGTACTTCGAAACAAGCTAGCAAGTATTTCCAAAAGAAAGAAACCATTATTTATTATGCTATCACTCTAGTCTTTTTGCTCCACACAGGTCTGTTATTGTGTTTGCAGCTATTTCAGATGAACCCATGTCGAAGACTTAGATTAAGTTGCGATAGCTTGACCATAATAAGCTGCGATGTGGACCAAACTTTATCCTGCTAGCCAAAGGTCTGGTTTTACAAACTATAGCAGGGTCAAAGAAACCCCTAAAGCAATCAACACATGTTCCACTTATAGCAGGTGTCCTTTTCTTGGTGAACTCAGCTGGACTGGGAGATGTGAGAAGAGGGGAAATGAATCAGTCCTTTGCTACTTCCCAACCTAGCAGTGACAGTAATCAGATCACTACAACATGGGCTGCATTTTTTTCTTCTTCTCATGGGTTAGATCAAAATAATGACATTGTTTCTAATAAGTTCAAGACAGTAAGCCAGCCAGTCATTCACCAAATTTGCTCATTTTAGCCTCTTTACCTCTAAGGCTGATTCTCATTTATTGAGATATATATGTGTGTGTGTGTGTGTGTGGTAGTTGTTTTTTTGATTGCTTGATTGCTTTTTTTCCCTATTTGCTATTCTCTGCTTGTCAACTTCAAATCCAAACAAACCTAAAACTTTTCAAAAAGGATGTCAGAGACAAATGGTTGAATGTTTCTAGGGTTTACAGATAGACGGATGAAGTCTTTCTCCCCAGACTACCTTTGTTCCCTTTAGGCTTTTAGTCAATTTTAGCCTAATTAATGCTTGGTTGCCCAGAGCTTTGGCTCTAAGACTGATTTTCACGGCTTTCTGGCCAAAAAAAAACAAAAAAAAAACAGCGATGCATCCAGGGCATGATTCCAGATATCTACTCCTCCAAACAAGTACTAATGAGTTTGTCAGGGAACTGTAATTCCACGTAGTCTGTGGAGGAACTGAATTGAAAGTGGAGAGGGGGCAGATCATCGCCGAAATTAAGCAAATGGATTTGCGCCTGTGTGAGAAAGCGGGAGAACGAGGGCCAGCTGGAGGTTGCAAATGAGTAGCAAAAAACGCAGTTCAGTTATTTTCCTAGCTTCTTGCACAATGATAAGCCCTCCCTATCTCCCACTGTGTTTTCCGCAACATGCTTTTTATTTTACTTCCCAACCCATGAGACCTTGGCCATCCAGATTCTATGCTGCGTTACAAATCATACAAATGATTGCTTGCAAATTAGAGGGGAACTGTAAGGCTAAAGACTATATTTAGCCTAGCCATTTTGCTCGCATAACATGACTCAGAATAAGAATTAATCTCTGTTGTCTGGCAGCATCCCTCCCACTCTACTATTGTTTTCCCATTCTTTGGTTGAGATTATACTCCACTCAACCAAGCCCAGTCGCTCAGTATCCTGAGGTAATCATAAATGATGGCCCCTAAACAACTGTCATTTATATTGTGGCCAGCAGACTCTCTGTAATACTTTTCCCCTTTATCTCATTTTTTATGTATTTTGTAATTGGAGCAGTTTAGTGCTGCACAAGGAGAGATGAGCCAATTTGTGTGGCAGACATGATGGGATGCTGATCAGTTCATTTAATTTCTAATAGCAAGCGGGTTGCTTCCATTGCATTATGCTTGAAAGAATAACCATGAGAGCAGCTGCAGCAGGGTGCGAAGACAAACACTATTTTTCACAAACTGGGGGATCATTAATTTATGATGCAATGCAACCCAAATGTGTTACAAGAGTCTGCATTTTAAAGCAGAAAAATGAATGGGTGTGCAACTTAGATCAATTGTTGAGGCAAGGCACCAGAGGATGGATTTATGAGCAGCGCTGTGCTGAAGACTTATTCTGTCAACTATATGTAATTGCACCAAGGATCGAGTTTGTCATCTCAGTCTCTTTCTTAAGAAGGCGATCAGTCATCAGCCCAAAGGAAACCCTCCATTGTCAAACAGCTCAGCGGCTTTCAAAAGACATCTCTCCACCCAACCTTTTCCTCTGGTTCAGCGATGAAAAGATCCCTGGAGTTTCAAAAAAGATGTTTGAAGCTGTAGAGCTGCTGCTGGGAATGCATTAGGGGTGATAGAGTATGAATTTTAGAGACTTTATCAAGCCAACGACTATAGGTTAGATTTTTATGAGATATGTGATTTTAACATTGCTGTTACCATGAAATTGAAATCGACAAGGAATAAAATAATAGGGCTGGGAAGCATGAAAGTACACAGGAAGTGAAAGAGTTTTCTGCCGTTTGAAATTTCCTCCATGTGGTTCTCGGCACTGGAAGTGAAAGCACAATGGCGAGGGAGTGGTTGAAAGTGGCAGAAAAACAGAAAGCACTTCCCTTCCTAAATTATTTTCTTTCTCTACCTGTATTGTCATGGATGTGAGAGTGGTTTTGATTGGATGACTACCTGTAATAGCAGTGTCCTTGCTCTGTTTTTGCAGGTAGCTGGTGGAGGCGATTCCACTCATGGCCAGGTGGACGACATCTCCTTGAACAGACCCACTCCTCGGCCTGTAAAATCCCTCCAGATGGGAGCTCGAGTGAGGTGTTTGGAGTATGTGCCTGAGCCCACCCCTTCAGAGGATGCTGAAACTGGCCCTCACAACTCAACAGGAGTTGGAAATAATATCTGTGTGGGACTTGATGATGGCTGGTAATATATAATACGTACATATAAGAAATATCAAAATATGCATTGTGTTCTTCAATGAAAAATAACAAAGAACCTGTTAAATATCTAAAGGAATCTATACACAGCCAAGTTAAGGTTGCTCCAAGGAAACTAGACTCTAAGATATTGTTGCTGCAAATAAAGTGCCTCATCAATGCTTCCTTTATTTTCCTGTCAGCTCACTTGGCTGTGAGAACCAAGTGGTAGCCAAGTCATATAGCCTAATAGCTGTTTGTTTTGAGCACATGTCTAGCAATAGGGAAATCTGGAAAGGTAAAAGCCATTTAATCAGATTTACAGACATTTCAGAGATAAGAAACAGATGACATATTTTCAGTAGGCTAATAAGAGTTTTGGTTGATTCCAAAGTCATTTATTGTTAATGTAGACATAAAATATTTGTACATTTGAAAAATTACACATTATACTTTAAAGTTTTTTCATTTATTTATATAATCTAAACAACTTCCTTATTAAAACAGATTAAAGACTAAAGTTTGTATATGTGCAATTGCATTTATACCATGTGTGTGCAGCACACTTTTTGTGGTATATATGCAACTTCAGATGCAGTCTTTATAGTGCTTAAACAGCAAAGGGTTACTACTTTGTTAAAAACTTTTTGGTACTTTTCATGGTGCTTTGTGGAGAGGTTTTTGAATTGCAGCCATTTTGGCAGAAATTAAATAAATTGCTCGCTTAAAATCACAGTGATTTTCTAAGTAAGTTAAATCAGAAGAACAATAGGTATTCTGGTATATTCTTTAGGCAAATGAAAGGGACTGATGAGCTACAGAGAACAGATTTTTTCCTTTTAAAATATCATTTCACAATATCAAGGGCAAATGCACAGTGGAAATAAGGCATTAGTTTTTCTTTATTCTTCTTCCCACAACGATGTCCTTATATATCCTTCAATGTTTTCGCCCCCAAAGCACTCTGGTCTACGGCAGTATGGACATGGCCGCCCAATGCCTTTTGACTCTCCGTAACCCAGAGGGCTATCTAGTTCTGTGTCTCAAACATTCTGGGAACTTCCTGGATGCTGGCCTACGGGATGGAATGCTGATGGTGTACGAGAGACTTCCCGGAGGTACGAGTTTGATAAGGCTCACTTTTAAAATAGTTTTCAGTTGTTTTGTCTTTTATGTGAACAAGACTCGTAATTTGCAATATTTCTGCATTAAGTTCAAGGCCTCATAAATTGTACAAGGCTGTATATAGTTGTTTCTCCCTTGCTTTTATGCATTATGTAAAACAAAGCTTATTTATTTTGCATACAGTACTTGGGTTTGCTTAGAATTGTGGATAATCACTTAAGATTTAAACGTCACATTAGCACAGAAATGGACAGTTGTATTTAGTATGCTTTCGCTTTCATTTTTTTTTCCTTCAGTAATGGGATTAAACACTAAATAGGTGGGATAATTAAGAAGGGTAATTAATAGTATGTCCCCAAATGAAAGGGACTCAATAGAGTAAAAGGGTAATTAAATCAAATAAATAGGACAAATGAATCTGATTGTCCCTGTGTTCAATTTGCTCTTTCATCAACTTTCCATTCAAACATCCAAGAATGTTTTTTTTTTTGGTCCCTCCTCTATTAGCTGAATGCCTCAGTGAGCATGTGAAAGATATTAGTTCTGTCATGCATTCTGAATGCATTCAGAGATATGACAGGGGTGATAAGATTGTTCTAGGTATGTATACGTTAGATAGAAAGCCAATGGATTCAGGATTACCTTGAAAGCAATTTAAGTCTGTTCTCTGCCTGTGCTTGCGCCTTATTCATTCGCAGTAGGTAAGTGTGGGCTAATGACAACAGAAGACGGGCGGGCATGCAGAACTCTTGCATTCGGAGACATGATACAGTAGATAGCGAGGGACTGCTCTCTGTAGGAAGACAACCCTGGCACAATGGGTTTATCACAATGCATTACTTACCTGGCTGTCAACAAGGAATTATCTCCAGTGAAGTGGAAATTAAGATTAATTATGATGATGTGCAGTGTGGCGATTTAATATTACTATTCATATAGTGGAAAGAAAGAAATTACAAACAGATATATTCCATGGGAAGTAGAGGCTGGATTTGAAATTAGTATTATTATTATTTTTTTACTGTATTTGGGTAAACAAATATATTCAACAAATTATTCTGTGGAGCAATACGTTGCCCTCAAAGTAGTAGTAATAAACACTGGGGTCTCACATGAGATTAATCAGAAAGCTTTTTTAAATGTATGAACAAGCCAAAACTGCTTGAAGGGGAGATTTTGAGTTTTTCTTCCCTTTTTTCCTAGGTACATTAAGGCAGGATCATTTTGTTGTGTTTAATCAACAGTATGCAGAATTTATAAGGATTAAAAATTAGGTGTCTAACTTTCTGAAGAAAATCCGTAAATAAATTACACCCAGAAGCAATAAGCGGCCATCTGAATGAAACTGCATCTCTCCTCCTTCCACTTTATTACTTTTGGAGCAATAAAGGAAAGACTGCATCTGCAGATGCTTTGAGTGTCCAGATAAGTCCTCTCTGCCCCTGAAGGTCCTCGGCTTTGAAAGAGGCAAATCTGAAGATGCCTTCGTTTTCGAGGAAGAGGGTGTACAGAGTGGCTGAGGGGATGTTTTCAAAGCATACAGTATACACGAAAAATGGGAAGACTGACATTTTGAATATGCCATGCAATTAACCTGAGGAAGTCGGAAGTCATTGTAAAGCTATTCTGGTTTCAAAGGCAGAAATAAACAACTCAAAATGTTAATTAAATGGCTCGCTGTGGTTCCCTCTTTAATTTTGCTAGATTAACACACTGTGATGGGGGCGGAAAAAAAAAGACAAAAAAGGTTATGTAATGCATCCAATAAATGGTGTCCATGGTAGCCACAGTGCAAACCCTGTGATTAAAATTTAAGGAAAAAGTCTGGCATGTTCTGAGCACACTGGAGAGAAACGTATAAATTGGATTACACAACACGCTACAGTTATTAACATGGCATGGTTAGCTCATTAGCATAGAAAGCCCCAGTTTTATTGAGGGAGGTATACAGTCCACAAAAATGCTTTGCAGTGCTTGTTCTAGCTGTATGTTTTTAAGTCTTAGACAGAAATTATACAGTTCCACCACCAGTTATACATATTTGTCTTGCAAACACAAGGATTTACTCTTGAGTATTAATGAAACCAATTTACTTTAAGTGACTTGCTCTGGGCAAAGCAGTGGAATTAGCATGCAACACATTTTTGTAGCCCTGCTATTTGAAGCATTCTTTTATGAGGGAAATAACATATGAATTTACTAGATTTGAATATCTTTGGCCATATTTGAAGTGTTCCACCAGAAAGGATTAAAGATTTGCCTTCAAGCAAGGTATTTCACAGGCCTTATTGTATTCGTCACTCATACACTTTTACCTTGTTTTTCTGTTTTCTGTGTCATAAAACTCAAGAGTATGTAAAATGAAATGGTATTTTCTGGGTATTACATTTATAAAGCTCATTATGATCAAAACAAACATAAACCATTTTTATATTTATTGTTTGAGAATTATTAATATTAATAAAAAACAAAAATGTATACTTTTTCTCCCCCCCAGTAGTGTCAGCTTGAAATGGATTATGAAATATAATGGAAATATAATTACATTTGAATATTACATAAATATCTTTGTCCAGTCAAGCTGTAATTTCATGCGTGTATTTAGGCAACATAAATTTCTTATTACAAAATTTGCATTAACAGTTTATTTCTACCAAGGACAGAAATGAACCTTTCCTGTAGGTATATATATATAGATATATATAAAATTAATTATAAAATAAGAAAAATAAGGTAGGGCTGTAATTGTATTGTCAAAAATATAAACTGTTATCCAAACTGTGGATAAATTATACAAAGAAAGTGAGCGAAAACCAGAAATCTGTGTAATTGTTATAATATATATAAATATAATATAACATGTATGTAATATGTATATTACATTCAATAATAAAAATAAATAAATAATAATAATAATTAGCTAGCTCCACACAGGAGAGCTGCTTTATTGCAGAAAATCTAATTCTCACTGATAGTAACACTGACCCAGTTTTTTTTTCATTTGTTCATGTTAAATATTCTAAAGCTGCTTGTTTTAAATCAATCTATTGTATAAAGCCCTATATAATATAAATGAGATGCCTGGAGTGATGAATCGCAGAGCTGGTTAAAATGTATCCACATCACTATGATCAAATGCTTACTTAACTGCTGTTTTCTCACCACTGTCTCTTTTGTTGTTTGTTTATTTCATTATTGAGAGGAAAGCGTGCAGCAAATATTTACATTTTCATCTAAACCCCGCTCCCAGTATCGTCTGGTTCAGCTGCGTTCACACTATCATAAACCCAGTGTGTGTCATCTTCTCTTGAATTACATACATTAGACCAGAATTACAGTCTTGCTCATCTCACAGTAAACTTAGTTTGTGTTTTTGTATTTTTGTCTTGTATGGGGACCTGTGGAATCAAGACACCTGTAGAAAAGTAACAGTTGGTTCAGAATCCATCAGGACACTTGCCTTGGAGGGCTCGGTCTGGGCTAGCTGTGCTAACACAGTAACTGTACTTGACGGCTCCAGTTTGTCCACTCAGACTCATATTTTCAAAGATCTACTCATGCTGATATGCCTACACACCAAACTTTAGCAAATGGAGGAGTTTCACAGGCACTTGGCCATCATTTACTGACAAATTAGCTTGTGTATGAGGATCAATAATCCTAGCGAGGAGCGCAAATCCATATGGCCAAGTTGTCTATTTTGGGGTCTTCTAATCTTCTCTGGATGTCTCAAATATGGAGAGGCTGTACCCCGGGATCTACCCCATGGGCCTCCATAACCCTATGCCTTCTTGGGTTTTATCTCTGGAATCAAACATCTCTTTTATCCTTTGAGATTTCTCTGGATGCGCCCATCAGAGAGGAGATTTGAGCTACTGGTAGGTGAATGGGCCCCTGCTGCTATTCGGTTGATCCTCCACTGTTCAGGCCAGTGCTCTGTTTTGTTCGACTGATTGCATTGTATCCCTTTCCCTGCGGAGCCATGCAGGCCTAGCAGCTGGAGTGGGAAGCATCTCCACTACACTACAGCTGTAAATCTGCCTCCTTGAGACTCATGGCAAAGTGGCGGACAATTATGTGTGTCGGTGGGATAAGCAACGGAGCCTGTGTGAATTTGTCTCTCTTGTTGGTTTACAGGTAAGAATTCCACAATCTGAAGCATGCCAACTTGTTCCAGTGACCCGAAACGATTGAGGCCGCTGGATCGCTGTCGATGTAAAATGCTGAAAGCATTACATCCCCGGTATTGCAGAGAAAACAAACAGTGATGGACGGGTTTGTATGCACTATGCAGAGAAAACCCTTAATAAAGCCGTACTCAAATTTTTTTTGGGTCCGCAACCAACTTCTTTTTCAAGTTTGGCTCGTTGATTTGTAGGCCCTTTTTTACAACAGGTGGTAAAGGCCGTGACATGCCAAACGGATATCTAACGACTGGCTGTGATGGAATCCAGTGCATTAGTGTGCATGAAAAAAGGTTGTGCTTTAACACCACTAAGACTGCAACCAACGGCCAACTAGCATATACATTCTGCACCTGCATGGAAAAATAAAATTGTGTGTCTGTATCAGCAGGTGGCAGTAGACTATGTTCATCATTCAACAAGGGAAAACAAATCTAGGACTGACTGACCAATGGCAATTCAACCTATTTAGTTGGCCAAACTGCCAACTGGATCCAACTAGTGTGGACAGTGCACACCGCAAAAACCACCATGTTGACCAACCTCTGGCTGGCCATGTAATGGCCTTAAGATCAATCAATCTAAAATCTTGACCTAACATGTGAGTGTTATGAGATTTGTTTTGAAAAAAAAAACAAAAAAAAAAACAACCAAACAAACAATTGATTCAAACTTCATTATATTGTGCCAAAACACACAATTATAAAAATCCTTTGCATTTGCTTTCTTTCCCATTTCCATCCAGCTATACTTGTGGGCCACACTTTGCGCTCCCTTAGAAAGTGATATCTATTTTTAGAGGGGATTATCCACACGAAATCTGAACACACGTGGTTACAGGAGATGCATTTGAAACATGTTAGGTGTAAATGGTAATGCGTCTTAGCTGACCACTTGTGATTGGATCGCTGAAAACATAATATATGTTAATGCCAGGCAGAAACAGGGCTGTAGAAATCCTTTCAGAACAGTAAAATTTGGAGAGTGAAGTCCCACGCTTCCTTAAATGAGTGGTTGTTTAAACATGTTGGTCTTGTAAGCACTGTCACCTAGTATTATAGTGGACTAATGAGGGTTTAGATGGTAGGTGGAGGCATGCTGTGTTTTGTCCGCTTGTAGGGAAGAACAGTGCTCTCCTGCTGTGATAGTGATGTAGGGGTGTGTGATATGACGAGGTTTGATCGTGGACGATTGTCTCCACAATCTGCTTTAAAAAAATATCATAGCATTGTGTTTCAGCACACAGCACATCACATCAAATGCTTTCTCAGTGGGAGAGTTACACTCACGGGACACTGCACTTATTGGCTATGACAAAAGTGCATTATTTTGAATGTGCTTTAAAGCCTAAACATTTCGTTCTGACATGCGCTTTTTCTGAAAAACACACTGAAAAGCCTATAAAACAGTGCCTGATTACTGTACTACATTATCTTTCATGTCTGATTGAGCTAATAATGTAAAACACACAGATTACATATAAAAAAAATATATACAAATGTGTCTAAAGTTACAGTAAACAGTTGAGAGAGACAAAACTGGATGCATGCATGTATATGCGTGAAGATCTGAAAGAGACAAAGCACTCGGTTTTATTTGGAATGTGTGTCTTTGTTCATATTTTTAATAACAAAGTTAAAATCATGATAAAGGTTTTTATCTTTGCCCACTTTGGCCTAAATGTCTGGCTTTGTTTTTAAAATAAGGAAATTAGTTGGGCTGAAATTGTATTATTATTATTATTATTATTATTATTATTTTCAAATAGAAATCTTAGAGGCATAGAAAATGGGCTAAGTAACATTGCAATTATATATGCACATCCACAACAGTATTGCAGATGGAAATAACCAGTTGATAAAATAATTCTTCTGGTGTCTCGTCTCTGAAGAAATAGTCCAAGCAAAATAAATCGAAAACATAGAAAGAACAAGAGAGCAAATGCAAGCACAGCCGACAAGTCAATTAAAAGCGAAAACACATCAAAGGCAGTTTCAGCCTTCTCCCTTGCTCTCAAACAAAAGAAGCTCCCTTTGGCAAGGGTAGGCAAACAGGTGCTAATCCCTGTCCGCTAGTGTGCAGAGGAGAGAGCGGTCTCTCGCACCCACCTCACTCCCTCCAACTAATCTGCCTCAACCCCAGACTGGAGAACTAGCTGTTTGTAAGAGTTCTCAGGGCTCCTCGGTAGCACCACAGACCTCAGGGGGCTGCGTGCAAACCCTCGATAAGGAGCGCGGCTCCCTCATGCCTCATTAGAGGATCAGGCATGAAATGGCTTCTCTTTCCTTGTGGACTTTTAAAAAGGTGTTTGGGAGGGGGTGTATTGTTTTCTGAGACAGTGGAGCACGGTGCTGCTGTGAATCACTTTGAAATCAAAGAAACTGGATCCTGAGTCATTGAAACCTTCATGATGTGTGGCCCGTGAACCCACTGTTTGGATGGTGATTTCGAAGGCACAATTATGCTGTGCATTGCAGGAATAGATAAAGGAAGGAAGGTGTTCATTTGCATTGGTTTTTGCTTTTTTGTGTTTGTACAACTGAATATCCTTTTATAACAAATAAAATGGTAAGCAGAAATGCAGATTATAAGAAAATTCAAAGTGAAGATTATGAGTAAATCCACCAGTGAAAATGCTTCTTTTGCATTTTTTTTTTTTTTCTTTTTCTTTTTGTCTCTGCGTGTAAACCTGACGATGTTCTCCAGTTTGAGTGAGAATAAACCATAGAATATCTTGTACTTTAGGTGAAATAAGTGTGCAAAGTAATTTACGTGTTCAATGTCACAATTTAAATTTGCTTAATACCAAGCTAAAGTATGTATTTAGATATGCTGTAATGTTTGCAACAGTATTAGATCTTCTGGAAGGCTCTTCTGCTTTAAAACCACTGAATGTTGGATCCCCATAAAACAAGTATCCCAGTGTTAGAAGACTATTTAGAATGAGCCCTGTAAAGGATTATGGCATTTTATAAATTCTAAAGTTGTAAGAAGCCAATAAGGCTGTTATGCATGTTCTATTTCAGGTGTTAATTAGTACCCATGCAGCTGTGTTTGGAAACATTTTTAGTACTATCTTTTTTTTATGGAAGATGACACATAATAGTACTGTGTGTTTGTAGTCTGCCACTGACATTATGGAAGCCTTTTTCATCTTCTATATATATATACATACGTTCTGCAAAATATCTCAAGTCAGTCAAGTCAGTCATACAGGTTTGAAACAACTTAAGGTTTGTAAATAATGGCAGAATGTTCCTATCAATATCTCATGCTTCTGTTTTAGTGACAAAAGTAAACTGGCCTCGACCAGAAATGGACCGCCAGCTTAATCTTTGGATGATGTATCTGAAGCTCAGCTGGAGATCTTTTGGATAGAAGGTGACCAGAATATTATCTGCTTCTTATCTTTTTTTGCCACAGGCTAAAATCCATGGTTTCCCTGCAGTAGAGCAATCCAAATACTCAGGTTTTGTCTTTAATGGAGCCCTGTGGTGTTTTGCAGCAACCAAAGAAAAAATAAATGTGAAGATATGAATTCCCTCTTCCATCTCAGTAGTTGCTTTTGAGAGGCCTTGGATATGTACTGCACTGAGAATAAAAGGGGGAAATAAAAGCAACGTACATTTGCAATGGACATGTTGTCGTTATAGTTCAATATTCAGATTGTGAGCTAATGGAGAAGAGAAAGCAAATCAGAGGAAAAAGGAGATTGAGTTTTCTAACTGCTTTTTTTTTGTCATGCCTTACTGAGTTCTGTACTAAAATGTGTTTCAGTCTTTTCTGCTTGTTTATTCTCATCGGTCTCTAGTTTTCCAGTCCACCTTCTTACCCATTAGTAAAGCTATGTGACTGAAATGAATTAGCATCATCATGAAGGGCATGCTAATGTCATGTTGTTTCTACTTAACATTCTACTTCCCAGTTAAATATATAGGTCAAACATTTCAAATGCAACTTAGATCATACTTGTCTGTTACACAGCATATACTGTAGTTTCTTCTTGCTGTGCACAGAACTTGATACTGTTTTAGTGTAAATTTTATGTTGAAGATAATATGACATGAAACATCCCATCAGAATGAGAATTTGCTGGATTCCTGCTGAATAAATGTAACTCAAATGCATTATGGGTCTTCAGAATTCAAACGCAAGTGTGCCGGTTGTACAATTTAGCAAAATTATAACTTGCATAAAATGCATAAAAATGTGTTTTAGACACTTCAGATGATCAAAATAATGACTGTTTTATATGTAAACATGCAATTTCAATGACTTACGTTCAGTTTTTAAGAATCTTAAAATGCTGCACCATTTGGCACCTTAACAGGTTTTCCATTACATCCACAATTATGTATTTTTCTAAATCAGCTAGTAAAGTGGGATACTCAAGTTTATTCTCAACAATGAACATTTTGTTATTTACTCACCCCTCATGATGTTCTAAACCACTATGATTTTGTCTGAACAATGAAATTGTAATTTCAAACAAAAGATGATTTTTTTCTGCTTTTTTTCTATAAAATGAAATGTAGTTTGGTTTGTATGGGCAAACACATTTGTGTTCCTCTGAAGAAAGAAACGTCATATCTTAAAATCGACCCCATTTAAAACTATCAGAAAATATCCCATTTGACCTGTATTGATGTGAAACTGGTTAACTCCTATCTCTCTAATGTAATCCTGTTGTCTTCTGTTCTGTCCTAGAGATTTGATATCCATCAGGACCCGTTGGTGAGCGTGGCCCACATGGTGCGAGCTGGTGGGGGTCTATGGATGGCCTTTTCAGAAGGTTCCCCTATACGCTTGTTCCATACGGAAACACTGGAGCATATCTACACCCTCGTCACTTTACAACCCCAGTGAGTATCTCTCCTTTGACCCTGTGAAAGGAGCTAATTGAATAACAAAATTCTTTATGCCTTCACACGTGCTTGATCAGCTCTATTTTCCATCATTTCTTTGAACTGCACTTCTCATGATAAAAAGGTAATGATGGAGAAGTTCTTGTTGGAATGGTTCATGTAGGTTGGCTCTCCAGGGACCAACCGTGAATAAGTAGCTGACTTAAGACCCCGCAGAGCAGTAATGGAGCTGCGGGGTTACAGACAGGAAAAGGCACAATGGCACGGACAAAGCTTTCCATTCAAAATGTTGCCATGGCGACACTTGTCATGACTTCAGCAGCCGTGGCATGTTGGTAATGTGCCAACGTTTTGCCATTGTGCCTTTTCTTAGTGCAGCTGGTCTTTATTCATGTTTTCTCTCTCTCTGTCTCTCTCTCTCTCTCTCTCTCTCTCTCTCTCTCTTTTAAACTCACCTTTAGCCATCTTCATTTCCCATGGGTAATCTTAAATATCAGATTTGTCAAATCCTTTGTGCTATATCACTCCTTTTAGATGAAATAAATAAAATCCCAAACCATGGTTTTCACTACCTTTTTGCAGAAGGGTGTATTATATAAGCAAGGAAGGACATTGAAAATAATAGTTTAAAGGGGTCATGAGCTGCCTTTCTTATTTATTTTGTACTGTTCACTGAGTCCATTACAATACATGATTAACGAGCATGTTAACGAGCTAGCCAACAGGTCGAGCTGTGATCGGGGGAAAATCAGCGGGTGATCAACACTCAGCAATCTTTATGTGTAAAAAAACAATGCATAAAAAAGAGATTTGTGGGTGTAAAAAAGAGAGCGTTGCAGACACCTCACAGATAGGGAACAAATATCTAGCATGCTAAATATCTGGACCGGTTGGCCGACTCAACATCACGCAGTATCAGGTGTTGTGATGAGCTACGGCGAAAGAGATAGCAAGGTTTTTTTTTTGAGGTCAGCGGAGGTAACCATCACGTAAACAGCTTGCAGCACTAATTACTTACCGATGTTCATTTTAAACATTGTTTCACTTGTTTTGTTTCATTTCGTTCAACTTTTCACTTGTGTTTTCATGACAAAACGTGTGGCTCCCTGTTGCGGATTATTTACGTAGTATGTGGAGCGAACACTGCAACGACAGACAAACAATCAAGTCATGTACTGTAGTCTGAACAGCACAGCGATCTGCTGACGTTTAAAATCCTGTAGTGTGAACTTACTTTTATAATGTTATCGAGATTTTTACATCAAAATACCTCATAATTTAGAAGTCATAGGCATCCTTTACAGATGGATGCTGCTGTGATTTACAAATCCATACAAAACAGACAAAGCAATAGTGACCACATAATGAAAACTGTTACTCACACTTGGATCCAAATAATCAGCACAGCATTGTCTTTTAGTTTCACTCTTTCTGAAAATCCTGCATTGAACTGTGCCTTGTTTGTAAACAAATCGGCGGTAAAATATAAGGATCAAATCACCAAGTTCTCACTGATGTGGTCTGAACTTAATAAGGTTCATCAACTGATCATGGTGAAGTTGTGGCCTAGAGAGTTTGACTCCTAACCCTAGGGTTGAATCTCGGGCCAGCAATAACACGACTTAGATGCCCTTGAGCAAGGCATCGAACACCCAACTGCTCCCCGGGCGCCGCAGCATAAATGGCTGCCCACTCCCCCGGGTGTGTTTTCACAGTGTGTGTGTGTTCACTGCTCTGTGTGTGTGCACTTTGGATGGGTTAAATGAGCACAAATTCTGAGAATGGGTCATGTCACTTTCATATTTTACAGTAAGTGTACATTTATAGTGTACTTACAGTGTATTTATCTAAGAAAGTTCTGGCAATACAAGGTAACTACATTGGGTAGGGTTAGGTTTAGGGGTAGGTTCAGGGTTATTATCTAGTTATTACATAGTTATTGTAATTACTATAATAAGTACATAGTATGTACACAAGGAACAGGACTGTGAAATAAAGTGCTACCCTCTTTCCTAATGATCAGAAGGATGGCAATGCGAAGAACGCTTTTTTTTCTTTTTTTTTTTTTTTTACAGCGTTTTGTTATCTTCAGAGCCATGTTTATCTTTTGTTTTCTGCATAGACCTTTCGTTATTTAAACTACAGAAGTTGATCTTCTTCTGTGGAGGTGTTGTTTAGCCACAATTTTATGTCATAAAGTGGCACATTCCACAGTCTGTCGTTTTGGCAAACTGGCTTCAATATAAGCTCTGTTAAGTCCCTGTTTACACTAGTGCTCTTTTTAATTTGAAATTGACATTTCAGAATGAAAACAATCCTTGTCTACATTTGTGTTTTCACTGCATTTAAGAAACAATCTCCAAACGTAGCCTTAGACTTAATGAGAACGTTTTAAGTTCTGAAAATTACATGTTTTTATAGTGCATTGACCTCTTACATGTGAAAAATATGAAGGGAATTTAGATTTTTCAGTTCATGACCCCTTTAAGTATACACACAGCAAATTGACACTTCAGTGCAATTCAGCTCCGCATATCAGACTATGTAAAGAGAAAATCTTGACAGCATCGCTCCAGGAGATCACAGAATCACTATTCTCAGACTGTCTAATAATGTTTGATTTCACTTGAATGTAATTGTCCACTTTCAGGTAAAAAAAATAAAAACGTACAATTCTCCAGTTGTCACAGACAATTGCAATCAAGTGGAATAAAAAGCAGAAGATAAAAAATAAACCCAAAGTGATGTAGCAGGCTTCAGGAACTGGCCAGAGCAAGTTAATGTCAACTGACCTGTTGCTACAACCGTGCCTCATTAAAAACAAAGAGAAGAAAGATATACCGTATTTATTTATTTATTTTATTTTTTTGTCAAACAGCGAGAACATCAAACCTTTGGATCAAAGTTACAGCTGTATTTCACAAGACATGTGAAGGAGAAAAGGAGAGCATTGTGGCTAAGATGCCTGCGAAGGTCCTGCGACCCCGAGGCTGTTGTCGAACTTACGCAGCTAGATGTGTTTAAATATGTAGCTCATGTTGGGTGAGGTAACACTGCGATTTCGTGTTATGTTGGGGGGTTTACAGTCAACGGAGCAAAAAAGTAAAAATAAGCTTTTGCAGATGCCTTCTTACCCTTCTGCCAAAGCCTATATGCTAATCTGTACACATCACACATAGGAGGACTGATATAGTTATTACAGATCAGTGGTCTGCTAATCCCACAGGTTTACATCCAAGTGATGGGTGATGAATTAATTATTGCCTTAAAGTGAACCGATTATTCTGCAGTTTCTCCTAAACTAGAAACTTCAGACAAGATAAGCAAGCCAGACATCAGATCCATAGGGGAAAATGATGTTACATCAAAGAGAATCTTTGAAACGTATTATTATGTTATTTTATATTGATTATATTATATTATATTAAACTCCTGTCTTTAATGTCATATAGTAGTTAGCTGAAATGAAATAATTGTGTTTAGTAGTAAACAGTTTGAATGACTTGTGGTGTGAACATCTAAAATTATTTTAAACTGCATTTCTTATATTATTAAGCATACAGCTTTTATTACCTCTTATTAATTGAAAGACTACATTAAAATATTTGAACCATTTTAAGAGTGAAGGAGAAAACTGAAATGAAATCAAATGCATTGAAAAAAAAACTATTATTACCAGTAACAGGACCTAAGAGAAACCTACATTTCCTACATTTATATGGTAACACTTTGAACACATTTGACAAAGGTTTAACTTTTTATCATTAATGCATTCAGTTAATTAGTAATGTTAATATATTATTTTTTGTTTATAATACACAACTAGTTTTAATTTATACAACCTTGTATGAAATGTAAGAACGTATGTAGAAAAAATATGTGAATGTATTCTTTATTGGTATTTCATGTTAGCTCTTTAACTAACAGACTGAACCTTATATACTAATACTTAATACTTTTTAATCTAAAATCTTGACAGTTATAATGGTGAAAGAATCCAAGTACACATTGTGTGTCAATTACGAGGAGATCAAATAAAATATACAAGACCCCCCCCCCCCCCTCCCCAACCTCAGCATCTTACGTATGTTTTCAGCATTCATGAATTCATATGCATTACTGATTTATTTGACAATCTATTATTAATGTGATCCCTCTTGCACAGAAAAAGAACAGATAATACGTGAATGCTCTGCAGAACTGGACAGCTGACATTTCTAAGGAGGAATTCTGCCTGATGCAGTGCATTCGCTAATGTTTTTTCATGACTTTTTTTTTGTGGTGACTAACTACCATACTGAAAATGCTTCATTTGCACATTAGCAAAAGTCTCCGCAAGTACTGTAGCATCTTAAAGACAGCATGCCGTGAAAACGAATCAGTTAGCCAATAGCCACTTACCAATCACTCATGCAAAGCAAGCTTTATAATACGAGCATGTGGCCACCATCCATACTTGCTGAACTCTCAGCTGTGGTGTTGTTCTTTGATTTCATTATAGTGTGGTGGCTTTCTGATGTCTAAAGACACAGGGTCAGGGATTTGGGGATTGTGAACAAAGCCATTTAAATGTTCCATGCTGCTTTTTTTTTTTTTTTTTTTTAAACGGCGATCTAAATGTTGTCATACCTGCACACTGCTATAATTGACCAGTTGGATAAAGCTGATGAATGAAGCAGCTGTTAGCTGTGCAATCAGCAGTGTGCTGGGTTTTAATAGTAGTCTCCACAGAAGCAATAATTGTTGATATACAAGCAGGAGAGTGGTTTTCAAACTTTGAAAGAACAAACTTTGCCATAAAAGTATAGAACAAAAAATAAAAAAAAAGGTAGTCAGTGTTGTTGTTTTTTTTTAAGGTCAAAAGAGCATGAGAGTTACCAATCTGCTGATTTGCCAGTGGCTGCAGTGGGTGGGAACTGCCCAGGGCATTATCATCACCCTGTCTGTGCCCAAGCTGAAGGGCATCCACAAAATTACAGGTACACAGATCAGATGATGGCTCTTCATGATACATAAGTGCGTCCTTTTGGATAGTCTCTGCTACAATGATAGGACAATTACATGATGATTTAAAGAGCTTTGTTAAATGATTAGTTAACTTCTAAAATAAAATATTCACCCCGTGTTAACCAAAATGTTCATGTCTTTCTTCAGTCGCAAAGGAATTAAGCTTAATACTCCAACTGAAAAAACATATGCAATGTTTTATATGGTTACATTTTATTTTGATGGTCCCCTTAATCAATCGACTATAAGCGACTTTATTCCATATAAGCAACTATATGCCATTTAACTGTCATTAGAGTATTAGTATGCTCAAGAATATATGCTCAATAGGTTGACGTACTTGCAAAGAAATTTATAGTCAGATTATCTGTTGGTTGAACATCACAATAAAATGTTAGCATATATTTACAGTAGCAGACATACAGTACTAATACTCCATTGGCTGCTAGTTGACGTAGTTGCAGATTTACTCATCAACAGCTGTCTAAAGGGTGCCATCAAAATAACTGATATTACAATAAAAATAGTTCAAAGCAAATGTGTCTTATTACTTATGGCTTATCTTATGGCTGTTTGAGAAAAAAAAATCCTTGTTATTATTATTATTTCTATTATTACTTATAAGCAGAGGTGGGTAGTAACGAGTTACATTTACTTCGTTACATTTACTTGAGTAATTTTTCGGGGTAACTAATACTTTTCGGAGTATATTTAAAAATGGGTACTTTATACTCTTACTTGAGTAATTTTTTTGGGAAAAATCTGTACTTTTACTTCGTTACTGTGGGCGACGCTCCTCTCGTTACTTTATCTTAATGCAATAAATGTTGTAAATGGTTCAGTTTATTCCAAACGCGCCGTCTACTTTTCTCTGGACAATGAGCGATGCCCATTCGCTAATGATTCATTCTTTTGAGTCAATTCTGTTCAAAGGCTTGATCAAACCAATTGGCAAACGAGTGAATTGGTTCATGAATCAGTTTGAAGGAGTCGTTCAGTTCCCTGGAGAAACGCGCTGAGCGTCTGAAGCGGTTCACTCAGAGTTGTAACGTTTAAGATCATCAGCAGCGTTGAAAACTTGGATATGGAACTGCACTGAATTGAAAGCAAATCTGCAAAGGCTATTATTTGCTTGCGATGGAGATCCTTATTAGATGAACGCGTGTGCTGTCTACTGTTTAACAGGTAATAACTTGAGCTACATTCGATTACAGTAAACGATACCACTGTGACATTAGTTTGTTGTACGTGTGTGGCTTATAACAGAGGGGAGTCAAGTTGAATGCAGCTTCCAAAAGACAAAAAATAGCCGATTAAGATTTTATTAATTTTAATACAATCACACCGGTGCGAGTACGTTCAGCAAGTCATATCATCAGCTGTTAAATTCAGATCTGTGATCGCTTGCTGGCGCTGAGCCAGAGATAGACGCGTTTTTACAGCACTGTGCATTAACCAATCACACATGATTCTGTTAAGCTTATGAATGCAATGGCCAATCGGAGGTGTTCCGATGAGTCATCGCTGAAATGCCGGTGCCTTCACTCGCTCACTGACACCTCTTTCTGGCGAATTCTCTCGTCAGAAACAACAAAGTGCAGATGTGTGTACGAATCTATAATTAAGATATTGATTTCACAGTGTTAACAGTTTCAGTGATTTTAATGGGAGTTTCTGAGAGTGATTGAAATCTAGACTGTCAGTGAAAATGATCTTTAATAATGTAAATGTTATTTGCTCTCTTTCTGAACAATGAAAGATTAGTAGCAATATTTATATCACATTAACTTTCAATGTTAAATTCACATTTAATATAAAGTCAGTCGTATTAAAAATATGTTATGGCATGAAACCTATATCTGTTACTTAAGTAAACAGACAGGGTTTTATAATAAATTGGAGTAAAGGCTGATGAAATATATACATTTACACACGCACACATACATTATGTACATTTATCTATATATCTAAATAAAAATAGGCTCCGTATATATGACCCAAAGTAACTAACTACTTGAGTAGATTTTTTATCCGATACTCTTTTACTCTTACTCAAGTAACTATTCGAGACTAGTACTTTTACTTTTACTTGAGTAAATATTTCTAGAATTACTTTTACTTTTACTTGAGTAAAGTTTTTGGGTACTCTACCCACCTCTGCTTATAAGTGACCGCTTTAAGTAGCATCAGAAAAATGGCAAGATATGAGACTTATAATACATTATAACTATGAGAAATATAATCCATTGTAAAAGTGAATGCAATTCTTCATTTGTTATAAATCATCATACTCTTAAAAGCTAGAACCACAAATAAGTAAATATTATAATATATTAAAACTGTTCATATGAATATTCATATATGTTTTTAAATAATACGTTGTGCATTCATTATAACGCCATAACAATACCCTTATAATGTATTATAAATATGGGCTTCATAGAAAGTTTTACCATAATATTCATTTAAATGTGTAATAATGGAAAACAATTATCAAATTTTAAGGTTTCTCTGTCCCTCTGGCATTGCTGCTTTTTACTGATTAAAGCAATCTGAGCTCTGTTTCACTGTGGCACAGGTAAAGGGATGATGTCTCTTAATGCACACTGTGGACCTGTGGATTTCTTAGTTTCCATTTCCAGCACTTTGTCTCCTGATCTTACTGTTGCTACAGTATGAAACATCCAGACAAATTTTGTAAACAAGCTCCACTGATTCATTGAAAAGATCCAACTCAAAAGAATGAATCATTTACAAACCAGACATCAGTTACAACAGTGAATGATTATATACATTTTGATATTTTTTCTTCACACAAAGCTATCAGTGCATCACTTTTAGGGCATTTTCTTTTTTCATCTTGATCATGTCCTCAATTAATTTTATTATACAGAAAAACGGTGACCAGGATATTTAAATATATATAAATAATATTTAAAGTAATATGTGTTCAGAAATGACATGAGGAAAGTAATTGACAGAATTTGCATTTTAGAGTGAACTATCCCTTTTCACTGGCCAAGTGTGGTATAAAATGTGATGCTCCTGGACTCTGCTGTTCCCAGAAAATGAATGTCTTCTTGCGATCCCAAGAAATCCAGGTCCTCCAGTGAGGAATAACTAATAGGCTCAGAGTATTAAATTCTCAGCTAATTTTGCCTCTGTCACTCATACCTGTACAGTACCTGGAATGTGTTTCCTAAACAGTCGAGAATTTTGATCCAGATGTAACCCTGTATAATTTAAAATTATTATAAAATAAGGAATTAAAGAGTGTTAAAATAATAAACTAGAAAAAATACTAATAATAATAATAGTGCAAAAAAATATAAAATCAAAGTGAAAAGTAAGTTAGTGTGATGATTGACATTTTAATGACTGTCCAATTAAGTGAGGTTTATGTTGAAGTCCCGCCCCACCACGTTAGTTGCAGTATGCGAGAAGCCATTTTCTTTTCAAAGAGACTAATGATATTAGCAACAGTATAACTTTGAGCAAGAGCTAAAAAGAGGAGTCAAAGAAGATAAAAGTATATGCTTTTATTTCTTTGAATTTTGGTGAGTACACATTTTGTACTGTGTAAACAGTCATATATGCAATCAGATATGTGCAATGATGTATTTGAGTGAGAGATAATGTGATACTGAGGAGTTCTGGTTTATAACAAGTTAGAAGAGGTTTGATGGTTAATCAGTAACTTGTATGTGTTGCAAGTGTTCATATTGTATGATGATGATGATATTTATTGTTTAATTAGATGGCGTAATGTCGACTGAGTTGTTGAATTACGGTGAAAGTGTTATTGTTAAATGTTTAGCAGGCCAACAAATGCTCTCTGTACTTAATGTTGCCTTTGTATATATACAGGTCAGTTATTTTTATATGCTGGAACTCCGATCATTTCAATTTTGAGGACGATGCGAGATGGCGAGTCAGCTCACACGAGACGAATGCGGAACAGTTGAATCTAACCCAGGAAACGGGTAGGAAAATTCCAATTACCTGCTAATTCACACAAACTGAGCCACATTTTTTTGTTTTTCCTTCGAGAAACCGCTCAGAGGAGTGTTTTTGTGAAGACGGAAAGTATTATTTTTCCGTACCACACTGAGTTTTTGCAGAACCGGAGAATCAAATCATTTTTCCTTTTGAATCTATTGAACTGAACCATTTTGAACCGAGTCACTGGAACTGAATATTTTTGAACTGGGATTACTGAATCGAGCCTAATTGAATCTTTGCACTGAAATCTTTTGAATTGAATTTATTGAACCAAACCTTTTTGAATTTTATTGAATCAAAATATCCTGAATTGCTCTTGTAACATTTTGATTTTCAAAACGTTTTCTTTTCTGTTTGAGTTAACTGATCTTGTCAAAAGTTATAATTGTGAACTTTTTATATGAGTGCAGTCTAACTAAACTATATAGTTATTGGGTGCACCCAGATTAGTCCATGCATAATTCATATATTGTAATTTGATTGTTTTTTTTTTGTCATTACAAAGTGTCATTCAATTGAAACTGTGAATACTGTGAAATAATTTTCTTTCTTTTTTTTTCTTTCACTTTATTCTCTACAAACAACCAATTTATTTTCAATACAGATTTATTTGCCCACAAAGTTGAGCTGTTTAATTTTTGCCTTCCGAGCCGAACATCTTGGGCCCTATCTTGCACCCAGCGCAATTGACTTTGTACACCGACGCATGTGTCATTCCTATTTTGCACCCGCGCAAAGCGCGCTTTTCCCTCCACAGAAGCACGTCGCTAAACTAGTGAATGAACTTGCGCTGCCTGGGCGGTTCAGCGCAAAAAAGGAGGCGTGTTCCGGCGCAAACAATCCCTGGTGCTATTTTGCTGTTCCATTAAACAATTGCGCCACTGACCAGAAAAAACCTGGTCTAAAGTCAGTGGCGCGTTGCGCGTTGTTCATTATGCTATTTTAAGGGCGCATGCTTGACCATAATGTATAGCGTGCACAACGCGCATACACTTTGCTCATGTAATCTACACAGATGCAACAGTTATTTTTGCAAATCATAAATTGTTACACTAAAAAAATATTAACACATGAGATGACGGAAATCATTGTGGTGTGACACGAAGATGTGAAAAAAATAGGCATAAATCTAGCTTACAAATTATTCAGGCTAATTATTTTCCCATCCCCATACAACACAACTTCTCTGTCTTTCACTGCTCTTACAAGAACATCAGTCTCCTCGGCTGTGAACCGCTCCTGGCGTGCGCCTGGTAAATACGCCATAATAATAGCAATCCATAATGGAACTTGCGCACCTGCTTTTAAAGGGAATGTTGGATGACGCTCTGATTGGTTTATTTCACGTTACGCCCAAACCACACCTATGAATAATGAAGCTACTTCAGACCAACCCATTTTAGATTTGCGCCGGGCGCAAGAGCCATTTATCCCGCCGGGAAAATAGCAACAGCGCCGAGACCCGCCCACAAACTTACTTGCGCTTTGCGCTTTAACACTTGCGTTTCAGATCGTTAAAATAGGGCCCATTGGCCTATTGATATTAGGGGTGTGCCGGTTTCAGAATTGGAGATGACGGTTATGACGTGAGTCAAATGTGACGGTTCAGAACATAATCGTCGGGGGGGGGGGTTAGTGGATCTGCCGTAGAGTCAATTGGTTGTTCTTGGAGATAGCGGGTTAACTCCGTGTCAGCGCGCGCTCTGATCGGTAAAGGGGCAGAGATTTCAGACCTCCGTTTATTAAGGAGATCTGTCACAAAACTCATCATTCGCGTGAACGTTTTTTGAGCACATTTCAAAGCCGCACCTGCCCGCAATCCGCTGATTGTTTTGCGGTCTATGGCCATGCAATGCTTTGCTGATGCGAGCCGCAAAAAAAAGCCATTGTCTGTTCTTGAAAGGATGCAGCAAATATATTTAATGCTAATGTATGAGGCATAGGCCTACGCTGAGTTTCATTTGCGATGAGATGCGCTCTAGTTCACAGTGCAGTGCAAGTGAACGCGGCGCGCTGGTGCTTCCATGTCGGTTATCATTGTCTGCTATATTTGCTTTTTATTTATTAAAATACATGCAATTGGTTGATGAAACATTTATTAAAATTAAGATAAAATTTGTACAAAACGAAATTCGTTTTTAAGAAAGGTTTTCTACAAAGCAAAATTTTATGAAGTGGTAAATATCATGTCTGACGATTTACAAAACTTCATTAAGTGGTAAAAACCATGTCTCCCGATATATTGCGCATCTTATGATCCTATCTAAAAAATGTTTGTAAAAAATATTTTAATGACACGGTTTTGGCGGTTATAGAGTTCTAATGACGGTGTTCAACTATAACCGCCGGTCTCACGGTTATATACGAACCGTCACACCCCTAATTGATATTAATATATTGTCAGTGCCTGTCAATCGACACAGGTGTTACACATGTACTGTGTTTAATCTCAGACTTCACCATTAACAGGACCTAAACTATTCAAATGGAGCATTTCCTTGAGGCCTCAGTCTAGTCAACCTTTAGTGAATCATGAATTTACCCTGGCACATAGCTGCTGAGTTTATTTTATTTATTTATTTATTTTTATTATTATTATTATTCCCTGGTGTCTGAAGAAAGAAATCATATCAATAGAAAGTGAAAGCAAAGTGAAAAGGCTTTCCATGCTTTTGTGCAGTCATGCTAAGAATACTCTCACCCTTTGACTCTTGATAATGTGAACGCATGATTCTCTGTTGAAGTCAAGTCTGGGCAGGTCAGTGCTTTGTGAGAGTTGAAAATGGATTTCAAAACACATGACGGCCCACGTTTCTGTGGTAAACTTTAAAGCCTAATTACAAACCTTTTTTTTTTTTTTTTTTTATGTACACAACCTGAAAACATTTTCACCATATGGCAGTCATTTGAAACGTCTGCTTAAATCACCATTGCTTAACAAGCAAGTTCGTTACCAGCTGGTAGTAGAAAGATACAAGCACCACTAATTGCAGGAAAGTTGTGGATCTTGTGAAGCTTTTGATGTTTATTTGATCTTGTTGAAGGGTATTCACCTCTGATATTTAGTGTAATATTGCAGTTCCATCTGCAAGCTACAGTTTGTTACCCTCATTCTTTTTTCTCGTTTGATCCACATTCAACACATTCAGTTGTCTTCCAGTCTTCCATTAGGAATTGTGCCAGAAGCACATCATGTGGTGTGAAAGGGAATAGATTGAGGTTGTTTTGGTACAAATGAACAAGTAAATAAATAATAAATTCATTAATGAATATGACTCTAAAAAGCTGTGTTTAAACACCAGCTTGGCCAAGCTTGGAGCCCTGCTGAGCAAGCATAGACCAGCAAACCACCCTAGTCTGGTTGAATCTTTTTTGAAGAAAGCAAACAAACTGTATTAAGCTAAAATACCTCAAAAATAGCTGTTGAATAATGTAGTTATTTAATTTTATTTTTTTCCACCCCTCGCCAATTTATCCTTATGCATTTTTCATACCATGCAATTTTATGAATATATGAAATGTATATGTCCTAGAACTGCAAACTGTTTTTAAATCCGTTAAACTTAAATTGTCATAGTCATTCATTGTTCCGATATGAAATTTGTAAGTAAAAGCGAATTAAATTTAGCATGAATAATACAAATTGTGCATTATCCATCCATATAAATGAACCACTCGAAGTGCCACAAATGCACTGAATTTTTAGTATTTTTTATGCTAATAAAATGTAGTCTCATGCTTGTCAATTCACTGTTAATAGAATAAAAGCAATAAAATCCACCTCTGTGTTTGATTCTTATAAAACAGCAGTGCTGTTATGAGTGTATGTGTTAGTCTGGAGGAACTGTATAAAATAAGATCGCAAACCCAGAAAACTCTTGGCTGCTGTGCTAAGCTGACAAATGTAGACAGGGCTGTGCTTTTTTCCCATCTCTTGTTGACCCTCACAAAATCAAAAATCACTGTGATTACAGACGAATTACACAGAGATGGTGGATAAGTACGGTGCATTAAATGACATGCCACATTGGAAAAGCCCAGAAGCTGTACCAAAAGGTCAGATCTGATTAAATGTATGCATTCTGGAATGGTGACAAACTCGACCCTTGCCACTGCCAGAACATCTTGGATATCAAAATGATCACTTTTGCGCAACAGAGTTCAGCCACCTCTATGCCTTAATGCAGTTTGTTCTAGATTTGAATTATTCATAGTGTTCTAATTTGCAAGCTGCATTAATAGAAAGGGTTGTATTTTATGCAAGCAATACTCCAGAAAACGTGCTAATATCTACGCTTCAAGTATTATTATGTACTTTTAAACTATTAAGATATAACTTTAAAGTACTAATATGTACCATTTAGGGGTAAATAATATACAAAGATGTAACTAGCTTTTGTACTTTATGTACTGCTCCAGTGCCAGCCTAGTACCTTTTTTTTTCGGAAAGTGTATTATGGACATGCGTAAGACTGCCATGACAGTTATGTCAAAGTTTGGCTGTCAAGTCAGAGGAAATGACCGAAGTTCACAACACCTCTTGTCAAGCACCAACACCATTTTGGTGGAATAAGAGGAACTTATTACCCAAGGACTCTTGGGTGCATTCAGATTGTACATGAGAGGTTATAAACACAGCTCTGAGAGAGGAATGGAGGCTCTGGGTTGTGAGAACATACCAAAGCCGCTGCTCAATCTCTTCATTCTTGTCCTGCTGGCTTCAGAACGCCGGTCTTCGGCAGATACACGCCTGAGAGCCCACTTAAACCCACGTTAATGTAGTTTACAGCATGAAGGGTGTTTGCAGTTGTGCTAAGCACAATTTGATATATGATCAAACTGATTGGTGATCGCAGTTTTGTGAAACAGCTGCACTTACATGCTGTTTCCGAGAAGTTGTGTTTGTTAGACATGAAAATCACCCAGGCATGTTATTTGCTGAGAAAAACATCAAACAAGCTTCTGATACTCTGCATATTTACTTCTAAGGTCAATGTTATTTGCACTTACCCCGTGTTGTGTGACCAGTGTGTACTACAAATCTCTTCCAGCATTTTTAGGCAACTTTGAGAAAATGGAAGGCACTTTGGAGTCATTCCTTTTCATAATAAAGTTTGCTAATATTTTGTGAGACAATTCTATCACAACATCACTTGGCATTGACCTCGTCCGTTTGCACTGACCTGCAATTTTTTAAATTTGCCACATATCATTAAGAACACATTCATCTTTGCAGAAAAGGCGAGTCACAGCAGTGGTTATTTCAATTGCTTTTCGATTTGCATAAGTCATTTGCTCATTTTCTGTGAACCCTTGTAAAATACTCCAGGGGGACCGTCACAGCAGAGACAAACTGAGATCACACGATGCCACATGCTGAGTCAGTCTGTAACGCAGGATGGGTGCGAACGCTTCATTCGCCCAACATAAGCCAGCGATTGTACAGCAGTGCTGAATTGCTTTTTAAAGCACCAGAACGGCCCGTTTACCAGCCACACTTTCGTCTTGGAGTCAACAAAGAGAGCCAGGTTGCAGTGCAAGCGTTTTGGCTGACAAACAGAGCGCAAACAGCAGATACATGTGCGTTTTGTGGCACTAAATGTGTCAATTAACCCTGCTCTAAGAGATTTGACTATCATGCAAAACAGCTGTGAGCAAACCGCACACTCCTTCTCCAGCCTTAGGAATTATTTACATGCAGATGAATATTCTGCTGCTGAAAGCTTGTATCATTTTTAATAAAAGTCACAGTTGCTGTTAACAAAGTACGTCGGAGTTAATGATTTGTGCAGAGAATGCTAAAGACGATTTCTCTGCTGCTCGTCTTTTTCCATTGAGATGTGTTATAGTGGCCTGTGGCTTGTGACCAAGAGGTTTAGTATTTGTGATGTTTGGATGAAAGTATAAAATAATGATGCCGCCAATCAGACCTGTGTGAAAGCAAAGCGTAAAGATTTGTATTGAAGGATGACAGCTCTGAGCATGAATTGTTAACTGACAGCTTGAAAGAAAACATGGCACTGCATTTGAATGGCGTTTTCTAATTCACAGGTCTATCAATTGTTCATTACTCTCTTTTGGACTCACTGACCAATGGTGGAGTGAAAAAGAAAACAACAACAAAAAACACTGAAACAAATGAAATGTACAAAATGTATGAAAATTTGATAATTCCACACATCGTTATATACCCACCAGGAGGAGACTTTGTTACATATCCATTATATGTATAATACAATGACCCCAAAAAGTACTGGGACTGCTTGTGGGAAACATTCGAATTTCATTTGATTAGATTTCAAATATCAAACATAGTAGAATCATAGTAGAAACAAATGAAACATTTTCTGTGAAATAACTTTATTCCTCATAAACATTTAATTCTGAAACTTTTTGTTTCTATTTTGAAAATATGTGAACCTGGACCGCAAAACCAATCTTAAGTCGCTGGGGTATATTTGCAGCAATAGCAATAAATACATTGTTTGGGTCAAAATTATTGATTTTTCTTTTATGTCAAAAATCATTAGGACATTAAGTAAAGATCATGTTCCATGAAGATATTTTGTACATTTCTTACTGTAAATATATCCAAACTTATTTTTTGTAACCCTCAGATTTTCAAATAGTTTTATCTCTGCCAAATATTGTCCTATCATAACAAATGATACATCGATGGAAAGCTTATAATATATATATATATATATATATATATATATATATATATATATATATATATATATATATATATATATATATAAACTTATGGTTGGTTTTGTGGTCCAGGGTCACATATTTCTTTTATCATTAAAATCTAAAAAGCTTCATGCGTGTTACTTGAAAATTTGATTTTGAAAACGTTTGGTCTTTTGTGTTGTGATGCAAAAATAGAAGTGTCTTAAAAATCCAAATACATGTGGTACCATCGTACATCATCCAGTCATTTTGAAAATCTCTTCTTTCCTTAAAAAACATAAAAACTACAAAATGGCTTACTGCTCAAAAATGGTTAGGCCCTCAACTCAACTCTTCAGCTATCTCAAGTAGACCTGGTTCAAAATGTCTGTTTTGTTAGCCAGTGTTTTGCAAGCTAGGAAATTTAACATTCGAGACATTCTGTTTTCCCTGTGCTTCCTTATCAGTGGTATTTGGATTAAATTTGTGGACAAGTAATAATCATCTTATCTGACATGAGTCTAAACAGATTCTGCAGGACAACAAAGAAATATGACTCATCCTGTAAAACAACAGCTGAGTGTCCATAGCAATCTTTACCATTTCCCCTCGTATTCATTCTGAGAGGCTGTAGTTCTACGATGCACTGTGGCTAGATCCAAATCAGGCACCGCATCGCTCATAGTTGACAAGTAGATGGCATTCCCATGCCATTTGTTTTCAACTAACTCTTGTGTGACAGATGCACCCAGAGCAAAGATGCCTGTAAATGGATGTGAATGGGAGAGCTCTTTTTCACCTAGCCTGTTCTTCTCATCGTGAAAGCTTGCTTATGTAACATAGGCACAGCCTGATCATTCAGAAGCACTTATTCAAGGTCTTCCTGAAAAATGTCTCCTCGTGGTTAAAATAGAGAGCTGAATCTGTTTAAATGGGGGCATTTAAGAGGGCAAAGCTTTTTTGTCTTGCGGTATGACAATATGAGGTTAAAGGAATAGTTCACCTCTAATGAAATATAGGCTATACTTGCACTTTCTGTGCATTAGTGGTGTGTGTATTTTTATTTTTTTCAGATTCTTTCTGCGGGTTACAGTACATCAATACACCAGTGGGTTGCAGCAATTGAATGTGCTGAGTGAATCACTGAATCATTCATTTAATTTGTTCAACAACACTGATTCAGGAACAGCACAAGCAACTGTTTTTATGCTCAATACATTGACTCATTCACACAAACCAATTAGTTTAAAAAAAAAAAAAATTCCTTTCACTAAATCATTCATTTGTTTAAAAATGTTGATTCATTAAGGAACTCTTTTGGTCAAATCTGAATGTGCTTCTGAATGAATAATTCACCCATGTGATTTGCTCTGAAAACACAGACTTATTCATCAGGCAAATGTGTTCAATTCAATATTTCTTGCCCTTTTATATTTATTTGTATATGGCCCTTTAATAAAAGGAATAATGTACCATACATTATCACAACCAATGGCCTGATCTCCCTGTCATGTAGACATGTAGTAATGTAGTCAAGCCAGAGGAGGAATAGGTGGATAATGACATAAATGCGGAATGCTTTAAAGAATTGCAGCTTGTTTGCTTTGCATTTGCTAGCAATATCCTGAGGACACCCCAGTGTGCTAAGTAAGCCCCTGTGCTCTCAAACCGACAGTTGTTTTCTTAAGCAAGAAAACAAAAGTGTTTGCCTGAGGGGGAAGCAGCTGTCACCAGGGGTACGAGCTGGCACACAGTTAGGGGAGCAATTCCCAATTCTCCTATCAATATTTTACTGTGTACAAACCAGTGAGATGGATTTCCCCATGTTTAGGGAAGACATTGTCTGTAGTGGTAAATAAAAAGAGTATTAGAAATTAATATTTAAATATGAGAAATAAGTACCATATCAACAAAATGCATCCAGAGGCTTTTTCTTCATATTTCTTCATATCTTCTTCTTCTTTTTTTATTTTTTTTTTATTTTTATACCCCATGAAATCATCAAATGAGACTTAATTCAGAAAGAAAAGACATGGATATCATGGAAGTCACTGTACGAATTGTATGTTTTTTAATAGAATAGTTGCATGATATCGTTGACCCACATATGTACAAAACTATGTATTTTATATGGAAATAGTGCAAATTTACTGCACAATTGCTTTTATATCAATATTGAAATGTTTGCAATATGAATGCAAATATACTTAAGGTTTTCACAACAAGAAAGGTAAGAAGAGCTAGAATAAATATTTCATTTTATTAGGCGGCAAAATATCTACCAGCGCTATTGCAACTGCCTGTACGCAGGTGGACTTCAAAAGTAGTACACAGGCTGCATCTATTTTTATCCTGGATCATCAATTACGCACAACGTCTGGTTTTCTTGTCACATAAACAGATGCGTTATAATCAAAGAGGGTTGAGCCATTCTGTCCTACCAGGGATTCCTAACAGGTTACTTTATGGTGGAAATAAATAGGGTTCAATTATCTATACAAAAAAAAAAAAAAACTGATTTTGTTCACTGAACAAAACAAAAACTGTTTTGTTCACTCCAAATGTGGCTCTCATCTAAGTTTCAGGAATAGGTCCACTATTCTATCTAGGTAATTTTGTTTGTAATGCAGCCCAGCAAATGTACTGTGACAGATGGGACATAAACCCCTAAATCTTCTATAAATAAAAAAAAGATGAGAAAAGATTATAAGAAGCAGTGTGTGAATTTCACATTTTAGCTTGAGAGGAAGCACAAATGCTATTTCTGAATCATCTAAATGAACTATCAATCTGTTAGAAAACATGACTTCTAATTGGGCTTTCAGTGGAAACGTTCAACCCAGTATTGAAGCTAAATCGAGGGAATGTGAAAATCTGGTGAAATGTGAAAATATCTGTTGATGTGACAGCCAAAGGTTTCTATGGATATCTTCCAAAAGTGCTGCTAATGAAGTACATAAGCCCATCAATCATAACTGACTAGATATTAGTCAGAAATCTTTAACTAAGCAGATGATACATTAGTAATTGTTAAACAGTCACAAGTCGAGGAATGTGGCCTTCAGTGTCAAAGTAACATGTTTTTGCCTTGTGACCAAATCACGACAAGCTCTTGATTTTCAGTCTGGCTGTGCAGTGCCCTGCTGGGTGCTTTTAAAGTCATGCCTTTACAGAGAGCACAAGGGGGTTTTGATCAGACAACAGCCCCTCATGTTAAACATGCCCTTTCCTGGTTGAAAGCTCCGTCTTCTCTTTAAAGAATGCTTTCATGATGCCATGGCAGCCATTTCATTAAAGACATCATTCCCATTTAAAGCAGCCAATGGAATAATCAGTACATTTTGGTGAAACAGGCCTCTGATAGTTCTCCAGAACTAGGGGTTTCCATTAAGGCTAAAATAAGGAGCAATAAGGATCACCTTTTTGATATTTTTGCATTGAATATCCAAGGGAGATTGACGTGAATTTCAACTGAAATTATAAAATATCTTTATCATAAGGTTAAAGTAGTATGACTTCTTGAAAAACCTGTTTCAGGTAATACAACCATAAGGGTTGGCTGTGTAAGTCAGTTTTTTTAAGTTAAGTTTTTTAAATATAAAAATAACTACAATATTAAATAACGCATTATCCTATATCAGAGATTTGTTTTGATTTACATTATTAATACTTGTTTACATTCATTAACACACAGTGTCATATTTTATTTATTTATTTTATTTTTAGTTTGAAATGTTAACAAATATATATATATATATATATATATATATATATATATATATATATATATATATATATATATATATATATATATATATAATAAAAATCCTTTACAATTATTTTCAATAGTGGCATTTTCTTTGCCAGCAGTTCTCTGATTTTTTTTGAAGAAATTTGGCCCCCACTTAAAGTATTTCAACAAAAAGTAGTTCCTGCATTTGGATTCGAAGCTTTTCACTGTTTATTGAGCCACCGGGCATCTGGCACACTTTCCCCCGCAGCTTGGGGGAAAACGCTTCATTTAGTAATTCATGCTAATCTTTAGCCACATAATTATACACTGGCAGTTCACCAACATGCAAATATATTTTTAGATCTGTATACATCATCTTTGACATAAATGTCATTTGGCTTGCCATGTAGAAAATTTACTTTGGAAAATAGTTTTATGCATTAAGAAAATGATCATCACTTTTCAGTGACTATTTCTAAATATAACAAAAATGGCCTAGTTTTTATTAGAATAGTTGGTGAAATATCTATCTGACATATCTTACTATACTTCACTCTATGCTTAAAGATACAAAAAGCAGCAACTCACACCACACAGATAAATTACATTCATTTACACCAGACACCTGTGAAATGTGAGTCCTTGTTTTCTAGAGGACTTAATGGACGAGTAATTGTAATTGTTTTCTAGTAGTCTGGAAACTCAATACGCCTTTGCACTGTCTCATCTTTAATGAGGTGACGGCAACACCACAGATCTAGATGAGCATGACTTGGCTTGACCGACACAAACGTGTTTCACCCTTGCTAAGTAAGTGAGTGAAATCTATACATCATATTGATTCTCCCCTCTGGGTCATAGCGGTTTAGCTCCAAACCAAAAGGTCTGACACTGCAACAACAAACCAACAGTGCCACGTAATTGCTCCAGTCAGAAGCTACACGTTCATAATCAATGATGCTGTGGCTTCACCAATATGGATCATCCTTATTCATTGTTTTGTCATGAAATCTGTCCTTCTAACCACAGAAATCTGATATCATATCAAGTGCTACAGGTATGAAGCAAAATGTACAGCAAATTACCAAAAAATTTAATTTAATTACTGTAAGTACATTCCACTATAGATCATTATATGTTCAGTTTTGGAAGAATTGCTAAATAAATATATAAATATTATTGAAGTGTAATTAAAGTTTAGGGTCTATAAGTTGTTTAATAATTTTATTCTGAAAGGATGCATTCTATTCTATCATGAGTAAATTAAGCGTATAGCCTTAGTTCTGGCAGGTCACATATGAATGTATGAACCACCCATTTGAAAACGTTCCGGGTCTACTAACATTTGTTATGACATTGTTAACTCTACATAAGTAAATCCACTTCACCAGCTGATTTCTGGTAGAAATTCAAAGCGCAGATCCATGCAAACTATAATATTTGCTAATAAAAGGCTAATATTGCCCACAACACATTGTGCGGTGAACGAGGATTTGAAAACATGTTTTCAAAACATCTACGCTTCGGGATCTCGACACTGCATCAAACGTCAGTTTTGCCTCAGCAATACCTAGATTAAGGTTCGCGCTGTATAATTCAGCAGCTTTATCGCATTGTTCCGAAGTTAATTAGACAGCAAATTCGACAGACAAATCGTGTCACCTCTTAATTAATTTTGTAGCGTATTCTCGAATACTGTGAGAGGGAATCGTTCCCTATGTGGTTTTGGTGAACTTGAACATGTATTTGCCACATTGATAAATATTACTTCTCGCATCACTGGACTCTTAGCCTGCAAAACATTGACTTAATTATAATAACGTTAAAGCCTCAAGAACAAGTTTATAAAGAAGAAAGATAGAATGGGATCAAGCATCCACTGTTGGCTATATTTCACTCTCCATTCATCTCTGAATGTCTTCATGAAAGAAGTTCCCTTTCGATACTTCACTCATACTGCGTATGGGGAAAAGCTCCTTTTTTCCTCGATACTGAAGCCTTTTTTCAATAACGCAGTGCAACTGCACTGCCATTGGTTTAATCTGTAAACTTTTTTAAACCAATGACAGCGCTGCGTAGCTGCGCGAGCCTGTGGCGATGCAGCGCGCCAAAGCCCGCCAGAATGGGCGGGGCGAATGGCTATATAAGCAGGCAATCGCCAGAGGAAATCAGATCTTACTCCTTCAGCGACGACTTCACTTCGTTGGATCTCTGCTGAACGCCTTCGCCTGGAACGAGCTCTCGCCGTCGAAGAGGCACCGCAGCGGACCAGCTGAGACCGCCGACCGCCTGCAGCGCCGGCGTACTCGCAGACAGCCGCTCTCAGCGCCGATCTCGGGCCGCCCGCTTCCCGCTTCCGGCCGCTTCTCAGCGATCTCCTGCCGCCATCCGGCGATCCTAAAAGAGCTTTTTCCAGCGGTTTTCACCGCTCTAAAAGAGCGTTTCTAACGCCGTTTTAACGGCGACGGCCATGCCGCGCCACAGCTGTGGCACATGCAGAGCCCCTCTGCATGAGGACGACGGCCATGGTGAGTGTGTTTTCTGCCTGGGTAAACCCCATGCTGAGGCTGCACTCACTGAGACTTCATGCTGCTTTTGTGAAAGCATGAGTCTCGCCTCTCTGCGCTCGCGGATTGCTTTCTTTAATGAAAGTAATCCCGCCCCTCGCGCCCTCCCGTCTTTTTCCTCCCGCGAGCCGGCCAGGAAAAGACAGCGGGGAAGAGGGGCCCAGCGCCCGGATTTGGGTGAGCTCACGCCGGCTCAGCGCCCGCGTGCCTCACCCTCTCCAATGAGAGAGCCGTCCCCTGTCCTCTTCTCACGCCCAGAGCAGCGTCCCTCGGCTGAAGCGAGCGACCTCGTCTCTTTTGGCGGATCGGAGGACGAGCCGCTTGACGACTCCATGTCACTCGCGGCTTCTGAAACGGAGGACTGGGCCGGCGATTCTGACCCCGCCCACCTGCCGTCACTGGAGCCCATCGACGCCAGAGCTGGGATGGATGCCGAGCTTCTCCGCATCCTCTCCAAGGCCGTTGAGGAACTCCATTTGGAGTGGGCCCCCCCTGAAGAGCCGACACGCAGCAGGCTGGACGAGTGGTACCTGCCAGGACGCCGCCAGGCCCCCCGCCAGCGACCTGCCCCATTCTTCCCTGAGGTTCATGACGAGCTGACAAAGTCGTGGCGCGCCCCCTACTCGGCCCGCCTACGCACTTCCTCTGCAGCTCTCAGCTCAGTAGATGGCTCTCAGGAGAAGGGCTATGAGCAATTGCCGCCCCTGGATGAGGCCGTGGCTGCTCACCTCTGTCCCCCCGCGGCTGTGGGGTGGAAAAATAAGAGAGCCCTTCCTTCCAAGCCATGCAGGACGACCTCTGCCATGGCTGGCAGGGCCTACACTTCTGCGGGCCAAGCCGCTTCATCTCTGCACACCATGGCCATATTGCAGGTGTTCCAGGCAAAGCTTCTCCGTTCCCTGGATGAGTCTAGCTGTAGTGAACCTGCTTTCCGTGACCTCCGCAGCGCCACTGATTTGGCTCTGCGCGCCACGAAAGCCACGGCCCAGGCCATCGGACGATCCATGGCCAACCTGGTTGTGCTGGAGCGCCACCTCTGGCTCAACCTAACAGAGATTAAGGAGAGCGACAAAGTGGCCTTTCTCGATGCCCCAGTCTCTCCATGCGGCCTCTTCGGACCAGCGGTAGAAGGGTTTACAGAACGCTTCACTGCAGCACAGAAGTCGTCCCAAGCCATGCGACACTTCCTGCCCAAGCGCTCCACCTCTGCCCCGAGTCGCCCCAGGACTGCGCCGACTCAGCACCAGAGCAAACCTGCCCCTTCTACCCCCCAGGCGGCACCCCCTAAGGAGCAGCACCCAGCTCGCCCCACTAGGCGCGCTAAACCGCCTAGACGTCAGGGCCCCCGGCAAAGGATTGTGCTGGACCCGACGCCCTCTAAATCCTCCTGATCGTTGGGGAAGAAAGAGGAAGGGGCAAAGTCCCGCTGCGGCCGGACCACCCCAGAAGCTCTCTCGCCTGTCTGCTGTGCGACCTGGGCCCACTGTTGTTGCGTCCACGCAAAGCGCCGTTGTTATGGCGAACACAATAAATATTTCACATTTTCAAAAAGAGAGCACTTTTCCTCTTCCACACTCGTCGGTGTTCAGGCCCCTGATCAGCGGTCTGCCATCCGACACTATCCAGCCCCTTGTCACGCGGGCCGAGGCCTGGCAGGCCATCCCCGGAGTGTCCAAGTGGGTGTTGGGGATAATAAAACACGGATACTCACTGCAGTTCGCCCGAAGACCCCCGCGTTTTCGCGGAGTGATTCCCACCTCGGTAGAGCCGGACGATGCTCAGGTCCTCCGCACCGAAGTGATGACGCTGTTAAGGAAGGGAGCCATAGAGATAGTTCCTCCCTCAGACAGCGGGTCGGGGTTCTACAGCCGTTATTTCCTTGTCCCCAAGAAAGATGGCGGTCTCAGACCCATCTTAGACCTCAGACATCTGAACCTTTCTCTCATGAAACGGAAGTTCAAGATGTTGACACTGAAGCAGATCCTCACGCAGATTTGCCCCGAGGACTGGTTCTTCTCGCTGGACCTGAAAGATGCTTACTTTCACATCCAGATAGCCCCCCATCACAGACGATTCTTGAGGTTCGCGTTCGAGGGTGTGGCTTACCAATATACAGTCCTTCCCTTTGGGCTGTCTCTAGCTCCCCGCACTTTCACGAAGTGCATGAACGAGGCGCTCTCCCCTCTGAGACAGATGGGAATTCGCATTCTGAACTATCTCGACGACTGGCTCATTCTAGCCCAGTCACGAACCGAGCTAGACCACAACAGATCCATGCTCCTGAGCCACTTACAGTGCCTAGGACTCAGGGTCAATTTCGCCAAGAGCTCACTGCTCCCCAGCCAACGTATTACGTTCCTGGGAGCAGTTTTCGACTCCGTCAATATGAGGGCGGTCATATCACCAGAGCGCGCTCTTGTACTTCAGCAGCTCGCGGCCTCTGTCAAGAACAAAGCCTGTTTCCCTCTGAAGTTCTTTCAGAGGATGCTAGGGCTGATGGCTTCCGCCTCCCCAGTTTTACAGCTCGGCCTCCTACGAATGCGGCCCTTGCAGTACTGGCTGAAACTCCGGGTCCCACCTCATGCTTGGCGGCACGGCCGCTTTCGCATCAGGGTCAACCAGGCCTGTCTAGCAGCCCTGGAGCCTTGGATGAACCCTGTTTGGTTCAGTCGTGGAGTACCCCTACAGGCGGTTTCCAGAAGGACGGTACTCTCAACAGATGCGTCCAACCTGGGTTGGGGTGCTCTGTGCGAGGGCAGACCAGCCTTCGGCTCGTGGTCGCACGAAGAAAGCCATCTTCATATCAACTGCCTCGAGATGCTGGCAGTGGAACGAGCCCTTCAATCCTTTCAGGCAATCTTGGAAGGGCGCCACATCCTAGTCCAGTCGGACAGCATGACAGTGGTGTCCTACATAAATCACCAAGGCGGCCTTTCGTCCAGCCGCCTCTGCGCACTGGCAAAGCGCCTCTTGGAATGGGCATTACCCAGGTTGCGATCGCTCAAGGCGACACACATACCTGGCAAGACGAATCTGGGAGCAGACATGCTTTCACGGAGCAATGTCCCCTCGGACGAGTGGATGCTCCATCCCCAGACAGTTCTCAAAATCTGGGAGATTTTCGGGAAGGCAGAGGTCGACCTCTTCGCCTCAGAAAGCAACTCTCATTGCCCAACTTATTTTTCAAAGGAAACAGATGCACTGGCCCACAACTGGCCCAGCCTCCTTCTTTATGCTTTCCCCCCGATTGCTCTGATCCCTCAGGTCATCAGACGAGTCAGGGAAGACAGACACAGAGTCCTCCTAGTGGCCCCACTCTGGAGGACCCAAGTTTGGTCCTCGGAGCTTTTCAGGCTTTCCATGAAAGCCCCATGGCCGATCCCCCTGAGGCGGGACCTCCTCTCTCAGGCGAACAGGACAATCTGGCATCCACAGCCAGAACTCTGGGCTCTGCATGTATGGTCCCTCGATGGGAGCCTCTGAGCCTCCCCGGGGACGTACTACACACCATTGCTCAGGCAAGAGCCCCGTCTACAAGACGCCTCTATGCCCAAAAATGGTCAGTCTTTGTTGACTGGTGCTTAGCACAAAACAAAGACCCTGTTGAGTGTGATGTATCTCCGATACTGTCATTTCTCCAGGAGCGTCTAGAAAAGGGTCTCACCCCTTCCACACTCAAAGTGTACGTAGCAGCCATTGCAGCATTTCATGCTCCTATTGCTGGCCAATCAGTGGGTCGACACAGCCTCATTGTGCATTTCCTGAGAGGTGCTAGGCGGTTGAAGCCCCCACGCCCTCTTACCGTTCCCACTTGGGACCTTCACACGGTCCTTGGAGCACTCAAAGGACCTCCCTTTGAACCGCTGCGGTCAGCTGACCTTCGGCCCCTAACGCTCAAAACCGCTCTGCTACTTGCTCTAGCATCGGTCAAGCGTGTTGGCGATTTGCAGGCCCTCTCGGTGAGCCCTGCATGCCTTGAGTTTGGGCCCAATGACTCTAAGGTCATTTTAAAACCCAGGCATGGCTACGTACCTAAAGTGCTCTCGACGCCATTCAGAGCACAGGTAATTTCCCTCTCAGCTCTGCCTCCGTTGTCAGGTGAGCGGGAGCTGGATTTACTCTGCCCAGTGAGGGCTTTGAGAATTTACATTGAGCGGTCTCAGCCGTTCAGGCAATCTGACCAGCTTTTTGTCTGCTTTGGTGACCGCACCAAAGGGTCTTCGGTCTCAAAGCAACGCCTCTCGCGTTGGATAGTTGAAGCTATCGCTCTATGTTACTCCTCTATGGGCCTTGAGTGCCCCATAGGAGTTAGAGCCCACTCTACTAGAGGGATGGCCTCTTCATGGGCCTGGTCTAGTGGTGTCTCTATCAAGGACATCTGTGAGGCGGCCGGCTGGTCCTCGCCGTCCACTTTTGTCAGGTTCTATAACTTGGATATCCCGACCTTGCATGCTCGGGTTCTTTCGGTTTGATACGACAGCCTCTAGCAGACTCTGTCATCATACCACCTCCAGGGAGCTAGCTCCCTCTCAGCAGTGTAGCGTCAAGGGTTCGATGGCTCCGGCCCTCTCACTTATCCTCTGGACCCCAGGGTGTTCAAGTTAAGTCTTGTCGTTCCCTACCGTGGCACGGCGCGGTTGAATTCGTTCCCCATACGCAGTATGAGTGAAGTATCGAAAGGGAACGTACTCGGTTACGAACGTAACCTCGGTTCCCTGAGATACGGAACGAGTACTGCGTTATATGCCGTGCCACGAGGCTGCGGGTTCAGTGTCGTCGCTTCAGTCGTATGACCTGATTTCCTCTGGCGATTGCCTGCTTATATAGCCATTCGCCCCGCCCATTCTGGCGGGCTTTGGCGCGCTGCATCGCCACAGGCTCGCGCAGCTACGCAGCGCTGTCATTGGTTTAAAAAAGTTTACAGATTAAACCAATGGCAGTGCAGTTGCACTGCGTTATTGAAAAAAGGCTTCAGTATCGAGGAAAAAAGGAGCTTTTCCCCATACGCAGTACTCGTTCCGTATCTCAGGGAACCGAGGTTACGTTCGTAACCGAGTACGTTTTCCACTTTTATGCTCTATCTTAAAAGCTATCGGGTTATATGGTAGTTGCTTAAGCTTGTGTAGTTTTCAGTAACATGGTTTTTGCTAGGCCTGCTTGTTTTACACTGATTTGGTTAATAATGCAACATGCTGTGCTAAGTTTATCTGGGTACCAGCAAGATTCTTGTTTTGAAAGCTGTTGCTTAAGGCTTTTTTGTTGTATTGGACACATGCATGTTGTTTCAGCCTCATCTTGTTATTGAAAACATATATGGGTGTGACGGTAAGTATATAACCGTGAGACCGGCGGTTATAGTTGAACACTGTCATTAGAACTCTATAACCGCCAAAACCGTGTCATTAAAATATTTTTTACAAACATTTTTTATCAAAAATTATTTTCATTTTTTAGATAGGATCATAAGATGCGCAATATATCGGGAGACATGGTTTTTACCACTTAATGAAGTTTTGTAAATCGTCAGGCATGATATTTACCACTTCATAAAATTTTGCTTTGTAGAAAACTTTTCTTAAAATTGAATTTCGTTTTGTACAAATTTTATCTTAATTTTAATAAATGTTTCTTCAACCAATTGTATGTATTTTGATAAATAAAAAGCAAATATAGCAGACAATGATAACCGTGACATGGAAGCGCCAGCGCGCCGCGTTCACTTGCACTGCACTGTGAACTAGAGCACATCTCATCGTAAATGAAACTCAGCGTAGGCCTATGCCTCATACATTAGCATTAAATATCTTTGCTGCATCCTTTCTAGAACAGACAATGGCTTTTTTTTTGCGGCTCGCATCAGCAAAGCATTGCATCGTCCATAGACCACAAAACAATCAGCGGATGGCGGGCGGGTGCGGCTTTGAAATTTTCTAAAAAAACTATGGCCCCCCCGACGGTTATCTTATGAACCGTCACATTTGACTTGAGCTTTATGACTCTGCAACACATATACCACGTTCAAGGCCCAGAAAGGTACTGTAGTAAGGAGTCATTAAAATAGTCCTTGTGACATCTGTGATTCAACCTTAATTTTATGATTAATACTTACTGTGTGCAGAGCAAACAAAAACAGCAATTTTAACAGTAGTGTAGTCCTATGGAAGTCTGATGTGCAGCAAATTACTAGTAAATTTGAACTTTACTCTCAGCTTTATTTAGATTACAAACAATTAATAAGGTAGGAAGTATGTCACGCCCATGTGCAGAAATTAACAAATGCGCTATTGCTTGACTAACTATTAATGCGCAAAGGTTATGGTGGTTATATAATTACATATACTGTATGCTGTATGTTCTCAGCTACTTTTCAACTCCCTAATGACCCAAAATATGTTGAGTGGGAGAGCACTTGTCTCCTTGCCTCATTTGTGTTTATTGCCAACTTTAGCAAATTTATTCACTGGCCTTATTTCCCACTGCATTTGTTTATACGATTATTTTCGCTTCAAATAATTATGGCCTTACTTGCATTTTCTAATTTCTAATTTGTTAATACCGAAGAGACGCATAGTAGATGCTCCAGCAGGTAGCCACAAAGAATGCTTGCAAGTCTCTCGGCCTGTTTGAAAATGGAGGACGTCTCGGTTCGCTTCAAATCATTTTAAATATAACATACAGTATTATCCTCTTTGAAAATCCAGCCACACACTGTGAAATGGCAGCAGCAGTCAATTGCAGCAGAGGATTTTCTACAATCTGCGTTCTAAAACAAACACAGATGAGATTGAAGAGTCCTAATGACATTTTAGGCACATTTAACAAGAGGGCTCTGAATTGGAAAGAATCTCTCTAACCTGATTTGCAGAGATGAGCCTTCCTTGTTTAGAGGTAATGGTCCCATTTGTAATACTATAAAGGGAATATGCGATTGCTCTCCAAAAAGCTGGGGCTTAATTACATGTAATTAGTCACGTTGCTTTGGGTTGCTTGTACGAAGGGCCAACCCCTGGGTGAAAATGATGTTGTAATAACTCTGAACATGACAATATTAACATCCAAAATAAAACTCTTTTAAAAATGCTGTGTGTCTATTCCTATGGGTTATGAATGCTTAATGAAGAAAGAAATGTCATAGAGGGAATACTCTGCAATGTGTTTTTGTCAATGTGAAATGGAAATGAGGACAAATAATTTAGGACAAATACAGAACCTGTTGGGCCCTGACTTTAGCTGCAGAGTTTAGCTTCAATTACATCTCAGAAATATATGCGGCTACTCTTGATATAAATGAGTCTCTTGATGCATTTTAATCTGCTAAACTGCCACTGGAGTTCAACCATCCTAAACTAAGATTATTCTCCACTCAAAGCATTGAAAAAAACTTTTTCTTACCCCACTGGCACAGTTTTTCTTGTTATATTCACAAACCTAACTAGATTTTTGAAGATATTCTTTAATGCACTTTTTGCCTGTTGTGCACTCACATTAATAATTATGTGCATCTCCGGAGAGCAGAGCCTCAGGGATTATTCTAGCAAGTGCAGTATATCATGTAAGGGTAGAAGGAACACTAAATGTGTAATCCCTGATTATAAGTGCACTGTGCTTCATCAGCTCTCTGGTGAGAGAAACAGGCAAAGAAGTCATAGAGAAGGTGTAAGAGAGAAAATGAGAGAGAGAGAGAGACCGTGGCAGAGAAAAGCAAATATACTGTACAGTGATAGTGAGTAAGCCAGACTGACAGCTGTTAGTTCCAGATGGGAACAGCATGCAAATGTGTCCATAGGCAGAGAGGTATGGAGTCTATTGCTTTATCTCTAGCACTGCACTGACTTAACCAGATAGTTCACTCAAAAATGAAAATTTGTCATCATTTGCTCACACTTACGTCTGCCTGAAACCTGTATGAGTTTCTCCCATCTGTGGAAGACCAAAGGAGAAAATGTTAACATTTTCACTGGTTGTTCTTTGCAATTGGATTACAGTTCAACACACTGATTCAGTTATCTGGTCACAGAGGGTAACAGCTCACTGAAGAGGGGCATTATCACAAAAAATCGATGAAGTCGTATGACTTCAGAAGACTGCATAGTGCACAAGTTGTAGATCACTTTTATGGCAAGTTTGTGCCTTCTTGAAACTGTGGTCATATCATGGATAGGTCTGGAACAACACAAGGAACAACTACTGACAGAACTTTCATTTATTGCTGAAGTTTTCCTTTGTTGCTTCTAATGTATTTGCTCAGTTCTACTTTTTGTGCCTTTAGTGTCTGGAACAACTATATTCTATTAACTAAGAGGTTAAAGCAGTTCATAACAGCTCTGTGCTGCGGTGGCATACTGTGACAAATAATAGACTATGTTATCGCATTTGATAAAGGATTGTGTTCTATTGTTTTTTATTCTTGTCGCTTCCTTTGTGTTACCAACGTTCTGTTATCTTTTTACAAGATAATACTTCCAGCACTGTTTTAACTTGCAACGGGCAGATAATTATAGCAATCAGTTGCTTTAGGTCAAAGTTTTTCCTCTCCTTCCACTATGACATTATATTGATATTGTGTAAACAGCATGCATTATTAATGTTCAGCCACACTATATATATATATATATATATATATATATATATATATATATATATATATATATATATATATATATATAAGTAAAATAAAAAAATAAATCCGTTATGAGATATCTAGCAGTAACCAGAGTGAAATCACACACACAGCTTTGGTTCAAAGACTTTTTTTTTTTGTAATCTTTTTGCAGGGAATATTTTTTTACTTGGAAAAAGTATTTCAGAAGGCTGCAGAGAGTTTTATTGTGTAATCATCGAAAAAATGAGAATCTGGATAAAAAGAGCTTGGCTTTCTCACTAAAACTTTTTGAACAAGGTTTGGGGGTACATAGATTTTGACAGCTCTTATGTCAAACCTTATATGAAGGCTGTTCAACAATCAACAGCCCATGACTTCAAATTAAACACCATATGTCCACATCCTGATGTATAACATCCTGTCATTACATTTTACATCAATCACAACCTCATTTGCATACAGTATCTATAAAACGCTGAAGAAATTGCTTCCAGGAGTTTTATTTCTCTTTTTCATTGTAGCCTATTCAGTTCAATCACTGGCCACTTCAGGATGGAAATTCTCTTGAATTCTCTACAGTCACCTGGGGCATTTGTTAATGGATAAATCATATCTCACATAAGATATTTTACTGAATTATCAGCTAGGCAGGATGTGGCATATAGTATCAAAGTGAAATGTAGCTGCGTCTAATAAAATAAACCACTTGCTGCTAGTGGTAATTATAAGTACTCTGGTGGCAATGAAAGGATATTTCTGCCTGAAGTGATGATGAAAAGATCTATAATATCTTGAGAGAGCAATCCATTACTATTCCCATTCATTGAAATGACAGTTGCTTCTGATATATTTGTGATTTATGTATATATAAAAGTAAGAATTATTTAGTTAGAAATGGTGTAGACATAACCTTTAGTCGAAACCTTTGATTGACAAGCATATATTTCTTCATCAGTGAGGAAAACTTTAGGAGAAATGGAGAAGAAAGAAAGACACATTAGCTTTGCTCATTAAAAAGGCTTTTACGGTTCAGATTTTTTGAGAAAATGAATTTCACTGTGATGCCTTTTAACTTTTTTCAGAGCCCAGTACGAGTTGGCATTAGTGGTATTACCTCATAATAATAACATAAAAAAAATATATACATTACATAATGCTTCATAAATCTAAATGCACATTAATACAGATGGACATGTCATATATTTCATACACATATTATGACATTTTGGGGTAAATTCAAGTAATTTAGAATATGAATGATACTATTACATAAAATCATATATTAACATTTCAACTTTCTGTATGGTCCTTGATACTTTTTAAGACATAGCAAGTATATCATTACTATTGTAATTGAGTATATGACATTGTGAATTATGAACTATCCATATTATCTAGATTTTGGATAACAGTATAATGTCCTTCTGACAGGAAAAGAAAAGGTTCATTATCTCATATAATATCTGCTCGCAGTTCAACCTCAAAATCAGTAAACTAAATTGATCACAATTGATTCCAGACTCTGTAATTATCAAGGGACTGTGAAGAGGCTTTGTAAAGTGAGAAAAACTAAAAAAAAAAAAAAAAAAACCTCACATTTTTGTCTTATTGAATCAGGATTTTGAACATGGAAGTACTGGGCTATGTATAAGAATAAATGTCCGACAGATATAGACTTTAGTCACACACAACACATTTGAAAGTTGTGATTTTTGCAAATTGTATTTGAATTTCAACATGGCATATACCCATAGGTCTATATGTGATGTGCTCGGCATTTATGATTAGTCATTTGTGGAGAAATGTGATTATAAGAAAATAAAGCATGAATTTGTGACGGCAGCTGCAGTGATGCGCTAACTTTACCGATTAGCGTTTGGCTCTTTCATTCAGAAGGCAGGGCTTCCTGTGATTGAGAGGCCATATCAAGTGTTGCATTTTTCCTATTCAAAACTATACGAGTTACACGTCTTGGGTATTCTATAGTCTTTGATAAAACCAAACATGACTTGAAACTTCTGTGTCAGGGTGTGCCTGATCACACAGACAAATGAGTCACAACAGTACTAATTAGAAATATAAAATGGAATGCCAGGCTCAGAAAGGTTGTTAGAAGGCATTCCTACTATTATAGAGCATTCACAACACAAGCTCACAAATAATGAGCCAAATCCTATTGAGGTTATCAGTGCAGCTCTGTCATTATCAGATGAATGCACAACAGAATCATGGGCCAGAGACAGAAGGGAATGCAGGGGACCATGGGAAGACTTCATTAATAACTGGCGTCACCTTTTGCTATTTAATTGATTTGTTTAATTAATTCAGCTGCACGTATCGAGTGAGCACACAACAGTCGCATTGCTCTTTAGGACTATTAAATGGCAAATGGTTTGTTTGCCGTCACGGAAGTGAATTGCGCCGTATGCTAATGTGGAAGGCAGATCATTTGTTTTCGGGCTTTTAATGAAAAGAGCTCATCAAGAGGAGCCAAGGAGTCTGTTAATTATCCCCTGTCCATTTTTTAAACTCATATTGCAGCATGCAAGTGTACACAGAAAATGATCTACATCATTATGATTGGTATGGCTAGGTTATGAGGTGCTAGCTGTATCTTTGATGTAAATATTGTGCAATGCTAGCAGGGGTTTAGTTGGGATTTTGAATGTGAGAGAACTAGGCTATGTATATGAATAAATATATTATCACTGAAGACTATAGACCTTAGTACTTTTACTAGACCTTAGTCAGGGCAGTACTATATTTATTTTTTGACAGAAATGAAAACAAGTCTGTGAAGGATCGTAGTATACTATGTTCAGCAGAGCACTGTAGATGATGCCAGGTGTTCAGGCAATGAAACATCTTTCCAAAAAACTTTCAGCAGACATAAACTCCATAAAAATGCTTGGAAAAGTATTGAAAGTTGAAATTTTTGCAAATTGCATGGAATTTATAGTGTATCTTATTTTAAAGACTGTAAGTCTATCCCTCACAGCCTCGTTTTCACTCACATTAAATTCAGTTTGCTTTACTAAGGTCTATGTGATGTGCTCCCCAGTTGGAGTTAGATGTTTGTGGAGAAATGCAAAAATTGAAATTTAAATTGAAATAATAAGTAACATACTAAATAAACTAAATCTAAAACTTAAAACATATATATTAAAGATTTCATGAATCTGGTTCATGGACTTCCATCCACTAGCCACCAGCGATCTCTCTTCCATTACATTGACTTTCACACCAGACAGACTGTTAGACTTCACCCTGGACTACATTTCCCATCATCATTGCACTGATTGCACACATTTGTAACCAATCACACGCTCACCTGAAAGCTATTACACACACTATATACCAAACACTGAGATCCTGGTCAAGTGGTTAAGTATTGTTCTCCATTTTTCACTCTCCTAAGTGTTAGCTGTTTAGTCTCTAATTTTGTTCTGTGTTTGTCACTCACTGCATTATCACTGCGATTACCCGTTTTGTCGAGCCCTCTGGATTACGTTTGCTGTTGTCTGACTCAAGCCAATTTAGGACTGCTCTTTTGTCTTCGGTATCCAAGTCTGGTATCCAGTGTGAGAGATGCACTGCTGGTCTCTGCACACGCAGCTGGTATCTCCAAATCCACTCATACCCTTCTGTTCCTGAACTTATTCTCCTGTCTGAAGCATTTCCCTTGATGGGGATCACTTTAATTAATGGTGTGTTTGGGTTGCAAACACCACTACAGAACCTCCCGAGTTGGAGGCACTCGCTTTATCTCCTGGCATGGTAGTGGTGCCCAGTGACACACTCCCAGCCTGTCATGTTGTAGTCGAAGAGACCATTACTGACTTCTCCCTGTTCCCTGACATTACTGCTGTAGAACCCATATAAATAATCACTGTAATCGGTACAGTAATCACTGCAGAACTTCCGGAGGTGTCAGTGGTATCCATTTATGAACTATCTGCCTGCCCAGCCATGGCCAAAGAGGCAGTTTAAGTTTTTAGTCTGTCCTGTCATGGTCAAAGCAACCGTTGCTGAATTCCGTATTTGTCCTGTTTAGGAGAATGTTAATATGAACTCCGTGCTTCCTGCTGGTATTTCTGTAGAATCTCCAGAGGTGTCAGTAGTATCCACTTGTGAACTCACCTGTTCCGTTCCAGACGAGGAGGCTGTCCTGTCACTGCTATGTAGGCAGTTTGTGAACTTCTGCCTGTCCTGTTAAGGCTACGGAAGCCATTTATGAACTTTTAACCTGCTTTGAACTGGCTGATGAGGCCATCTCTGAACTCTCGTCCTGTTCTGAATCAGCCTTAGAGCCTGATGATCTGTCAGTCTGTCCAGGATATACCTATGAATCAGTTTTTGAATTGCCTGTCTGTCCCATTTCCCTTAATGAGTCTAATGTTGAACCATCTGTCTGTCCAGTTCCAAACAAGAATCCTGTTATCTGCCCCATTAGTCCAGTTGTGAGCCCATGTTTGTTAACCCTGACACTACCACAAAGACCATTTTTTAACAGTCTTCCTGTCTAATTCTTGTCAAAGAGTTAAGCCTCAAACCGTTTGCCTGTCCAGTTTCAATCAGTGAGCTTGCTTATGAACTGTCTGGCTGCTTAGTTGTCACCAGGGAAAATATTAATGGATTTCCTGTGTTCCCTGCCTTGGTCCTTGAGACCGTATATGTGTCTCAGTTTTTTCCTAGTCTCCAATCTCTGCTGTGGGTTCCTGATCAGTCTGTTCCATCTTGGTGCTCTTCTGCTCCACCCTGTTGGGCTCCTGCTCCACTGTGGAGGTCAGCTGTCTGGCTCTGGTGGTCTTCTGCTCTGCCATGGTGTTTGCTGCTCTGTCTGCTCGGTTGTGGTGGTACTTACTTCCATCTATACTGCCGGATCTGTCCTGGGTTCCTGCTCTACCGCTACACCCTGCCTGTCTGTTCCTTGGCATCCTGCTTTGCCTCCGTCATCTGTCCCTCTGTCCCTCCATCCCTCCCCCTGTTCTGCCTCTGCTCCACCACCCTCCTGTATTGTACTATCTGGGTAGCATCTGGAAGCTGCTCCTTGGGCAAAAAAATCTAATTTTTCCTTCAAATTAAGTGTTTTTATAACCCCACTGATTATATATATATATATATATATATATATATATATATATATATATATATATATATATATATATATATATATATATATATATATATTATTATTATTATTATTATTTATTTGTTTTTTCTTCTTCTTCTTGTTTTAAGCATTAACTCATTTATTTCTTCTTTAGAAAAAGACTTAATTATCTTAATTATGCTTCTCAATAAATGTATCTTGCTCAGATTGTACTGAAAAACAAGACCAAGACAAGACAAAAATATTATGCAGAGTATGAACAAGTGTCATGTGACATTTACTCTCAAAGTAATTAAATATCCATAGCATATTAGAAAACTTTAGAGAACTGCATAAAACATACATCGTTAAACATTACACTATATGTTAAATGCAGAACTTTGATGTCTTTATATTTGTGTAATAGATGCATAAATCATAATTATGTCAAAAACTTTGGAATCTTTAAAGGTCATTTTTCAGGTTTTTCAAAGCAACTTTGTAAATGTTTATATTGCTACAACAATTTGTAGAAACTTTTGTTGTTTTGTTATTAACATTTTTATTCAGTCTATTAAATGTTTCATTTGCAAAAAACAACTCTGGTCACAAATGGTCTGTGATTACCAACCGGATCACTTTGGACCAGTTTTACGCCTATGCACAAGCTTGATTTGATAATTAAAAAGAGAATAAGAGAGCAGTCTGTTGGGAGGAAGATGGCAGGAGAGGAAAATGTCGAGGTGGAGGAACAGATGGGTGTACTCGCTCTTCCCACAGAGAATCCAAATCAAAGGAAAATAACACCGCCAACATCTCTTTATGCTGAATCATCACGCTTCAAACTGTGGACAGAGTAAGAGAACACGAAAACAGGAAACTCTCATCTCCGGACCTTAATGTCCTTGGTGGACAGCTCATTTTGTTAGATTAGATTTATTTATTTTTTCGCCAGCTTACTATGAAATGACAGATCTGCCATATGACCCATTCATTCCCAGAAGTGCTCTTAGTGTGACTATAGCTTCCCCTTACAAATCAATCATCGAAGGTTAATTAGGCAATACTGTCTCAAACCGCCTCTCAGGCATATCAAACTTATTTTCTGACCTAATTGTCATTTTAATGACATGTTTAAGGTGAAGAGTTTCAGTGTTTGACATTTCATTAGCTGCATAATTGGAGCAGTTGATTAGGCTGACTTTGATACTCAGTGGATCTGCTCTGATCTTGTTCTCCTTATCCACCTTTTCATCAGCTTTCTGGCACTGGTGGGAACTTGTCATCTGCTGCAGCTGAAGTGTCAAAATAATGCCTTTTTTTATCAATGCTCTTCATGAATTTTACATAGTCACATCCAGCAGGCCTGTAGCTGGAAGTACATTATTTGTGTTGCCCAAATGCTCTCTCAGAAATCTGACAAGCTCTTTCCTAACCTGCGAGGAACATGACTGTGCTAAAAATCATCACCCTTGTTAAAACGGGGTTTTCTGTTAACAGGACAAGTGTGATTGTTTTTATCACTCATTTCATTGTATACATACAACCTTTTAAGAAAAACTATGTAAAGTACCATCATAAATATAACTTCCAAAATATAACTTCTGAAAATAATTGTTATGCAGTTATGAAAGATGCGGTGGTCGCAAGTTTTTTTTTTTTTTTCTCCAAGGCTACTGAATTCAAACAGTTCCTTAGACTGACCTACGGTGGACAGCTGACTATGTAGAGAGAATATAGAGTGTAGTAACCTTACTTTGGTACACTACAAATGGCAAGAGATGACAAGTTTATTGAAGTCATGAAACAATCGGCTCCCACTCCTCATTTCAATAATAACTGTTAAAAATCAACAATATAAAATCTGAAATAAAACAGTTGTGAGGGATTCAGGTAGAGCAGACATTTTTATGGCTTCACATGGTTCTGTTCTTGGACATTATGCACCTAGGCACATGCAAAAATGCCCATATGGGTTCTATATTTTTAAATTGCTTTTGACCACAGTGTCATATCGAGTCCCAAGACATATTCACAGCCAATCAGCAGCAAGGGGCATGTCTAATAATGATATGGAGAAGAAAGCACTCAGAGAGTGCACTGCACAGGACAGATAATAGCAATTTGCTAAGAACACCTTTAAAGGAGTCTTATGATATTGCTAAAGGAACATTATTTTGTGTATTTGGTGTAATGAAGTGGGTTTATGCGGTTTAAGTTTGAAAAAAAACCCCATTATTTTCCACATACTGTATGTTATTGTTTCTCCTCTATGCCCTGCCTTTCTGAAATGTGTAGATTTTAACAAAGCTCATCGGTCTGAAGGGCGAGCTCTCTAACTGGAAAGCTATCCAGTTGTGGTTGGCTTAATACCTCAAGCGTTTGACAGAAATTTTATGCCCCTTACTATACTGTGATGCCATGTGGCCCTGAGCGCCGAGACAAAAACATTAAAACCCATTATAAACTAGACATTGTTGCATACGGTGGAGACATAATTATGTATTATAATAACAATACCAGCAGTTCTCTATTCCAGTCCTCACGCCCCCCAGCTCTGCATATTTTGCATGTCTCTCTTTAAACAGGGGAAATCTCTTGAAGCTTACTTCGCTTCGAACATTCATTCATGGATTTGTGCTGCTCAACGTCTTCACTCACAATGAAGTGTGAAATCTTATACCTCTGTAAATCATGTCTCGCATACTTCAATGCACTTTGAATGGAACATATACATTCACTTTGAACTGGAATCATGGCGGAATATCCGGTGATGTCCACTTCACAGGGCACTTACGTTTGAATAGAACAAATGTCTAAAGTGATAAGAGAAACTTGTGCAAAGCAGGGGGGAGCGAGGACTGGAATTGAGAACCGCTGACTTATACGTCTTTGTACACGTTGCGTTGCGTTGCATTGTGTAACATAAAACCATGTCTGCATTTGTGATCCGAGAAACAACAAACAACAATCGCTACTATACACTGCTTTAAACTTGCGTTTGAATCATCAGTGGCAAATCTGTTACATATGTAAACATACTTACAGACTGTGAGTCAGAACAGCCCGCATTGTATTCTTCTCTCTCAGGATCAGGAAACAGTCCTCCATACAATGCACTGCACACATCTGAATATTTGGGTTGAACTGTTCTGGAACAATGTTGTGAATACAACTTCACCATTGATTTCTAGTTTTGTCCTCTTTTGGAAGACCAAAAAAAGTAGTTTCACTTTCACAACAAAACACACATCTCCACGACATGTGGCAGCAGCATCATCATCAGCGAGAATAAAAGTTAAGCCTTCTATCTTTGTGTAAACATTTGTGGGGTGTTATGCAAATCTTCCCACATCGTGACGTTGACATATGGGTGTGTGTTAGAATGAGACCTTTTTGAAGGACGTGGTTGACTCTTAACTTTTATCAAGAATATCTCTTTGGATTTGAGAAAACTGGCAATTTTGGGATGTTTAATGTAAAATGAGCAGAGAAACCATATGGAATTCACATTGAAAAGATTTTTCCTATGTTTTTCTGGTGGCACAGATTTCCTGCTGGCTTCTGTGTGGTTTAGCGGTGAATAATTCACTCTGCAATATGAGGAATGTAAGACTTTCTACTGCTATATGACAGGAAGAATCCTGTCTGTTCAGTTGAGCCTCTGACAGTCGCTGAGTGGACACTGACAAATCCATCTGACAACTCTGATATAAACCAAATCTGCCCTGACTTGCTTTAGTATGTGTATATTTTACATGGGTACATAAATGAAGAGTTTAAATCAATAAAACTCAATGTTGATTAATTTGTGTAAAACTGTTTTTTCTTGTGGCAAGATGAAAACCACTATTTTTTATTTTATTTTTTTAATGCAATAAATCCATGATACATTTTCTTTTTTTATTGCAATAAATACATTGAATCAATATGAAAGTTATTTTTCAAACTGAAACTGATAAAAAATACACAACATAGTAAGTTGATCCACATATGACAGCCTCTAAACTTGGTCAATACTAATCAAGCACTGGTCTAAAAATACATTCATCTGTCTTCGCTTCCAAAATGAATGAAATGGGTCATCTTGTTAATTCTATAAATTAATTACAGCAATAAAATATAATTTCATCATAAACAAGAACATGAACAACAAATCACATTAGACCACAAAAATTCCAAAATGACATTTCCCTTACATTCAACTTCCAAAAGTCATCTTTGCCATGTTATATTAATTTTGTTTACTAGTGCTATGTGCTATATTAACAAAAACATAAATGGCATTAATAAAAACACTGATATGCTACGCAATGTTGCGTTCATAATCGAATGCGATTCATGAAATGACCACGTTATAGTGTAGCTTGTCACTGATCTACGGCTCTGTGTAGTAAATGCACCTGAATAATTTCCATCTGAAAGCTTGTGATGGAGATTTACCGGTACTATAAATCACAGAACCAGCTTTACTGATGGGATGCGCATGACAATCACAGGCAATGTATCGTGCAGCCCTTGTTTGTTGATCACAAAGAACAAAGTAAATGAGGAAAACTAGGATGCCGGGTGTATTCAAAGAGCCACCGTTACTGTCTAGAGTGCGTGGAATGGTGCGCTGTGATTGGTTGAGCAGATATATCGCATTCTGCAAAAAAAAAAAAGGAAGACTGCTGTTTGTTTCGTTTTGGAAAACAAGGGAGAAAACTTAATGGCTCTGCGAATATCGCATTTTGTGTAAAATATAAAAATGACTTTTCAGTTCCGACCAGAGACAACACTGATTTTCGTAAAAACTGAAGGACAGATGTGAATTGTCCACTGTCTGAAACCATGATAATTTCATCATTCTTTGGTCTGAAACGTTGTCTCTGGAAGAACATGCTTATACATAAAGTATGAATATCACAGGGTCATCACAGGTAAACACGTGTGTGTAACAGGGCGAAGGAAACTACATCTAACCACGGCTGACTCACAGTGTATAATTGGATATGACAAAGTTCAGCGTTCCTGGAGGGGGAGATTAGAAACACATCAGTGAATGTAGCCCCCTTGGAAATGAATTGATTATGACAGAAAGCCTTGATGAATAATAAATTTGGACATTATCCTGGGAAATAATGCCTAAGGTGCCCACCATACTGGTGAGAGATCCAGGACAGTGAGAAAAGGGAAATGCAAACACAAGGCTAACACAGTTTTTTCTACTTTCAGCAAGAAGCACAAAGCACAACTACACATGATTATTTATGTGCTATGAAAACTGACTACACAATTTCTGCTTTTAATAATGAGCAAAGGCTGATTCTGAATAATCTGACTTTACAGATGAATATTTAGTCAGATTGAACAAAATAAATAATTACAATTTCTATAACTGCTTGACAAACAGTAACTGGTAAAAATATAAATGATAACAGTATGAGTTATTTTATTTCTGTAAGTATTGTAACTACAACAGTATAGTTGGCAACAAATGACTTTCAGTAAAATCAAAGAATCATTCACTTAAAAAGCTCATTCCGAAACATTGATTCATTCAGGACAGATACTAGTCACTGTATTTATGAGCATGTCATTTAATAATTCAAACAATTTTTTTTTTTTTTTTTTAAGAGATACATTCAGTGACAAAACAGGTGACTGACTGTATAGGTGATTCACAAAGTCAATTTGTTCAAAATATGATTCATTCAGGAACAAAAAGTGACTGAAGAATCCAAAGAATCATTCCCTGAAGCCATTTGTTCATAAATACTGATTCATTCAGGACTAATGGGCGATCCACTGAATTATTCACTCAGATGACTCACTAAATCTGAAAACACTGATTCTTTCAGAGATGCAACCTGCAGTTACTACCTGAAAATATTGTCAAAAATGTAAGTTACTCGTATTATCTTCATGTTCATTAAAACATATTATCATCACACTAGCAGTCATGTCTTTAGAAGAAATTCCAACCTTCCAGTTTTCTTTGGGATATTAACAGTGAAATTCCACATTTCAGCTTTAAGAAATTAAAGTTACTGCTTTCGAATTGATGGTTCCCAGAAAAGGCTTAAAATAGCTTAAGATAGGACAAAGTACCTCATTAGAATGAGAACAACTTATAGCACTTCTTTACTCTAGTGTGTCTGAAGATGAAAGACCTAGGCTTGTCATCTTAATGACCCACAACAACTTGCTTTTCAATTTGCCTTTCTGTGCCAAATGGAGTTGATTCCAGCTCAGATTCCAGATGAATGGCCCCCGCCGTCTCTCCCTCTTTTTTTTCTGCTCCTCCCTGACCCTGAAGATTCATGAGTGATGTGAGCGAGCTGGATCACTCCATTTATAACAGAGACACAGCCTGACTTACTGATTTATGAACAGTCATGTTCTCTCAGGAATCCATTAACTGCAAGGGTGACGGGGGGGTTGAGACAGATAAATACATAAATGAAGGGAAGGCCTGTCACAACCCAATGGAAGGTGGGAGAGAGAATGTATAAACTTGTTTTTATGAGATCACGACATGATGTTGAATCATATCGCATCACAAACCACACACCAAGTCAGAGTCTAGCAAACAACAGTCCTGGTTCAGTACAGTTATGCAGTACTTTTGAACTCAGCAACTTTTGCTCTTTTTATATATATATAGGAAATGTTTCAATAAAAGGATATACAATAATAAAAAAAAATAGATGCTCTGGTCAAGCTCAGATACTTAAACTGCTGGAAAAAAAACGACAAGCATATTATTTGCTATTTGTTATCATTATCATACTTATTTCTGTTAGTTTATATAGCAGAATGGAATATTTTAAAGAAAGTCAAACAATTAATACCACAAAATATAAGATAATTCAACAAATCCATTGCGAATACTGATGTTTGCAGTTTTCTTATGATGTCACTTCCTGGAAGATGATGATATTAAGGTATTAATATCATCACATTAATTATCATTATTGACAATTTTGTAACCTTCATAATTCTGAATGGCAAATTCTCAAAATTTTATTCTTATTTTTTATATATTTTGTCAAATATAATAAGTTAATAAGAATAAATAAGAATACCATTTATATGACATAATGGATGCGTCAGATTTCATCATTGTTGCTAATCCTTAATTGTATGTTCTTCCTGTCAACAGGGATATGGGATTCATCTTTGGCCCAATTGTTTTTTTTTTTTTTTTTTTATAAACTGCAACACAGCTCAAGGGTCTTTTCATTGAAAGAGCATGGCTGGGTCGGTCCCACAACTCCCCTCTGAAATGTGTTGCAATTTAAATGCTTTGACAGGTACAAGCACTCTGTGACAGAAGAAAGTTATTACAATAAGTCTGTGATTCATTTCATAGCTAAGAGAAGACAGCTATTCAGGTTACCCTCACAGACGAGCCTTTTCGGTCAAGATCTACTCCCCTGAAAATTCACTAGGAACCTTACTGGTCTCATTGCATCTGCTAAAGCAAACTGGTTGCAGGTCTTTGAGGTGGACCTGTGAGAGTGGTGCTAGTGTGTAAATTCATGCAAAGCAGTAACATCCAGCAGTGAGAGAAGTAATGTATCTCTAAATAATCAGCGAAGTTTTCCTCTCTCTTCTGACAAGAGAGCAATGAGAAACATTTCGCGTGCTGTTTTCCTCTTGTACTTAATGTTTTCACGATTTTCAGAGATAATCAAAGCAATTTAATGTTTTGGCATATGCTGTTCATTATCTTTAAAAACTGTGAAATTAAAAGCTAAGCTAATTACCACCAACTAAATATGTCCAGCATTTCTGTACTTATTTGAAGTGTTTGATGTTTAATGCATTTCTTGGCCAAGCTCGGGAAGAAAACGTTTTCACATTAAATTTCCTTCCAAATAAAACCACTTTTCATGAGGTTTCTGGGGCCAAAAGTCAAACTTGTTCAATAGAATACCCCCTCCCCCCACCTTGAGGGGTTGTGTTTATTCTTCTAAATTACCTGAGGAAAACAAAAGGAGTTGTTTTTGTCGATAAAAGGCAAAGAGCACAACAGGCATGAGAGAATAGCAGAGTACACTTGAAATATTCCATTTCCTGCTAATCAAAATGCAAAAGAACCACGAATCATTAAAGCAGTTTACTTACTTTCTTGCCATTGCTGTGTGAAAGGGGCTAAAGGTCAGAAGAGAATACGTTTCATTCTTCCCGCTTTCACCGCCCTCCTTTTCTCATCTTGCATTTGCAGAGAACGACTAATGAATATTTCAGATGAAAATAAAACCTCCAGAAATCTCTGTCAGATGGGTGTATTATACATTCTCATTCTGCTCATTAGGTTAAGGTTTACAATGTATTGTGAGGCTCATGACCTCACAGTGATAGCACTCACCATCAATACAGGCTTTAAAATCCACTCTCGATCCATTCATAACTGCATTTATTACAATATCAAAAAGTCTTCATTACAGCTCAGTAGTAATATAATGGCATCAAATTTGATTCCACTGTCTCCAGTAGCACTATCCATATCTGACTGGCAGCTAAATATGCAGCCACAAATGATTCATAACAGCTCTCTATGAGTCATGGCACTGACAGAGATAATGTAAGACAGATAATAGGAGACAATGGGATTATTTGATTAGCCGGAGATCTGAAGAATGTAGTAGTTCGCTCCAAGTTTCAGCATTAAGTTGAGAAGTGAAATCACTAGCATTGTTTTGTGCTCGATGTTTTCTCCCCTTTAAAAATTTAAATGGTTTTGAAGAGTACATCTGGTCCCTTGGCGAGCCCAGTTTTCATAGACGTGATATACACCTACACATTAGTCCTTGACAAGAAAGGGTTGTTTTTGATGAACTGCGGTGCTTCTGTAACAGCGTCTGCTCTCATGAGGAATATTTACACTAGCACAAGTAGAGGGCTGTAAATAAATGGCTTTGTGGTACACCTCCAGACCACACCACAAAACGGCTCTTCCCTTGCAAGCCTGATGGAAAGAATGAGAGTGAGACAGACAAATACACAACTCACTTCGGAAAATTGTAGTAGCTAATAGTAGTGAAGCTGTTACATGTATCTATAGAACTTAATCAGGTTAAATTAAATATTGAATTTAAGGCGGATGAAAACAAGGTTCTGAGGGATAGACTTATAGTGTAGGCACATACTGTATAAAAGTCTTAAGAAATCACAACTTTCAAAACTGTTTTATGGTGTCTTGTGTAAAGGTTTTTCAGAAGGACGTTGGTAAAGGCAGTCGGTATGTAATCCATTGAATGCAGTGTACTTTTTTCCTCATTTGTATTTCTGTCAAAAAAGTAAATAATGGTGTGTGAGTGGCGAATTTATCTGTTACTATTTTTGTAATTAAAAAAAAAAAGAAAAGAAAAAAAAGAGATTACATCCTTTAATATATTTTGCATTTGTACAAATTTTATAGGAACTATATATAAGAAATACAAAAAATCCATGGCTTAATTAGCTGGGAAGGACTGAAACATTAACACAAATGTTTCAAAATGTAAATATACATGATGTATTATCTTAGGTTGTACGTTCCTCTTGACAGGTTCTGAGTTCTGATAGGAGCACAATTCTGGAAACTGCAAAACCTTCTTTTTTTTTAGACTACATTAAATAATGCTATAAGCTATTTGCGCTGAAATAAGTATCATGATTTTCCTTCTGTGTGCCTCAAAAACAATACAGGAAGTAACAGGTTTGAAATGAGTGCGAGTAAATAGATTTCTTTTTTGGATGAACTATTCCTTTAGGGCCTCTAACATTGGTCTTATTTTTCAGTTCACTGAGAGACACCATCATTGGCAAAAACTTAGCTCCAGCCACCTAGAAAAGTAACACATCTAATAAGAATGTAGATAGTGTATTGAATTTCTGACTGGTTCACCGTATTACTAAGAGAGAACAATCACCAGCCCTTGACAGTAATGGCTGGGGAGTCTGCTGCTTCAGGGGAGGACACTTTTCCCTTTCATTACTGTTTGTTCAATGAGATGTTGCCCTTGGCTGTCAGATGTGTGTCAGCTAAGGACTTTGAGTGGTCACCCTGAAAACCCACTGGTAACTGAAGCGCCTTCTAATCTGCATGCCTTCTGTCTCAGTGATTTGGGCAGATTCTTTAAATGTCTGGATGGTAGATGTATCTTGTACCATAGTTTACTTAAACAAAAAGTAACTTCTGGTGGCCTGTCAATCCAAAGTAGTATTCAATTGTGTTTTCAAACACAAAGTAATTTTTGACTTTCAAACTGAAGTGTTGCGGGAAAGTCTACAGTACATTGAGTTTATACTTTCATTGCTTTTCTGTGATGTCTTTTTTCCTAATTTCTGTCATGGATAAATATAGAATACATTTATATGGTGTTTGTACTTTTTCATGGCCAATTATGAGGAACAAAAAGGGACAATTAATTAATTGCACAATGTGAGGTTTAATTAATCTTCTTAATTAAGTAGAATCTACTTAATTACTAACAGATAACATAGCTTTAGAAGGAAATATTTTATTTGATACAACATTAAATTTATTACACATAAACATTTAGGCTACAGGAACCTAACCTAAACTATGAAACATAAAAAAGGAAACATTACCAACATTCTTCAATAGTTTCATGTTCAATAAAAGAAGGTAAGTGAAACAGGTTTCAAATGACATGAGTGTGAGTAAATGATGATTAATATTTCTCACTTTATTTAAAGGGGTCATATGATGTTTCTATAAAGAACATTATTTTGTGTATTTGGTCTAATGCAACGTATTTATGTGGTTTAAGGTAAAAAAAAAAAAAAAAAAACTTTATTTTCCACATGCTGTACATAATTGTTGCTACTGTATGTCCCACCTTTCTGAAACGCATTGATTAAAAAAAAAAAAATGTTCATCATTCTGAAAAGTGAAGTGTGTGCTGATTGGTCGGCTATCCAGTGCGTTGTGATTGGCCAAACACATCAAGCGTGTGATCTAAATGCTAGACCCCTTACAATGCTGTGAGTAGTGGAGTTGGGTGTTTGCCATGACACCTGCTGTAAGAAATACTGGAAGCATAGTGATACAAACATTGAAAGGTCATCCCTGTGTTGATACCAGTCCAATATCTCACAATTCTCAACTAATCAATTTGAGAACAGAACGAATATATATAATTTTTGCTAACAATGTTGTCTCCTTAGTTATGAAATACATTCATTCTATCTGGGAAAACTTGCTTGTTGTGGTAGAAATTATGCCATGACTGTGAGAATTGAAGGATATCAATTATACACAATCACTGAAACTTTTAATATAGTCTTTACTTGATTATCATAGTTTTAACATTTCATATTTTTATAATGTAAGTTTGATAGTTAGGTTGGATCTAGGGTTAACATCATCTAAAAGACATTCAAACCGTGCAAGTGAAACAAGCTAATATTAGTTGACATTAATTTTGATTAGGTGATCCATCACATTTATGTTTATTTTGCAAAGCCCAATCAAGCTACAGTATGAGCTTATGCCTGCTCATTTTGTTATGCAAGAGAGGCCCCTGGTGTATCCATGTCTCCATGGTCAATCTAACACGCTGGCTATCTCCTCTTTTCTATTTGCATCTCTCCGAGTCATTTATTTAATGTGTTCCTTTCCTTCCTGCTTTTATCTTTCATCTAGCTGGAGATAGCATTGGTGAGTGTCAAACAAAATAAAGATAAACAGTGTATCTCTCCATGCATGATTACACACACTCAACCCTGATGTACACCATCAGACACACACACACACACACACACACACACACACACACGCACACATGCAAATGTGCACAATGTCGTTCCAGACATCTCATTAAGAATACTCCAGTTATCAATGGTCTGCTCTTGTTTTCCTTTTCCAGACTGTAGTCATTGAACACTGGCACTTTTGATCTTTCATTTGGAATTTTTTTATTTATTCTCAGAGTAAAGTTCATTATTAAACCTCTTTAATACGACATCTTGAATTATAATTCATGGCTTCTGATGGCATATTTCAGGTCGCGCATGTTAAATGAAGTCTTTCTCTACTATACACATGGGTCTCATGGGTCATCTCTTCGCACTGTTTGGCTTGTAGGTCACGCATCACTGCTGTGCTGACATTGTGAGCTCTTCTTCACTAAATCCTCCAGTCCTCAGCATGGGCCCATCTTTCTGCCTCTATATGGGCCGCAGTTATCATACGGCCCAGAAAATGAGCTTGGCCTCTGATTCAGCCCATCACCGCTGCCCTTCTGGGGCTTCCCAGCATTCTTTTGAGAAGCAGATGGGCAGGTTAATACCTGGGCTGTTTTTTGATGCTTCATACTATCTTATCACGGACTGGCAATACCCAGGGCAAAGGGATTTTACTGTCCAGAATGATGCCATGGTGGAGGGCTTATCATGGTCTCAGCAGCCACACTCCCTACCCAGCCCATGTGAAGCTCAGGGAGGTCCTCTTCTGATTTACAAACACTCCACACCATTGGCGCCATCTTGGCTCCAGTGAATAGACATCATTACCATCATTATTACTTGTTATTCCGTTGATGGAGGAAGACAATCGCTGTTGTAGGATTGTTTACTAGGGTGTTAGTGGAAGGTTCATGAGGTGCCAAGGGAGAAAATAATCTATTCAGCACCCTGTTGGGATTCAGAGCTTTTCTTTGTAGTTTGTTTTTGGGTGCCCACAAGAGAGAATGGCAAATAATGGTTTCAGATGTGCTTGTTTCCTGCCAACCACTGTCTGTTTGGCCTTGAGTGATGCCAAATGCAATATAAAGCCTCTATAATTTATTTATTTCAAAAGCTATTTGCCTGAACCAAACCAATAAGTGCCAGACCGGAATGGTTAATATTAAAAATGATGAACATGCTGTCATATTTTCGTATCATTTGAAGGCAAATCGTCTTTATCCAGAGACAGATTCGCCCTAACACATCTTCTAATGCTTAATGCCTGGGTAAAACTTGGACAAAAGAAATTTTGATGTCAAACTGAATTGTTTTTTTCTTTTTCTTTTTTTTTTTTTTCAAGAGCTTGACATTTATCACAAATGCTTTTAGGAACAGTAAGTGAAAATTGGAGATGTCATTTTGGCCTAAGGATAGTGGTTACTTACACATTTATTCCCTCTTTTTCCCAATTTTGCATGTGGATGCAAAGTGCATAATAAAGAAGTGTTTGCATTAAATAAAAATAAAAATAATAATAATAATTATTATTATTATTATTATTATAACAAATTTAAGCACAACTTAGGAATCTGTTTTAATGACAAATCAACAGTCATCTTTAATAAATCTGCTTGTTTTTAAAGGCATAATTTTAATTATCCCCAAGTTAACTTGGAAATGTTGTTACCATTCCAGCTGAAACTCAAACCACTCAAAAGGATGAAAATCATTTAATTAAGTCCCCATAGTTGTCATTAACATTCATGCTCACTAGGCACTGGCCACAGATTATGTACACAACACTGAAAAGCTGACAAGTGCTTTAATTCATAAGTTATTAACTTTTTAAGCACCCAATTACACCGACCGTATAATTTAAACTATTCCAAATCCATTGGGCTTTGTCAATAAATGTGTGTGGTCAATTATACATTTCTTAAGCTGACAGTATAGATGAGAGAAAGTGTTGGTTCAAATAACATTTTATCCAAGACAGACTGGCACAATCACCATACTGCTGCAAGCTGGCAGAATGTGCTTATGCTGAGAAAAAAATTACTCCTCTTTTTTTTTTTTAATGCATATATGATTGATGTGGATTACATCCAGAACTTGAAATATGGAAATTCTCTCAACAGATATTTTGTCTGGCTGTGTTTGGTGTATTTTGGTGATATTGTTTATCCCACACAACTCATCATGGGTCAGGGAAAATGCTGGATGGCATTTGTTTTTCATGCTCTCCTGGAGATCTGTAACAGTGAAGAGAAAATTGGGAATGTTAAGCTGTGCCTGCTTCGACAGATATGACAGCTGGTGAAAAAGAGGTTTAGATTAAGTGCAGGTTATGTATTGATCTCTGCGTCAGTTTGAAATTATGTATCCAAACAACAGACCACTGAAATACTAATGAGAGTCTAAGACTGACTGTAACACCACCCCTAGAAAAAAAAAAAACCTTTACTGAATAAGAATAAGAATACTGGATTTTATATTAAATTAAAACACACTTTATAAATTAAATAATCTATTCCTTTTATATCTTTCGAAAAGATTAAAGGGATAGTTCACCCAGAAATGTAAATACTGTCATTATTTACTCATTGTAAAGTGGGAGGCATGACAACAGAGTTGAGGATCCAAATGCAGTTTTTATTTAAGAAGAGAGTGGTTGAAACAGGCAAGGTCAAACGCCAGCAAACAGGTACAATCCAGGGAGAGACAAAAGAGTAATCCAATAAACAGTCCAAGGTTAAAAAACAAGAATGCAAGGCAAGTAAACACGAAGGCAAGAAACAGGATTCAGGCTAAACAATATTCAGCAATGTGTGTGTGGATGTGTGCAACCTTTATAGCGTTTCTGATAGGAAACTGGTTCTGAACTGAGTTCCTAGGCAGGGGTTTATGGGAAATGGAGTGCAGAGGGAACAAAGACAAAACCCCTTATCATGACACTCACCCTCATGCTGACTTTAGAATCAATCAGACCAGTTTTGTGAACTGCATCAATTGATTAATTGAGAAGATCTGCTCAAAATAATTATTTGATTATCAGATTTCATGAGCTTTTTAATAAACTAATATGTACACTTACTAATATGCAACTTTGCATGGCTTTAGAAGCATGACTTTAGAAGTCTTGGAATATAACACATGCAAGTATGATTCATCTTCATCTTAATTTCACGGTGCTTTTTGATCCCCCTTTTAAAGCTTGAAAGCCTACATGACAACATTAACATTTTTAGATGATCATTTCCTTTAACACACCATTCATCATGCCACAGCATTTACAAAAACGTCTTCTACCACACTCCAATATCAGTACTTATTCACTTTATGCTGAATCCACACACAGAGTGGAAATGAGTCTTAAAACTTCACCTGCCTTTCTCCTTTGATCTGCTAATTCTTAGAAAACTTGCCTGATGTGTCTTAATTTCCTCTCTTTCATGTTTGCTGGTTCTGTCACTACCGCACAACCCCCAGCATTCCCGAAACTCATGAGGAGCACAGACACTTTGTTTGTTATTCCCAACCCTTTCTCTGTTCGCCCACAGTTAGTAATGTGCAGTAGTGTGATAAAAGACTGTGAAGCACGTCGGCATTTCAAATGCAACGTATACTCTCACACTTTGCAGCAGAGCATTTGAAGAAGTGTTTCCTTTTAACAAGGTCGACAGTTAAAATACAGCTTAAAATATTCTCCAAGGGGTCTTCTGTAGAATCTGAAAACCTTGTAAATGTGCTAAATTGGTATATTTATTGATCCTTGTGAATGGAACCACATATATCTCTCAATGGCACATTTCTCATATGTCAGAAAATCATTAAATACTATGACCTTTTTAAAACAAGGACCCTCAATGCCTGTGGCCCACTGAGGCCAGTCTGAGGTTACTAGTCTTTATTAAGGTTTTATTCACATTTTGTGCAGAAGTGTTGTGTAAGGTATTATATATAATTTATTAGAGAAAAAGTGGACATGGAATGTATTTTGTATGCAATGCATAATGTGACAAAACCCCAAAGTAATGTGATCATCAATAGAAAACACAAGGTGGCATTAGGAAAGCTATTATGTTTACTAATAAACACTTGACAGGGTGATAACAGTAATAATAGACATTAAATAGTGATTTTATTTTACAATATTAACAATATTTTTTCTAAAACTTCCATTAAGAAAAAAAAGAAAAAAGTCCATTACAAAACAGTTAGCCTAGCCATGTCTTTTTAATTTGTTCTGTCTGAGAGCAAAGCTAATTTTATTCTAATTAACAAAAACATGTTTTCAAACAACTTTTCAATATACACTCAAGACTTTTTTTATCTTCATTATCTAATGATTTTACCATGTCAGTCTTACTTAATATCAGCAAAGTGTACGTTATTTGAAAAGTATTAGTGACATTACTGTGTTTAAAGCAAAGTAGGAACCCGAAAACATAGAGGAAACTGATGTCTTGGCACTTTTAACTGCAACATGAAAAAGATAGACACTATATGTAGACTTTCATAAATGGTACATTTAAAGGTTATTAAAAGCAAGTACAGAAAAGGTGTATCAATCAAGTATGTGCACTGAAGTGATTTCCAGTCCTGGACAGCCTATATGGATGTGTTTTCATCCACAGTTCTCCCATAATGTCAGCTTTAAAGTGATTCTGTATTAGGACAGTGGTAAGTTGCAGCAAAAGAGACTTAAATCCCATGCTAAGCCTGTGCCCAATGCAGACAGAAGTCCAGAGCCCTAGACTTAAATCTGGCATGCAAGTGAATGGCCATCAGCCGAGCTCCTAGTTTGACACAAATTTATTTGCTTTTAATCCTCTTAGGGAGTCCAAAAACTAGCCATTTCAAAGACAGGCCGAAACGAATTTAAATTGCATACAAATAAGGCCTAATTCAGATTTCTCAGTCTGCTTGTCCCTCAGTGACCACATCCAATTTCACCGTAATTTTATCAACTTGGGTGAAGCGTCAGAAACAGAAAGAGCTAACATCTAGAAGACCAGCCGCTGAGTCAAGCTAATATGAGGACATTACGATACATTTACTACAGATGTACAAGAATACAACATTACGCTTCATTCATAGCAGATGATTCTAATTAAAGACAGGGTTTTAAAAATACATAAAATCATCTGGAATATATAAATCTCGAAGGGGGTCTAAGTGTATACAGTATGTGGCAATTTAAAATATTGTACAATTTTATAATTTAAAAAATTGTATAACCCCCAAAACATATACAGTAGTATCAAATGTTAATTTTTTTGTTTAATTTATTTATAAAATAAAATATAAAATATAAAATATAAAATTATATTAAGCTATATCTGTCTATTTAGAATAAAAGAAAGCTGAAAAGTGAGAATCAAAGACAGAAATCTTCTTAAATTAAACTAGAAACAGAAAATTTGCAGTTGTGTTTCACTGCTGCAAGTTAGTATAGTTGCAGATTCTAAATGAGGGATAAAGGTTTCAAATCCTAAAGGAGCATGTGTGTGTGTGTGTATGTGTGTGTGTGTTTGTTAAGAAACTTAGTAAAATAGCAACTGTATGCCACTGTTTGTATGTTTAGTATTTTATTTTCTACTTTGATTAACTTGACCTTTACTGTACAGCATTATTGTTGCCTCACATTTAGTCCCCCCCACCGACATTTAGCAGGTAAAGGCATTATTTATGAGCAAACTGATTATCCTAATTCTATGGAGAGTGGACAGGCAGCAGCCAAAGACAGAGGGGCAAAAAAACAAAGCACAGGGAGATTTACAATTTCACAAAAAAGAGGCACAAGCAGAATGGGGAATGGGCACAATGTGATAAAACTGCTATGAAATATGAGGCATGGGTCTGAGAGATGTCTCCATCCCTAAATGCCTTTATTGCCTATGCTGGGAGTAAAATGTTTGCCTATTATTCTGCACATTGATTCGTTGTACAATGGAATCCCATGTCAAAGCTGTTAAATGGAGTAAAACACATAGGGAAAAAAATAATAGTTGGGTCAAACATACATTTTTGCACACAGTGGTCTGCAGGCTTAAGCAGAGTTCAGAACTGAATTAAAATGACTCTAACTTCTGAATTTCAATTAGGAAATTAAGATTAATAAAGTCAATAGTATGCATAATTGCAATTCAGATTTGAATATAAAGAAATTCAATTAAAATTATTTTAATGTTGCAAACTACAAAAGCAAAGTTTATCCAGACAAACATTGAAAGTTTTTAAGTAAAAAAAAAAAAATCTACACATCTAATTTCCATCTCAATCAGTAGCTATTTTAAAACCTGTGAATTTTGAATAAACCATTCTGCGACCTCTCCATCATGCCACATTCTCACAGAAAGTACACTCCCGCGGAGACAGAGCTATGGAAATTAAATTCTAAATGATTAGCGACGGATAACCCCATAACTTCATGAATGAAATTTCCATTTCAGGGCAGTTCATTGAAAGAACTGACATCACATTTGTTTTGAACACACAGGCTTTGTTTGCTTGAGATTGTTGTCCAGTTACCTGCCACTGAGGAGCTGTGATTGGTAGTTGATAAATCCCCTGTTGAATCCAAAGAGGAAACTTAAAGCCATCAATAAAAAGACGTACAAGCCTGCTTTCATACCCAGGGGTGGTTGCATTGTGCTTTGTAAGTCTTAACAGTGGGTTGAACTACAAATTGCCCCTCATGAAGCCTGTGATGACGTAATGAATAGCCTTTATAAGAAAAGCAGAAAATCAGCTGCTCATTCTCACAAGCACAAGCCCCGGACATGATTGAGACATAGATTAATGTCAAGATAACCTTGGCGGAGACATTTACAGACGAAAGTTTCCCATGATCTCGAAGCACTTATTCAAGGCTAATGGAGGAGTAAGAAATACAGTGCAGGACATTCTTTATGATTGCAAGAATTGCTTTTAACAAAATTGGTGGAATAGTCCATTTGACAGGACTGCGCTCTCGTTTTTGGCATCAACATGTCGAATCCAAAGATCACCGATCCTGGAAAAAAGGCATCCTGTCAGCCATTATCTCCAAACACCATTATCTCAGCTGGGTGGCACTCGTAAAGAAATCCTGGCAGCCATTTTCACATCTAAATGACCTGCCATTCCCTTGTCATATTTAAGTTAAAACTGATTCTCCATTAATCAGCTTAGCCTCACATCCCAAAAGGACAGGGAGATAAAGGGAATCTTCTGGAATCCTTGTCATTATTCATAATGACTTTTGAAATCCATAACATTGGTTAGAGGTTGTTTGAATAGCTGGAGATATTAATAAAAAAGGTGCTGACTCTTGAGTGATGGCTAATTCCTTGTAATATGTTTTCCATGAAGTGACAGAATCTGTGTTGCATCCATCAGCATATCCAATATGCATGGGGTGCGAATGGAGAGTCTGATGGGCCTAATGTATTATTTTGGTGAAAGCCCGCAGGCAGTAACGATTGACAGCTCTGAGGAAAGTTTAATATGTAATTACACAGATGGATGGGTATTCTAACTTGCACAAGCTAATCTTAAGTCCTAGTAATTAAGGGCTTCTTTTCCATCTCATGCTGTTTTAATGTGACATTCTGATGTAAACAAGTGTTCTGCATTTAGTGGAATTTGCACCATGCACATCTGATTATGTTCGGAGTTTCCAAAACTGTGCTTTGCAGACAGTCAATGCCATCCTGAGCCTATTTTCCAAAAGCAATGTAAACCCAAGTGATAAAAATAAACCCAAATGAAGCAATAACAGCAATAACACACACACTGTGAGCACACACCCAGAGCAGTGGGCAGCCATTTATGCTGCGGCTCCCGGGGAGCAGTTGGGGGTTCGATGCACCTAAGTCATGGTATTGAAGGTGGAGAGAGCTGTTCATGCATTACCCCCACCCACAATTCCGTCCGGCCCGAGACTAGAACCCACAACCCTTCGATTGGGAGTCCAACCCTCTAACCATTAGGCCACGACTTCCCCATGAAAAGTAGTTAAAAACACACGCACGCGCACACGCACACGCACACGCACACACACACACACACACACACACACACACACACACACACACACACACACACACACACACACACACACACACACACACACACACACACACACACACACACACACACACACACACACACACACACACACACACACACACACACACACACACACACACACACACACACACACAGACACACACACACACACACACTACATTTGTTAAAATTATATATATATATATATATATATATTCAAGAATAATAAACAAAAAAGCCTGATTAGATCTAGAAATTAGTGACAATATACACACAATAGTGGACTTTTCTCCAGAACTATCACTTCTGAACTTGGATGTCAGAATAATTGAAGGCACGCTAAGAAGATGTTCTTGCTCAGGATCTTATGCAAGTGTTTCATCAATTTCACTATTTTTAGCATCACAGCTTCCTAGAAAGCCCTTGAAGATGATCTAGAAAGCCCACAGGATTTATCTGTTCCAGTGTGACTTATGTCCATGTTTGATGACAGCCTGAAAAATACATCCATCAAATGCTGTACGTTTCGCTCTGTCACTTGTTGATGGTTTGCTTGCCCAGGCAGTCTCCTTCTGACTCAGGCTGTCACTGAGTCGTTAGCATGCCATAATGTCCTTGTAAATCACATTTCTCCATGCAAGGACACAGAAGAGGTATCAGCCTTCCATGTTAAATCTCTTCTCTTCTCTTCTCTTCTCTTCTCTTCTCTTCTCTTCTCTTCTCTTCTCTTCTCTTCTCAAAAGCAGCACATACTATATTTATCTGTCCCCATATTAGCTATTACTCTTCAGAACAAGTGCTTAGTCACAATTTAGTCATATTTCAAAGAACAGATACACATGTTTCTTATATCTGGTGAAATCGGCGCATTTAGATTTTATGTCTTAGTTTAAATGGCACTTAGTTCTCAGATTTGGAGTTAAGTGTGTTTTGCTGGATAAAAAGATTTATTCTCTATTTTGAGTCATGATCCTTGGCCTCGTACAGTTGTGCTTGAAGTATTTCATGTTTGTATCCCTATTATTCTAGAGCAAACAATGGGACAAATTCAATCTGGCAGCTCAAACACCATACTTCTAAATGTCTGATTTCTGAGACGACTGTTTACATTGGGCCTACACTGGATTGACTGCAAACTGTGAAGGGTTGTAATTTTAGAATGAAGAATATTTGAAGAACATTTCCTCATGGCAATTTGTTCTTTTGTTTGTTTGATTCTTGTCATTGTCAACCTTACTATGATTGTTTTCAATGAAAAGCTTAATTATTGAAAGATACATACAGTTGTTTTTTGGTTAACTACTAGGAAACATTTGGGGAACATTTAAAGTAATTCCACTATATTCATCTCCCTTCAATATAAAAGCAGTGAGGCAAGTTCTGTGTATGCCACTGAACTAATTTTTTGTAAAACATAAGCTGTTTGATCATAATGCACTATAATTATCAAATTCCTTTTATAAATTAGACTCATTAATTAGTACATTGTGTCTTCAGTCACAGCAAGAAGTCAATTTGCATAAACTACATTAATTTCAAAGCGACTCAACAACTAATTTAATGAGAGAAAGTTTGTGAATCCTTTCATTAATTAATTAATTTGGCCTGAAATAGGCAATGGTCCTCATTTCTGTTGTAATATGTAATTAAACAACTAAAAGAAAATATTTACAAGCATTCTACACTTTTAGAGAAAATGGAATGTGAACTTTCCAGAAAATTAGCTGTAATTTCAATCTCGTGAAGGAAAAAGAAAACATAAATATTTGCATTAGTTAATGAGTTTACAGATGAACAACACTGCATTTTCCAATCACAACAAATGTATTTTTTTCCCCTCTGGCTGTAAACTCAAGTAGTAACCATTACAATGATTAGTTTCATATCTGCTCATATTACTGTTCAAGTATTTTCCAAATCTCTTGTGCAGCTGAAGCATGCTTCATTTTATGCATCATGACCTTCATAAGGTTTGAAAGCTATTTATTATTATCATTAAGGACTCCAACAAGGCTAGCAAGGATAAAACCGCTCACATTGCACAGATACCTGCTTCTAAACATACATTTTCTTAAATCTCAAATCTCTAAAGCAGCATGTTCTAAGGCTTTGTATCTCTTACTTTGTATACAGACCAGTCTCAAATAAAACCTATTACATGTATTTACACAGTTCTATGCCATTACAATGAGCAAATAAGAGAAGACCTCAATGTAGTTTGCAAAATTAGCGACCTTAATTTTTGGAGAATATGATGGCCACTCTTACCTGATAGTGAATGACTGTCTATAGCCTTAGAATTATTTTGCAAGCACCTTAGAAATATTGTAATAGTAGTAAAAACCAAGAGGTTAGAATTACCAGATGCCACACAGCACAATAAAATCATAATTCTTAAGTCATGATACATTTTTATTGTGATTTTAAACATTTTGCAATATGTTGAGATTTGCAATAACATATGTTGCAATAATATTATTATCATTTTTCAACTGCAAATGTCCCTAAAGAAAACATCTGTTTTATCGAATAAGATTAATTTCTCAGTAAGTTTATCTCTCATTTTCACATCAAACTCCTTCATCCCTTCATGGTTAAAAGCTAAATTATTTTTAAATCTAACTCTCTTGTTCACCTTATTCACTCTGGGTTAGTACATGATGACAGAATAATTTTTTTTAGATGAACTATCTCTTAAAGAATAAGAATAAGTTTGAAAAATATAATTTCAAGTAAACGATATTTCAGCATGTTCACTAAATTATTACTTTATTTTTGCAAAGCATCAGGAATGACCTTACACATTAGGCAAAGGTAGCTGACCGCTGTGGGCCCCCAAAAGCCAAGGGCCCCCTAAAATGCTTTTTTATATACGAGATGCGCATTAAGTGCTGACATGTTAATGGTTGCTGTTTACGGTGTTATTACCATGTCTATGTGTCCGAGCTGAACATGCATCTTTCATCATGCTTATCATGCATCTGAAGCTGTAATTATATATTGAACAACAGTGCCTATTCAATTTATTGTTTTAAATGCCACTTACTATTTATGAGAAGTACCCAAGTAGCCGATAGGACGCAAATGCAGATTTGCGGAATTTTGGAGCCAGCCTCCAGCAGCCCGTCGATGAATTGCAGTTTTAGTCAATTCCGTGTTGGTTTCAAGAGAGGGAACAGAAGGTTGCAGCTTGTTAAGTACACAGCGGCAGCCCTCATGTGAAAATCAACGAATGTAAAGACCAGGAACTCATGTGCGACTCTACTGTGCAAGGACACCGACAAGGCACTTTAGTGTTGCTTTTCTCCCCCTTTCTTTACTAAATCATGATTTGAATCATTATTAAATCATGATTTGTACAGTGCGTTGGAGGCATTGCACTCCTAACAATCTTTGTAATGTCCCTATGTCCTCTACTGCTTTACTCTCTATTCCAATTGGTCTCTGAGACTTGCTACTCATTCAAGACTCAATCTTATGGCCCTAACTGAGAATTGGATCAAACCTGAGGACACTGCCACTCCTCTAACCCTGTCCATTAATTTTACTTTTTTCAACACTCCTTGCCTGATTGGTAGGGTTTAAGGTACAGGTCTACTTATCCAAAATGAATGGAAATTTGATCCTTTACCAACTCTTATGGCAACAGTTCTTTTGAATCACACACAATTACACCGTCACTTCCTCCACCCTCTCAGTTTTTTAGCACTGGACAATAACGCTGACACTACTTTCTAAACTCTAATATCTTGCTTAGAAGACTTTTGCCCCCTTCATGCAGACCAGGATGCACTACCCCCTCTGCCCCTGGCTGTCCGATGTTCTCTGTGAAAATCGTTCTAGGCTCAGGACTGCAGAGATGAAGAGGAACAAACTCTACTGACCTTAGCTTGTACCAGTCACTACTCTCTTCCTTCTCTGCAAATGCCTCCACTGCTAAAATGACGCATAACCACAATAAAATTAATAATTGCTCTGACTCACACACTTTCAAATTTTTCTTTTCTCTTCTTTGTCCTCCATCAACTCTTTCAGATGAAAACATTTCAATATTCTTCAAAAATAATACAAGAACCATCAGCGGCCAATTCTCCAAACCACAAACTGACAAACACTTCATAACAACAAATACACTCTATTTTCCAATCCTCTTACCACCTGTTCACCTCCTTCAGGCCATTTCTTCTTCAGTTATACCTGTGCTCACTCACATTTTCAACACCTCTCTTCAAACTGGTACATTTCCCACAGCATTCAAGCAAGCTCGGGTAACCCCAAACCTTAAGAAATCCTCTCTTAATCCAGCACTTTTAGAAAAATACAGACCGGTATCCCTTCTTACATTCTTTATGTAACCTGTAACAACTTTACTGTTCTTGGTTACCAAAGCCCTAAGACTGGCAAGAGCAGGCTTCCAAATCTGCAGTACTTATCATGGACAGGAAGATCTGGTGTTTAATCTGCAAACAAGCCTAGCCCCAGCGGGCTGCCAGCACAGGGCCTCTGACATTTTGCTCATTGGCAAAACATTGGCCCCTTAGTCCTGGCCCTGCATGGGCAGCACTCACTTAGCCCACACTATTAATCTTCAACAGGGGAACCCAACCTGGTCCTGATCGAACACAGTGGTAGATCTCCAGGAACAAGATTCACCCCTGATCTATAACAATACATCTGTTTCACTTTAAATACTTTTCAGCTACTATAGCTTAAGTCTTTGAGGAAAACAGTTATTTTACATCTGAAATTGATGTAGTTAGCACATAACTAATGTTTATATTGTCAAAAATGTACAGCTCACAAACACCAGACGCTTCCTCATCAGGAACATTAAAAATACTATAGTCGCATGTCAAAACCAACTTTAAATCCATATTCAAACTGAACCATGATATGGTGTCCTCACCAATAAAGAGTCCTTCTAAAATGCATACAAATACAGTGTCTTAAACTCTTAGCATCAATCCAAACATAGGGCATACATACATGTACCATCTCTGCAAATAAACATAAGAAATGTACACTTTTAAATAAAAAAGCAGTTACCCAGAGCAATGAAATTCTTACTTTGCTGTTCATAATGAATTCTAAAACTGTACACCCACATACACAAACTATACACTATTCAAACTATACACACATACAATGTAAGCAACATAATAATAAAAACTATGCTGCAGTAGTAGGAATATAGACTAGACTATGTATATGATATCTATATATGCAGATGTACAGTATTAATTTGTGCAAGTTAATTGTAACAATGTGCAAAAAACAATAGTGTTCTCTGTCCTGAGGGTAGGAGTGTGAACAGTCTGTGTTGGGGGTCGGTAGGGTCTTTAATGATGGATGCAGCTCTACTGTGGACTCTGCTATGGTAAATGGCCTGCAGAGAGAGCAGTGGAGTCCTGATGATCTTCTCAGCAGTCTTCACTACTATCTGCAGACGTTTGCAGTCCCTCACTGTAGTGCTGCCATACCATGCAGTGATGCAGCTGGTCAAGACGCTCTCAACTACGCATAAGTAGAAGTTGTTGAGGATCTTAGGGTGACATGCCAAACTTCCTGAGCCTCCTCAGGAAGTACAGCCGTTGTTATGCCTTCTTAACCAGCTGGGTGTTGTTGACAGCTCTAGTATCCCTAGTGGTAAGGAAGAAAACTTCCCGCACAATTTTTATCAACAGGCTCATGTCTGGCCCACACTGGGCCATCATTAGATTAATGTAGGCAGTCCCATAGTGTAGGCTGCTCACAAAGAGCCTGCAGTGAGCCCAAAGCTGAGGGCCTCACCTGGGCAAGGCCACAATATAATTTTCTTCAGATACAATAAATGCAAACCATAATGGTCAGACATCGGCTGAAATTCAAGTGCTCCCTCTGCCACTGTTAAGTGTACACCACCATACGTGTCAGTGTTACAATGCAGAAACACCTTCCTCTGCACCTCATTAGTTTACCATACATGACTTACTCTTTTAAACCTCTCATTAAACCCTGTTGATTAGTCTTTTCCTCCCTAGGGTGAATGAAACTCATTAAAATCCCAAGTCAGGACGGACTGCAGTGTCACATTACGTAACTCCTATCTGTATCTGAGCTGGACAGTAATGTGTTTGGGGATGTGGAGACTGTGACACTTTACTTCCAGCAGGTAGTGATTATTTTCCAGCCATCAGGATTTCACGGTGTTTGGTTCACTCAGAGCAGGATGGGTTTGCACACCCCTCTGACCTTTCCTGGTTGACACATCATGAAAAACAAATGGCACGCATCTGCTCAGTTTACTGCTGATAGAGATGTTTTGGGTTAAGGGGATCCGAAACACCTACTAGCTTGTCCATCAGGTCGTGCCGATTAAATGCGACCTTCTCATTGCCCCAAGCCAATGGGTGCAGCTCCTCACCTGCAGATTTTGACCTTGGGAAATAGAATAGATGCTGGCCATATAGTCAGTTGTGGTGCTGATGTTTCATGGCTCTATATTTGAGTTTTTTTTTCTTTTTAAGATTTAAGTAGTTATTTCTTTCAACCATCCTTGAAATGAAATATAAAAGTGCGCTTGGCACTATAATGAATAAGCAGCCTGAAAACAAAATGGATTCACAAGTGTTATGAATGAGATTTACAGATGTTCTGTTCACTGACATTTTCCAGGGCCACATACAAATTCATTCTTGCAACTCTTTAATATTTCCAAAGGACATGGCTCATGAATTAAATGTTGATGTTCAATAAATCAAATTAAACTGATTTGTGTCAAGACAGTCAAACACACTTGTTTTAAAGTCAGCTGTTATCTATCTATCTATCTATCTATCTATCTATCTATCTATCTATCTATCTATCTATCTATCTATCTATCTATCTATCTATAATGCAGTGGTGACAGTATATTGTAGGCCAAACCAGAAGGTTAATTTTGCCTGGCTTCCATCAAACAACAATCAATTTTATTATTATAAAGTGAATTTTCAGGCTCAAGCATTTTAGTCCATACAAGTAAATGAGGGCCAATCTTGCTTTGGACTCATTGATTTTCATTGGACTTTCATTTTGTTTCAACAAAACCTGTTGAAAAATCACTTCTTTTTATGTTCCACAGAACAGAGTCATGCAGGTTTGAAAAGACAAGAGGGTGAATAAATGATGACAGAATTTTCATTTTCACTTTGGTTTTAAAACAAACTCAAACAAAATGAAAGTGTTTAAATCTCATAATATCTAATGATATGTTTACAAAAGACCTTCTTTAACTCACATATTGAAAAAAGCTTCAGAAAACCCACATGATATTCCAGATGGAACCATGGCTCAAAAATGCTAAGTGTCTTTGAGATTTTAGCACTGCAAACTGAACAGATCTATTCCCAGACCACTGCTTCTTTTAACATATTCCCATGTCTTGTTACTCTGCCCACATGGTGAGAATCTCATTTCAATTATGTAGCCACCCCGAGAATAAAAATGTCCTACAATCTTCGTTTCTGAGCATGACACCTCTACTTTGCAACCTTTCTGTCAACTAAGCACCCAAGGGTATAGATAATTACTGTACTTGTAATTGCAGCAGGTGTCAGTGCAATGCTTTTGCTGCTGAGGCCATATGCCTAAAAGGTCATTTGTCATAATGAGGAACATTCATGTGTTTTGAGATATGCTGTGGCTTGAAAGCCTGTGTTAGAATTCCCAACAATTGCAGACTTAATGGAGATTATGCCTTTCACATTCATCTTTTGGAATTGATGTTAATTATGGAAACGATTGATTGGCACTGGCCTGTTATGGCTTATAGTAATTGCTTTGCAATGTAAATCTGACTGACAGCATTAGACAAATAGTAGCCTGTCCTGACGCAAAGTGCAACCGCAGCTGTATCTCATAATTAATCGCTAGACGTATCCAAAGAGAAGGAACGTTAAGACATGCGGTATGAGAAGGGCACTGGAGGGTCTGCTGCAATTAAATGCACATTTCCAGTTTTGCAACAGCACCACTTTTAAATATAAACCATAGTAATTGCGCTGCAAATGGCAGCAACTTTGTTTCAGAAGAACTTGCTTTAAATGGGAAATAAAAAGCTCTTTAAAGCCTAGCTTTTGACTTTCTCATTCTCCAATGACTTGCGCGCCCTTCCTGTTTATTGTATTTTACCACATGGGTCCTATTTGCTTCCCCTTTGAAAATTAAGACGATAATTAGTTCCCATGGCTTGTAATGCCAGAGGAAATGACATTAGAAGAATTATCAGATGGGGTAGAACATGCTTCGCCTCATGGAATCATAGCCACAGAACTTTCAAATGATTTGCATTCATTTATATTCTTCTTTCACCCAGAGCAAGTTTTCTGGAAGATTATCGTTGTTACAATGGTCTACTAATGAACAAACCTTGCCGTAGGATCTTATTTAGGAAGATGAGACATTTTTCTGATACTTGATTATCATGAATGGCCGCCCGCCCAGAGCCAACATCATCAGCTAGTTTTTCAGAGATCTTATCGAAAAAAGGTTCTGCGCTAGGAGTATTGTGGCACACAGAGGTGAAAAAATTACCAAGTGCCACAAGTTTGTCTTGTTGCTTTAAATGGGTCATCAACTTTGAGGTGTATTAAAGGGATAGTTCATCCAAAAATAAAAATTCGGTCATCATTCATTCACCCTCAGGTTGTTCCAAACCTGTAGGAGTTTCTTTCTTCTACTGAACACAAAATAATTAGAAGAATGTGGGCAAACAAACAGGTGCTGGTCCTCACCGACTTCCATAGTATGACAAGGAATATTATGGAAGTCGATGGTGACCAAAAACTGTTTGGTTAATAGCGTTCATATATATATAATATATATATAAGCAAATTAAAAATCTCTTAAGACTACTCAATAAAAAAATATTCATCCCATAACTGAGTCAGAGGAATACATTGATCACATTTAAGAGCTCCACTCAGCAAATTCTTCAAACCATATTACTTCTGTTTTTTTATCTACCAGGCCTCAATGCATTTAAAAAGGATGATTAACTTTGCTGTATCGGCTCTGGTCTCTGGTGTGGTGGGATGTGTCATTTTAAGGCCATAATGGTAAAATGTTCACTCAGTTGCTCAAATATTTCCATTTGCTTTCCCCTTTAAGCTACCTACAAGGTAAAACACACAAATCATCAACTGTATTGCTGAATTTAGTCAAAGAAGATCACATCAAAAAGTTATAATAATAAAAAATAAAAGGATAAGCATGAAAAATTGAATTCAACCCTAAATTCACTTATTTGTTTACCAAAACCTGTCTGATTGCAATAAAATATGAAGCACAAGTATGCCTCTCACACAGAGGGGATCTAGGGTGTGTCTAAATGTTCACAAACTTTACAAAAACAACTGTTCAAGAATAATTTGACAATAACAATTCTGTCACAAAAAAACTTCAATTATTTCCAAAAATTCAATTAAACATTGATTTCTCTAAATATTTACCACCCTAGTCAATGTACCGAAGCCCAGTTTAGGCACCGTACTGTATTAAAACTTGACAAAATAAATGAATTTGGAGAAAAAAAAAAGAAAAAAAAAGTAAATTACATGCACAAACACACACACACACACAGATATATAATATAATATCTAAGGTTCCTTTTCGGGAACTCGAGCTGCGTCGAAAACGCTTTGGGGAACGTCCCTGACGAGACTGACTCTGAATATAGTGTGCAATCTGTCCATCGGACGGGCGTGACGTCACGGGCAGGGTGACGTAGCGACCAGGAAGCTATATAAGCACGTGCCGTGCAGCTGGCTTCAGCTTCGCTCTGTCAGCAAGCGCTCTGTGTGTGCATGTCAAAGTCTGTCCCGTTGGTCCTATTTATTGTTGTCTGTCCCTAGCCATTAAAAGATCGCTAAAACAGCTCAATATGCCAAAAGTAAAAGCATAGACCAACATATTAAGGGCGATTCCAAGCCACGTTATAGATGTGTGTTCCTCCCTGCCCTCGCTACATGGGGATACACACAGTTTGTGCGTGGCTTGCCTGGGATCGAAGCACGCTGAGTCAGCTCTCGAGGGGGCCGACTGCCCGCATTGTAAACGATAGTGCCAATACGGACGCTTCGATCCCGGAGGGCTCTCTTCGAGAAGTGAGCCTTCGCCAGCGTTCCTCGCGATGCCGGTTCCGCTTTCGCCGAGGCGGAGCCGCACCGGCATTCGTTGGGTTCGCGGATCGATCTGCTGGAAGGAATGGAGAAGGGCAGGTCCTTATCTCCTACCTTATCCACCAGATCTGCCTGATTCCGGGGTTCGGAAGCCCGAGCTTCGGTTCTTCCCCCCCGAGCATCGGGCTTGATGCTCTGCCTTTCTTTCTCCGAGGAGATTGACACGGAGGGCGTTGGCGAGCTTGTAGTTGCACAAACATAAAGTTGCATAAGCACAGTATAAAACAAACAGTGTTATGCCTTATATGGGTAGTGTTAATGAGCAGCTATTTAATCTCTGAGGGGATTAATATTGTTTGTGTGACTAAGCTTCTAGCGCGCTGTCGAGGCAACGCGTGTATTACATCATTTTCAGTTTTGATGTTAATTTTTTCATACCCGACCGCGTGTCTGGTTATTTAAACTCCATTTAATAAGCAGGAGTTAGTTCTACCACTTCAAAGTGTACTTTATCACAATCTAGACCGTGTTTACTTGTCTGATTGTTTGATTATTTTAAATTCTGAGGAATTTAATGACATTGAGAAGTCAATATATCACTATAATGTGTACTTTATCACAATCTAGACCGTGTTTACTTGTCTGATTGTTTGATTATTTTAAATTCTGAGGAATTTAATGACATTGAGAAGTCAATATATCACTACAATGTGTACTTTATCACAATCTAGACCGTGTTTACTTGTCTGATTGTTGAATTGCATTAGATTCTGAGGAATCTAATGACCATTATCTAACTTAAAGGAGGTCAATATATCACTTCTATGTGAATTTTATCTCAATCCAGACCGTGTCTACTTGTCTGATTGTTTGATTGCATTAAATTCTGAGGAATATAATGACAATTTATTTGACTCATGAAGTTAGATGTACTGGAGGGACTGCTGGGCAGGAGCAGCCCCCTCCGCGTACAAACAGAGTGTTGCCGCCCGTGTTCCCCCGCTTAAGGAAACGGGACCAGAGGCTGAAGCAACGCTCCGGGCCAGTGACTTCCCAGCCTAGTCTGAAAGAGCAGACTGGGAGTTCAATGGCCAAAAAGTCATGACGCATTTCGGTCACGACTACAGAGGGCGGCCCCTACTGGGGTAGAGCGGTGTCCACCTCATTACACGGTGCCCGTCTCACCTCAGTGCCCTCGGGAGGTGAGTCTGCCAACCCTGCAAGAGTTTCAGGGTGCAGCGGCTTCCAGCGAGCACTGCTCTCAGTTATTTCCGCCCGTGAGCGTAGCGGAGCTGAGACGCTCGCCGCCCCTTTGGGGGCCTCTTACACCAGAGGTCAGTCTCGAGAGGCTGATTCCCTTAGTACATCAGTTAGCAGCGTGAAAACTACTGCCAAATGTATCTCAACGGGTCCCGCTGACATTCAATGGGGTTACACCGACAGTAGTCGGCCCCCAGCAGGCTCTGGTGATGGAACAAGAAGTGAATACCCTATTAAGGAAGGCGGCCATCGAGGTGGTCCCTCCTCTAGACAGGGAATCCGGATTTTACAGCCGGTATTTCATAGTTCCAAAGAAGGATGGGGGAGGTTGCGTCCGATCTTAGACTTACGTCATCCAAACCTCTCAGTTATGTCACTGAAGTTTAAAATGCTCACTGTCAAACAGGATGTAGCCCAAATCAGATCCGAGGACTGGTTTGTCGCAATAGATCTCAAAGACGCATACTTCCACAATTCCATCCTTCCACAACACAGGAAGTCTCTAAGGTTCGCTTTCGGGGGCAAAGCCTACCAATATCGAGTACTTCCCTTCGGCCTTGCACTCTCACCCCGCACGTTCACAAAATGTGTAGATGCGGCTCTGGTATCCCTCCGTATGCAGGGCATCTGCATTCTAAATTATATCGACGATTGCTTGATTCTAGCTCAATCAGAGCAGATGGCGGTTCGACATCGAGGTGACGTTCTCGCCCATATGGGGGAGCTGGGTTTGAGACTGAATGCCAAGAAGAGTGTACTTTCTCCAGTTCAGAGAACCACCTATCTAGGCGTAGTATGGAATTCGACCACGATGCAGGCACGTATGTCTCCTGCTCGGATAGAGTCGATCCTCACATCAGTCAAGAGAGTCAAAGATGGCCAGTCACTCACTGTCAAGCAGTTTCAGAGACTGTTAGGGCTCATGGCAGCTGCGTCCAACGGGATACCTTTTTGGCCTGCTGCACATGAGGCCCCTACAGTGGTGGCTCAAGACCAAGGGGTTTTCCCCGAGGGGAAATCCTTTCTGAACTATTCAGGTCACGCGGTGATGCCTTCGTGCCTTAGACATATGGAAGAAACCTTGGGTCTTGAATCAGGGCCCGGTGTTGGGAGCTCTTGGTCGCCGTGTAACGCTAGCGACAGACGCGTCCCTCACCGGTTAGGGTGCGGTCATGAGTGGCCACCCTGCCCGCGGTCTGTGGAGCGGTCGCCATCTGACATGGCATACCAGTTGTCTAAGGATGCTAGCTGTGCATCGAGCATTGAAATATTTCCTCCCAGACCTGAGAGGTCACCATGTGTTGGGGCGCACCGATAACACATTGGCGATCTCTTATATCAGTCACCAGAGAGATCGGCATCCGTGCCCCTTGTACAAGCTGGCACATCAGATCCTTCTGTTGTCCCAGGACAAACTCCTCTTGTTCGAAGCAGTGTATATTCCTGGGAGATTGACTGTGGGAGCAGACATACTGTCGAGACAGGGGCCGAGACCCGGGGGCTTCACCCCAAGGTGGTGAAGTAGATATGGAGAGTTTTCTTGGACCTCTTTGCGACTCAAGAGATATCGCAATGTCCCCTCTGTTTCTCTCTAGTTCATCCAGCTCCTCTGGGACTGGACGCTATGGTACAGACCTTGCTCGAGGCTTCGTCTGTACGCTTTTCCCCCTATCGCTCTGCTTCCGGGAGTTCTGGCGAGAGTACGCCGGGACGGGGTCCGTCTGTTGTTAGCAGCCCCGTTCTGGCCGAGCCCAGTATGGCTCGCAGATCTGATCTCTCTCCTCGACGGCTCTCCATGGGTGATTCCGATCAGGACAGATCTGCTCTTTCAGGCGTAGGGCAAAATATTCACCCTCGCCCGGAGTCGTTCAAGCTGTGGGTGTGGCCCCTGAGGGGGCACAACTGTTAGCAGCTGGTCTCTCAACTGAGGTTGTTGAGACCCTACTCCAATCCAGAGCTCCCTCTACGAGGAAACTGTACGCCCTGAAGTGGTCATTCTTTACTTCATGGTGCAGAGATCGCCACCTTGACCCTGTTAACTGCCCAGTTGGTACAGTTTTGGAGTTTCTACAAGCTAGGCTCTCTGCGGGGTTAACTCACTCCACCTTAAAGGTGTACGTGGCGGCCATAGCTGCTTACCACGTCCCTTTCAATGGTCAGTCAGTGGGTAGACACCCCCTAGTTACACGTTTCCTCCACGGTGCGCTGAGGCTGAGACCTCCAGTACGGTCCCGTGTTCCCCCCCTGGGACTTGGTTGTGGTGTTAGAGGCTCTTTGTAAAGCTCCATTTGAGCCGATTCATGAATATTACTGGCAGGCCCCCTCGGTGGCCCCTACCTACTTGGACTTTGCCCCTGGTATGGCCAAAGCTTTTTATACCCTCAAGTGGGTTACATTCCTAAAGCTCCCTCTGTTACGCCACAACCCATAGTACTGCAGGCCCTCTGTCCTCCTCCCTTTCGGGAGCCAGACCAGGTGAAGCTAAATTGTATGTGTCCAGTTCGAGGACTGGACACATACGTCCACAGAGCTGCTGTGGAGAAAGTCTGACCAATTGCTTGTTTGCTACGGTCCTACTAACAAGGGTTCCCCTGCCACCAAGCAGACCCTTAGTCGTTGGATAGTCGAGGCTATCAACGTTTCCTATGAGTCCTCTGGTCTTCCCCCCCCTTTGGGGGCCAAGGCTCACTCTACTCGGGGTATGGCGGCCTCCAAGGCCTTCTCAGCAGGTGTGTCCCTCTTGGACATCTGCAACGCTGCGGGGTGGTCCACGCCCTCTACATTTGTCAGATTCTACGATCTTGATATGCGAGCCACTCCGGGCTCTTCTGTTCTCTCGTCCTAAGCTGTGCTCTTCGGATACACACTAGGCAGGGCTTTGGTAGTCTGGCAGCGTTGGCATGTCGTTCCCCAAAGCGTTTTCGACGCAGCTCGAGTTCCCGAAAAGGAACGCCTCAAGGTTACGTATGTAACCCTAGTTCCTTGAGGGAACGAGACGCTGCGTCGCAGAGCCATACTCCCGGCACCCCTGCCAGCGCTTGCTTCCCTACTCGAAGCTGAAGCCAGCTGCACGGCACGTGCTTATATAGCTTCCTGGTCGCTACGTCACCCTGCCCGTGACGTCACGCCCGTCCGATGGACAGATTGCACACTATATTCAGAGTCGGTCTCGTCAGGGACGTTCCCCAAAGCGTTTTCGACGCAGCGTCTCATTCCCTCAAGGAACTAGGGTTACATACGTAACCTTGAGGCGTTTAGTTGACTTGTCATTATGGGTTTTTATTGCTTTAATGTGGACACCATAAGTAATAAGACACCATACATTTTCACGCACCAACTCTAGTGATATTAATACTTGAACTCTCCACAGCATTGAAATAAAAATATTTATAAAAAGTTTAGCACTGCAAAAAAAAAAAAAAAAAAAAAAAAAAAAAAGGTATTTTACGGTATTTTTCCAATATTCTGTAATTTAAACAATTTCTGTAAATCTAATGGGCAATCTTTGGTCTCATTAGTCTATTTGTTTCAGAGCAAACAGTTTTGGCTGAGAGCAAAGTCTCATCACGCTACATTTTATGTAACTTCAATAATGTATGTCAGAGCGCTGCCTTTGTTCTTTTTACTGAATTGCCTAGCAACATTTATAATGGTTTGCAAGACTGTTCTGAGTGGGTCACAGAGTGTACAGTCAAAGAAACAACAACAACAAAAGTAATTCAGAATGTTTTTCTGATGCAAGACTTTTATTTTTAAAGATGTGCATGAAAGCTGTAGACACTTCTGTCATACACAGAAACATGTGTTGTCCTGATTCAGTATCTGTGGTCAGATGCAATATCATCAGGCTTAATGTCAGGCTTAGTGTCATTATTCGATTGTATTTTCAGAACAAAATAAAAAGTCTCTCACCTAAAAAAAACAAAAAAAACAATCAAACTATCCTGTACAGTAAAACATTAAACTGTGCTCATAGCACGCACTATTCAGTTGCAAGCACAAATATCACTGCACCATATATATAATTTCACTGAAGTGCAAAAGAAACTATGAGCATGCAAATTGTGAAATAAAATAAAAGTATAACAATAAATTGCATAACTGGTACATTTTGTGTTAGCTAGTAAAGATTTGCATGAAGGTGTTGTATAAACAGCAATGTGTGTGTCTGTGTGTTTTACAGTTCTGTGCTGCTAACAGTGCAACCTTAAATATATTGTGTTGCAGACTAAAAAGTGTCTGTTTCCTCTAAGCCTCAATATAGCACCATTTTAAGCCCAAAAGCAAGTTTTCATCTGTCACAGTCCACAAACCTCCTGTGACACTGGCAAAAGACACTAAACAGCTGAGGTAGATGTTGCAGCCCGGGTCAGATCAGCTAACTTCATCTTGTGATAGACCAACAGATATCATCCCACCACCTCCCTCGCCATCACTGTCAGATAATGCCTTTTACAGGGATGGAGCCATTTCACAGTGCCACGGACAATAATGTTCCCACTTCTTCTTTAGCCTCAAAAGGGACTTGGCTAGTAAAGTTTCTAAACCTCCCCAGCCATCGACACAATAGAGCCATCCATCACAAACTGTCCCTTTGATAAAACATGTTCTGTTTTATTGTAGTCACCTGGAGAGCTATTGTAACGAAAGAGTCTTTTAAATATTTATTATCTGAAAGTAGAAGGAAAATAAAAGTCTCTATATATTGTGAATACAGCAGTAAGTAAAAAAAAAAAAAAAAAAAACAATTATGCCTGATGACTTTTGCACACAATTATTTAAAAGGATGTCCATGCAAGATCGCCATTTAACTGAGAGCATGAAATTTAATTTTGTCTAAAGAACTGAATTTGTATTTATTTCCTTTGAATCTCTCCCTTTATTATTTTAATTTATGCTGAACAAATGTAGCCATATACTACATGAAGAAGATAAATAATAATAAAAAAAAGCCTTTTCCCACTTATTACCTGACCTGGGATTAGTAATTCCAGAGCAATCATTTTGCTATTTTTTCTGTCCTAGATGGAATCGTATCTAGTATTTTCAATACAAGTGGACCAATAAAACTGATATTGCATCTTCCTGATTATAAGTCGCACTGGGAAGTTCACAGATAAGTCACATTATATTATTACATTCAGAAATATAATGTAAAACACTGTCGAATTAAATTAAATCCATGTAAATTAAACATTTACAAACATTAACATTATAAACAAGTATTTATGTTCTCCTCACTACACAATGAATACAAATCAAATATAAACCAATTATAAATTATATTGACATTCATCAATTTACAATGAATTCTATTGAGCAAAAAAAATAAACTAAATAAAAACTACATAAAAACAATAGAAAAATAGTATTAATAACATTAATAATCACAATGATTAAATGAACTGCTGATCTAACTGCTGAACCACAAGCAGGATTATGAGTTACAATAATCTGTGAAGGATTCGTCTGCTTTCAGACCAGATGAAGGCATCTTTGTAGAGAGGATGTCTTATACTTCTTTAAACTGCTGGTAAAGGTTTCAGATGCAGCCTGGGCACAGTTAGAGATCACTCTCCGCGCTGAAACTGAGATTGTTCACCAGCTTTAGTGAAAGTTAACGTGCTAAGCATTTTCGACTCATACATTACACGTCACATCCTGATGTAACGTGTCTTTACGGGACCTTTACGGGTTGTGTGTGAACGCACGCACATATTTCGGGTACACACTGGTAGTGTGAAAGTGCAAAATCTAGCGACCTGGGAAAAATTGCCGGGACACATTAACTGTGTATTTTCTGGAATTGCAGTGTGAAAGGGGCTTTTAACACACAGTACCACTTTACAGTAAGGTGCCATTTGTTTTTTATTAGGTGTCATGCAGTGGCGGATCATGGGTTTTAAAATAGAGGAGGCACACTAATTGTATTGGTCTGGGGATGCCTGCTGATTATTATTATTATTATTTGCTTAACCTCTTTAAAATGGCTTTTTGGTGGCTTTTAGTCGGAAAACATAATGAAAACGACACACATACAGCAAGATATTATAACTTCACTTACCTGTCTTATCACTTGAAGCAAACATCCATCTCTTCTTAAAAGTCTCTGTTGAAAGAGAAATGCCTGTTGTGCTATTTAATTAAGCCGAGCTTAGGAATTTTTATATACAGTACTTTTTGAATGACAGCCTGGTAAATCTGTCAGCATTCAAATATTCAATATCGCTAGCCTCCCCTGCGAGGTTTCTTTTCTCAACACTCCTCAGCACTAAAAGGGAACACATTCAATGGTGATTGAAATATAGGTTGTTTTGGTATTATTTGGTATTATGGGCTCTAACAATCAAAGAAAGTGCAGATATTAAAATTGTGCTTCTTTTAAAGAAAGCAACACTTCTCATTATGATTTAAATATTTCACAGTGTAAGACTTGGGAACTCTTTGTATATTTTCAAAACTTCCTCCACCAAAAGCAAGCCACAAATAATGCAGATTTTGTCTTTAATTCTGATACTGGGACTCCTTTTAAGAGGATCTAAATGGAGTGCGGCATATTAACATTTAAAAGACATCTAAACAACAAACCCAGGGACTCAAATCCAATGAACCACGACAGTAAAGTTAAATGTTATGTTGGTATGTTGGCCCAAATGTAAGATGATTAGCTCACTAGCAAACCAAAATCCTTAAATGAATGGTTAATATTGGTCTGTAACCATGCAATAGGTTAATATTTGAAAAATATCTGACATTGATAAAGGACAAATAAAATGGTCATGCTTGACCTGTAACTGCTGATAAAAAGTAAATGCTCAAACAGCAGTTAAAGGTTATCTATTCTTCCCAGGTCTTTTCAGTCATAAAGTCCCAGTCTCTCTCTCTCTCTCTCTCTCTCTCTCTCTCTCTCTCTCTCTCTCTCTCTCTCTCTCTCTCTCTCTCTCTCTCTCTCTCTATATATATATATATATATATATATATATATATATATATATATATATATAGTGTATAAGCTGATCCATTCTTCTTCGCATTTTTTTCCCCTATATTTCTAAAGTGCATGTTTAAGGTTTGAAGTAGTTATCATAATAATAATTTGGATATGGTCACTACAACAATAGAAAATCTTTTCGACATATTAAGGTTGCAAGCACTTCATTTTGAAAAATAAAAATTTTTCATGACAATGGCAAGTTTATTCCTGATTGCACAAAAATTCCAGCATTTAACAGGGCATTTCCACTTATCATTTTTGTTGATCACATATCTGAATATTGCATCTGTTATGTTAATTGGGGTCATAAAACCTAATAAGTGTGTGTTTATAAGCTGGTTCTGAAGGCACTTTTGAGTGACTGCAGACTTTGAAATAAACAGCTGCAAACTTGAGCTTTAACAAAGAGCTAAATTGAAAATATAATGATTTAGACAAAAAAAAAAAAAAAAAAAAAAAAAAAAAAACATGTCTTGTACTTGTATTAACTACGACAGCACTGTGTTTGCAGCTTTCCTGCAACATGGAGCAAAGTAATTTCGCTGAGACAAGTCGGAGCATCTGTGTTTTGGCATCTTTTGATACCATTGGCATTAGTGAGAAAAAAAATTACAGACTAATTTTGTGCCGCAGATTCTTTAAAAACCTCATTTAGCCTGATGGGTTTGCCTAATCGGAGCATGTTGAGAAGAGAAGAGAAAACAAACTCTTATACAGCTGAAACCGAAATGGATCGATTAAACAGCACCAAGGAAGTCATGGCAATTGTAAAATCTCATCAATGTTTGGTTTCCAAGGGCACATCAACTGAAAATGGAAATATAGGCACATCAGGGGAATGCTGTTTGCTTTTAGTGATCAGCAATCACTGATGTGATACAAGGAAAATCTTAATCAGAAGGTTAAATTTATGCCCAATCCCAATTCTACACCTTAGCCCTTCCCCTTTCTTCATTTGAAGGGCTATCTGGCCTCGATTGTCTCGATTCTCTTTTGGTTGGAGGGGTAATGGTAAGGGGAATGGCCAGATAGCCCTTCAAATGAAGATTTTTTGGGACCACACTTCAGACGAAGAGGTATGAATTATCTTTTATTTTTGGCATAAATAAGGATTTTAACGAAAAGTAATCATTTGTTTTATGTTACATTTTATTGTGAGTTCATATCAATGGTCATGTTACTCAAATAAACATTTGCAAAAAATCGCTAATATTTGCTAACGTCATATATTTACTGTCTGATCAGGGTGATAACTGCCGTAGACGAATCCCCCCAATAATTAGAAATCGCTAAACCATTTTGTCAAATATTGCCTATTCGAGAGAGAGAGAGAGAAATGGAAGTTGCGTGTATTCGCGTCTGTGCGTTTATCTTTTTAGAGTGAGTTTATTTAAAAACAGCGATTTTATCCTCTCGTTGCTGGAAAATATAATGCAGCGATTCAGTATTTAAACTGTATTTAATAAAAATCGTAGGGCAGTGTTGACAAGTTTATTTTCTCCTGGATGTGTGAGCTACGCGATTTCGGATATGTGTGTGTCAGTAAGCAGCTCATTAATACAGAACGATAATTAAAGGCTCTAATGCACACCAATATATGTGTGTATTGTAAGAGACACTCTGTTTCAAGGGACAAGGGAAGGGGTAGGCCGAGGGGTAGGGGAAGGGGAAGGGGAAGGGGAAGGGCTATAAAATAGAATTGGGCCTTAGCCTTTCCATAGACTGTTTAGCATGTTTCTTAGATTGGAATTTGAAGCTTTTCGATCCCCCAGGGCCTGATTCAATATGATCGTGAGAGAAATTCATACAGTGACAAAAGCCTGTCTAATGAGTCCTTGATTCATTCATCACATTGTGCTGACTGCATGACTTATATTCTTTGCCCTACACAGCTTCTACACAGCACTTCCTAAACATTAGTGTTTCACTATGCATGTCGAAATTCTGCTGATTTTTTATGCAATTTCAGGCAGTTTAATGGCATAGATTTATGATTTGTTATATACTTCGTATTATGTTTAAGCCTAAAAGTAATGCATTTCCATGGAAACTGCCTGATTATACCACATACAGGGATATATTATCCAACACCTAAAAATGCATGAATTTGCATGATATCTACCCATCACGCTGAATTTAGATTAAATCTTCCAGATAGGACGCAAGGGGATAGGATTGACTTACGCTTTATGCATCCTTAAATTTCTCATTTGAGAACTAATTACTGAAACCTATGCTGGCAATCAACCTGTCAGTCATTCACATTTTTCTATGTATGTTACATAATACATCAATGATTTTCACTCATGAGTTAATAATGGTTGATTCATAAATCTTTTGTCCTTTTTCTGCTCATGAAATCACATCTGTGTCTTTACAGTGAGTCTGATACAGTGAGGATTATAATACCTCAGCTGGCGGAGGTTCACATTATATGTACAAAGTATGACACATAGTCGTGCATTTAACTTGAAACTGGTGGACAATTCCAGTTTAACAGTTATTCTTATTTTACACAAGTAACATGGTCTCAGAATGCATACCCTCTACAAAATATTACTTATTTAATAAATAAAAAAAAGTACAGTAAAACAATCATGTTTTAAAGAAACCCAATGCTATGTGCACGTCATAGTACAAACAACTATAATGTGTGTTCTATGAGCACAATGTGTTTAACAAAAGGAAATGCATATCTGAGAGCAGGGCGATGCACAACAGTATGTGAGACTTCTAGTGGAGAGCTTCAGAGCCTCACACACAATCTAAGTTGTAAAAAACATAAAAGACCTTTATGTTTGTCAGGATCCAGTGACCTAAGGGTAACACCTGGCTGGAGAAAGGAAAACATTGTCAGCAGATGCTGGGGGAGATACACCCCTTAGCAGCAGAACAGAACTCTTCAGAAGATTTCAATCTTTCTCATAACATAAATGACTGCTGTGAATGGGAAAGGGGGATCATAAATGAGCAAGGAAAGACGTTTGGGCAAGGTTGTGCCATTACTCTCTCTGACATTGATTTTATGATTTAAGTATCAGATTTAATAAGGTTATGTAAATTGTGCTTAAAAACTGAAATTATATGTAATATAAATGTAAAACGTTACATTAAAATTATGAAAAATTATTTAAGTAATGTTTTACATTTATATATTTTATATTGTGCATGCCTAAATGTATTCTAATACCATCTATGTATCATTTATCCATCACTAGGAGAAAAAAATACTCCCGTATTCAGGGGGATACAAGCCAGATGAGTTGGCACCAGATGTGTTGTGTGTGAACTAAGCTTTCCTCTCATTGGACTGATAGACGGGGGTCACTCGTTTGGCAGCCGCCCGCCACACACACTGTTCATGCAGTGGAACACAAGCCTCTGCCGAGTGCAGATCAATAACACCGACTGAGATTATTGCTAAAGTGGGTCTCCTGTCAAGTGTAACAAACACTTTGCAATTATACTTCACACAGACGTATCGACTGGAGAGGTGCTGTTGCGTATCACTTATTAGCAGAAATCAGAAGCTGATGATCATTAAAAGACAGTTTAATTAGCACTATTAAAACAGCCTAATGCAATGGCCTGGTTCTTAGCAAAATGCAAACAAACAGTCTCTACCTGATCACAAGCAGCTTGACCTCAGGGTCATTGGACACTTTCTCAGATGCCTTAAAGTCAAATGTTAGCCCACCTCATCTTTCTTCAGACCACATTCCCTCAGTTTGTGACAGAATTAAATATAGGCTTTGCTACAGATGGTTTACATGTCCGAATAATTTATCCGCAAGACATGGTGGTGCTTGTGAGGGGAAGTAAACAAAACTCTGGGTAAAACTGTCACAAGTATCTGCCTAAATATTGACAGAAGCATAAAGGCATTCACGTTACCTGCGCATGTTCAAACAATGTGTCTTTAGTATTGTGACTTTAAAGACAGAAAATCCCACAGTTTCCTCTTTGCACATAAGAATCAAATCTTCATTTCCAGATTTCCATGCTCAATGCCTATGGATTCCATCAGTTTGACAGCTCAGCTGTACTTGAAGCAATTGCAGTAGTCCACATATATTTCCCCTTATGCCTGTACTATTTAGAAATTCCATTTGATTGACAGTCAATAGTTTATTGTGAGTCTGCATGCTAGCAGGGGATGAAGAGGCATCTGTCATGGTGCTTAGTGGACAATCTGTCACGACTGCCTTTTATGCCATTTCAGTCTCTGTGCAAGTTCCTTTTCCTGTAAGTGCAAGGAAGAACATTCTTTTATTAGAATTTTGGTGTTTCTCAATGGTTTGTCCCAGCATGCAATAACATCTCTTACATTGTCACCAAGCAACATAAACCAAAATTCTTTGAAGCTTTTTATTAAAAAAAAATAAAATAAAAAAATAAATAAATAAATATGTATATATATATATATATATATATATATATATATATATATATATATATATATAATTGATATTGCACATATAGAATAATATACAGCAAAATACAGTATGAAACAATTTTACCAACAATAAATAAAAATACACAAATAAAGATTTAATTTTAAACATGTCGAACACAAAAAATGGAATTTAATTATTTTTATGGCAATGAATATATCATATGAACATGCGTTGATCAGTTTTTTTTTTCTTTTTTTTTCTGTAAGGAGCTATAAGATCATATAGAGAATTAGACGAGCAGCTGGCATAAGCCTTATCATAAGGTTATGAGTGCTGTGACGACACCAAGCTCTAGAGAGAAATATGTTGCTAATGCATTTCAATGCCATAAGTGTTAACAATAAGACACACAGTGAAGAGCAACAGGAAGTAAGCAAACATCAGGAAGACAGTCGTCTCTACTGCTATCTAGAACTTATGACCTTTGAAAAATGCAAGAGTGATTGCCAATTCGTGTGTCTTTATCAAATCCCTGTGACATACGGACTTGATGAATGCAGTTCAGAATCTGTGACTATGAGACCAAATTTCAAAACCCGGGGCAAGTGACAGTCCAGTAAACATGAGACGACGCTTGACTGAGCTACAGGCCATAGAGAACAAATCTGAATAGCATGTCTGTGACAGGCTAGGAGTACAGCGGTTTTTAAAACCCACACAGCAATGGATGTTGTGTGCTGCTAGATCAAGAGTGGAATGTGGATAGGGTTTAGATTTTTTTTGTTCAAATTACCCATACATCATGGTATGTTTTCCTCTGCACTTTTTGACAGCCCGAGTGCAGTGTCCATTTCACAACCTTATAGGTCACGTCTGTTGTTGTTTGGATGCCGTATAGAATTCAAATGGATTTTTGAAAGCTGTGAGGGAAAACAAAGTAGAAGTTAAGTGGTTGAAGTATTTCCTAAAATCTTTCACCACAAGCTCCTCTAGCATTCAAATGTATATTATGGACACATTTTCTGTACCTATGCAGCAACTATGTGTTACATTTTCTCATTATGTTTAAATACATTTACTCTATTAAGGATAGGTAAGGCGATTTTGTAAAAGTTAGCAATAACGAGCTAGCTTTGAAAGCATCCCACCCTCCTGGAATACTGTATCACTCTCCAAAGCCACGCCTCCTCCAAAACACGTGAACGCACACAGGCAGAGCGGATGCTAACAAGTGACACGATGAGAGCATTGACTGCAACACTGTCAGATTAGCTCATGTCTCATTCACCAGTGAGAAACCATTACACATAATATTATAATAAGAACCCCTTCCATTCTTGCTTCAACATGCTGATGATGTATCATGTCTGCATGAATTGGATGCAAAGAGGTATGCAAATACATATATTGACAGGTAGGTAGGACATCCTATAATATAGTCCTCGGACTGAGGAATATGATTGGACAAAAATGTCATTGTCCTACGCCTTCCACAGATTATATAAATACATTTAGATCAGTGATTGCTATCGGGATGTGACAAGACTTTCAGCTAGTATTGCAAAAAATATATTTTTTTAACCAAATCACCTACACTGCTTTTAAAAGCAGACATTTCTTGTATATTCTTCTCTGCCATCTCTTCACTGAAAAGTGGATGAGTGAGGATGAGTAAATAATGACTGCACCTGTCTCTTTAAGAGTTCACAGAGTGTTGTTCATTGAACAAAATGTTGGTCAGCCAGGCTCTAAATAATCTGACTTCCTTGATGACCCCAATTTCAATACTTCCCTGTGTTTGCTAAAAGCACTGAATCGCAAAATGCTTTTGAGAACATTAAGCAACAAGGTATGAAAAGACAGAAGTGTTTGAAAACTGCTTTTCACCTTTGCCTTTGATGAAAATTGGTGAAAAACCACTTTAACACTTTCTTTACAGTGATTTATAATCCGTAGCCTTGTGACCAAGTCAAGCACTTTGTCTTATTAGCATAATAATGCTAGCCTGGTTGGCACTTCAAGCTTTAAGACTCAAAAAACTAGTGGAACACTATTTGCAAAAACACCTCTCTCAAAGTAATCTCGTCAAGTTCTGCTAATGGCATACAGATGTGAGGAGAAACGTTTTCATTAAGTATAGATGAACAGCTTGAGTTCTAATTATGATTTTTGTCTATGTAAATGTACATAAAAAAATAAAAAAATAAACTGGACTCATCTGAAATGTTTAATCATATTTATAATAAAAATCAAGACAATCAAGATGAATGTTTAAAAGACAGCACACTAACTGAAAATGGTTTTATTGTACACACAGTGGTAACACTTTCCATAAAGTTTTATAGTTAAAGGGTTAGTTCACCCAAAAATGAAAATTCGGTAATTAATGACGCACCCTCATGCCATTCCAAACCCTAAGACCTCCGTTCATCTTCGGAACACAGTTTAAGATATTTAAGATTTAGTCCGAGAGCTTTTTGTGCCTCCATTAAAAATGCATGTACGATATACTGTCCATGTCCAGAAAGGTATTAAAAACATAATCAAAGTAGTCCATGTGACATCAGAGGATCAGTTAGAATTTGTTGAAGCATCGAAAAAAAAATTTGGTCCAAAAATAAGAAAAACTGTGACTTTGTTTAGGATGGTCTTCTCTTCCGTGTCTGTTGTGAACGCGTTCACAACACTGCAGTGTAGTGATGTCCGGTTCGCAAACTAATCATTCAATTTAACCGGTTCTTCTTGAACCAGTTCACCAAATCGAACTGAATCATTTGAAAAGGTTTGCATCTCCAGTATGCATTAATCCACAAATTACTTAAGCTGTTAACTTTTTTAATGTGGCTGACACTCCATCTGACTTAAAATAAATCAATATCCCTAAGTATTCCATGCACTCAAACAGTACACTGACTGAACTACTATGAAGAGAGAACTGAAGATGAACACCGATCCGAGTCAGATAACGAATGAAAGATTGACTCGTTCTCGAGTCAAGATCGGGTTGCATCAGTTTTCGGATCACCAGTAGTGATGGGAAGTTCGCTTCTTTTCCACGAACCGGTTCTTTCGGACAGTTCGATTCAATAAACCGGTCGTAAAAAAAAATGGTTCTTTTGAGCTCGACATAATGGCGTCATTGGCGATGATTGCCCTTGATTCGAGCCTTCGGTTTACCCGCGTTCATAACGTTAGCACAGAATCAGTTCAGAATCAATCACCAAAAGAACCAGTTCGGTTCATACGCACTGTGTGTCAGTCTATTTCACGCTGAATCACTCATGCACAGTATCATCAGGTTCTCAAATCGGACGCGTCCAACAGAAACAGTTCTTGACTCGAGAACGAGTCAATCTTTCGTTCGGAGCCCAGTAAATACAGAAATAGTTAAGACAGATATTTTTTTTATGTCCATACAAGAATATGGCGATGCAATGATGTAGTCAAAAAAAGAAAAAGAAAAAAAAAGGCATTTGAAATACATTCAGAGTGGATGTAGTAAGTTTATATAGCCTAACCAGTTTTAGAATGCAATGATTTTCTAGTCAAATCTCTTGTGACAGTTCTATATATGCATTTCAAATAAGACCTTGTTCTGTTCTGTCTATATATGTAAATATATATATAAAATTACAAAATATTAATTTGTTTAATAATACATTTAATTAATATTACATTATTAGTTTGGGGTCAGATTTTTTTTTAAAGAAATTAAAATATTAAATAACTGATTAAACAGATTTTTAAAAGTGACAGTACACTGAAAAAAAGTTTTCAAGCAGTACCTCATCTAATTAATAATTTGTCTTTCAATTTAGTTTACAATTATTTGTTTCATTTTTCAAATAATATTTTTTTCGTTCAAAACATTGTTGAATATAAATATTTTTCATTAAGTGCTCAACGGAAAAATATTTGTTTGGATGAATGTACAATTTCGAGCATGCCTGCGCATGCGTATTAAACAAAAAAAGCGACGACCAGCCACCTGATCTTAATTCAGGGTTCCCACACATCCCTGCAAATGTTTACCCTGCAATTCATTTTGTGTTTGAGTAGCTGGCTATGGTTCGGCAGTTGGTTCAGTATTTTTAGTAGTATAATCTGTCAAGCCTTGGCAATCAGCTGTTCTAAATGCTGCCAATTTATTTAAGTTTACATTGTATTATGACGGTGTACGCAACAACTCCATACTTGCGTTCTGTTTCCAACTTTTTTTTGGGCCGGTGGATATTATTTGTTGCATCATAAAAAAAAAAAAGATTTCTGATGGGGGGAAAAAAAAAAAATCCTAATTCAATGCTTGTCGAATTCCACAGATTTAAGAAAATGTCAATGTTTGCCAGCTACTAAATGTTAAAAAATGTTTTAAAAAATCTGAAAATGTCAAACTCAGAAGAATGTTAAAAATCTGACACTTTAGTAGCAAGTTACGGATATGTAAAATGTTAATAAAATGATGTATTGAAAATTATTGATGTCTTTTTGGATTAGATTTGTATCAGATGCTATTAATGATGTTTCTTAATGGGAATCATGTTTTATTAAATTAATGTTTTTATTTGTATAAAACTAAATTTCTATTAACTATTCTATTAAGATAAATTAAATCTATATCTGTTGGATTGGATAAAGTTAAATATTTCTAATACATATTTCTTAAATTTAAAACAATTGTTTAATTGAATCTTTATATATTTGATTGAGAAAACTAAATTATTCTAATATTTCTTAAATGAGAAAGTTTGTTTTAATTAAATCTATATCTTTTTGTTTAGATCAAAAATAGAATTTAAATTAATTTACTTTCATCAACAAGAAAAATATACTTTCTATCAGGTTTTACTAAATAGTTTTCATAGACAGAGAAAATATTGTTTAGAGCAAGTTATTTATTTTTAATTGGTACAAGTAATAAAATATAGATGTGAACCATTACCCTAAATTTTTTTAATTGGTTGAATGAAATTTTTTTTTCAGTGTACAATATTAATAATGTTACAAAAGATGTACAGTATATTTCATTTCTTACTTTAAACTTTCTATTTATCAAAGATTCCTGAAAAAAGATGACAGTTTGTACAAAAAATATTACAAACATTTTAAGAAGCAAGTTTTCTTTTCTTTCTTTCTTTTTTTTAACACTGATCAAAATAAGATATGTTTCTTGAGCAGAAAATCAGCATATTAGAATGATTTCTGAAGGCTGAAGGCTAAAGACTGGAGAAATTATGCTGAAAATTCAGCTTTTCTGTCATAATAATTAATTACATTTTGAAATATATTTAAATAACACAGTTAAATTGTAATTTTATTTCATCATAATATTGTTTTACTGTATTTGTGATCCAACCCCAAACTTTTGCATAGTGTATAGTTAAAATTTATCTCATTTAGTCTGCCATCTTGGATTGTAAGATTTGCCTTAACACATGTAGCTGCACATGCAATGCTGTTTTAGTGGTGAAAACGAGGGATCATCAGAGGCATCTTATGTTGCACAATTTATTTAATTTTATTGTTTTATTTTTTAGAAAAGCCTATAATTTCTGCTTATGTAGATATTCAACTGCAGACTGTACATTCATATGGAGCCCATTTGACAGGATAAACAAGGTAGAAGCTAATAACTAACATATTTAACACCCGGTTAATAATAAAAACCACGGCTAATGACTATACTCGCAAGCTGAAATATAACTCATGACTCGCTAAGGTGGGTTTATCGACACATTTTGTCATGCTTTTCAAAACTGCTTTCTAAAAATATAATTTCAAAGGTGACAATTGCAAAGGTCATTTTATGACACCATAGTAAATATTAGTTTTTGGTGCAATACTCAGATAGAGGTTATAACAATTTAGTCAGTCTGTGTGTGCATAATGCCAGGTTTAAGAATGTGTAATGGTAGTGACATCCATAACTGTTAGTCAGGGATGTTTCTCCTTGTTCATGCTTTTTTTGAGATATAATAATGACTCCAATTATATGTGGAGGCAGACGGGCTTTCAAAAGTCGACCACTGGAGTGTCTTTTCACAGCCATGGTGCAAGACTGCTTTTACTGCCAAGCAGATATATCCACTCCTGTCATAGTGATGTCTCTCAAGTATGTGTGCTTTCATCTATCCACATTGGATAGTTAGAAGCATAAAATCTCAATTATATGTAGGTAAAAAATGCCATCTCTCTCTCTCTCTCTCTCTCTCTCTCTCTCTCTCTCTCTCTCTATCTGTCTTTTTTTTCTAAATCCATTTCGAAAGACTTGATCTGATAAATGTATTTCAAGCTATGTCTTTTCTGGCCTTTGCCTTTTTGTTGCGGTAATGATATCTGATCAAATGTAATTTCTGAGCTGTTGATACCCAGTTGTTTTGGCAGTATCGTTACGATTTTGTCACTGCTGGTGTTGTTAGTTTCAGGTTTAAGAATTATGGGATATATGAATTGCACACTTGCTGAAAACAAAAGATATTTACTATTTTGATATATATTTTAATATATACATTTATTCACCGGTCTGAGAGAGATGAATTATAAAAAAAAAAAAAAAAATTGACAAATAAAATTACAATTTAAAATACCTATTTTCTATATTAATATATATATATATATATATATATATATATATATATATATATATATATATATATTTTTTTTTTTTTTTTTTTTATCTGTGGATCAAAAGTGACAATGCTTACATTTTTTTATGTTACAAAAGATTTGTATTTTGAAGAGTGCTGGAAAAAAAAATTCATTATTTATTTTAAAATTATTTGCAGCAAAGTATTAAGAATAAGAAGATCCATTATTGATAAGTGAAAAGCAAATCAGAATGATTTCTGAAGAGTCATGTGACGCTAAAGATTGGAGTAATTGCTGCTGAAAATTTAGCTTGGCCAACAGGAATACATTACATTTTTAAATATATTTTCATATATTTATATATAATTTCACATTATTACAACTGTATAAAAAATAGACTTCTTTCTTTCTAAATAAATAATGATTGCAAATTTTGATCGCTCTGTATTTGAAGATTCCCATCACTTTGGGAAAATCTGCATCATTAGTATTAATCAGATCCTTTTATATGTCAGTGCAAATTCGTTGCTTAGGTGTTTTATTGTTGTTTCATCATCCCACCTCCACCATCAAGCTCCATGAACCCGTTTTGATGTGCTCTTTATGCTCGCTTGCTTGTTTGTGAACTGTCTGCACTGTTTTGAGCTGACAGAGCCTCTGTTGTGTTGGCTGGGGATGTCTAATGAATTATTTAGCATGAGATACTAAATGGATTTACACACAACCTAATCAAGATTTTTATTCCCATCATCAAGAACCATATTTAAATATTTTATTATAACCATTCATTTTTTTTTTTTTTTTTGCATTGTTCTCTTAGGACCCTTACTTACTCTTAGTAAACTACAGACAGGGTCAAATGCTTTACATTTTGTGGCCTTACCAGACATGATGTGACATTAATAATGAGACCGATTTTCCAGCAAAAAAAAAGTGAACTTAAGCCCAATGTATTTGTGTGTACTTACATTACAAACACCTCAAAAACAGCTACAACAATATAATGAACTGAAATAAGTGGTCTCTGACCTCCCAATCAAATCTAGTAAGTGTTTTGCATGAGTAAACAATAAGGCCTTGCTATTGCCAAAATTGTATATTCTCTTAGAATTATAACCAAAACCATGATCCACTGCAAACTACAGTGCCCTCCACTATTATTGGCATCTTTGATACATATGAGCAAAGGCGGCTGTGAAAATAAATCTGCATTGTTTATCCTTTTGATCTTTCATTTAAAAAAATAAAATAAAATCAGAAAATTCTACCAGATCATAAAAGTAAAAACAAAATGAAAGTGGGGAGAAAATATCATGAAATAATTGTTTTTCTCCAATGCATGTTGGCCACAATTATTGGCACCACTAGAATTTATTTTGGGTAAAATATATCTGGAGTATATAGCCACTGATATTTGCATTAGGAGCATGATATTGTCCATCCTGTTCCACATGATTAAAAATGAGGAACACAAAGGCCAAATACATGTTAATCATCCATCACAAGGAGTAAATCCAAAGAATATAGATCTGATATGCAGAGCAATATTGTTGGGCTTCACAAAATAGAAAGTGGCTGTAAGAAAAGAGCTAAAGAATTGAAAATTTCCACCACCATTTGGGCAATAATTAAGGGGTTCCAGTCAACTAAAGATGTTACAAATCTGCCTGGGAGAGGACATGTGTCTATATCATCCTAATGCACTGAGAGGATGAGAGTTTGAGTGGCCAATGACTCTCCAAGGATCACAGCTGGAGAATTGCAGAGATTAGTTGAGACTTGGGGTCTTAAGCCTTAAACAAAAATATCTAACAGCCCCTACATCACCACATGTTTTTCGGGAAGGTTTCGAGAAAAATTATCCTTGTTCATCCAAAAACAAACTCTCAGACATGACTGGAACTTCAAATGGCACTGGCTTCTATGGTCAGACGAGTTGAGGTTGAGTTTTTGTGAAGCCAACCCCCATTCGTTTAGTACAAATAAGGATAAAAAGGTACCCCATGTTCAGGGTGAAATATACTGCTGGATCCTTAATGTTGTGGGCCTGTTTTACTGCCAGAGGTCCTGGACATCATGTTCAGATACATTGAATAATGTATTCAATCAAATACCAAAAGATAAAATATCTAAACCTGACTTCCTCCATTAGAAATCTTAAAATGGGCTGTGGTTGTTCAGGACAATAATCCAAAACAAATATTAAAATCAACACAAATAAGCTTCTGCCAAGACATGAAGAGAAGAAGCACCAACATGGAGCTTTGAATATGAAGAGATTCTCGATGAAGGAATGGTCTCTGAACTCTTATCAGGTGTTCTCCAAACTCTTCAAGCATTATAAGAGAAAACTCAGAGCTGTTATCTTGGGAAAAGGATTTTGCAATAATTGGGTGTCGATAATTGTGGCCAACATGAACTAGAGAAATCATTTATTTCACAATGAGATATTCCCCCCACTTTCAGTTGTTTGTAAGATCCCAAGTAGTCGGTCACCATCATACTTGGCGTGTCCGTTCCCTCCTTCAGGAACAAAGGTTACATATTGTACGTAACTGAGACGTTACTTTGACTTATTACACTATTTCAAAATTTACTATTTTTATTGCATTTTGCTTTAATAAATTCATCCTGGCTGAGCAAGGGAGACCTCTTACAAAAATAGTCTTTGATAATCATACTGACTCCAAAAATACCTCATAGTCCACAAGTAAAACCATAAACACATTGGCTACTGCAACATTATGGAAGTCATCATACTCTTCGGACTGATTGTTATTTTGCTACATCACACAGCCCTTTTTAAGAAAAAAAAAAAGTCTTATGAGTGCATTATTCTTTTTTTTTTTTTTTGCATCTCGTCTGGTTGAACCAAACTGTAACTGTTTAACAGTTCAAAAGCAATAAGAAACATTGAATGACTGAATGACTGTAATGTTCCTAAGCACCACAACCCAGCAGCCATACTATATGAACTTAACAGTTACCTTCAGTCATGAATAGGCTGCACCTTCAGAAATATTGCTTCTATAAAGTCTTACATTAACCACACAACAATGGAGGCTCAATTTAAACAACAAAACTCCCTCAGCCAACAGGGACATTTTTCCTTCAGTTGAAAGTTTCAAGTAAACTTGCGAACCTCTTGAAAATCTTTCACACAATTGCCTCAACGTTTAAATGTTCAATATTTGTCCTTGCATAGCTCCAATTAAGGTTAAATGACTGTGAAATTGCAGCTGGGTTGAAAAGAAGCTGACAATGGCAACAATGAGATCTGGGGACGTAACTGAGAAAGGTACAAGAAAGGAATTATATGGGTTGTCGGCAATCAAAATACCTGTCAAAAACAGTATTGCGACTGTGAATGCTACATTCTTGGCTGAAGCTGCAAAGACTCCCAAATTAGACACTGTAGTTTGATTGTAATTTTAATGTATTTTTAAATGCAACCTGGTTCAACAAGTGCAGGACAATGAGATTTTCACCTGGAGCACTCAAGTATTTCTTCATAACACTAGAAGCTGTGATTCAATAAAGCTCTAAAAAGGAATGAAACCATGCAAATATTTTCAACGCATTCCTTTATAGACTCCACATGAATACAAAAAAATAAAAAATAAAAAATAAAAAAAGCTTGTGAATCTAAGTATAGATTCTTTTTCAGCTTTACACTGGAAACCATATATACAAGTATTATACTGCAGTACAATAAGGCCTGTGGTTTAAAAAAAAGGGGTCAATAAACTGTCCCTGTTGTGTTTTCTTATTTTCTAGCTTCAAATTGTCAGTACTCCTACTAAATATATATGAAATGAATATATTTTAAGAGGTAATTCACAATGAGCTGCGGTTAAAACAACAGCAGGGTGGGTGTTAAAGGGATAGGTCACCCAAAAATAAAAATTAGATGTTTATCTGCTTACCCCCAAGGGATCCAAGATGTTGGTGACTTTGTTTCTTCAGTAGGACATAAATTATGATTTTTAGCTTCAGTCGTTGCAGTCTCTCATTCATCAATTGGTAACAGAATCTATGAGAGAAAAAAACAAAACATGCACATACAAATAAATATTAAACCCTGCGGCTCGTGAGCAGGAGGCAAGGAAGTCGACCGGAAATTGAAGTCGGTCACGTGCCGCTATCTTGTAGCAGAACTTCACTTGCGTTAGCATTCCCATTGACTCCCATTCATTTTGGCGTCACTTTGACAGCGAATAACTTTACATCTGAGGCATTTAAAGACTCCGTTGGTCAATTATTTATTTCTAAAGAAACACGACAATGTATAAAGGGCTCCATTACCTTCTATGTTACATCATGGCCCCGTAGAAACAGTTTTTGTAAAAATAGGCTAACGATTGCATCATAACCACGCGACTCTCTGTCACATTACCGTACAGACAGGACTTAATATGGCGTACTGGCGTTACATTTTAAAATACTATACAAAATAATTAATCAGAATACTTACTCCTGCTCCCTCAAGCCAAATAACTCCCCACTCAAGCTCGCCGTCTCTGCAAGATTAACGATGGCAGTTTTCATGCACAGCTACTAGAAGATTTACATCTGTCAGGTTGCTGACGTCTTCAAGCTTAGTTTGAGTCTGCGCGTCAGAAACGGAAGTGCTAAAAAACGCTAAAAATGGCCAACTGCCAACCTGTAATAAAAGAAGTAGATAATACACTGATAAAATAAATAAATAAATGCAGTACTGAAATTGTATTTTTATAAAGTATTTAAAAATAGCTTTTCTTTATCCAAAATGTCAAATGATTTCCCTCAAGTATTTTCCTAAATAATTCAAAGGCTTTCATAAATTTTATTTGAAGTGTATCTTAGTGTTCACTAAATAGGCCATTTTTAGATTCAATAGCAAACTATTCACTGTGGCATTTTAGCCTTACTGTAAAATAATAATAATAATATAAAAATAATATCTCATGTTTGTGAGTTTTTTTTTTTATTGCTTATTTTAGGATTTATTACAAATACCTTTTTAGGTTTAAATCAGGTTTTTATAGAGTTGGGCATTTGACAGCAGTTCCAGACAAAAATGGTTTTCATGTAAATCTGGGAGGGGGGGTGGGGGGTGATCAGTGTTGCAACAAAGATTCAATACAAAATTCCCAGGAGAAACCTTTTGTCATCATACGCAAGCATAACTTTCCACAGACGTTGGGTAAAACATCATCAAAGTGCATTACAGTGCTAATTTCATGCATCAGTAAGGAATGGGCGTGGGACCAATAAAAACATGGCTCTTGATTAAAGAAGGCCTGCATTTACTGCACACAAGCACACTAATCCCCCCAGACACACACACACACACACACACACACAACTCTGATAAAAAAATGTTTTTACTTCAACATAATATTTTTCCTTCAGGATCTTGACTAGATCCTGTGGGATGAATAGTACCTCTGTGTGAGGCAGGGTTATCATGACTGGAAATGAACGGTCCACTTTGCCATATATTAGCTGAGAATGGAAGAAGATACTGTAATAGCTTGAAGAAGAACAGAACAAAGAACTGCTGAAATTTCAGGAACCGTCATGTTGTGGGAGCATCCTCTGATTTGAAGCACACATCTCAACTAATAATACCAGTTTAGTACATAATATATCAATAAAACAATCAATTTAAACTTGAACCCAGTCAACCAAGGTGGTCTTGCAACTTTTTTTGTAAATATATTTCCTGCAAATTATAATGAAAATTTGTTATAAACAGTACCATTAAGCAATTAGGCAATTGATTTTTTTGCCACAATATATCCATGTCTCCTCAGAAGTGTGTTGATAGTGCCCTTGAATTATCACCTCATTTATTTTGATTCATCAGAGTGTTCAAGCCCAGTTCCGACCAAGGATGGGTCACATTGGTTTCAAGGGAATTATTAGACTTCAAAAGTTTGCCTTGAAACCACTTTGGCACTTTTTCCATTTCTGTGAGTCCCGATAAGACAAGAAATCTAATAGTTTTTGAAGACTGATAAGAGGAGCCGTCACCGCTTGTTGAGTGAAACCGCTGCATCAAAAACAGTTAATCTCAACCCGTGGCCATCAGGGACATCATCTGTTTATAATTTTACAATGAACTAATTTTTTACTACAGTTAAGAACATGATAAATAGCTTCAGCTATTGGAAATTTGCTTGAAATTTACTCATCCTCAGAGCATCCAATATGTAGATGACTTCACTGCAACACATTTAGAGAAATGTAGCATTACATCACTTGCTCACCCATGGATCCTCTACAGTGAAAGGGTGCCATCAGAATGAGAGAAAAACACATCACAATAATCCACAAGTGATCCACCACTCAAGTGCATCGGTTAACATCTAACATTTTAATAAACAGACCTTCTCTTGCGGCCAAAATAGTCCATAACCTATAATAATATTTCCTCTAGTAAAAAAAGTGTGTCCCCTATTGTCCTCTCACATCAAAACCCACCAAAATATTTGTTTAGAATGGATTTGAACTGTTTTCACTTGCAAATAGGGCTTGAGGTTAAAAACGTGTGTGTGTGTGTGTGTGTATACAGTATATATATATATATATATATATATATATATATATATATATATATATATATATATATATATATATATATATATATATATATATATATATATATATATATATAAAACACGAAAGTGATTTGGTTGATTACATTTTGTCCCTTAGGTATAAAAGTCTTATTCATTTTCTCAATGCCACATTGTGAAAAGAACACACATTTGACGCTAATTAGAAGCCACAAGCTACATACACTATTCAAAGGTTTGAAATGACTGCATGCTTCCAAAGGAAACAGCAACACGACACAAGGTCTGACTCACCAACACCAACTCTCAAAATCAATTCTCTCAATGCCAACTTGTTATACTCTCACCAGGGGTAACACAATTTAGCCATTTGGGGAAGCTAAAAGTAACTTTCTGATTAGTATGTTGCTTGATGCTTGTTCTTGAGAGGTTGTTTCCTTTTGAGACTTGACAATTTTTGACCATGATGAACAGTGTGTGCATTTAGGAAATGTTTTTGATGGGTTTGTCTTTGAATTCAAGGAAGTAATTGAGTTGGGTCTTACTCAGAGAACTGGCAAGGAGGCATCACACATCCATCAAAAATACTTTTTGTAATGACGTACATTAAAAACATTGTTATATTCAAGTTCACCAAAACTGTCCCTGAATGGGAAAGCAAAACCAGTAAAAGTATTTATATGTGTGTGTGTGTGTGTGTGCATTTCTTTATTTGTTGTGGACAACCAGTAGAACGTTATTGCTAAGAGAGATTGCTACCCGCTTACCTAAAAATACTGCATACGTAATAAAAAATAGAGTATAGAGCCAAAAATGAACATGGATAGCATGGCCAGATCAGTTTGTCATGAAAATTTGATGATACATGTTTCAGGTCATATTTAAATTCTGACTGAAATGGGTAAGCTAATAACTTATTATTATTATTATTATTATTATTATTATTATTATTATTATTATTATATTAAAATGATAAATGGACAATATTTAAATACTATAATGCTTTGTCTAAAGTAAATTAATTAATCAATAAATAGTTAAAACATGTTATAAATTAATTTATGCATTACAATATGTGCAGTATGATACATACAGACTGATGTTATTTAATTATTTACTGAAAAATTAACAAAAGTTATTCATTTGGCAGACAGTTTTATCCAAAGCAACTTATAAATGAGGACAAAAAATGCAATCAAATCAACAAAAGGGCAACAAAGTGCTATGACAAATCCCAAGTAGTCAAACGCAGTACATGTTGCAGGGATTTGTATTATTTTTATTATTATTATTATATAATAAATAAAAAAGAACAAAAAGTAGATAAAGAAATATAATAAAGCAACTTAGAGTGTGAAGTTATTATCGTTATGCAAATTAATAAAAACAAATAGAAAGAATAGAAAAAGTACATAGAACAATAGGCACTGTTTAATAATAATAATAATAATAATAATAAAATAGAAATGGATTACAGAATTTGTCAAGTATGGTGACCCATACTCAGAATTGGTGCTCTGCATTTAACCCATCCAAGTGCACACACCCGGAGCAGTGGGCCGCTACAGATCCAGCACCCAGGGAGCAACTTGGAGTTCAGTAGCTTGCTCAAAGGCACTTCATCCATGAATATTAAGGGTGGAAGAGAGTGCTGTTCATTCACCTCCCCACCTCCTGCCAGCACCGAGACTCAAACCTGTGACATTCTGGTAACTAGTCCGGCTCTCTAACCATTAGGCCACAGCTGCCTCATGTGTGTGTGAATGGTAGTGGTAAGAGGGTCAAGTGTTTTTATAATATATAAAAAAAAAACAAGAAGATACAGTAGAAACAGAATAGAAAGTGCTCTTCTAAAAGACGTGAGGAGACAAAATGCAAGATTACAATGGTCTTTTTTTTTTATCTCAGGAAAGTATGCATTTGCTCTCCATTTCACCTTACTGCTGTCTAGGAGAAACTATCGAGCTACTTTAAAAACTTAATTTGTGGATCTCCATTCTTCGAGAATAACTATTCTCCTTTTGTGGTAGTCACTTTCTCAAAACATTTAAAAGCAAAAACAACAAAGAGAATTGTCACAGTTATTTGCAGTGGACAGATTACAGCCAGGAGGCTTGTCAGTCAGAGCGTTTCATTAACTTCTCCAGCAGACAGTTTTAGCAGCATTGTAAGTATTTAGAGTCAGACACCCCTGAGACTGGACAGTCCCCAGTCTAGGCCTTTATGTCTCTTATCTGTCCTTCAAATACACATTTGGTGGGAAGGGCAAATTGGATTACTCCTCATACCCATCACACTGGAGATCCAACAGCAGGACAGCTGCCAGTAAAGCAACCTCATGATGCCATGCATGTACATATACGTATATTAACTGTACATGTTTCCAAGAGTAATATGAATGCACATCTATAGATCATATTTTTTCAAAGATTTGCAGAAATAACAATCTTCGAGTTCTGTGCATTCATCTGTATTATATACTGCACTTCACTGCACCCAGTGCAAGCATAAATAACAGGAAATGGCAACACGTGAGGGCTTGCGCACGTGTACTTGAAGACAGGATTTTTAATTTCATTTAAATGGATTGGCTAGTAATATCCGCTATCTGATATGTTAGCAGCAAATAATAGTTTCACGTGGAGCTGGATCGGAACATTGCTCTCCATCACATGTGCTCTAGCATCTCAGCCAAGTTTCCTGGCAAGGTACAATTTACATTTGAATGGCCACTTTCATTGTGTTCACAACATGTAATCCTCTGTTTGGGTGGTTAAGCATCATTAATTCACTACAGCATTTAAATGACACCGGCTTGTCTACTAACAGAGCCTCTTATTATTTATTATAGTGTATTTATCACAACAATGACCACGAGAAAGACAGTCATTACATTCATTTGAAATATTACTCCAAAGAAACATTTATTCATGCTCTGACCTTTCTGGATGAAACTTTTTTAGAATATATCACCCACTTGCATAAGCTATTTTCTGCATTTCCTCAGATCTTCAGATCCTCTTATTATCAGCATTATGAACACGGCATAATTAAACGGAAATATATTGGACGGAGCAGCTGTTCAAATGACTGTATTCAAAGAAAAGAGCAAAAGACAAGTAGACAAGTAAGTCCGCCATCTGTTACAGAAGGTTGTCATTTTCTGTGCCATTTACATGCGCCGTTCAGCATTCATTTTGGCAGTCTGTGTTTTGAATATAAGCAACTTGAGAATGTTTGCACACAGACCATCTCAAGAACTGGAATTCACAGTTGATCATTGTTTACATGCTAAAACATTTTAAGGCAGCATTCAAGTTTACTACTACTACTACTACTACTAAATAAATAAATATATCAGACACAAAACAACAACATTTATTTCTTTCTACACACACATATAAACACGCATTTTGGCATATGTGGTTTACAGGGACTCATCAGACGTAATGGTTTTTCTTGGATAATTACAGATTTTGACTTAAACTCTTTTTTTTTTTACCCTTCCGGGATCAGGAAACAGTCCTCCATAAAATGCACTGCACAAATCTGAATATTTGGGTTGAATTGTTCTGGAACAGTTTTGTAAATTTAACTTAACCACTGATTTCTAGTCGTGTCCTCTTTTGGAAGACCTAACAACACAGTTTTGCTTTCACAAGGAAACACACACCATCTCCATGACATGGCGGCGTGGCAACAACAATACTACAGCGAGAATCAGTTACACTTTCTTTGCATGAACATTTGGGAGGCGTTATGCAAATATTCCCACATCATGAAGTAGACGTGGGGGCATGTTAGAATGAGCTATTTTAGGAGGGCGAATCTTAACTTTCATAAAAAATATCTCTTTGGGTTCAAGACTTTAGTTTTTGCAAATTTAGGGATCTTACCTATTAACAAACAGCTTGCAACACTCCAAAGAGAAGGAAAACTTTAAAGGAAACCCTTTAAGCAATTTGGTTTATGGGGACACGGGAAGTGTGCATATAAATAATTTGTGCATTGTAATACCCATGTCATTTTACAAATTCGTGTTCTTGTTTGTTTTACTTGAAGCATTGTGGCACACTCTTTTATTTTGTTGGATTTGTGCGCAGCGACGCTTCAAGTCAATCGAATGAACAAACGTGCGCATACTTGCATCGCTTTGATTGTTCCCTCTAGATCTCACCTTCTCACACACAGCCCCACGATTGGTCGATTATGTACAATACTTGCATGTTATTGGTCAAACTGCTCTGGATGTTTTAGGCAATATTAAAATCCTGGCCGGGACATGTCCCGTATGAACGGCGCATATGATCACCCTACTTATTTCTCTTATGTATTTTAATAAGTACAGGTCAGAATAATTAAATTTTCATAAGTATATCTGGTACATTTGAATGATGAAATATTTCACCCATATTTTGACAGCTTTTTGAAACATTGGACACTTTTGCATTTAATTTCTAGGTACAATATATAAATGTACTTATAAATTTAATTTGATGTGTACACCAAAACGGGATGTCTCATCTTTGACCCTAATACAAACATACATATATTCCATACACATACTTCCCTAAAAAGGAAATTCTATTAAAAAAAAAAAATAATAATAATAATTGCGCAGCACAGTGACGCACCTCATTAATTGCGAGTGTAACAGTAAAGAACTGAGAGTCTTAGATTATCTCACTCCGAACAGATGGAAGTTATCAATGCAAACTTCACAGGTAAAAATAATCCAGTCAATCATTTCAATCATGAGCACTGGAGGAAACAGGAGATGAGGAATCAGCTTCTTTGTTGCTATGATTCATGCTTATGCTGTCACTTAAATTCCAACAAACAAACCATTCCAAGCAGTTCTGGTGATTACCCATTTAAAATAAGCCAATGTTGCCAGGGTGTTGATAAAACGCTTACAAAATGTTCCTTTTGGAACATTTATTGACATAACGAATATTAAGTCAAGGTTTATTCAGGCTATAAAGATTTAAAATCGATGTAACATTGTCATTGACAAAACTCACATGGGTCATAAAAAATGTTGTTCAAGGTCACGGAAGAGAAATCAATATTATGTAAATTTCGTGTGGGGGTGGGGGGTGTTTCGGGGGACGGGGAACATCGTAAAGGTCATCACAGTGAATAGAGCTATTCTTATGATAGTCAGACTTAGTTTGCTGTCAGCAGGCAAATGCCACTAAACCACAGGGTGTGTCATCACCACTTTCAATTCTCCCCCTCACGAAAGCCCACCAGGTGGGTACATTGCTGGCATGTGGCATGTAAAAAAGAATGTCAGCACTGGGAGAAAACGGAATCTAATTTCCATCCATTCAATTGATTCTAATGACTAATTTGTACCTCAAAACGATTTTGGGAAGCTATTGTATTTTTCATGACATCCTAAAATACTTCTTTCAGCATTATCGCTTCAACTGTAATTGCTTCTTCTTTAATTAAGTACTTACTCAAGCACAAAATAGTTATATAATTGACCATCAGGTGGTACGGTTTTCAAATATACGGTGCACTTCAAAGCGTGGCTGATATGAAAGAAAAAAGGTAACACAAAAGAAACTCGCACAGCCTCAACAATGGTCTGAAAAGCTCATGCTGTGCCTATTTGGAAAAGAAAGTGGGATGATCCACAACATGGCCATCAGTGCTGCTGTGTACATGAAGAGTGAGGACCAGCATCACAAGCATTGATTCAATATTTAGGATGGCACAGGTGCTAACATACATACCAACGTTTTCTTGCTCTGACTAACATGCATGTCTGCTAAAGTGGCTTTCTTGCGGGAATGACGAAAGCCATCTTTCTCTGCAAGGCATGTGACTACTGATACAGATCATCCAGAGATAATGCCTCCTGGCTAAGATTAGCATACAATCGACAATAATGTGAGTGCTTTTAGGCATGAAGGAGTTGGTACAAGATGTCTGCTTTTAGTGAGAATGAAGTGGAGGAAGTGTTTTATATATTCTTTGGCACCGTAAGGGAAGGAAAGCAGCTGTAACCAACAAAGACCAAAACCAACCAATAAAGAATTCAGTGTTGTTTCGTTGGTACTTATGTTGTACAATGCATTTGTTGGTAACACTTTATTAAGGTGTCCTTTTAACATATTAAGGTATGTTACATGTATATACTCCCATAATAACAGTTAACATTATTTAACTGCATACTGTACATACCATTTCAAATTAACTCAATAAATAGCACAACCGTTTATTTTAATATTCACTTATATTCCTTGACATACAGTATATAAATACAACTTAATATTCCCAATGTTATGGTAACAATAATACATTATGGCCAAGTTTATTATAATGTGTCATGGTGAAAAAATAAATTATTAAGCAGTATTTTTTTATGTATGTCACCTCTGCGTTATTTTTTTATTTGAAAAACTGTGCCTTTAGAAAAAGAAAAAAGAAAAAGAAAAAGAGCAACCACATGAATTGTTTTCTGTTTGGCCTTGAAGTCAATCTTATTTATGAATTTAATAATGTAAAGATGATAAAAAATATTTAATTTTCACTGTCCTGGTGACTATCACTAGTCCTATTGCACATATTGAGGTCATACAAACTGTTCAAGCTGAAAATAGATATTATTTGCCAAGATTTCATGGCTGATACAAATATCTATAGCTCTCTTTATAACTGCCAGGGGTAATTTAAACTGAAACGCATGTATTTTCCTGTTCATAAATAAACCCATTATAGGACAGCTGAATAACCTGCACTCATGCTGGCTGATTTGTACAATCTAAAACTGGATTTTACTGAACTGTCTTTCAAAGGTTTATGTGGGAACATTTATACTGTTCTTGCAAGTAGGTAAATATGTTTTCAGATACTGTACAATCAGGTGCACAAGAGTTGCCATAATATAATACAATAATATGGCAGATTGTAACTTTTTTTTTTTGACTTCTTAGTAGACTACTTTCGAGACATGGTACAATATATGCTATATATATTTTTAACATAAGTTTAAGCTTTATTTTGTGTAATAGCAACTCACAACTCATAATTAATGTTTCTTTTAAGTGTTTCTGAATAAAAAAGCCTGTGGCAAGTGGTTTTAAGTTTGTTTTATTATTATTATTTTCTTTTTTTAGATGCACGGCAAAGCAAGCTGTTAAGAGACAGCTGAAGGTCTCTTCATATATGAAATTTCTTAGTGGTCTCAGTTTTGTAGTAGTTGGTGCGGTCCCATTCAATTATCAATTATTGCAATTATATTATGAAAGGCTTACAAAACAATCCACCATGTTCAGTCCACAAATAGTTTTTTTGGGAAAAACTACACATAAATGTCCCAACTACCTAACAAATCTCAGTGAAATGGATTATTTGAGAAAGATGTCTATAATAGACAAGGCAACAGTCAGAGGAGCGGCCCACACTTTTACAGCCAATCAAAAACTAGCCGATGAGAAATGCAAAATGATTCTCAAACCCAGAGCAATTAAGATCAGCTAGTTTTCTGATTAACAAAACAGTGAAAATCTTACCCTCCATCACAGCTTTCATGCACATATTCAAAGAGTGTGATGCATTTGGTTAAAAAAAAAAAAAAAAAAAAAAAACTGAATCTGGTGCAAAAGGAGGGACAGCTCATCTGCAAGAGATAACAAATCCTGGTTGCCATAGTTACCTTTTCATCTCTATGAGATAGAAAAGGTATAGAAAGGTAAACATACGGATGTGTTTTATGCCATACTTCCTCATTAATCTTCTTATAATCAAGTTACAGATGTTAATATTTAGAGTTTATATATATATAAACATCAAATAAGAGATATCCGAGTCCTGCAGTCTAATAAGTTTCTGAAAAGATACTCTTCATGGTCAGTATCTGTTGATCTATTGTCCAGAACCACAACTGATATGATAAGGTGAAATTCTGCCTTTATATGACAGAATACCTTTTTATGAAGCTTCTATGATTGCTGAAGTGAGAAAAATCAATCAACAGTCTGACCTGACATGGCATGAGGGCAGCTTTTCTTTTCGTCGACTGTGTAAACAGATAAAATGCTACTGTGTGAGGACAGCCGAAAATAAAACTCAAATAACTAGAATTAAATGTTGACATATAATGCAGCACAGCAACCAAAACTTCAGCACGACTGAAGTTAAAACTTCTTAAACAAGCTCTTGGAGTCAGTATTCGCCTCCGTACTCTCATGGGTCCTCTCAACCAATGAGAACACAGCAGGAACCCCTTCATCGAGGGACAAACTATTTATTATGAGATTTATTATGGAATGATGATCTTAAGCCGTTACAAAATTCTGCGTTCTCTTCTTGCATATCGGAAACATCTGTTTAGCCGCTTCATTGACTACACACACCTAAGGATTACTAAACTATTGAGCTCTAGCCAAAAGCCATTTTTCTTTCCAAGCTTGATTTGAAGAGACCAGTGATATTTCTGCCGAGGAATCTCTGGAGACATGAGCCGGTTCATTAATAAAATGTGTCACTGGCCAACACCCTAATGAGCACTAGCACATTATATTCCAAAGCTCCTCTGTGTTTTAATTACAGGCAAAAAAAAGTGCTTCATTTTCAATCATCATTAATACCGTTTCCAATGTCCTCGTTTCTCTGCTTCCTGGATGCTCCCCGCAACACATGCTGACATGTCCAGAGATGTCAGGAAAAAACATGAGCTTCAATACAATGATAAGAATAAAAAACTGCCCATCCATTTTTGCTACCATCCAAGTGCAATGTTACCAGATGAGGAATAAGAGGTTTCAACAGGAGAATCCTGGGTAAGCTAGGATATTGATTATTTTTATACTTGCCGTGTTTCTTTGGGAATTTCCACATCATTGATTCTAACTAAATGGGTTTGAGCATTTGTAGCAGCTCAGAACTTTATGATTGGTTCAAACTTTCACAACATCCTTATTGTGTCAATAAGTCAACCTCATGCTGTACAAGCCTAAAGCTTGTAACTTTGCTCAAAAACAACATATGGAAATTTTCCGACAATGCTATTGTTTCCTAAACCGGTCGACTCAAAAAATGATATGAATCCTACTGGAATTTAATCATAATTTGGAGTCAGTCCTAATGAGATAAAAATAAATATAAAAATAAGAAATGTAAATGTATTTATGGCCATTGAATCATTGGCTCACCCGATTTGTTCAAAATGCAGATTCATTCAGAGACTAATCACTGGTGTGTTGCTCAGAGATGCACAACATTATACAGTGGCATTATAGGTAATATTCTCCTTGGAAAAAATGAGCAAAAACAGACAATAATGTAGACAATAATGTATATCTAAAATAAAACAAAATATTAACCACTGATTTACCGAATGGTTTTATAAAATCACACTTGCACTCATGCTTTTTGGGACAAAAACAACTACTCATGTGATATTGCTCTCACTGCTCATGTGATATCGCTTATCATATTATATAAATGAGACAAAAACTCATGGAGGGGTAATTTTTTTCCCCAATATCTTTCATTTTAAGGGCATATGACTACATTTTTAGGCAACATCACACAGTGAGTTGTAGTGCTGCATCATGTTTGTCACCTCAGCAAGGAGCTTGACTGACAGGCAATCTGACCAATCATAATGCAGAATCTGATATTATGTCCGACAAACAAATCAGTTATAAGGGTAGATTATCTTTAGTGGACTTAAACTTGAAAAGATGTGTGTATAGATGTCTTTCCACAGTTAAAATAAAATTTATTATTTATAAATTTATTTGAATTTATTGTTTAAATAATAAATAAATAAAAAATTGTTACACCAGAAGTAACCTGCTCTGTCTTGTGGTGCGTTGTCAGTTTCCTCTTTGCTCCGCTATTTTTCACTGCCTGAGAACAATTATGTGTATGTGTATGACATGGTTTGTCGGACATAGCAACAGTAACTAAGGAGGAGCAGGTTTTTGTGAAGGATCGATTGCGTTATTTTTTCCATAATTAATTAATTAATTTTACGTGCTATAACGACAGCCTTAACCGAAAAAGTTTACATGTAGACGGCTAGTTTACAGAATAGCTTTCAGCTTAGCTAATGGTTTATGTAGAGAAGCTGGTTGCCTAGCTAGCTACATGTTTGAGAAGCTTGTACAACACTGTTATATAAAACGCTCATTATCTTAGGACACAGTAGTTGTCCCTTTAATAGGTCTTATATGTGAATACCACAAAAAATATCATAACACAGCACTATAGTTTATAGGTTCACATTTTTTTTTTCAATCCTCAAGGCAATTCTGTCGGAACAGTCTTTCACTGTGTAATAATATTTTCAAATCTCTCATCGCAGGTGAGACAGTCTGTTATTCAGCATGTCTGTCAAGAGGACAGCGCAATGCCAAACAACAAGGCTCTCAGGGCTGGTTTCAATCAAAGAGACTATGGCATGTCAGCATGGCACATCTGTTGAAACTTTGCAGAACAGGCGAGCTTTCACAAATATTAATCAGGTAAGTTTTTATAAGGAGATATAAAGCAGAGAAAGGTCAGTGGAATACATCAAAGGGCTACTGTACATGCGGTTTACACCACTAATAGCTTATTTTCCTAAGGGAAACCATAACTAATCCATTTCTACTCAATCATAAATATGTGGATTACTGGAGACTAGCTCATGCCTGGGTTAGCCGAGATGGGTGTCATTTTTTCTTGTGATACATTCCACCGCCGCACCACTTGTCTTTGGCCCAGACTCAGGATATCAGTCTCTTTTGCCAAGATTTAATGGAATTTCACTGCCATCCAGAGCAATCTGTCTGAATCCAGATGGATTTGCTCATTTCATTTACGTTCAACTTGTTCGGAGACCACCTTGAGCAACCCAAAAATTAGCACATGAACTATTGGGTGGCAGAAATTACCAGCTTCCCTTAGATATGATGGTAGAGATTAATTGACTGACATAAACATAAATTGAAAGGAATTAACTAGAAAGCATTAAAATGGGAGACTGCAATGTTATATTCGTTTTGTAACCATATATATACATAAACATGCCAACATCATTTCAGAGTCACTAGTCTGTTTTGTGTATCGTGAGACTGAACTGTTGCTTAATTTGCTTGATATGAAGTGTAAATTAAGTAATATGGTATTGCTATGTTCAGTGATTACAGAAAAGGAACCTCGTCGATTTGATATCCTGGTTGGATGCTCTGCATGCAAAACAGCACACCTGCAAAATGTTACTCATGTCCAGAATTAATATTAAAGATGAAATGCTGTTTTGCCAGGATGACAGATGACAGATTTAGACAGCCTTTATCGATTTACTGTAGCTTTATGCATAGCCAATTCAAAAATGCACTCATATACAATAATACTTCAAAAAGCCAGAGGTTAACAACATACATCTAAAACAGCATTTAGCTAATTATTTTATAATTAAAATGCATGTAGTTTTATGGCCTTATATTAATTGAGAAACTGCATGTGATTTGTGTACTTTAAAAATGGATTTGTCACACTGCAGGGCCATTTAAATGTAATTAACAAAGAAAAAAGAATATGCTTACAGTTGTGATAAACCTAGCAATGACTTCAAATATGATTCTTTTCATCTAAAACCTTGAAAAAAAAAAAAAAAAAAAATTCCCTAGTCTTTTAGTTTCTTCCTTGTAATTTCCAAGGTGATATCTGTTCATTACATTTTAAATGTCTGTCACAGTAAAAGCATACAAACAAAATTCTAAACAATTCTAAACCAATAACAAAAAGTCCTTACATCAAAACTGTCTGTCATCTTTCAAATTGCTTTTGAAGTAGACATTAAACATTTACTTGAAGACTTACTACATTTGTGAGAGTCTCATGAAGCTTGATGCGTATAATATATTTTGCAAAGCGACAACATTAACTCAGTTGCACGATAAATAATAACAAAATACTTTTTTGTTTTATGATTATTGCAGCTCAAAACGACCACATGGTTTGTATGGTTTCTTTGCTCTGAAGTTGGGATGTTATTATTTGTATCATTTTTTTTTTTTTGTGCAATGTTTTGCGATGAGAACACGCAAATAATCATAATGTGATTGTGTAATTAGTGTTAGTGACAGTAGCAGAACAATGTTAATATATGTAAATATATGCAAACACAAAAGTTAGAGGAGAATTTGTTATATTATTTAGATGATAAAACAGAAACAATTATCATGCAATTAATTATAAAGATGCCCCAAATAACAGAGGGGTGGGGTTGGGAATCTTGTAAAACATTATTCAATAATCAGTTTAAAGTTATATACAGTATATAAATATATATAAATATATATGTGTGTCTGGGTGTGTGTGTGTGTGTGTGTGTGTAGTGCTTTACACAATAAAAAAAATGCAGAAAGCAATGTACGAATTTGTTCGATATGCATTGTGAAAACTGCTCATTATCTCATCCAACATATAAACCTCTATGCCGTAACTCAAAGAATAAGATGATACCTCAGTTTCCAGTCTATCCCACAAATTGCCTAGCACATCCATAGTCTTAGCTCAGTTGCTGCTAGCTCAGCAACTTTGATTTCACGAGTTCACACTTACATACAATTGGGAGGGTAAGATTTAATGCGTATTTGGCGTGCTGTCCGGAGGGAGGGCTCCGAGCTCGGAGTTCGGCCCGAACCCAGAGTACTCCCCCCTACCCTATGTAAGTGGTTTAGGATTAGAAGTGTGGAGAAGGGGTGGTGGGGGGATGCTGCGAGACTGTCAAATGAATTGAGGTGAGACTGCTGTATATATACACCTCTTACCATTGATTGCTGAGTGCTCTCCACCTGTGTTAATTATCTGCTCGTGCTTCTCCCGAACTTTGTTAATAAAACATCATTAAATGTCAGCTCAGAGCAACACTGAGGAGTGTCCGGGTTATCCCCGGGCCACCTAACAAGTGAACACATAATAAGAGGATTCTTCTGGACCCTGCCTTCCATGACGCCCTGATTCTGAAGGGCCAGTCTGTGACAACTACATGGTTTAATGCTCTGCTGCTACTAAACGCTACTATATTTCTTCATCAACACTGGCCAGAGGCTGTAGAAAAGATTCGAATAGCTGTGTTTGCCTGTGGAAACCTGTGCCCTCGTTTCTTGTTTGAAATAGGGAGTGCTTTATATTACCTGTCCAGAAAATATTTTTCCTCTTCTTTTCTATTTTTAGATCTTTCATTTTTTCAAACTTCTGCATGTGCTTTTGTAAGTAAATGTAACCTAAACAAGACGTAACTAAAGGACATATTTACATGCTTCTTTTTCAAGAGCTCTATCTGCTAAGTTTCTCTTATGTTTTGATCATAATGTATTTACCCTGAAGTGTGTAGGACTGTACCAGTGAGATCAGGTGGGCTTTAACTCAGGCTGTGATCAATATTCCAGGCTATGGATCACAGCATACAATACTGAACAGTGCGAGAAGATGATCTTGTGTTGAAATGTGTATGTTCTAACAGAGCTGTTGTGTAACTCAACTTATTTTACTTTGTTGGATAGCTGACAGATCTTCCCAAGCTGCCTTCTCAGTCCTCACTGAAAAGGTCCTTGCTGTTTCGTCTACTCTGCCTGAGAAAGAAGAATCTAAAAGTATAAATAAAATGTTCATTTTAATTCTATAATTCTTCATACAATTAATTTCTTATTTCAGCTCTTTGTCCTTGGTAATCAAATACATTACCTTAATAATAATAATAATAATAATAATAATAATAATAATAATAATAATGGTTGGTTGCAATGGAAATTATGATAAATATTGTGTAAAGATTAATATAGAATAAAATCACAAGTGATAATGTTGCATTTATTCTTTTGGTGTGAATATAGAAGGATATGCTAGCTACAATACAAATAATTTTTTTTTGAGGAATGTATCACAGTTTCCACAAAAATATTAAGCAGCAAAACATAATAATAATTATTTTTTCTTGATCAGCAAATCAGCATATTAGAATGTTTTCTGAATCATCATGTGACACTGAAGAATTGGAGTAATGATACTGAAATCCAACTTTGCCATCATGGGAATAAATTACATTTAAAGGGGGGGTGAAATGCTATTTCATGCATACTGGGTTTTTTACACTGTTAAAGAGTTGGATTCCCATGCTAAACATGGACAAAGTTTCAAAAATTAAGTTGTATGTTTGAAGGAGTATTTTTGTTCCAAAAATACTCCTTCCGGTTTGTCACAAGTTTCGGAAAGTTTTTTTCGAGTATGGGTCTGTGTGACGTTAGATGGAGCGGAATTTTCTTATATGGGTCCTGAGGAAACTTCTGCCGGAAGAGCGCGCGCTCCCTTATAGCAGAGCAGAGAGAGCACAACAGACATTCACTGATCAGAGCGAGAGCATCACTAAATGTCACAGAAGTGTGTTTTTGGTTGCCAGGGCAAGACAACCCTGCACAGATTACCAAAAAAAAAAAAAAAAACAGCATTAAGGGACCAGTGGACGGAGTTTATTTTTACAGAGCATCAACGGAGTTGTGCAAGTGTTTTTGTTTGTTCCCTGCATTTCTAAGATGCTTGTTGTACAAACAAGGCCCAGTTTGACGCCGGGTTTGCACATCGTTTATTTCTTAAGGATAATGCAATCCCAACGAAAAAGGGTCACGATCATGTGTTGGAAACGCATGCGGTGAGTAAAACTGCTTAAAATATCTCTGATTTGTTAACTTAGCTATCAGCGCGTAAGCACATCAAGTAAACAACATGCGATGTTGTCATCAAACTGCACTTTCCACATGTCCAGCTTAAAAAAAAAAAAAAAAGACGACATAAAGTGGAACTTAGTCATTTTCCAAAATCACTAAGGAAATATATACTGTTTCAGTACATACCACATAGAGACGTTGTTTGCTGATGCTGCTCTTGTTAAATTTCAGCCTCTGGATCTGTGTCACAGCTTACAGACGCTCTCAACGCAAAAGCCTACAGGCGCTCGTGATTCTTTAGCTCCGCCCACACGTCAGGCCTCCAGTCGGTCGTGTTTTTCCGGGAAAAATCCGTACAGACTATCTTTTTCTTATGAATATAATAAAACTAAAGACTTTTTGGAGTTATGAAGGATGCAGTACTACTCTATAGGTACTCAAGATTAACAGGATATTGAGTGAAAACAAGCACCCCCCCCCCCTTTAAAATATATTAAAATATGCATTTTCCAATCTTATTTTACAACATTCCTGTTTTAATGTATGTTTGATCAAATAAATGCAGCCTTGGTGAGCATAAGATAATTAATTGAAAAAATAAAAGCAATATCTTATGAGGCATAAACATTTAAAGTATATTGTACTTTTTTTTTTTTTGGAAAGCTTTCATATTGCATCCAAGAATGCCTTAAAATACTGCCAGCTGTATATAGGCAGCAGACTAGGTTTGGGAACAGAGCCCTGGAGTCACCTGAGGCCCAGATAATCTTCCTTGACTTCTGGTCCACTTTTAGCACAGTCAACTCACTCTGACTGTTTAACATACTCTTTTGCATGATCATTCATCCATCCTTGCACCAGTGGCCTGTGGAAGAGGTTGCAGACTGTCAGGATGGCTAATCAATCATCCCTCAAACTGACCATGGGCACTAAAAGCCTCAGGGTTTTGTCCTCTACTCCCCGCTCCTCTTACTTTTCACCTATGATGCAACCTTCTCAAAATTCCTGATGCATGGCTGTCATTCCACTCTTTATAGTTCACTGACACAAATTGGTATACTGTGAAAATTTGGTTAGGCTTAGATTAAGGGGTTGTGCATTAAAACAGAGCTGGTATTTTATTATCACTGACTGATATTCAGACTTCTTTGAACTATTTTGAATGCACATCAACAGATTATTAAAATAAGATATGAAATGCTGTTTAAATGTTTGGGGTCCGTAACTTTTAATGTTTCTGAAAGAAGGTGCATTTATTTGATCAGAATACCGTAAAACTGCAGTAATGACACTATGATTTAAAATAACTTTTCAATTTGAATTGATTCCTGTTATTTTCAGCAGCCATTACTCCTGTCTACAGTGTCACATGATCCTTCCAAAATCATTCTAATTTGATGATCTGACACTCAAGGAACATTAATATTTTTTTTTTTTTTTTGTGGGAAACATGATAATTTTAGGGGGGGGGGGGGTGGATCTCTGATGAAAAGAAAGTTCAAAAGTTTTTTTTTTTTTGTTTTTTTTAGTAGTATTAATCTTACAGACCACAAAACTTTTTGACGCTAGTCTACATAATCAAAAAGCTTAGCAAAGACTGTACTTTCTCAGAGCAAGGAAATTCAGAGTCTAGCGAAACTGAAACAGAGTGTTCGGAAGAAAATCCATGGCACAAACCTCCTTCAGTACATTTTCTTTCCCCAAACTTTTATTAAGGATGAGCCAAATTATCTCTAGGATGAAATCTTCTCTCCATCCTGTCAGTTCTTTCAGCGCCTTCCTTCTGGAAAACTCTACAGGTCGCTTTCTTTAAAGAGCTGGTGCGCAAACAGGGCGCTTAACTCACAGGATCAATCGCTAAAGACCTCCTCAGAGCTGCTGTTCATTGTTTTACACACTGATGTGTCATTTATCTACTGTATTTATTAGTCTGCTTAATTGCATTCTTGCCTCAGAGCTGTACAAGTCTCTTTTCCTCCTTCAATGGCACTACATTGCAATAAAAAAATCATGAATGCTGAATTCTGGATGTTGTTTGGGTGTGTGTGAGAAACACAGTTCTCCAAATGTCTTCTCAGCTCAATGGGTTCCTGCCAGATAACTAGTTGGAATAGACAGATAAAATTAGCTTCTAATTTAAGACAATCAAAATATTACTACTGCAAAGAGACTGAGATGCTTACTTATAATCTTCAATTGGATTGTTATGCATTCTGATACTGAACCTCAATTTAAATTTTACAGCTGTTCAAACTCTCAGTGTGGCTTCCCATCAAGAAAACAAACAGTGGTGATGTATGGGCTTATTAATGGTAGCTTTGCTATGAAAAAAACAACAACAAAAAAAAAACGTTGTTCCTATTGCTGCTTTCTGATAGGACTTAATGTGCTGTGACTCAAACGCATGAAATAAAAACATCAGGCTAAACCTCTCACCATAGATGCCAGAGATTGCAGAAATGTCATGTTTGATTAAAAAAAAAAAAACTTGTGTCCTTGTTATCGCAAAAAAAGAAACATTTGTATGACACTTGACCATGACAAAGTGAAGGGACTGGGTCATAAATTGACCCCCAAAAATATTTGAGCACAAAAAAATCCTGATCATTGTCAAAGTTATCAGAACCACACTTTTGAATCCATATTTGCAAATAAGTTATAAACAAATTGGTTGCACTTTATTTTACAGTACGTGTACTAACATGTACTTATAGTGTACTAACAGTGTATTTATCTAAAAAAGTTCTGGTAATACAAGGTAACTACATGGGGTAGGGTTAGGTTTAGGGGTAGGTTCAGGGTTAGTACCTAGTTATTACATAGTTATTGTAATTACTATAATAAGTACATAGTATGTACATGAGGAACAGGACTGTAAAATAAAGTGCTACCAACAAATTGGTCCCAAAGTAATTTTGGTGGATAAAGGTATCTCCTAAGAAAACAGACATAACGTCACATCCATGAACCAAGGACACATTTAGATGAGTTTTTACACATAAACAAATGAATATTTATTACTTAAATGCTTTTTTGTTGTTGTTGTTGATGCTAGAATCATGCTAAAAAAACATTTATATACTTAATAAATTAAATTAAATTAAATACAGCTTAAAATAAATTGACATTCCATTGAAATGTGTATGTGCACTGATGCCTTTCTACCATATTTCAGACTACTCAAGTTTGACAAATAAAAAGTTTCAGAATACTTTTCATCTTCACTTCACAGAAATGTGAAATATTAAGCTTAAAATGTTTAGGTTTCTTCAAATTAAATGATGCTTAGTTTGATATTCTGTATCTATTTCAATTACTTTCATAATTTCCTTGTGTGGAATAAGTTTTGAAATACTCTTGGGGACCACTGTATGTAAGTTACTAAGCTAAAGCTACAATTATTTAGTTATTTTTCATAAGATTACACTTTGTGTGCAAGTGGCAGATCCTTTGCGCAAGATATATATATATATATATATATATATATATATATATATATATATATATATATATATATATATATATATATATATATATATATATATATTTAACATCTTGCAAATACTTTTTCTCAACCAGCAGTATTTCACTCGAGGGAAGAACACACAATCGTTCTCTCTCTTAGCACACTGAAGTGATCTTTGATTCTCAGCCTTTGAAATAAACAAAGTGAGAGAATGCTCAGGTTGACACGAGTTGTTTTAATTCAGCAATTTTTCTATTCGCAATATGCCCTAAAAAAGCTTGCCAGTAAAACATTCAGTGTGCTCCAGTGTTACAATTTATTGTCTTCATCAGTCAACAATCAGTGATCAAACACATGAATGCATTATTTCTGTCATCAGTCAGTGCATGCCTATGAACTCAGCTACATGCATGATGTACAGAGTTGTACTGATGATATAGTGCAACAACATCTTAGAAAAGGTTACTAAAAAAATAAATCAATTTGCTAACCCTGTCAGCTCACACAGACTGCACATTTGGGATTCAGCAGTTTTTGGTGCTTTACAGATACTATGGCTATGCATTACTAAATGACAAAGCTGTTACAGGGGTCCTATGACATTGCTAAAAAGAACATTATTTTTTTCTGTTTGGTGTAATGCAATGTGTTTATGTGGTTTAAAGTAAAAAAAAAAAAAAAAACATTATTTTTCCACATAATGTACATTATTCTTGCTCCTCCTGCCTTTCTGAAACGCATGGATTTTTACAAAGCTCATTGTTCTCAAAAGTGAGGTGTGTGCTGAATTGCCAGCTATCAAGTGCATCGTGATTGGCTAAATACCTCAAGCATGTGAAGGTAATGTTAAGCCCTTCACCATTCTGTGATGTTGCGTGTTCCAGTGCGAAAAGACAAAACAATAAAACACATTATAAATAAGGCATTTGTTGTATCTAGTGGGGATATAATTACCAATTATAATGACTTACACTGTCTTTTTAAGCATTGCGTTACGTATTGTGCAGTGAAAACATAAAACCATGTCTACATTTGTGATCAGAGAAATTACAAACAACAAGCGCTACTCTACACTGCTCAAAAATCGCGTTTGAATCATCACTGGCAAATCCTTTACATATGAAAACGAACTTACAGACTGTGAGTCAGAACAGCCGGACTGTCAGTGCAAAATTGGAACTGCCCCAATTTATAAAAAACAGACACTGGCATTGTAGGCTTCTTTTAGAGGAAACATCCTCTGTAAAATGTGCTGCATACATCTGAATATTTGGGTTGAACTTTTCCGGAACAGTGTTGTAAATACAACTTAACCACTGATTTCTAGTTGTGTTCTCTTTTGGATTCCAAACAAAGTAATTTCGCTTTCACAACAAAACCCAGCATCTCCATACTGCAAAAGTTACACCTTTCTTTGCGTGAACATTTGGTTGGTGTTATGCAAATCTTACTACATTGTGACCTAGACATGTGGGGGGTGTTAGAATGAGACATTTTAGGTAGACGTGGTTGACTCTTAACTTTTATAAATAATATATCTTTGGATTTGAGACTTTAGTCTTTGCAACTTTACTGATCTGCTTTATGCACCAAGAGCCTGTAACACTACAAAGAGAAAAGAAAATGTAAACAGCATTATATAACCCATTTAAAGCAAAAGCTTCATAGATAAATTTAACAGATGTCCTGTACGAAACAATGTTGGATTGTATAATCAACTAGATGGATAATTAAATAATACATTTAATTAAGTCCTAATTTAAAACCTTTAGGGTTTTTTCTTACATTTACAACATTAATACAGCAACAGCAGTGTCACGGTTGGTAAACTTTTATGGCTGGAATCAACATCTGGTGTAAGATCCAGCTGTCTCTTCCTGCCCTAATAACCTACTGTATCTGATGCCTGTGTAAAAGGAATAGTTCACCCCAAAATGAAAATTTGCTGAAAATGCAAAATGCTGAATACTCCCATTTATGCCCTGTAGATGTAGTTTGTTTCTTCACTAGAACAGATTTATAAAAATGTAGCATTACATCACTTGCCCACCAATAGACCCTCTGCAGTGAAAGGATGCTGTCAGAATGTCCTAACAACTGATAAAAAACATTACAATATTAAATAAGTAATCCACACCACTCCAGTCCATTATCAGTATCTTGTGAAGTAAAACGATGCATGTTTGTAATAATCAAATTCATCATTAAGAGGTTTTTTTATTTTATTTCATTTATGTATTTTTTTCTAACTTTCTAAAATATTTTCTAACTAACTATATTTTTCTATGAGTCCTCTATCCATAATACTGCTTTCTCCTGTTAAACATCACTACTGTTTGCTTTGTTAATTTCGAAAAGTATGAAAATACACACTCTTCATAGCTGTTAATCAAATTTGTGTCATTATTGAAACTTGCATGATGAAGAGAATACATACTATTAGTGAGTTCAACCCTTATTTCGTCAAGTCAGAACCCTACCAGATCTCACCGTAATTAGAAACTGAAGTTCCCGGAATAACAGGTAAACCAAGACCACAGTTTTATATATGGCTGACAAATCTGACAGGCAATTTAAACATTCCAGATAAGACATATCTAAGAAATAATGGTTTACCCTTAATAAGTTCATGGAACTTTGGAACTTTGCGGCCAATTATTCCTGAACTAAACTTCTATCAAATGTGTCCCTGCAATTTGTAGGTCTCAGTGTTTCAAAGGATAAAACAAGAGAAAATAGTTTCTTCCTAAACTTTTGTCTATCTATTAGTGTGAAACTTTATTTCAATACATTTTCAATTACACAGTACAGCACTGTTATACAATACGTACGTTTCCCAGCATTAATTATACATCCCAGTGTACGTCCAGGTGGTTTCTCGTTTTACGAACACTGGTTAATCTGGATAAAAGAGAATGTTTTTTTTTTTCTTCCAAGCCTAGTTAATGAAGTTGTGAACAGACAGTGTTATCTTCAATAGGTACTAGACAATTGGTGTTTCTCTTTGCCTGGCAGTAAAATTACTCATTTGTTTACATTGGTCCAGAAGGAAGAAACTGCTGTAGCTATGAAAATTACCTGATAAATTCTCTGCCTTGATTTTCTATCTCCCTCCACCAGACACAAGAAGAAAAGGAAACCGAATTAAATATAGAGTGACAAAGGGGAGGAGAGAGAGAGAGAGAAGGAAATTGAGAATATGCATGTGTGGCTGGGGTTCGGAGTTTGGCTAGTTAGCTAGTTAACTACATCATTCTGCATGAGAAAAATCCTGCAAAATATATATATATTGCATTCAGAAAAGTAAAGTATAAAGATGTCATACATGCTAAACCATTTCTGACAGATTGAAAAGTCATACTGCTAGGTGATTTACTAACAGAAAACTGACTTTTCTTATTGCATGCAATTGGAAAACTGGGTGCTGGAATAATTTAATGTTGATTCTACTATCTTTCTAATTATTTGAAATCTCACTTTTGCAAAAAATGATTTATGCACTGGATTTTCAATCTACCAGTAAATGTATGCAGTTCCATTACTGGTACATTTGTGATCATTAAGAGGCAGAATTGGGTACAGTAATGGGTGCATTATAAATTATCTCCACGGATCATGTGCATACGGAAATGATGCAGCTGGTAGTGGGTTAACCGTAAGTGTGATACTTCCAAATTATATAAAGGGCCCTTCTAGACAGCATTAGAGGGTTTTGGCAGTTGTTGCTAACTGGCTTAATCTCTGCTCTTACTTGTCCCAGATTAATCCTGACAAGGCTGACATTATCATCTCTCTGACACAGAACACAGCAGGAAACCAGTATGCTCACATCGAAGGAAGCCCACAAGGACCTATGGAGACCTCCACAGCAACATGGTCACCTTAAAGGGGAAACGATGTGGAACTTAGCAAAGAGAGTTAGAATGCTGCATGATACTGATAGCCGATAACGTACTCGGTTACGAACGTAACCTCGGTTCCCTGAGATACGGAACGAGTACTGCGTATGGGGAAAAGCTCCTTTTTTCCTCGATACTGAAGCCTTTTTTTCAATAACGCAGTGCAACTGCACTGCCATTGGTTTAATCTGTAAACGTTTTTAAACCAATGACAGCGCTGCGGCGATGCAGCGCGCCAAAGCCCGCCATAATGGGCGGGGCGAATGGCTATATAAGCAGGCAATCGCCAGAGGAAATCAGGTCATACGACTGAAGCGACGACACTGAACCCACAGCCTCGTGGCATGGCATATAACGCAGTACTCGTTCCGTATCTCAGGGAACCGAGGTTACGTTCGTAACCGAGTACATTCCCTTTCGATACTTCACTCATACTGCGTATGGGGAACGAATTCAACCGCGCCGTGCCACGGAAGGGAAGGACAAGACTTATCTTGAACACCCTGGGGTCCAGAGGATAAGCGAGAGGGCCGGAGCCATCGAACCCTTGACGCTACACTGCTAAAAGAGAGCTAGCTCCCTGGAGGTGGTATGATGACGGAGTCTGCTAGAGGCCATCGTATCAAACCGAAACAACCCGAGCATGCAAGGTCGGGATATCCAAGTTATAGAATCTGACAAAAGTGGACGGCGAGGACCAGCCGGCCGCCTCACAGATGTCCTTGATAGAGACACCACTAGACCAGGCCCATGAAGAGGCCATCCCTCTAGTAGAGTGGGCTCTTACTCCTATGGGGCACTCAAGGCCCATAGAGGAGTAACATAGAGCGATAGCTTCAACTATCCAACGCGAGAGGCGTTGCTTTGAGACCGAAGACCCCTTGGTGCGGCCACCAAAGCAGACAAAAAGCTGGTCAGATTGCCTGAACGGCTGTGACCGCTCAATGTATATCCTCAAAGCCCTCACTGGGCAGAGTAAATCCAGCTCCCACTCACCTGACAACGGAGGCAGAGCTGAGAGGGTTTTAAAATGACCTTAGAGTCATTGGGCCCAAACTCAAGGCATGCAGGGCTCACCGAGAGGGCCTGCAAATCGCCAACACGCTTGACCGATGCTAGAGCAAGTAGCAGAGCAGTTTTGAGCGTTAGGGGCCTAAGGTCAGCTGACTGCAGCGGTTCAAAGGGAGGTCCTTTGAGTGCTCCAAGGACCGTGTGAAGGTCCCAAGTGGGAACGGTGAGAGGACGTGCGGGCTTCAACCGCCTAGCACCTCTCAAGAAACGCACAATGAGGCTGTTTCGACCCACTGATTGGCCAGCAATAGGAGCATGAAATGCTGCGATGGCTGCTACGTAAACCTTGAGCGTGGAAGGGGTGAGACCCTTTTCTAGACGCTCTTGGAGAAATGAAAGTATCGGAGATACGTCACACTCAACAGGGTCTTTGTTTTGTGCTAAGCACCAGTCAACAAAGACTGACCATTTCTGGGCATAGAGGCGTCTTGTAGACGGGGCTCTTGCCTGAGCAATGGTGTGTAGCACATCCCCGGGGAGGCTCAGAGGCTCCCATCGAGGGACCATACATGCAGAGCCCAGAGTTCTGGCTGTGGATGCCAGATTGTCCTGTTCGCCTGAGAGAGGAGGTCCCGGAAAAGGTTTCATGGAAAGCCTGAAAAGCTCAGAGGACCAAACTTGGCTCCTCCAGAGTGGGGCCACTAGGAGGACTCTGTGCCCGTCTTCCCTGACTCGTCTGATGACCTGAGGGATCAGAGCGATCGGGGGAAAAGCATAAAGAAGGAGGCTGGGCCAGTTGTGGGCCAGCGCATCTGTTTCCTTTGAAAAATAAGTTGGGCAATGAGAGTTGCTTTCTGAGGCGAAGAGGTCAACCTCTGCCTTCCCGAAAATCTCCCAGATTTTCAGAACCGTCTGGGGATGGAGCGGCTGGAAGCGGGAAGCGGGCGGCGCGAGATCGGCGCTAAGAGCGGCTATCTGCGAGAACGCCGGCGCTGCAGGCGGTCGGCGGTCTCAGCTGGTCCGCTGCGGTGCCTCTTCAACGGCGAGAGCACGTTCCAGGCGAAAGCGTTCAGCAAAGATCCAGCGAAGTGAAGTCGTTGCTGAAGGAGTAAGATCTGATTTCCTCTGGCGATTGCCTGCTTATATAGCCATTCGCCCCGCCCATTCTGGCGGGCTTTGGCGCACTGCATCGCCACAGGCTCGCGCAGCTACGCAGCGCTGTCATTGGTTTAAAAAAGTTTACAGATTAAACCAATGGCAGTGCAGTTGCACTGCGTTATTGAAAAAAGGCTTCAGTATCGAGGAAAAAAGGAGCTTTTCCCCATACGCAGTATGAGTGAAGTATCGAAAGGGAATTGTTTTTATTTTATGTTATGGCATAATAAAATAATTCAACCCTGCTGAAAACTAAGGATAAAACACTGAAAATCAGTTGGTTTCAAAAGGGCCTTTCGCACCGCGAGAACCTTTTCACAGTACCAGAACTAATGGTGGAACTACCCACTTTTGGGGAGTTTTCTCACTGCGGGAACTGGGTGTGATTTTAGTACCGGACTGCCTTTTTTGAGAACCAAATTATAGCGCCTACTCCAGAGCAGGGTCTAACCACGGAACTGGTACTATCTGTGAAGTAAGCAGACATTACTTCGGCCCTGCACCCCAGACCTGACTTGACAATCTTTTATTGCAGTATTGAACTGTCCAGAGGCTGAGGTTTTCAGACCTAAATAATAACAGCTGACATGATTAATAATTGTCCTCCTGATTGTAAACTCATATTTTTGTCAGCAAGACAATGCTTTTTCTGAAATACCATGGTTTTAGACATTTCCATGTATATTGTAAGGCCCAATCATTACTATACTTTTCCAAAATGGAGAGGCTTACATGCAGACCCTTTTCATGAGGCGACAGCAGCAAAAGGTCATCGACGTACAGGAGGCATTTGATTTTTCTGCCCAGATCAGAAAAAGGCCAGACCAGGACAAGAGGACTGATGCCAGTTCATTAATATATATATTAAATAGAGTTTAGCTGAGGCTGCACCTTTGATGGACTCCTTAAGGCTGACTGAAATAATCACTCCATTTGTCATTGATTTTGACACAGCATTTGTTCCCATTATATATGTCCTTTTATTATGTCATATGCCCTTCCTCTTGTTCCACCTTGGATAAGTTTTAGGTAAAGTCCATTGTGCCATACTTATTCAAAGCCTTTATTGAAATCAATGAAGCAGCTAAATGTTTTGTTTGCTGGACTCATTTTTGTGTAAATGTGATTTGACCTTCTCTGCTTAGTCATAAATCCAATTTGACAGTTGTTTACGCTCTTGTTTTCTTGAATGAATTGGATTAATCTGTCATAATAATAGAATATATATATTTTTATATATTATTAATATAATATTAACCTTTTTCTAAGGTTACTGAAAACTGTGAAGTTCCTTTAATTGTTTGGATTGTACTTCTCACATTTTTTTAAAAAATTGGAGTTATAAGATTTTCTTTCCACATCTCTGGAAAGTGTTTTTTTTTTTTTTTTTTGGATAGAGAGAGAGAGATATTTCGTCTTCTCAATTAGTTCATTTAATGATAGTGGCTTGTCTTAATAGTTTAGTTGGTCTTTTGTAGTGAATTCTAGATTATGTAATTGGGAGGGCAGATGTTTTTTTTTTAATCAAAATTATTCCATAGTTCCAAAAAAGAATTTTGATCGACTGCCTCGTTGTTGTTGAGCTTTATTTTCATGTGATCAGCTTTATTCGGTAATATTAGTGACAAAATTGAGCAAAAACAAGCAATAGTATGTCTAAAATGTAAGTTAATTATAGCTTTACTGAAATTGTTAAAAAATTATTATTAAATGTGATTATGCATCTGCAGAAAAACGGTACTCTTTGTATGATATAGATTAAGATAAATAGGGCTACATTAAATTACATAAATATAAAAAGTTTTAAAAGACTAATAAATCAATGTATGTGCACTCTGTGTGTGATTTGGTGATTCTAGATAACGTCAGATTGCACATTATTACAATAACACTTACCATATTATCGCAGACGATCCTATATATCGCACACCCCTGACTCGACTTGAGTAGAAAGTGAAATCATCCGCGGTTGTGATTGGCGCACAAAGCTGTTTTTAAGAGTCTAATGCTGCGTTCCAGGCAGATTTTTGAGCCCGTAAGTCATGACTTCAAACCATGACTAACGACTTTGTAGCGTTCCAGGCAAGTCTTGCCAAACTTCTTGAGCACAAGGATTTGTTGCTAGATTATTAATTTTATTGCAACGTTACATTGTCCTAAAATTGTTTTTTCAACGTGTACCACTTGCATAAACACCGCATCCGTAGGCAATATTATTCGTAGGGGCTGCCATTGTTGTTTTGCATGCTGTATGATGTCAGAAACATAGACTTTCGTTTTATGCACAACACTGGACATGACTTGCCCTACAGGGACTTTGCCTTTAGCCAAGCTAACATTCCGTGGCAGTTAATTTAGTTAAGAAAATCAAGGGCCTATCTAAGGTTGAGGAGATAATATATCCAACAGAAGTTAAATCTTCAAAGACAGTCGGACCGGTCTGTTCCAGTTGGGCTTAGTTTGCAGTCGGCATAAAAAACGCATTGTGTGAGGTGTCTAAAGATTATAATCCTAAATAAAAAAAAAAAAAAAAAAAAAAAAAAAAAAAACAGATGTTACCAGTTGTTTTCACAAAGATTAAAAAAAAAAAAAAAAAAAAAAAACATGTTTAATATTTGCAACTGAAGCCAGTGATTGTAGGCTATATGCAGAAATGCGTTCACTGTTAAAGGTCAAATGTAGTTTTTGCAATTTGGTCAAATATTTTACTTGATTACGCATCTTGTTTTGAATTATTTCTTGTCTTTATTTTATTTCATAAGTTAATATTGCAAGTTAACATGGTTTTAGATTATTAGTTGTTGTTTTTTTTTTCAGTCGAATTAATTTTTTTTTAAATAGCCTACATATTAGTGATTTTTCTCTCATTTTAAAGATATTATCAATATTTATTTTTTATTCTTTTATTTTCTTAACTTTTAACCTTTTCTATTGTTATAAGGAATTTTTTAATCAACTTCATAAAGTTATTCTTGATTTTTTTTTCATGATGAATAGTTTGTATGAACATTATGAATATCTATTAGTTCAAAACTAATTAAAAAAATGATATGACATTAATAAAATTAATTCTTATACACAATTTAATTATAATTAGGGCCTAGTAGTTTTGTGTCAAATGTATAAGGAAATTACAATGACTTTAATTTATCTAATTAAATTAAATCTAACTAATTAAATTAATCTTCTTTAATTTCTTCTGTCAGCTGTCAGAGTGCAGTGTTGAGTTCAGTCTTAGAAGGTTTCAGCTAGTCGTGTAGTGTGTCCCCTGCTTAATGGCAGCTGTAGTGACGTGCTGACTTTAATGATTAGTGATTGGTTCTTTTACTCAGAAGGTGGCGGTTCGTTCGATAGAGCGGCCATATTGAGCATTGCATTTTCCCCCATTCAAAACTTTACGAGTGACACATCTTGGGTAATTAGTTTTTGCTAAATGTCAGCTTGATGTATTGATTGTATGCAGTTATTGGTTGATAAAAAAAAATACAAAATAATAATAATAATAATAATAATAATAATAATAATAATAAAAAAAAACTTTTTTAGAGATCTTAGTATTCTACCTCTATTTTTCACATTTAAGTATCAGTTAAGTTAATTCATTTTCCTCAAAAATTTTGTGAGCAAAACAAATACAGCAAAGTTAATCTTGATGTAAATAATAGCAGAAATGAACGCACAATTTAATATTAACATTGTTCAAATAAATAAATGAATAAACAATCAAATATCTGAATAATTAATATATATATATATATATATATATATATATATATATATATATATAGACTGTGTATAAAAATAAAAATAAATACATACTGCAACACTTGACTTACCCTTAAAAGAAGTAACTTAAAATAAGACCAGCTGCTTAAATAAATAAATAAATCACATTAAGCAAGGTCAAGTGATGTCTCATATTAGAAAACAAGGAGCCTGGAGGTGCTCTGTGCTCTGACAAACACTTTTTGATTAATTATCTTTATAATTTAGAAGCCAAAAGTTGTTTGATGTAGTGTGACAGATTGATGTAATACACGCAAAGTGTAGCAGCCACGGCTTTTCTTAATAAAGAAATAGGCCTCTCTCATCTTAATATCAACTTCAAAGCCAACATCAAGAACTTTTTTAATAGTAGACAAATTACTGAGGGGCAATTGCCATTCCTCCCACCCCCATACTGACAGATGGTCTATTTGCCAGACGATATGGGCTTTAAGTACTGCTACAATTATAGCAAGACGAGGAAATAACATAGGGGTCATTTGGACTGGCCACTTGCGGTCAGGTCAGGATGAGGAAAAGGACTGCCAAGCAGTCATGGATAGTCATCCAGACAGTCTGTGATGATTTAGTAGGTCGACCACAAAAGAGATCTGGCAGGATGATGGAAAGCCAGAGTGTCAGTAGCTCCCATGCTGAAAAATGACTTGCAGTGGTGAAAATAGAGACACTTTTCAGGCAAATGCACAGTTTGATGTGATCAAAAAATAAGCCAATTTTCGCTTTTAGAATAGAGTACATTCGAAGACCTCTTTGAAAAGCCTCCCCCCGAAGTGTCTCAATCTAGTCTGGCTCTCCGCAACAGTAGGCCAACAGATGGATGCTGTGCGCTCTCCTTTATACCTCCTGGAACAAACTGTTCGAGAGCTGTCACTGGTCTCGGAGATAACCGGCTCACTAAAGCCTCTCTTTTATGTGAATGTCAAAGGCCACATGCTAAGGCTAGTATGAGCTACTGGAGTCTCCAAACCCCTGCTAACCCCTGCCTCCACAGTGACTGTAGATGGAGACCTTACCGCCTTTTAACCCACACTAGGACAAAGCAGGGCCACTGACACATCCGCAGCCTCATTCCACAAGTTTTAAGACACAGTTACCCATCCGGGCTCTTTTCCTTTCAACTTTATATTGAAGCATCCAGGGTTAAAGTTGGCACTTCATCATTTCCTCTGGGCATGGCAGCAGCAGGCTTCGGCACCCATTGATCACTGCTCTTATCATATTAAACCCAGGTTACCGACATCAAGCTGCATGTATCTCTCGGTCCGGGCATGTGCCACTTTACTCTGATCTTTTGTCACAGCTATTAAACAATCGGGCCACCAGAGATGAGCTCTGACTCTAAGACAGCAGACGTATTATTTAAATGTAACATCCCTGCACTCAACCAGGCAAAAAATATACACTCCTGCTCAAAGACAAAGGTGATCAATGAGGTATACTTATCTCTCAGTGCAAATGAGTCCCTTTCTTTTTATGCATTGTAACTAGTGCTCAACTGATATGGATATTTTGCCAATGCCGATATGCCAGTGGCTGATATGAAGCTAATATACTGTAGGCATGTGTGTGTGTGCGTACATATATTGCCATACCTTTATATATATATATATATATAGAGAGAGAGAGAGAGAGAGAGAGAGAGAGAGAGAGAGAGAGAGAGAGAGAGAGAGAGAGAGAGAGAGCATCTGATAAAAACAAAGTAATAAAATGGAAAGCCAGCCTTTGCAAAATAAATAAATAAATAAATAAAAATCTAATCTATGCATATTTGTAAAATGGCCAAGAAGACATTGTGGCTATTAGGCTTATTGAAAACACACAGAAAATGACAACAGAGAAACGGAGCCGAATAATGCATTTTGGGATTTCCTTGACTGCTCGCAATTTACCTCACAAGCACAGATTGATGGCTTGCCTACATTCTAAATTTTTTTATTCTCACCAATGCAAAATATATTAAAGATGTGACAAGAAACTGTCCCATCTCAAATATCATACAAGGAGAAGGAAGGGAAAAAAGAGAGAAAAGTGTTGGTTCAGAAATGTATGAATAATATTTATTATTATTATTATTATTATTATTATTATTATTATTAAATAATTTGTAAAATGTACATGGTATAAAATAGTTTAAAATGGACTACAGCATGTCACATTAGCTTTCCAAAACACATTTGTTACTCGTTTAAAAGGTAAACAATATAATAATAATAATAATAATAATAATAATAATAATAATAATAATACTTACAAATTTAATAAATATTAAAAAATAACATAAACATTAACTTTAGCATGCCATTATTTCAAATGTTGTTACATAAAATGCCAAATTCCATACTATGACAATTGTTTGTTCCCTCCAGGGTAAAAAGTAAACTAAACTAGATAAAGTGAGCAAAAATAAATAAATAAAATGCATTGGTTTTACTGTCATTGATTCTTACAGAACAGCTTGAAGACATTGTGGTTTAACAATTTTAACAAGTTGTGACCCTGCCACTCAGAGAACCCACTATGACAGACTCAAAATCACTCTGAAGGCCCAAACCCCCATTGCATAGATGACCCAGGTTTCCTCTGTTAAATATTTCAGCTCCTAGCAGGAAAGGTCAGTCTAGATATATGACATCCATCACAGGCAAGCCTCAGTGGCCACAGTTTGGAAGTATGGTATTGAATAAGTATATTATTCTCGAACTGTGGTATTTATAGTACATCCAGTCTACACACGTCCAAAACAACAAAAGCAAATGATTTAGAGTATAAGTATGAATGATTCAGATGGAATAGGGAACTGATTCACTTTCATAACCCATTTAACTTGTTTATATTAAAATAACTTTTTCAAAAGAGTGTTTCATTCTAACGAATGGTTCTAATTTTTCAACAGCCCACAGAAAATGCACACAATGTGGTTACTGAAATATTGTCGAATGAAAGGTTTATCTGTTTGAGTAAAGGCAGTTTTCTGACTTGTTTGACAGATTTAATGAAAAAAAAAAACCATATATATATATATATATATATATATATATATATATATTTTTTTTTTTACAAATCATTCTTATTTCATAAACTGCTGAAAGAAAACATGTATACATGACTTTATAGCTGAAATATTCAGTCATTGAAAGCATTTATTACAGGTCTGTTTCACTGTTTATATGTGATTTATTGACTTATTGACTTATAAAAAAAATATATATAGAATTATTTACTGGCAAATTGGGAATCACTGGCTCTGATTGTTGTGAACAGTAATCAAAGATTCACAACTTGCATAGTGAGCCTACAGGGGCTCCGTAAATATGCAGGAATGCAATCATAGAATCGCAAGAGACAGTTTCTTCAACACAAACTGACAAACATCAAGTCAGCCTATGTACGTACGTATGTTTAGCACAATTGTCTACAAGGATAGAATGGATATTTTATAGGACTTTATATAGGATGCATATGATATTTTAAGATGAAAAAAAAAGTCACATAGATCAACTTCAGGTACATTTATTATATCCAGACCATAGACTATTGACAGTTTATGCAATACAGTTTATCTCTTTGTTGGTCAAGCAATGGACGATAAATGGCTTTCTGAATGTAGAGTGGCTAGCAAAACAACTTCTAGTAGTGTCTGGCATTGTAGTCTGAAAAATAGTTTGAAAAGAGGTAATGACTTTTAAATGCCCCTTAACTAAAGGCTACAAAAGTACTGCCTACAAGCAAATAATTGTTTTGGAGAGAAAATGGATGACTCAGGAATGCATTTGCAAACATTTCTGCATGTTTATCTACTTGCTGAAGTGTGCACTAGGGGCCAGAGGAGAAACAAAACGTGGGACTAGGTGGGAGGATTCTCATCCCAGTGTTAATTTGGCATCTCCCTGTGCCCACTTTAAATTAATCCAATTTAAAGGCTTATATCGAATTGACTTGAGCTTATCCAAATTCCATCCACATGCCTGCATAGATACAGCATGATTCATGCCACTGATGCACTCTCTCCCATGATGAGCTCACCCGTGTTCTGGCCACATCCTATGAATACTGATGTCCCACAACACACACACACACACACACACACACACACACACACACACACACACACTTATACGGTCTCAATCAACAGTGACCCTGGAGGATATTTTAATGGATAGAGAATGCTGATCTCCTCACGGTGCCCTGATGTTACTGATCCTGACGTATGTCTTCCCTAAATTAAAAGGAGCGATCGAGTTCATTAATCTGACTATCTAAAACAGCGTTCGCTCATCCCCTTCATGCCACGCAGACTGTACAATTTGTCTGAACTTTGCATCTGTAATCTCTCAGGCTGTGGAAAACATCTCACCAGTAGTCAATAACAGTTAGACTTGATGGACTATTCGTATTGCACCTACAAATTTGATTGTGTAAAATGGCCATTAGATACATTTCCGTCTGGATCCTACCAGTCCGTGTTGGATTTCACACAATGATAGGAAATGTACATCAGATATCTGCACTTTGCAGCATGAGATAGACATATACTTTACACGGGTACTTTAGTGATCTAATTAAAGGTTTGGTTCACCTAAAAATGAAAACCTGCTGTATCATCCTCATGTCACTCCAACCCTGTGTGAATCTCTTTTTTCGAAGAGCATTGACACTGAACATTCAGATCAAAAGAACAGTAAAAGTAATTTTTTTTTTTAAAATGATTTTTATGGTCTTTTGTATCTTTGAGCCAAGAGTGCTATATTTATTGCGATGAGAAAAAAATATACAAAAAACACCTTCAAAACGACATTAGGGTGAATAAATGATAACAGCATTTTCATTTATTTTGAATTTCCACTTTGCCTTTAATATGAAAATGAAAGATGTGGGTTTTGCAGCAATGAAACAGATGATTGTTATTGTTTAGAGAGGTGACAGGGATCAATACTGAATGATTCATATGTTAAATGATACTATGCTTGCATTCCATACAGGTTATATTTTGTCAAGTCTAGACTATCCTGTGGTTCACGGCTCAGTATTTTATTTCCATTAAAATTACCTTATAAGCACCATTTGATTATTGACCTGATGTATTCTGTTCCTGCTGTTGTTGCAATACAGTGAAAATCTGAGAAAAAACTTTTAAGAAACTGGCCATGATTCTTTTTTTCCCTTTATTTGTAAAGGGAAAAAAGAAGGAAAAAAATGTTCTTCAACACTGTTATTAAAAGAAGCAGGCTTCCAATTGACTTTGTTGCCTAAATTAATGAGGCTTGTAATTAACCGAACTGAAGCTGTGCTCTGTTAATAGATAACTTTAGCCCTATTTATTTGCCACACATTAATAACTGAATCTGATCTGATGTGTCTCAGACCTTGTGTTATTCTTGTTGTAGGTCATTGCTTCATGGGACGTTAGTTGTGACACCCCCGGCAGAACAACAATACAGAAGGACATCAAAACACGACGAGGCCTATAATACATGTAGAAAGCTGTGAACATTCCCATTCATCAATTGCAATTGTGCAGGACCCCTGTAAGTATGCAACTTTGGTGGAAAGTGATCACAGTTGCATTATCAGTATCAGAATCAGAATGAGCTTTATCGCCAGGTATGTTTACGTACACATGCAAGGAATTTGTTTTATTGACAGAAGCTTCATAGTGCAACAGAATGGCAGTGAAAAGACAGGACAGATAATAATAAGAACAATATTAAAATATGCAAAATAGACAATGTACAAAAAAGAAAAAATAAAATAAAATATAATATAGACAGTTATGAATTTTAAAAATAAAAAAGTATTGTGTAAAATAGGTAATGTATATAGTGTTGTGTGTTCCACTAATATTGTTCATGAGATGGATTGCCTGAGGAAAGAAACTGTTCCTGTGTCTAGTCGTTCTGGTGCTCAGTTCTCTGTAGTGTTGACCAGATGGTGAGAGTTCAAAGAGGAAGTGTGCTGGATGTGAGGGGTCCAGAGTGATTTTACTGGCCCTTTTTCTCACTCTGGATGAGTACAGTTCTTGAAGAGAAGGGAGGGTTGTACCAATGATTCGCTCAGCAGTCCGGACTATCCTCTGTGGTCAGATGTGGTAGCTGAGCTGAACCAGACATTTAAAGAAGTGCAGAGGATGGATTCAATGATGGCAGAGTAGAACTGTTTCAGCAGCTCATGGCCTCAGCTGGCCATGGTTCCAATAATGTTAGTAGTTTAGCTAATGCTAATAACCAGGTGTCTGTTCTGCTCCATATATGAAATATCTGCCAAGAGTGAAAGGTTTCACATGCATATTCGAAAGTATTTGTGCATACATTTTTGTGCATTTGAATATGTAACAACATGGAATCAGTGTATTGACATCTAAATTGTAAACACTTTTATTTTATTTTTATTTTTTATAGCAAATTTTTCATACAATAAATTTTTTTAAATCAAATGCTTTCAATCAAACTGAAATGCTTAAAATAATAAATCTAATAGAAATAAACTTGTAGTAATCTCTAAATCTTAATGTACAATAAAATCAACCTATGAATTAAATATGATGTGTATTTGTAAACATGTTGACAGCTTTAAGTTGTAGATTCATAAAAGTGTTTATGTTTTTAGAATGTTGTATGCATCAGTTTCTATCCAAACAAACATCACTTAATTAATATTTACGAATACTAATGAGATCACTTTGCATAATCAGGTAGGGAGGACTCAAATGCTTTGATAATGTCAAACTAAAAAGCTTGCAAATGACATTGTTAATGTAAAATAAAAGCCAAAGAAACGTGCACATGGACCCAATAGCGAATTTAGATTTAATTGCTCACCTTCATGGAGCAGAAACCATTTGACAGACTCAAGAAGCTTTTCTAAGCCATGCTGCATTCTGATTGATGGTAAAATTCTGAGCACTTGACAATTAATCTTTTAAAGAGAGAGTCATTAATAATGCATAGCGTAATTCCCCTGAGTACGGAGAGCAATAAGACATAACCGCTTTTTAAGTGAGAGGGGAGATGTGGAGTGGTGGCTGTATTTCAGATTCATCATTCACACTGGATATGGCCAACATCTGGTTTGGTGACCATAAAAAAGATTGTTTAATTTGAAAAAGCACTGCCGTTGCAGCTGCTATACAAATACCATTAATGCAGAGTACTGTTTTAGAGGTTGTCGCACAGTTTATACAAAGATAGGATCATATCTCACATATTTGGAGTTGGCAAGGTATGTGATGCCAGTCTGTTTTTCCATATGTACTGTTTATTATGTTATCAGATAAGTATGGGTTTAAAAACACACAATTACACAAAATGTTGATTTTATTTTGTGCAAAGTTAATTGAATTAAGTTTTTTTTGTTAATTTCTAAAGATAAGGTATCCTGTATTTCTCATTTGTACAAAAAAAAAAAAAGTAGCACAATTTCGAAATTGTAAGCATTTACTGCACAATATTAAAGATTGGCCACCAGGAGTGTGTGTGTGTGTGTGTGTGTGTGTGTGTGTGTGTGTGGGCATGTTTTTGTGACATATCAGGACACAACTTTGTATAATGACATGGGTATGACACAGGTATTACAAGGAGAGGGTGACTTATGAGGACATAACCCATGTCCCCATTTTTCAAAACGCTTATAAATCATACAGAATGAGTTTTTGAGAAAGTAAAAATGCACAAAGTTTCCTGTGAGGGTTAGGGGTAGGGGTAGGGTTGGTGAAGGGCGATAGAATATACAGTTTCTACATTATAAAAACCATTACGCCTATGGGATGTCCCCACTTTTCACATAAACAAACGTGTGTGTGTGTGTGTGTGTGTGTGTGGGTGTATATATATATTGTCATATTAAACCAATAGTTTACCAAAAAATGTAATTCTGTCACAATTGAATCCCCCCCCCCCCAGTGACTTATTCAATATTCAAAAAATTTAATTACACTATTTTAATGAGACCTTTGAGTTCAATTGAGTTGAATTACTAACTAAAATTTAAAATGATCATAAAGGTGGCATAAAATGAATCCATATGAATTGTGTGGTTTAATCAAAGTCTTTAAGATTGTTTTATATGATGTAACAGATATGCAGGTCAGCGATTCATGGGTTAAATTCTGTTTTATAAATTCAGACTGTTGGTACTAAATGCCAGCCTGGCTGGACTTAAACTATTTACGATGCCCATGCGAGCTTCAAAGAAGAAACGAAAACCCCCAACCCAAATTCTTCCAACACTGGAGACAAAGGAACTTTTCGTATAAGTTCCTTACTTTCATTTTATTATTAATATGTATTTTAATTATGTTTATGGATTGCATAAAATGGTTAATCCTTGTTATGTGAAGAGTACAAGTTGCAAGCTTATACTTTAGGAAATGTCTTTCCTCACTTTAACTTCCTCAAAGAGAGCCATGTTCTGCAACCCCCACTTTTGCAGGTCGTAAAGTTTACGACCACACTGGAGAGGAGAGAAGCCAAATCTTCTCCCCAATGCATTCTATGGAATGAATTTGTTACCTGTTAGTTTTTATGCTGTATAAATGTATTACGTATTCCCTTTTGGTACATTTAGATGTTTCCCAACATCTGCAGTGTTATCATGTGTTAAGCAAATCTTTCAGATGTAGAATTACACATATTTAATGTAACTTCATGTTTTGATCACATATACCTATTATGTTTAGTCTTGTTCTAATCGTCATGCTTTGACAGACCCATTTATCTAGAGCAAAGTAATGAAAAATGTATTTAATCTGGAATAATGAACTTGCTTTAATATTCCTGATGAAATCGGACAGGCCCTAAATCATCAGGGGGTTGTCTCAACCGAGACAAAGGAACTTTCCCTCCGCTTCAGATCGCGGACATTCATTGGATGCTCCCTCGAAAATGGGCGTGAACTATTTCAAGCTATAAGAATTGACCAAACAAGGTCCACCCTCTCTTCGCTTGGCTCCTCTTTTTTGGCTCTTCTTTCTCTTCTCCGTTCTCGGACACGCTGCTCTCCAACGTTGCTTCCGCGCGGCCATAGGCCGCGCTCATAGCGCGAACCCCCTCAGCACAGGGGCTGAGAGAAAAAGCCATTTTAATGGCTCCTTTGGAAGCTTTCGTTTCGTTCGTTTTCTTTTCTTTTCTTTACTAAGTTTATTAAACTATTCGCCTCTCCACGCAAGGAAGACGAATTCTGGAACAATGTTTGTTGAACCTTTCAAATACCGCGCGAGGACAGAACAAAGGACCACGTGCTCCACGCTCACGCCAAGCGCAGCGTGCACGCGCGTCACATGGCCTCCGTTTCATGGCACATGGCTGTTTCAACGCGCAAAGCTCACAAGCTCGACGCCGATCTCACGCCACACTCACATGGGACACTTCTGCAAGTATCACTTTCTCTATGGAGATTTAAATGCTGGTTTAAAGTGTTATTATGATCTGATTTGTTGTTGGTTCCACTAAGGTTTACTGACTGATTTTCATACCTGAGCTCATTCTGTGATCTCTCTCGCTTTCTACACTTCTCTCTCTCTCGCTCTCTCTCTCTCTCTCTCTCTCTCTTTTATTTGGATTCCGTTGTCTTGTAAATGTTTATTGTCTGTATTTTCGTACGCATATTTACTCTGTGTGATTTGTAGTTTGATGTATTACTAGTTGAATTATTAAAAACTCATATATAAAATGATTGGCTTTGGACTCCACCCCACTCACATTACGAGTCACTGAAATGTCTGATCTATAGCTACAAGCTCTAAATTTAGAAACTAAATTTATCATAAGGATAGGATAATATTTTCATGGCCAGAGAATACTTTTCCTTGAATTATAAGGTGTGATAACTTTATTGAAAATTGGTAGGTCTATAGTGGTGTGCTGGACATACCACGGTTTGATCTGCAATAAATTACAGTAAGAGATATCACAATAATTGATATGAAGAATGTAATATTGACATATTAATGAGTAAATTACAGTGCCCTGTGATTAGTATTGGTATTGGCAATTGAGCTATTTTTCATAATCAATAAAATTAAATGTAACTGTCATCTGAGATATATATTAATCAAATTCTTGATTAATTATTCAAATTCCCTATATATCATTTGAGTTAATTACTATGTAAAACTCATTGTTGTTACATTTTGGTGGAGGAACGCGGCTATTTCAAACTTCGTTTTGTGAGCAATCAATCTGTGTATATGGTTTTTAATAATTTCTGCACGTGCGCTATGAAATTATGTAACGTTACTTGTGAGATAAGTCGCAAGACGCGAACTCACTCAACTGACTGAGGCAAAAAGCTGGTCAGTCAGCGCGCTAGGTATTTGTAGAAACTTAACAGTACAGTCACTGTTATTTTTGATGAAAGTAAACTGCAGTATAATGTTAAAAGTATCCTGTTAAGAAAGACCAAAATCTTTTTACAGTGAAAACATTTTAATATGAATAATTAAAAGATAAAGAAATCTTTTAATAGTTGCAACATGTAAATCTGAACCTGAGCGATGTTCCTCTGATTCAGTTAAAAAGGCCTTGTTATTAAATATCGTTATTGAATTCGTGGTAAACCACAGTAATATTCAAAAATAAAACGATAAAAAAAAAAAACTCCTGGTCTAAAATTGGCTTAGCTACCCGATTTTTAAACCTAAAACATTTAAATCATAAGTGCTATTTTGATAAATGTTTATTGGAGTCAACAGTTGGAAAATTCCTGTTTTTATTACAGTTGTATTTTGGAAGTGAACGGATCCTTCCTTCATCCTATGTGAATATATAGCACCTCAGAAATTAAAACTTTCTGTTTGTTACTTGTGATTTTTGATGCAGAAAATCAGCCTGACAAATGATCAGATAAATTCTAAGTCCTATTGAAATTGTAATTCCTCTATCTAAACACTAGAGGGAACGTGTGGGTTAGAAATTTCAGGGTACACCCTGCTTTCTGATTCCAGCTTGCATGAGTGCAAAGCTGCCAACCTGTGGCCATTTCAGATAATGCGCTCTGATTGCTAATTTATAATCCCCTGTGATGTATATTTGAATTGGATGTCTAAATTCTCGATAATTATTTGCATTTACAGCTTTGCTCGTGCGAATATTATTACAGGGAAACAAAATAATGTTCCCTGCCTTTGACTGTTTACATTTACTTTGAGTTTGGTTCAAACATGATTTGAATTAAAATGTAATTGTTAATAGTGGAAATCTAGATGTGTCAGGTCAACCACTGATTGACCCACTTAGAAGGTAAGCCATCTAGTGGCAGTCTCCTGTTAAATCGACTAACAGACCTATGTCTTTTCCATTCTGTTTTGAATTGCATGTCCACTTTTACCCTCTTTGATTAATCTCACACTGTTTGATTAATTTCATGATCATTAATGATAACTTACAAGCTATCAATGGTTATTATAGGATATTATTCCGATTTTCCTTTTAATTCTTACATGCTTATTTTAAATTTTGATTTAAACCAGTTTTGAATTTTTAATTTGAATTAAGTTTTCTGCTCAGCAGGTTAAAGACAGAGAAGCAGTACTCCCCCCCCCCCCCCCCTTGTGGTGAAAACCAGCTACTCCTTCTCCCTTGTTTCATTACTGTCTTTTAATTTGATGTTTATTATTTTTCTTCTCTCTTTTGACTTAGGTTATTTTGATAATTACCATTATTATCATAATTCATTTGTTTTGTTTTATCATGATTAGGTAAAGCTGTTACCTTTCCTCTCTACATATAGTTACTCAATTGATGTTAAACAAACCAAACCTTAATTAACTTTAAGTTTCCTTTGTTCATCCTTTGTGTATTTGATTGTAGAACCCCCTCGGTGATTGGACAGTCATCTCAGGTTTCCAGTGAGCAAGGCTGCCCGACCGGTGTTACCGATACTGGCTGCGAGTGAAACTCGGTCCCTCTTGTCTCAAGAGACATCAGCAATTTTGGCACTCCAAAGGTTGTGCTAAAAGTCACAAGCCGTGCTGTCCTGCGACACGCCAGAGTAACGGAGGACCGGGGACACTGCGGTTCAGTGTTTGGGGAGCACCGGGGAGGTTGACCAAGCCACTGGTTCCCACCTGAATGACTTCAATTCAACCAGGTGAACCAAAAGTGATAAAACCTATCCACTTATTATAAGCCACAGAATATTAGATATTCCCCCGGATATATTTTAAGTGTTCTGACCCTTTTGCTTCTTTAAGCCACACCATATTTCTAGGTTTCCTACCCAGATAGCCCACTCACCTGTTGGCCCTATCTTAAAACCTAGCAGTAGGCTTAGGCCTCCTTATTCTCACTAACACGTTGTGTTTCTATTGTTTTCATCCCATTTCAAGTGTTGTGTTTCACTTTGATCTTTTTCTACCACCTGTTCTGTTGTGATTTGTTTCTTTCATTTCACATAGAGACAGTAACCTGGGAGCCACCAACGAAGTTAAATAGTAGAGCGACAACCAGCAGCCGGTGTCATCACACGACCCGCTAGGCTACTGCCTGTCAAATCTCCATTTCAGGTCCTTCGTTGACCCAAGTTAATTGGCTACTTAACTGTCTGACTGTTTGCATCAGTCAGCCCCAAAATTCTCATAAACGGCACAGCCCGTATGAATATAGCTCGTTAAACGTAGAACGAACTTGCATTGGTCTTTTTGTGTGTGTGTGCTGTGCTTCTCTCGCCGACAGAGAATCAGGATGTTCCAGGCATCCAGTCCAGCAGTCCACGGGGGCAACCTCTCGACATGGTTGAAAGCAGTGACGACCCCCTTCCTGCCCAAGGACGCCAGTAACCTGCAGCACCCAGAGCAACTAGACACCGAGCTAGATGAACTGATGGCACGCGATCCAAACCAAAGCGACTACTACAGAGAACTCGCCAGGATCTTCAGAAGCCTAGTTCACATTCTCGTCGCCCAGGCACGGCTCAGTGAACGGAGCAACATCGCGGAGGAGGCCTGGAAGGACCAGGCCCCAACCCAGAGTCATCTTGATCAGCTTCTCCTCGAGACCCAGAACCAGCGCGAGAAAGAGGACGACACAGATCCAGAGCTACAGAAAGGAGTTGAAAGACTTCACAATGCCCTGCAAAATCTTCGCCTCGACACAGATCAAAGAGAACAGCTGGAGAGAGAAGCCCGAAAAGACCTCAACAAAAAACTCCAGCAAGGTGGCGCTCTCCTAAAAGAGCAGAGACTGAACTGAAAGAAAGAGACTATAAAACCTGGGCCTGCAAAACACACTTGCAAGCGGCCCGAGCTAAATTCAACAAGCTTACTCTGCAGAGAGACGAGCTCCAAGATGAACTTTACACTGTTCACACAGAACTGAGACAATCTCACAGATTACAGAGTGGCTGCATCGGAGAAACGCACACCACAAAAATTTCTCCCGGGCCGCCACTCCAACCCTTTCAGCCAAGAACCCAGAGCTGGAAAAGGGGGTGTAACAAGAACCAGCTTACAAGAACATCTGTCAACAACGGAGGGAAGAGAACCCTTCCAGAGAACGCATGTCACCAAACCCTGCACTGCTCACAGAGAACTTCACAAGCTAGCCAGAAGCATCTCTACATTCATTCCAGATCCTGCAGGAGGACATGATGTTCATGCTTCTTTACAAGCCATTGACTTTCATTTGCAAATTGTCGCCAACGTGACAGATGTGAACACATTGTACCTGTTAAAAATCACGGCCAGCCGTGATGTGCATTGCTTTCTGGATCGTCAACCAGAGACTGTCAAAGCGTACTACCAGCAACTGCTACAGACTTTGATTCTTGAATTCTCTGATCCAAACTCAGATCATGGGCTCCTTATTGCTATGGACCTCAAACAGGGCCGATTTGAAAACCCACAGACTTTCTGTAGTCAGCTACGAAACACCTACTTCGGAGCATGCAACGAACCAGGTATGGAACAGGATTTCAACTTAAAAACTCTGTTCCTCCCAAACCTACATGCCAGTTGGAGTTTTCATCTCAGAGTCCCAGCGTGTCCCCGTAACAGAACTACACAAGAGTTACGGAACTTAGCCCACAAAGCTTGCACCAAGCAAAAGACTATTTGTGAAAAGACTGTGAAAAACCCCAACGTCTCTGTCTCTGAGCACTGCTTGGAGTTAACCCTAGATGGCGCTCTACAACACCACAGTCACAGACATCTTTACAGAGAGTCAATACCATTCCAAGCCAGCAGAGGGCAACACAGTGCAGCCACGTCTGAGACAGCAGAGATCCTGAGGGTGCTGAAAGATCTTCTTCACATGAATACTCGCAAGGAAGATGAGCCAAGCACCCAGAACACTGCCCGAGCTCCACAGTCAACAGCTACAGCTAACTGAACGAGACAGCACAGGTCCTCACACCAGGTACCACAAACACAAGGTACCAGAAAATGCTGTTTTGACTACCTGCCTTCGCAGCGAGCTACACAAGACCGGTCCTCATCACCCACCGATCGTCCCACCTGCCCTAATGCCAACATTCCTGGGCAGCCCTGTCAAAAAGGGGGTGGGTCAAAAAGGAGTCAACAGGGAAGACCTGATCGACACAGGATTAAACCTGACGGTGATCTCATCTTACCTTTTCAAAAGACTCCAATTTGAAGCTAAGAGACAAGATCGAACTCTTACACCTCAAACTTATGAACTGAATGTACAGGTGTACAGACAGGATGACATCCAGTTTGAACAGGTTGTTTCCATTCACCTGACATTCGTTCCGATGAGTCTAATACATCCCATGTATGTCCCACCAATGAACACTCATACATTGCTCATCGACAAAGACCTGCTAGAACACTTTGACCCTTTTCTGAACTTCAAACAGCTAAAAGACTTTGCTCAAGTGCGAGAACCTCTTTCTCTCCAGCCACACAGGTTGCTAGAGCCAGACTGTCAGGTCGCAGAGGTCACGGGAACTCCCACAGAGCCAGACGGTCAGGTCACAGAGGTCACGGGAACCCCAGCAGCCAGCCATGAGTACAACGCCCTAACAACAGGCCCAAGTTCAAGCCTCTGTACCTTAGTCAACAAACAGGGTACGGTGGTACCAGCTTACACCAAAGGGGTCGCTGTTCGGCTCAACCTGCAAGGTGGTCAAACCTTACACCACACGCTGGGTTTCTTCCAATCCTCACCTGAATGTGTGGAACTCGGTCTCACACTTGCAAACAACAAGCATGTCAAACACCAACACCTGTTCCAGCAATGTGATAACATCACAAAAACACACAATGTGATCGTGTACTGGAAGAAGGTAAAAGGACACTCAAAGTTACCAAGTCTAGACGAGGACTTTAAAGATCACACTGACACCCTTGCCAAAACTGGCACACTAAACAACATTCTGTGGTCACTCCCAACCCACCCACCCACATTCAAGGTTGAAGTGATTACACACAGCACAAGAACTTTACTGGCTAAACTGCCTACCTCAGAATCGCTTACGCAGGCTCCGTTGTCTACACAGACCAACATAACGGACATGCGGGCTTCTGAAACCTTGATAATGACTTTACCACCTCTCAGACCCCTCCATCCACCCTGGCAACCAGTCTACAGTCACTGACAACCAAAGCCCCAGACCGCTGCATGATACACAAACCATGCTGCGTGCACAGAACAATATTGTGGGTTGTGCACCGTCTGACATCACAATGCCAGGGCGTGTAATGCCACGGAGCAAAAGGGGGATAAGGCCAATATATTTCCATGACGCAGCATGTGCTGCACCACGCAGCACCAGAGCCACTGAAAAAACACTGAAGCAAGCGTCATGCCAGCAGCAAGATGTGGCAAAACATGGGCGAGGGCGAGCTAAACCCAGTCACCGCCCACGAAGCAAAGAGACTGTCCTGTCCAACCAAAGACAGGCCTTGTTTGTTTCTTTCTCCCCTTTCTCTCTCTCTCTCCCTATTATCTGTACCAGGATGCTGCTGTGGTTTGCCGTGCCGTGCTGTCAGCCAAAGAGAGGACAGCTGCCACCGAGAAAACCGCTGAGACTCCTGACTACCGATGACAGGGCACACTACCCCAGCACTGTAACCGAATACAGCTGTACAAGGTTCCGATGGAGAGAGGACTCCCTCACTCACACTGAGGCCGATGTCAAACACCTGTTCAGCCAATATGAGAAAGTGACGGTTACACATATGGAGTTAGGTGGACACCACCACCGCTCCAAACAGTTCCCGGGAGCTTTGCTTAGAGCCGCTGCTGCCGCCAGAATGTTTAACATTGTTATGTCCAGTGTCAATGCAGCGAACCAGACTGTAAACTCCTTGAAACCACTGTTTACTGTCTTCCAGAAGAACTTTACCCAGACTCAGCTGCTTACAGCGTTAACAACAGACATGCTGTGGGAGGTTAGCTCCTCCAATGACAGCCTAACCACGAGTAAAACCCCACCATACATGATACCCTTAAGCCTCGTGTTAACTGTGTTGTCTTACACCATCACCATGCCAACTGACCTGCTACGAATGCACCTGGCCAACTCTCTGAATAGCGCCTTCCTATGGCACGTAAACCCCAAACAGAGAGAAGTGAACGTGCTCCTGAACCAACTCATCAGCGAGTCAAACCAAGTCTACAGACCTAAAGACATTGTCAGTGTCAGGATGTGGAAGAGCAACACCCACACCAAAACACACATTCCAAATGTGGTGGCCTACCACGACAGCGACACACAGCTGTACCTGGCCCCAAACATGCACATGTGTACTTTAACCAAAAACATTCATTATCTCTGCCTTAGCAAACCCTTCCTCAGACACATCTCTGAAGGAATCTGCGAGCTGCAACCCTGGGTCAGCGATACGCGCTGCCCTGCCGAAGCCAAGCCTCGTACACAAGTCACAGAAACGCAAGCAGAGATTGTGGGTAACAGATGGCTCGTCAACACTCCTGTGCGCTCAGCTATGCTGACCTACGACCAGCATGACACCGCCACCCGTGCCAACCTGCTGGACCAAGTACTGAAAGGTACCACCCAACACATTGACATTACTCCTGTCGATACAGCCCTCCAAGCACTGTCTCGACAGCCCATTCTGAACCAGTCATCTGCGGTCCTAGCCTGGACTGCTGCCGACACTGCACGGTGCATCTCCACCGTCATTGGTCCCGCCCTGACTCTTGGCGTGACCTTCATCCTATACAGGATACTCAACGAGATGCAAACCTCTACAGCCAAACTCACGACAACTGTGGCTGGAGGTCTCCGATGGAATCCCCGGAAAAGGGACGCAAAGTCAAAGACAATACCGAACCTCACCAAGCTGAATCCTCAGCTTCAGGAACCACCTGTCATCATGACCCACCTGCTGCATGACCATCACGATTCACCTGTCATCTGCCCATCCGGGATGATTGCCGTCCGATGATGTCCACACAGGGACTTCATCTGACGTAAAGGGGGAGATGTAACAGATATGCAGGTCAGCGATTCATGGGTTAAATTCTGTTTTATAAATTCAGACTGTTGGTACTAAATGCCAGCCTGGCTGGACTTAAACTATTTACGATGCCCATGCGAGCTTCAAAGAAGAAACGAAAACCCCCAACCCAAATTCTTCCAACACTGGAGACAAAGGAACTTTTCGTATAAGTTCCTTACTTTCATTTTATTATTAATATGTATTTTAATTATGTTTATGGATTGCATAAAATGGTTAATCCTTGTTATGTGAAGAGTACAAGTTGCAAGCTTATACTTTAGGAAATGTCTTTCCTCACTTTAACTTCCTCAAAGAGAGCCATGTTCTGCAACCCCCACTTTTGCAGGTCGTAAAGTTTACGACCACACTGGAGAGGAGAGAAGCCAAATCTTCTCCCCAATGCATTCTATGGAATTAATTTGTTACCTGTTAGTTTTTATGCTGTATAAATGTATTACGTATTCCCTTTTGGTACATTTAGATGTTTCCCAACATCTGCAGTGTTATCATGTGTTAAGCAAATCTTTCAGATGTAGAATTACACATATTTAATGTAACTTCATGTTTTGATCACATATACCTATTATGTTTAGTCTTGTTCTAATCGTCATGCTTTGACAGACCCATTTATCTAGAGCAAAGTAATGAAAAATGTATTTAATCTGGAATAATGAACTTGCTTTAATATTCCTGATGAAATCGGACAGGCCCTAAATCATCAGGGGGTTGTCTCAACCGAGACAAAGGAACTTTCCCTCCGCTTCAGATCGCGGACATTCATTGGATGCTCCCTCGAAAATGGGCGTGAACTATTTCAAGCTATAAGAATTGACCAAACAAGGTCCACCCTCTCTTCGCTTGGCTCCTCTTTTTTGGCTCTTCTTTCTCTTCTCCGTTCTCGGACACGCTGCTCTCCAACGTTGCTTCCGCGCGGCCATAGGCCGCGCTCATAGCGCGAACCCCCTCAGCACAGGGGCTGAGAGAAAAAGCCATTTTAATGGCTCCTTTGGAAGCTTTTGTTTCGTTCGTTTTCTTTTCTTTTCTTTACTAAGTTTATTAAACTATTCGCCTCTCCACGCAAGGAAGACGAATTCTGGAACAATGTTTGTTGAACCTTTCAAATACCGCGCGAGGACAGAACAAAGGACCACGTGCTCCACGCTCACGCCAAGCGCAGCGTGCACGCGCGTCACATGGCCTCCGTTTCATGGCACATGGCTGTTTCAACGCGCAAAGCTCACAAGCTCGACGCCGATCTCACGCCACACTCACATGGGACACTTCTGCAAGTATCACTTTCTCTATGGAGATTTAAATGCTGGTTTAAAGTGTTATTATGATCTGATTTGTTGTTGGTTCCACTAAGGTTTACTGACTGATTTTCATACCTGAGCTCATTCTGTGATCTCTCTCGCTTTCTACACTTCTCTCTCTCTCGCTCTCTCTCTCTCTCTCTCTCTCTCTTTTATTTGGATTCCGTTGTCTTGTAAATGTTTATTGTCTGTATTTTCGTACGCATATTTACTCTGTGTGATTTGTAGTTTGATGTATTACTAGTTGAATTATTAAAAACTCATATATAAAATGATTGGCTTTGGACTCCACCCCACTCACATTACGAGTCACTGAAATGTCTGATCTATAGCTACAAGCTCTAAATTTAGAAACTAAATTTATCATAAGGATAGGATAATATTTTCATGGCCAGAGAATACTTTTCCTTGAATTATAAGGTGTGATAACTTTATTGAAAATTGGTAGGTCTATAGTGGTGTGCTGGACATACCACGGTTTGATCTGCAATAAATTACAGTAAGAGATATCACAATAATTGATATGAAGAATGTAATATTGACATATTAATGAGTAAATTACAGTGCCCTGTGATTAGTATTGGTATTGGCAATTGAGCTATTTTTCATAATCAATAAAATTAAATGTAACTGTCATCTGAGATATATATTAATCAAATTCTTGATTAATTATTCAAATTCCCTATATATCATTTGAGTTAATTACTATGTAAAACTCATTGTTGTTACAATGATCAACAGATTTCATTTAGGCTTTTTAACACCTATAGAATGAGTGACACACATATACTACAGAGCCCATCACACACAAGCTGAAACATGTGCGTGAGAACCAGTAAGGATTGTTGTAGCATGTGACACAAGCTACCGCATTCACAGTACCATGTGTGATGTGCTTTCAGTGGAGAAATGTCACAGGTTTCATTAAAAATATCTCAGTCTGTGTTTTGAAGATTAACCAAGGTCTTATGGGTTTGAAACGACATAGGGGTCTGTAAATGGTGACAATTTAAATGTTAATTAAAAAACACTAATTTCTGAGTGAACTTACTCTTTAATATTGATTTAATATTAGAGTTTGGCTAAGAAGCTGGACTTTCATTGGAAATAGCTGTACAGTTTTTTTTAGGCCTAAGTTTGTGCTAATGTTCATTTTCAAATGTTTTATATATATATATATATATATATATATATATATATATATATATATATATATATATATATATATATATATATATATATATATATATATATGCAGATTTATAAATTTTCCAAAGCACTAGACACACAGATAAACAGACAGAAAGAGTACAGAAGAAAAAAAAAGTCTGGGCACTATGGCAAACAAATTGTTTTAAATTCACAATGATGTATCACTGACATGACATAGACCATTGCTTTAGAATCAGATGTGCTATCAAATTGGCTATTTGTGTCGCTATGCATGCATGTAACCACAATAGAGACAGAGTATCGAGATGCTTCATACTGCTCCGTACACATCTTTTATTTTAAGTCAGCCAAGGCCTTCTTTTTATTCAGATCAGTTATGTGTCCTCTATCACCTGTACTATTACTCATGACTGTTTTGTACTTTATGGGAACAATGAAGCGTGCATATTAAAATGAACAAAACAGATTCAGTACATTGGCACAAAGCCGTTGCCGCTCTTACCTTGAATATGAATGCACATTTAGAGCCTATAACTTTTCCTTATAATATAGACATGTTCTGAATAGATACTGTATCTAAAGGGGAACGATTAAGAGTGTGAATTCTTAAACGGGTCATATGATGTTGCTAAAAAGAACATTATTTTGTGTATTTGGTGTAATGAGATGTTCATGCAGTTTAAGGTTCAAAGAACACATTATTTTACACAAACTGCACATTATTGTTTCTCATCTATGCCCTGCCTTTTTGAAACACATCAGTTTTTACAAAGCTCATCGGTCTGAAAAAAGAGGTGTGCTGTGATTGGCCAGCTGTCCAGTGTGTTGTGATTGGCCGAATATCTCAAGCGTGTGACAAATGTTTCGCCACTCACCATACTGTCATGCCATGTCCTGGTAAGAACACTGGAGTGGCGAGACAAAAACATTAACAATCCAATATAAACGAGGCATTTGTTGCAACTAGTGAGAACATGATTACTGTTTATAATGACTTATGCTGTCTTTTTACGTGTAGACATAAAACCATGTCTGCATTTGTGATTGGAGAAATGGCAAACAACAACACTGCTCAAAACTTGTGCTTGATTCATCAGTGTCAAATTCTTTTAATATAAAACAAACGTACTTACAGTCTGTGAATCAGAACAGCCGGCATTGTAGTCTGCTCTTCCAGGATCAGGAAACAGTCCTTGCACACATCTGAATATTTGGTTTGAATTGTTGAACTGATTTATAGTTGTGTCCTCTTTCGGAAGGCCAAACTAATAGTTTCTCTTTCACAAGGAAACACAGCATCTCCACAACATGGCAGCGTGGCAACAACAATACTACAGCGAGAACAAAAGGTACTTCTTTCTTTGCGTGAACATTTGGGCGACATTATGCAAATTGTCCCACATAGTGACGTAGACGTGGAGGCATGTTAGAATGAGCCGTTTTAGGTAGGAGTGGTTGACTCTTAGCTTTTATAAAGAATATCTCTTTGGATTTGAGACTTTAGTCTTTGCAACTTTACAGAACTTCTTTATGCACCAAGAGCTTTAAACATTTAAATGGAATTTTATAAAAACAAGAAAATTATTGCTTAACATTTTTTTTTTTTTTTTTTGTGAGATGTGAGATGAAATCAAACACCCTTGTAAAAAAAAACTGATATATTTCCAGTTGTCTGACTTGCAAGAACTCGGGCAGAGCCAAAGACCAAGCTGTGCTCTTGCATCATGTTTTTCAGTAACTGACTGTCTTGTCTGATTTCCTGTCTTTTATCAGAGAACAAAAAGTACAAAGGATATTTATTTTATGACACATATAGCAGTTTTGCTGTTATTTCATAAAGTAGACCACTTTGAGTTTTCCAGATCTTTTAAGATATACATCGCCAAAAATGTAAAATTATGCGATCACACCCCTTCATGTCATTCCAAACCTGTATGACTGTATAAAAAGAAATATTTTGAAGAATGTTCATTCTACTTTCTTTTCCATACAGTGTTATAAAAAATGGTTCATATGATTTGTACACTTTCTTCCAAGTCCTTGTGTAGTCTAGCTTAGCCTAAACCTTGCCATGGTCATCATTTGCTTTAATTGAATAGAAAGTAACAGCATGGAAATCTTACTATAAATAACTATTTATTTTATTTGAAAAATGTAGTCACATTGGTTTCAAAACAATGTGAGAATGAATAAATTCTGAAAGAATTTTTGGAAGTAAACTATCCCTTTAGCCATTGGGGAAGAGCTCTGAGGGTATCAACTGTAGGCTATCACTATTAAAGTCTAAGTGGCAGCAGTCGTACAAGAAATCGATCAACAACATCTCGCTGTGAAGTGCCTCTGCCATACATTTTTATAAGTGCATAATTGATTATGCGGCTCAAGCATCACACCCCTCCAGCTACTCCTCGCAAGTCTTTGCTTTTCATCCATGTCCAAATGTTCTGTAACTGTTGCTAACACGGTTAGTTTAAACCTGGATTTTTCAACTTGACTCCTGACGGATTTCACCTAATTAGTTCCAAAGAAAAGCACAATTAATCTTCCTTAGTGGGTCCAGCTCTTTCCAGAGGACTTCCAGATATGTGACCACTAAAGAAGCCAAGGAACCGTTTCCAACTCGGTTTGTGGTTTGTTATTGAAATCCTGATGCCTTTCCCTGCAGATGGTTTATTTGTGTAAATGCAATTTATTTTTTTATTTTATTTTATTTTATTTTTTTTTTTTAAATCTATTTAGATTTATGATTATTCGCTGAATCTTTTTATACTGTGATGATAAGCAGATTCAATTTGATTGGTAATAAAACTGTGCAGCATGCCAGCTGCAATTTTGTCCTGGTTGATCAACCCACACAGGCAATCTGATGTAGCTTTCTAGGAATTTATGCATCTGCCAGCTCTATCTTGCATAGATGAGGAGAAATGTAGCGACTGGCCAAATAATACTCAAAGAAATATCAAGTATTAATATTAAAAATTAAAATACTGACATCCTGAATGCTGCCACCCGAACTTTAGTGTGCACCAAACAAGCAAAAAAAAATTTTCTTTGACTCCTATACACATTTTATTTTTAGTTCATCTTGAGTTCTCAGCTGATAAAAATACCACCATATGTAATTACATATATTGAGCGCATTTATTCCAACGGCAGCACTTTATTTTACAGTCCTGTTCCTCATGTAAATACTATGTACTTATTATAGTAATTACAATAACTATGTAACAACTGGGTACTAACCCTGAACCTACCCCTAAACCTAAACCTACCCCATGTAGGTACCTTGTATTACCAGAACTTTCTTAGATAAATACACTGTAAGTACACTATAAGTACATGTTAGTACACGTACTGTAAAATAAAGTGCAACCATTCCAACTTTATTTTGGATGTTCTGTAAGTTCTGTTGCAAAATATGCATGATAAAAACTGTCAGGTTATGACCTTATCTTAATGCTTTTTGTTTTGTGTCTTTAGTTTTGGTGCCAAAATAACTGAACCAGGACTAAATGTATAATTTTCTTTTTTTGGGTCCAGACTAAGACCATAAGAACTGAACTATTTGTGAAATAAATAAGTAAATAGTTGCATACAACTTGAAATAGTGCACAAGTTCAAAACCTATTATGTGTTCCATGGAAGAGAGAAGGATTTGGTTGGAACAATATATGAGGGTGAGAAAATTATTGTTAGAATTTAGTGAACTATCCATATAAAAACTGACGAAGTGATCTCCTTGCAGCCAGCTACTTCAGTGAGTGGTTTGCCATTTGGACCAACCGATATTGCCCTTGAAAATGTCTCTGTAGTGTTTCACTTTTGTAAAGGTTAAGCTACTTAAATGTCCATTCATACCCCTCCTTCGGTAGAGGCCACAATATAATGTGTCTTTTGTTATTATTGTCTGTGGTAGCCAGAGACATTTTGTATTCCTAGAGGGCACTTGACTTAAAGATCAAAGTTGAGAATTCCACGGATGTTCTTGATTAAATACTTTGAAAGCGTCTGTCTTCAAATGCTGAATTCATAAAGGCTTTCTATGTGACTTAAGCTGTCCTCTTTAACATTCGGTTACATGATGGCCCAATTCTGGCTGAGCGTGAGCATTAGTGATGCCGGAGATCAGATCAGTCTCTTGTTACTTGTAACCTAGCTCTGAACCAATTTAACTGATCTAGAAATAACAGCAGGCGTGTTGATTGTGTGATGGACTGTATGCGGCTGCAGTTCTGAGTTGAGGAACTGGTTGTGGTTGTGTTTGCAGGTTGTGTCAAGCAAATCATTTGACCCTTTAACCCTTCAAGCTGTAACAAGACAGGCTGTGGGTAGATTTATTATCTTCTTCTATTCTTGGAGGACAATCTTGTATGACAGTTGTGTTTATCTGAAATGCATAGTTTATTGCAATACCTGTTTAAAGGTCAATTATATCTCCTCAGGCACAAAACCTGAACATTTCACAGTACTGTGCTCTTTTATGCATCAGTCTGGACGCAACTGTCTGAAGAATGGAGGCATATTCTGTAGTTGACCATTCCAGTGGTCCTCAGGAAAACTGAAAGTTGCTGGCAAACAAGAAAACATCAAAATAATTTACCCTTGAGAAGAGGAAGCGGTATTGGATGATCAAATTAATGCTTTATGAAACTGAGGCATTTTGAGCTATTTTCTGTCTTGGCGAGAAGTGAAACTAGGCTTCCAACTGCTTGATATTAAGATAGAAAACTGTTGAAAGGAGGAGAACAGCAAACCTTCTTATAAAAATCTATGCTGTATCTCTTTAGCATACTGATCTGAAAGAGTTTTGCAGTTTTGCTTAATTGCTGTCAGGCCCAGTTTGTGATCATATTCCTAAACCAGTAAAAAAAAGAGTTTCTTTGTTGTTGTTGTTTTTTTCCCGAGAACAAAAATACTGTTCCTGACTCAGCACTGTAATATAGTATAGGTGATTACATTTATACTACTATAAATCCATCTTATCTGAAGAGTTCCGCGGGTAGAGATGTGGCATAAAAAGTGAGTTTGATGTATATGTTTTATACCATTACCACTGAAATAATACATTAACGATAATGCAAAAAAAAATAAAAATAAAAAACGTGGCCACTTATGTAACGGTGGCACGCCCTTGCAAAAGGTTTTTTTTTTTTTTTTTTTTTTTTTATTAATTCGCCAGGTACTACTGCCAGGTAGAATTAAGGTCTACCACCATAATAATTTATACCGGGATAGCTCGTAAGCCACCAGTTACACAAAACATCCCACATGTTTATAGAAGATCTAGCGACCTCCCACCAGTCTCGTGCTGTGCCATGTAGAACTGTGCGAAACGTTGCTAAAATGTGAATGTCGGCAAGAGGGTGTAATGCACTGACCCACTATAGCAGTGGGTCAGTGTCATCAGATGATCTTCCAAAAGTAGGAAAAGTCAGTCTTAAATGGTCACTCTTGATGGCAGGAGTTAGTAGATGTGCTGGACTTACTCCTGGTGCAGCAGGTTACGTTAGGTGGGGTTGTAGACTGACTTTTCTTTCTTACACACAATGTAATGCAATTGTTGTTTTTCTCATTATCGACAATTTGTTAATGTTCTAATAACACTGCATATAGAAGAACCCCAATTAAATGGGAAAATAAGCTTTAGGCCCATTATGTATGGCATACCATTATCTCAATTTGTCAGTACTGGAATACCAAAGAAGCATGCTGAATTTTAGTTTATATTTTTTATTCATATGCTGTTATTGCTTACTATTAACATAAAATGGAGAGGAATTGGGTGACAAAGTCTATTCCCTGCAGTGAAGGGAGCCTGATTGAAAAAAGGGGAGAAAATGGCAAGCCCACTAATACAGTTATGATGACAGAAAGAGAGAAAGATCAAAGTCAACTGGATCTGATGCAGGGAAAGCACTCATAGAAAGGGAAAATCTGATCTTGAAGCATCCATATAGCTCAGCAGTCTGCATAGCATTGGACTATACTTAACTTTTTGCAATTTTTATAAGCCATTGAAAAGATGAGTTTTTCACAGTGTTACCAACGTGCATTTTCAGATTCAACCAGGTGAGTTGAGGGAAGGATGGTGAAAAAACACTGAAATGAGAGCTTGAATTTGATGCTTTAAGAAAAAAAAAAGTGTTTGGAATCTAGTTTTTCATTTGCATAACACTTGTTTTCTGGGGCAAAATGGATTGGTTCTAAAATAATGGTTTTTAATGGAATGTGGCCACCATACTGTTTTCCGCCAAGATTCCTAGAACAAATTTCTACAAAAAATAGATTCAAAAAATAAAAATAAATTGTCGGTTGCCCAGTCCAGAGTGAGATAACACATATTAAAAAAGGGCCCCTCGGGTTTGGTTCAAAATGTGCTTTTGTATTGTACAGTATAATTTCTCAAAGGATCTTATTTCGCATCAAACTTGCCCTTAAACATTTTTGGAAACTTTTATCACAATATAAAAAAAGACAGATGGAAGCTGAATCATTCTGAAGTGCGTTTTTGACAGAGTGAAAAAAAAAACAAAAAAACATTTCAGTCATTTCGACTTCCTCATAATTCTCACTTTTTTCTTGTAACTACGACTTTATCTCCCACAATTGCAGCTTTATATGTCATAAAGTGACTTTAGATCTCACAATGAGACTTTATACGTATATCAAAATCCATAAGAGCATCATGATATATATTTAAAAAAAATGGTTTAAGAAGGTAATAATAATAATAAAAACTAAAAAAAAACTAGGTCTTATTCACTAATAATTGCGTAGATAACATATATTTGTGCAGGAGCAGGTGGGTGCCCACTGTCCCGCACAAATGTAATCCATCCC